>NC_046184.1:79798343-80423343 GCF_011004875.1 Balearica regulorum gibbericeps
GTGCTACTCTACCTGAAAGGTCACTGCTTTCAATTCTCCGCAGGTCTGAATCAGCCCAGAACAACTTGCCTAGCTGGCTGTCAATAGCTAAGGCTATGGGCTTGCTCAAACCACTGAAAAAAAGGACTTCTCGTTCAGTTCCATCCAATGCTGCTCTCTCAATTTTAGGAGATCTTTCCTGTAGGTTGGTGAAATACATGTATCTGGAGTAGGAATGATCAGAGGAAAAAAAAATGTTTATTTGATCTTTCCACATTTTTGCTATGTGACCAAGACATCTTAACAAACGTCAAAGATGTTTTTATTCTGACAAACAGAAACCAACCAGCAGCAAGAAAACAATTTGATTCTCAAGACCTTCGGCCTGAATTTCCCCACATGGCTATTTCAGCTTACATACCCTTTCTCTGGATTCACCACAATGGCCCTGGGCCTATCTTGATCTCCTTTGAGCACCACTCCCATGGGTCTCCCATCCAGGCGTGTCACATTGATCACATTAGTAGCTTCGCAGGTCCAGTAAATATAGCGGCTGTAGATGTCAATGCTCAGGTCATAAGGCTGCATATCTAGGTTCTGATTGGGAACTGGACTTGTCACAACAGTGAGGCTCTACAAAGAAAAGAAAAACAACCCACAGAAAAGCATTTAATCTGATCCAACATGAGCAATTTTATTTGCTATGGATGCACCACATCAAACTACTGCTCAGCAAAAGGAGGCGGCCAAAATACTATCATAAAGTAAGGAGACACCCAGGTCCAGTTGCCCCACCCCAATACCTTTGATCAGATATAGACACTTAGTTGTGATGGTTTGTTGTAATGGCAGTCATGTAAGTTGGCTGCAGCTCATAAGACTTAGCAAGTTTGACCAATAAGTTAAAATTGTCTCTACGATGAAGATTCAGGGTCAGCTTCTGTGTTTCCTCTGCTTACTTGACAACTCTAAGTTCAGTTTGGATAGACTCAAACCTGGCACATTTAGCACTCTACAACAGAAACGCATCACCACTAATTCCCAGAGCTGCAGCTGAACAGATAATACAGGCAAAGCGAGGCCAGACAGCACTTGAAATTCTTGCCTCATTCTTCACCACCATCACTGCCATCACACTTGGGGGACATAACATAAAGATGAATAATAACTGGGAAGACAACTCTGCCAACAGACAGAAAGAATATCAGCTAGGGTACAACAGGGACATCAGAATGTTTCCAGCTAACACCTTTCTGCTTCAAAGTTCTTGCCTTCTACTGGTCCAAACCTCTGGTGTTCAAATGCCTTTCTTAAATTTATTATTTTTTTAGAAAGAAACTGCATAGTGTCCCTTTAGTGAAAGATGAACCTAACTGACATCTTTCATGAACTTTTCAAAATAATCTTAAGAGGACTGATAACTCACAAAACACAGCTTTACATAATATTTTTGGAAAACTTAATGCTTATCAGGTGAGCAGCCTCCACCCTTGCACCCCCAAATTAAACTTCACCATAAAATTTGCCTAACTTCATTTGGCTTGTCACCTCTCTAAAAGGGTGTGCCCACAAGTCTTGCATTTGTTTACTCTGCTGATGCTGGCAAAAACCTGGTGCCTTTGACTACACCAGTTTTGGGTGTTAAATTATTCAGATATTCCAAAATTAAAACCATTGCTAAATTAAGAGTTAAGGCTGAAGGGCGTTTCAGCAGGATCCAACTACCCACCACCAGAAACCACACGCTCTTACAAATTAAACTGAATATAGCACCTCCATGTTGTTGTTTTAGTCTCCTGCTCCTCCCTCATTCAAAAAATCAGAAAGAAAAAAATCTATTTTAAAATGTGAAAATGAATAAGCAGTTATCACTCACAATTAACCTCACTAAACCTATACTACCTTTTGCCTTCTACCCTACTCTAATTTTTCTGTATTCCCCAGTCAAATACATTTTCCCAAGCCTGCTAAATCTCTTACAGATCACTAGTTTCAACCTCCTCACTCAGTGCCTCAGTGGCTGACAACAACTCTCTTCCTATGCCCACCAGAACCTGGGAGGCTTCTGACACAGCAGCATGCTCACAAAGTCCCACCCTCTTCATTCCAGAGACAACGCCCCTACACCCTGCTCATCTGCAACTCTTCCTTCTCCCTGACACACTCACTTTCTCCCAAGAACCTTCCCATTCGTGTTTTACTTCTCTCAAATATGGGTTGCCAACGGTCCCCAGCCAAAAGACAGCATTGAGCCAATAAAGATACTCTTGTTCACAGTGCATTAAGCTGGCCTTAGTTTTCCAGGTTTTATTTACTGCTACACCTCCCGGATTACTGGCTGAGGACTCCAGAAACTCCAGATGCCACTTGTTTTGCCATGTAACAGCTAGTAATCTACAGGGAGCCCATGAATCTAAATTATTTATGTACAAATATTCATTGCTGGGTGTAGGGCATGCCTTTCTCATCTGATAGTAATTCCATCACCCGCAGGATACCTGGCTGCCATCTTCCTGTGCCTTCCGGATGATGTTCTGTCGAGAATCAATCCAGTACAGCTGCTTATCCAGAGGGTCATAATCAATGGCTCGAACATTCCTGAGACTATGGATAGGGAGTATGATATCTGGACTCTGCTGCTCATCTATCACCATGCGATTAATTGCATTCTTCTGACTGAACAACAGAAAGGTTGTAGGAGCTTGATGGGTTAAAAAAGAGAGGAGGTTGAAAGGGTTACACATAGCAATAATGTTGGGTATTTTTATATTCAGTAATGACAACTACTATATATAACCAGACAGCATCTATTATTTCATTCCCCTTCTTCTTGGCCCTCCCTCCCAAAATAAAAATAATCAAAACAAACCATGAGAATCCCAACCTCTGATCAGTTTGAAAAGCCTTTCAAATGACCTCTTTTTATTTTAAATGTCTGAATGTGGATGTGACAGGCAAAGCTAGTTTTTTAAGTTGCAGGACTAATGAACGTGAAGACTTCTCTCAAAATCACCTCAAAGAAGAATGGTCAGCCATGCCTCTCAAGGAACTGCCAATTTTCTTTCTTAAAGGGCTCCCAGGGAAATGCAGCTCCACTATTCTGAACTTGAACCTTTTGCCACGTATACTTCTACTTGCAGAAGAAGTCGAGCAAAAGCCGGCACCGGTTCCTTATTTAGAGGTCCCAGGGAACAGAGACTGCCATTAGAGAGTCTCAGTCTTGTTCCCACAAGGCCTCTCTCTGCCTGCACCAGAATGAAACAACTAATTCACAGGAAAATCTCTTAGGCATGTGCAGGCTGCATTTTTGGAGAAAAATCTATTCACTCAAACATATATATCTTGCTTATTTCTAGGTGCTCATCTGGAAAGCTAACCTGTAATCAGAAAAAAAATCTGATGCTCTGGCTCCAGCTTTCCAGATGCCCAGCAAAAATTTCCTGGACAAATGATTTTTTTTCTTCTAAATATGTGTTGGGTTTGCGTGGCAAGGTTTTGGGGGGGGGGGGGGGGGGGGGCGCTTCTGTGAGAAGCTGCTAGAAGCTTCCCCTGTGTCTGATGAAGCCAATGCCAGCCAGCTCCAAGACAGACCCAGCCCTGGCCAAGGCCAAGCCAATCAGCGCCTCTGTGATCACATATTTAAGAAGGGAAAAAACAGTTAGAGAGCGCTTTTGCAGCCAGAGAGAGGAGTGAGAAGATGTAAGAAACTCTGCAGACACCCAGGTCAGCGCAGAAGGAGGGGGAGGAGGTGGTCCAGGCGCTGGAGCAGAGATCCCCCTGCAGCTCGTGGTGAAGACCATGGTGAAGCAGGCTGTCCCCCTGCAGCCCATGGAGGAAGGATGAGGGGGTGTAGAGATTCCACCTGCAGCCCGTGGAGGACCCCATGCCGGAGCAGGTGGAGGCACCTGAAGGAGGCTGTGGCCCGTGGGAAGCCCATGCTGGAGCAAGCTCCTGGCAGGACCTGTGGACCTGTGGAGAGGGGAGCCCACGCTGGAGCAGGTTGGCTGGCAGGACTTGTGACCCCGAGGGGGACCCACGCTGGAGCAGTCTGCTCCTGAAGGTCTGCACCCCGTGGGAGAGACCCACGCTGGAGCAGTTCGTGAAGGACTGTCTCCCGTGAGAGGGACTCCATGTTGGAGCAGGGGAACGATGAGAGGAGTCCTCCCCCTGAGGATGAGGAAGCTGCAGAAACAAGGTGTGATGAAGTGACCGTAACCCCCATTCCCCGTCCCCCTGTGCTGCTGCAGGGGGGGGGGGGCGGGGGTTGAAGCCGGGAGTGAAGCTGAGCCTGGGAAGATGGGAGGGGTGGGGAGAGGTGTTTTAAGATTGGATTTTATTTCTCATTCCTCTCCTCTGTTTTGCTGAGTAATAAATTAGATGAATTTCCTCTCTCAGTTCAGTCTGTTTTGCTTGTGACGATAATTAGTGAGTGATCTCTGCCTGTCCTTATCTCTACCCATAAGCTTTTCGTTGTACTTTTTCTCCCCTGTCTAATGAAGGAGGGGAGTGATAGAGCAGCTCTGGTGGGCACCTGGCCCTCAGCCAGGGTCAACCCACCACAAAATACCATCAAACATCAGAAAAGAAGACTTCCTCACCCCATGTAGCTGCAGTTTACCTGCTGTATCTTCCAGTAAGTGCAGAAGACATTTAATACATTGTTAAAAAGAACTTATCCCTGTATTACATAACTGGGTCAGAAATCAGAGGAGGTAGTTAAAGCATTTTCCGTTTTCACAGAATTCTTTTCAATAATGCTCTACCTGAAGCCACTGCTGTGCAAGACAACACAAGAGCCAGCAGCCAGAAATGCAGTTTGCAGCCTCCCTGAAGTTTCTACAATCAATTCTCTACAGCACAAGTCTGGAGAGATTAGCAGTGGGACACTGCACTCATTCAATCCAGCCTGTAAAACAGGTAAGGCAGCGCCTTGGAAAAGGGAGGTAGCAAAAGTCTTCCAGAGAACATCATCACCTTGCTTTGTTATTTTAGGCATAAGCTTTGAACATTTATTCTGGCTGCTGGGGAGAAAAAAAAAAAAATGGTGGGGGGGAGTTTCCTTGGTAACTAACACTCAATCCTAACATCCTATAACAATCAGGCCTAATTGCAAAGTATTTTTGCTTTCTGGAAAACCTGTATTTCCCCTCCAAGCGTTTCTCCAATAATTTAAGCTGCCTTCTACTTGGCTCTAAACTGTAGAAGAAAGCACACACAAAAAACCAAAGTTTATATGAACGTGTACAGCAAAATAATAGCTTCAGAAAACAGCAGTATTCTTACCAAGCAGTTAAGAGAGTAATGGAAAGGGAAAAAAAGCTTAAGACAGAAAAGTGCAGGTAAACATACCATCACAAGCACCGAAAATCCTTTCCACTTTTCCCCAAAGACACCCTCTCAGTGTCTTAAGATTGCCTGGCTTCCAACTTCAAACTGACGGCTCATTATAAAAAGCAACAGCAGAATTTTCCCCCTTGAGTCCCCACATCTCTGAAACAGTACCAATTTCAGAAATCCCTTCCCAGTTTTCATCATTCTCCCTCCCAATAGTCACATTGTTTAACTATATTTTTGGCAGGCAAATGGAGTGCAATGAGCATGTCCCCTGTGTAACACTGCCTTCAAACTACATGACACGTCATACGTCTGAGATACCAAATCTCAGAGCAGCGTGTCCTTCCCGTAATTAAAAGCATCTATGCACGCACGAGCAGGGTGATCCAGAAGGGAGGAACTGTCCTCTAGACAGGGCTTGGGCTAATAATAACATTCAGGAGTACATGAGCAAGTAAAACAGGCAAGAGAAAGTTAAACGATTCATGCTTCAATTATAACAGCCAAGAAAAAAAAATTATACTCAGAGAAGCCTAAGTCTCCAATTACCTACAAATGAGAAATTGGAAAGTTCCCAGGTTTAAACATGGCAGAGGGAAAACTCCTAATACCTCACAAAAGGCCCTGAACTGTACCGCGGGGAAACGGTTCTATTTGCTCACAACAGATTTCCTGTATTTTTCTCCTTAGTTTCCAAGAGCATTTTCACAAGAAAACATGACATTTGATCATTTTGCTACTTATTCTCCACTGGAAGTCAAATTCTTCCACCTACAAAATCACAGTCATCACCGGAGAGGTGCCAGCTGTGCCTCTAACTCGCAGGAAGGTGTGAGAGTGTTAGAGTACAAAAATGCAGGTGTCGTGCAAGTGCCCCTTGTAATAAAAAAGGAAAGGAGGAGTACAGGGACACATGGGGGGGGTAAAAAGCAGAGTTTTCCAAAGAGCATAATTTTTTTAAAATGCCATGAGGTGGCATTCGTGGAACAAGCTGCCCTGCTTTTGGCTTTAAAACAACAGTTGGATCTCTCTACTCATGCATAATATGGATGAGATACAATCTGTCTCTCGGTACTATGAATCTCTTCACCCACTGACTAATCTGAATGACACCAGTGGAAATCAGCCATCCAGTGTGGCTGCCAAAATTATGAGAGCTTCACTGGCAGCCAGTTATTGAGAGATGGATAAATTATTTGGTTAGAAACTAATTACACAGAGCCTGAGGGGCTTTGTGGTTTGTATTCTGCACAACAATAAAGAAAAATGGGGCTTGGCTGGACTGAGCTCAGAAATCTGAAGTGCTGGAGAGGCTGTGGAGCTGCATCTCTCCTCACTGAGGGAGAAACACTTTTAGGGGTATGAGAGTGGCCCACCTCAGCATCTCATCAGCCAGCAAACACAGCTACTATAGAATTAAATCTTGAGCACCTAAAGGCTATGTAAAGTCCAGAATAGAGATCAAACTATCACATATTCTCTATGTCAGGCAAGATTAGAAATAAATGAGCGATAAATAAGCAAGCAAGCATGCACTTGAGGAGGGTTTGACAGACAGATACAAAACCAAAATTATTTTGAGTTTTCCAGCTTACACAGATTTAGCTGAGTCACTGAAAAGGTTCACTAACAGCCACTCTATTTTATGGTGATACTGGTATGTTGCAACACTATTTTTTTTGCTTTCAATATCCTATCTTCTCTTAAAAGTCAGTGGGATTTTAGTATTAGAGATTTATATTTAAAAATACATATTTTTATTCCAATCTTTATCCAGTCATATATCCTGCTTCCTACGGAGGAAAGGAGGTGAAGGAACAAAATGTTTTCTAATACACGTTTGGTATTAAAAATAGAAACTAGCTTTAACTTGGCCTATCAGCAAGCAAGCTTCACCATCTCAAGTAAAAATAAAACCCTTCTTTCCTGCAAGTACAATGCTTGCATCTGCTTTTCTGTTTTATTTTCATTCATTATGGCTTACCACTACAAGTCCTGTTGTCAGAGTTCAAGGAATAGTGAGCTGGGCAGCCACAGACAAAACCACCAACAGGGACAGCCAAGCACAGGTGAGAGCAGTGACCATTGCTAGAGGCACACTCATTCCAGCCTGCCTGCCTGGAGGAATGGAAGACCAAGATGTCCATAACGTAATCCAAATGCCCTTGGATGATAGTTCGGTTCTGGCCACTGGTCTTGTTGGCTCGTTCGATGCTACGCCGGCTCCAGTCTGTCCAATAAATGTAATCTTGATACTGAGTCAAACCGAATGGGTGAGGCAAGTCATCAGCTATAATCTCACGGTCAAGTCCTGTTTCCAAAAAGGAAGGGAGAGAAAAAGCAGACTTATATGGGCACAAATGACATGCTGCTTAATATTGTTGGACATGTCCCCTGCACAGAAAGGTTAACACTTCATTACTTTAAAGTTACTATTTCATTATTATGAATTACCAATAACGTGCAATATTCAAAAGACTATCCTAAAGTCTCAGAGCGCATCACAGAAATGTGCTAATCCTGCTTGCGATTCACAAGAGAACGTATTTTACTAAAGCAAAAAGTCTCAGTTTTGAAAACGATCAGGGCTCTCAAAGATTCCATCCTTTCCCTCCTTCCCGAAATGAACAGGATCCCTCTGAAGGAGATGAAGGATCCTGACACTGTATTCCCAGTTCAGCATCTTTCGCACCACATTTGGGTCTCTACCCACTGCTTACAGAGAGGGAATTGTTATGAGCTTAATAAAATTATGTATCGTATTATGAGAAAAATTAAATGCACAAAGTTAAACTAATCTCTCTGTGGAATGCCATAACAGGAACAAGCAGTCAGAAACTCAGGGTATGAAACAGTTAATTGTGTACACTGTGGAAATGTTAAGAGATGTTAAGGAGCAGGGCATGGGGGGAATGATTTCAACCATGTTATTTCAACCACTTAATTACCACAGGACGTCCTGCTGTCTAGTCACAGAAAACGAACAGGAGATTATGAAGTGAGAAGTCATTCCCTCTTGGCACAGAGAAGGGGAGGATGCACACCCTGTACTCTGCCATCACTAGCCACAGGGAAGATGAAATTCTAATGCTGTGTCCAGTTCAGTGGTACACAGGGGAGCACTGAGCCAGTCTCAACAGCGCGCCAAAACACATGAGAAGCTGAAGAAAAGCTTTTGTATTACGTATAATTTCTAGAACACATTTTCCTGTTTTGATCATTTTCTACCTTTGTTCCACTATTGCAAACGTACTGCTTAAAGCAGACTAACTCCTTCAGCCTTAAATATTGGCTAGTGAAAACACTAATCTGAATAATTTGGCACGCAACAAGCAGTCCACTCCTGTGGGTGCCGAGAAGTTAAAAAAAGATGCTGTGCAAATCTGAGAGGGCTTGGGTCCTCAGTACACCACCCTGGGACACCGAAAGAATAAAATATTCCACCTCCATTTAGCTGTAATGACCAGTTTATAAAACAATCACAAAGACCCCAGCATGAGAGAGCCCCCCTGGTGACCGGTACTAGCCAGGAAAAGCTACTTAGTGTGCAGAATACTGGGAAAAAAAAAATACCTGAACCCTGAAGATACCAACAAAGATTAAAACCCAAATTGTATTAAATTACATTGTGAAAAATGTCCAATAAGCTGTTGTTATCTTGGCTTTCTCTCTACCTTTCAAACAACGATGAAGTATTTGTTATGTACTTGCCAGTGCTCTTCAGAGCAGCAAAACAAGACCCTCCAAAACACTGAAAGTTGACAGCTTTGTCCTATATATAACTGAGAACTTGTACAGCTTGTATAATTTTAACGTTACGAGCAACTATATCACCTACAAGAAAATCGAGGCCTCACTAAATGCTGTGTTGCATAAACATCAATTATAGAAGCAAATGAGGCATATGAGTTTGGAAAAATCTATTTTTATCTGAAGACGTGTATCTTTGCATTATTTAAGCAATAATTTGCCACAGGGAACAGTGAAAAAGCAGCAGCATCCCCATGATGCTGCCCAGGGCTCTGGGGCTCACCTAGCATGTTGGAGGATTCTATCAGGTTGGTATCGAGGTCAGTCCAGTACAGTCGTCTTTTAGCATAATCAATAGTTAGGCCGTTAGCACGTCCCACATTTGGTACCAAAGTAGTTCGCTCACTGCCATCCATAGCAGCTCTATCAATCTTCGGCTTACCACCCCATTCAGTCCAGTACATAAACCTGATTGAAAGGACAAAAGAAAAAAAATAATCACATTTAATCCAAAAGAGAACAGAGGGAGAGAAATAAAACTAAACAAAAATCCTTAGAAAAAATAAGAGAAAAACAAGAGTGGCAAATTTGAGCATTTATTAAACCTCATTACACTGTTTTTTCAAAACACAAGCAAGGAAGTGAGTCAAGTTTCCTCAAAATGCTTCCAACATTATTTTTTCCACTTGGAGCTGGATTTTCACCACTAAGTTCCATATGAAAGCACTTCAATCTTAACTAATCCACGCATGTCAGTTAACAGGCAAGAGGCTGGCAGTTGGGCAATTTCATTTATACCCGGTATTTAGCAAGGTATTTTCCACAGCACTTAGCTTCTGTTTCTATTCAGTTGTCCATTGACCGGAGGGATACAAAAAGGTAGGTATGCAGTGTACTTTTGTTAATAGGTGCCACTGCTCGTCTCCACACAACTAAGTCAATCAGCTATGTAAGTGTGTTAGGATTCAGCCAAGGGCCAAAT
This sequence comes from Balearica regulorum gibbericeps, assembly GCF_011004875.1. Taxonomy (NCBI): domain Eukaryota; kingdom Metazoa; phylum Chordata; class Aves; order Gruiformes; family Gruidae; genus Balearica; species Balearica regulorum. Next base: position 79,808,389 of record NC_046184.1, read on the forward strand.
AACATGAAGTTGTATGTATTTCCACTGGAGCAAAAGTACAAACCGCTACATACTCACATGCCAGTTTATGCCTCAAGAGAAGCACAGACTTCTACATGTTTACGTCTTCTTTAGGCACCGTACAGTAGAGGGCCGTATATTTGACATTTGGTGTCAAGAGGTCAGTTGCTTCTTCCAAAATTGGAAGCCGACAGCATTTTAAAAATGAGTGAGACATAACTAGCCAATGTTTACATTTTTATCCTTTAATACCTGTGAAATACTTTTAATTTCAACCAATCACACAGTGGGAAAGGTTGTGTCAGAAACCAATGATCGAGGGGGAGCTATTCTTTAGACACCAGGAATACTTGCAAATTTTTCTTTAAAGATTTAAAAAACAGGCATTGGGGCTCAAAACTAAAGCAATTTTTTTTTCTGGTCTGTGGTGAAGAGACACAGCATTGAAGAATAATCATCCTTGGAAAAAAAACTATTGCCAGTGTAAAACTAGAATCATCCTTAGCAACCTTTTGTTGCAAGTTAGTAACTGGATCTAACAATCTGGTCTCAGATGCCCTCTGATGTTCTCGTCCAGGCAACCCCTGGCAAGTCAGGGCTGAATCCCATCTACGTGTCCCCCTGGGGGCAGTGCAGAACTCTGTTCGACTAAGCACCGACACAGTTGCCACCACCTTCGTGAAATGAAGCAGGAGGAATGTGTTCGAGTGGTGCAGCGTTCTCTACATTGCTGTAACTCTTGCAGTGTCACCAGAAAGGTGATTGTTTCATAACATTTGAAAATGAAGTTCCCTCATTTGTAAAATAAGAATAATACAATGCTGGGATAGCCTCAAAAAGGTTTTGCAGTAATTAGGTAATGCCAAATTTCGAATTTCATGGTAGAAGAGCTCTTCAGAAGCTAAATAGCCTTGCCTTGCTTTGCCCCGCTCCTTCCTCCCTCTCCCTGCTTATTGCCCTACTTCTGCTCTTATATTGAATCCAACTGAGAAGTTTCTTCTCAGGAAATCTTTCATTTTGGGGATAGGTGGGTATAACTGTTTCCACTCTTTCTCTGTCCTTGCTTCCCTTGTCCATACCAAGTAAAAAGGCTCCCTTATCTGAAGAAATAAACACCTTCCTTACTCTCAGATAGTAAGCTTCACTGCCCCACTCTCAAGTTAAATAATTTAATACCTTTATTAGACCCTAACTTATGATAAAAAGGATCTTCATTTTTAAAAGGACAAATATTTTCTTTTCAATGCTATAGTCATTTTCTAATTAATGAATTCAATAAACCTAAAATTTTTTTGATTATCTGGTTAATTAAAAAACTAAATATAAATCCCTTTTTAATGAGCTGCTCTGTGGTTGTTTTGGGGTTTTTTTTGTAGTATTCTTAATGATTATTCAGGACATTAAGACTGTATTCCTGCAGCCCTCATACTCTAAATTACCAGGTTGTATTCCCCAGCTCAGTTCTCTCAGGAGTTACGTGCAGTGTCTAACTAACATGCCCTAGAGGAAGCATTACCATGTTGTTTTTCACTGTTCATAAACATAACATTAAATCAGCAAGTTACCCCTCAGCAGGGTCCAATGCCAATGCCCGGGGACTGTCAAGATCTTTCCACACCAGCACTTGGCGATGCTGTCCATCCAGCTTTGACACTTCTATGCGATTTGTTCCAGTATCAGCCCAGTACAAGTTCTTCCCCAGCCAATCCACAGCCATGCCTTCCGGATAATCCAAGCCAAACTCCACGACGTGTTCCAGTGCGCTGCCATTCATAAATGCTCTGCTGATAGTCTGCAGGGATACAAAGATACACAGGAAAATTAGAAATTTTACCAGTCTGTCATTGGGCTGGTTGTTTTCTTTGTTGCATTTTAAACACTTTCAGATTTTAGGCATCTCATAGGAAAGAGGATCTTACAATATGCTACTTATTTGCAAGGCGAACAATGCTGCTATTCAGAAGTAATGATTTACTGTACTCTATGAATGTATTCTGTGTCAATTACAATAGCATTTCACTGGGGAAATAAATGGGATAACTAGTCTGGTTCAATTAAGCAGTCTACATGCCAAAGTGACCTTAATAACTCAGTGCCAACTTCGAGGGGGAAATATTTTGGCTCTCCCAGGACTATACAAAAGCATCAATGTCATAGCACGGAACAATATTTAAAGCAGCCTAATGAAAAAAACTCAGGATGGAACAACAAATAGAAGAAAACAACCTAATGACTGATTAGCTCAGTAGTGCAAGTGCTTCAGTACCGATGGTTTAATTTCATTTCACTACGCATAATTTCTTCTTGGTCTTTTATTTAAAAGACTTCTTTTAATTCTTGCCATCGTGGATCAGCCTGTGATGGCAGATACAGCCAGAATTATATATCAGAGTTTAGGCACTGCCTGATTTACTATGAACATCTATAAGCCTGAAAGTAAAGGAATATCATTAGGATGGTACGAAATTCTTTTTGGCAAACGTGGTCTTCCTTTCTGTGTCCTTAATATTCCTCCCCCGCACTCACTCCTTAGACTTATAACCCATCAGAAGTTAACACAAAGATTGATTTTTTTTGTTTGTTTGTTTGTTTACTACCCAGTTTGGATGCTACCTGCTAATTATGCCAGTTTGTGACAGTACACAGCAGGGAAGTTTGTATCTCAGTCTTAAAAATTGAAGTAAAAATAAAGCAATGATCTGATCAAACACAGCTCAAATGAATTCCATACCTAAACAGTTCAGCCAAGTCACCTCTCTTGAACTCACTTAAACTCTGTGTTTTTAACTTTTATGATTCTTCAGTTGCAAAGGTCCACAAGTTATTGTTGGCACAGGTCTCAACCCAATCGTAGAAAACTTTTATTAAAAACTAATTTTTGGTGCTCACAATTCTGACTACATCTACAATCCATGAAAAACAAAGGGAATAACTAGACTCACTGATAACAGACAGACAATACACAATTTCTGTCACTCCATTAACCACCACATGTAAACATCTACCCTCAACCTTTTACCATTTGTCAGTCTAGACCCTAGACCTGTTCTACAAAGCAAATACAAATATTTATTACATTCATAATATGTCCCATGTGCAGTAGCTATATAAGTTAATGAATAGGTAAGACCTATTTGCACTTCCTGACCCAAGACAAGGCTTCCCCCCATTAAATGTATCTGGCGAAACATCTGTGATCCCTGAAACCTCCTGCCATATGGCATTCTTCTCAGCTTTCTGCCAAAAAACTTTATTTTTGCAAACCTATCCTTTATGTGAAAATGTATACATTAGATTTAAATGATTTATAGGAGAGAATGCTGCTATAGTATAACGAAAACGTATGCCATTCTCAGTTAGAACAAGCTCTTTTACCCATCCTTTGAATCTTGTAAGAATGGATTGACAAATGCAATTTAAGTATCTCAAGAACCTTTTAACAACTTAATAGCCAATATGGAATAAACCTCTACCTTCAGTGAAATGTCAGTCCAGTAAATCCGATTGTCTGTCACATCAAAATCCAGAGCAGAAGCTTCCTTAACTCCAGTGAGTGGAATAGCAACGTTGTTGTTGTTCGTTTCCAAAGAGATTCGTCTGATATCTGCTCTCCGGGAAAACAGCAGGAAAGCTTCTGGGACGATGCAGGTCTTCATATCATTGATGAGCTCTAAGCCTATGGGGCAAGCGCAGCGAAGGCCTTGTGGTCTGTACAGACAAAGATGGCTGCAGCCGCCGTTATCCTCTGCACAAGGGTTTGTACCTAAGTGTGCAACAAAAGCAAAACCAATCATTGCAAACTGACTTCAGCTGGAAGATGAAGTCAGTCCTCACATGCATCAATGACAGTATGAGTTCTTTAAGAAATACGTGTAGTTTTTCACCTTTTATTCTCTGAATGAATTAATTTTTATTAATTTCCTGTACCTCTTTAGAAAGCTGTTTCGCTACATGGCTGGAAAGCCAGCGCTTGTTTTCCTGACCCCAGGAAACAAACCCAGCATTAGGGAAAGGGATCTGTACTCCAATAGCTACTGATGTTCCCGATTCCCAACAAAACCACTAAATGGACCGTAAGTACGTAGGTAAGGAAGCGTATGTTCTGCTGCCTTTTGCAGTACACTAGTTCAGTTACATACCCCAGTTGTGGTCCTAGAGATCGAAAATTTGCAGATCTATTTTCGCATCTGTTCAACGGCCTCTTTTCTCCAGGGTGCTAGTAAAGCAGCATCTCTTTGCAATACTAACTTGTGTACCTGCACACGCTGGAAATTCACCTACTAAGAGAGGCCCAGCATTACCAGGCTCAATTAGCCAAACAGCTGGAAAGAGCGCTGCACTTAAAACATGCGTACCTTAGGGCATCTTGTTAACGTGGCAGCAGCAAAACAAAGATACACTTCAACTACATTTGATTAATTCCCTGGGTTACAATCCAGACATGGCAGCAAGAAGCTGCAAGCCCTAACCATACAGCAGGATATTCAGGGAATGTGATGAGTTCTGTGATGCCACAGTTGCACTGCTACCAGTGTTTGGATAGCCAACGATAGCAAATTTAAAGTTAGATCCTGCATTTCTACACCACAGACGCTATAGAGCAGAAAGTACTCCTAGTTATTTTTAAAGATGATTTTGCAGTAGTAATGTGAAAAGCACTGAATAGAATAAAACTAGCTCATTCTTAGCTTTTGCATACTGGGAGCACATGTTCAGATTGTAAGATGAAAAGCTGCTACAGCTGCAGCTTCATAAACAGCTGGGCTAATCTAATAGCTGGCTATTACAAAGAGAAGTTCTCATTTTCCATTATCCTTCTTTTCCCCTTACTGGATACAGGGTTGTTCAGACCTATGAGCTGCTCCAATTCCCTAAGAAGCAGAAAATTACCTATTTGGGGGGGGTACATGGTGGTTTTCCAGCTGATACTCTTCCAACTTAGAGAAGTACCTCACAAAAGACCTACTTCATCCCATCAAACTGCAGCCTGCAGTTATCATGCAATAAAACTGGATTCTGCCCATTTCTAAAAATCTGACCTAGTATAAAGCGATACCTAGAGAAGAGCATTGCTGAAATTTTCTATTTCATTTTACTTGCCTCAATACTAGTCTCACTCACCAATTATCTGGCGGACGTTTGTAGCTTTCAGGCCCATTAGATCAGGCAGTTGATCTATGATGATCTCTCTTTCTGCTGTTTGCTTATGCACGCGTTCAATACTGCGTCTTTGCCAGTCTGTCCAATAAACATAGTCTCCCAACAACGTGAATCCAAAGATATGAGGCAGCTTGTCCTCCACCAGCACTCTTCTCCCAGTTCCATCAGTATTCATGACCTATGGAGATGCACAAACTTATTATGTATACAGATAATTCTGTCACTCTTTATCAGAGATTAACCAACCAGCTGGTCCACACTTAGACTTCAAATTAAAAAACAATCTCCTAGCCATTAAAATGCTACCAATGTTACACAGCAGTCTAATAAAAAAAGACTGTATTTCAACAGGTACTTATTCTAAAGGCCACAGAGGATCTCTTACGTATAAGGTTAGTCTCACAAACAGATCATAACGTGAAATTATGACACGACATTCCTTATATTTGCTTCAGGAACTAATATTATGCGTGCCTTTGGATGCTGCCTGTCTCATGTTTCTGACTTATGTCTTTTGGTTTAGTTCTAAATGGGAGACACTGTGTTTTACATGAATGAAACAAGCTTACAATGTCAAGGAGTCATGGCTCAGCATCTTGTAGTCCACAGTTCCTCCTAAGTGAGCTTTGCCCAGGTTACAGATAGCAGTAAGAGGAGGCCCCCCATAAATTCCAGGAAGCAAACAATCAAGATGATCTACAGAACATGTTTATATTCCCAAGCCTGAATAAAGAACTGGGTTTCTTCAAAATTAAGTTTGGTAATGTTTTGTACTAGAAGGAACACTAATAGTCTGTAAATAATTGCATGCCTTTGATCAAGACACTTGAATTTACTGTGTCATTTTTCTCTACTGCTAAAAAGAAGTAATACCTAACTTCCTCAAAGGATTAATTAAACATACGTATTCACGTTCAAGTGATCAAGTACCTCATGAATACCAAGTATTATTATAAAAAGTACCATAGTGACAGGAGTGAAGAGATTCCTGTGTTTTAAAAGAAGCTTAAAAAATGATTCAGCACTGCAATTTTATAGAAAAGTTCCTTCTGACATATCTCCACTGGTTTCAAGTGTACAAAGTTTACAGCATGTATACTACCCTGCCAAAAAAAGAACAAACCCGCAAACCAACCTTAATGTAAAAACTTCCCAAAACAATGTGACTGACAAAATTCAAGGTAGCATACTAATCCCTGAAACATTAAAACATCCTTCCCACTACACCGGGATGTTCCAATCACCATTTTCAAATCTCTCTCACTTGCCTTGGAGGAATTAAGATAACCATAGACAAGTCTATTTGATTTCCCATTCTTCCCATGGCTCAAATCTAAAGACTTGTGCAATAACAACCTTCAGGATCAATTGGTTTAATAGCTCCAGCTAGATGGATGATGTTTCGTGGTCAGAAGAATTTCCTAGTGCATGAGAAATAAGGTGGCAAGTTTGGAGCAACTCCTACCTTTTGCCTACTCAAGGACAGATGGGGAGGGAGGAAAGGAGTAGAGAAACAGAATTGAAACCCATACATTTCTCAGTATACAGTATAATGTGCACATTAATAAAATATTGTAAGTTCACTAAAAAAGTGGAAGAAAATGCTATAATCTTCACAATAATTCAATTTCTCCTTAAAACTATTCCCTGTCATAAACTTCCTGACATTGCTACACTTACACTTAGCATGTTTGAATGGGAATTGAATCTTTATGTGCCAATTTCCTACAGAAAAATGAAAGGGGCTCTGCATATTTGCTGGTTTGTAGGAATAAGCTCCACATTTATTTTTTTTTTAAAAAAGCTCATAATTGTGGGATGGGCTTTCCAAAAAATCTTCAGTCTAGTAGCGTATATTGCATGCTTCTTCTAATGCACTAATGCACACACATCACAAAATAAGATGAGCATTACTTAGTGAAATGTTCTTTTTCCCCTGCATTCTTACTAAGATTTTTTAGAAAGTCAAGTGCAGTACTTAAGGTTTCACTCTGCATCATGGTACATTTATTATCCTAAAGCTGTAACTTATGTCCTTTATACTGGTAACCAAATCCAAACATAGCTTTTCCTATCACAGATTATTTAGTTAGGCTCGGAGCCCAGCATAATTGCCTAATTTCTTAACTACTTTTGAAAACAAGCCCTGCTATTCTACTTACTCTACTTCAGAAAATTTCAGCATTTGCTGGCGCTCTCAATTCCTAGCAGCATGCCTCCTACGCTCTGTTTTGATAAAAAAGGTTGCTAAACAACAGACTAACAGTTAACTTTAGAACCAGGGACACAGGTTTAATATCTCTAAGATAAACTGTGAGTCATAATCTTTAAGCCCACCATCTCTTCAAGAAACCATCACCACCAGCAAAACGGGTCATCCCCTTCTGACTACTACCCCTTTTCTAACCACTAGAGTCATCTTGAATTTCTGCGATGATTTGTTTCCCCCTTCCCCTTAAACTACAGAGATGAGCCATTTGCTTGCAACTAATTAATATATGGCAATTAGTGCTTGCTAAGCAGACCAAACAGATGTACAGAATGGATGGATGTTGCAAAGCAAATCGACTAAAACCACACAGTAATAACCACTAAAACATCACTATCACAAAGCAGTACCTTTAGATACTACATTTTTTGCCTTGTACTTATAAAAGGAAGAAACTTCTATATTTAAGAGGGTGCTTAACAAAGCAAAGAGAATTAGTTGGAAGGTGTATGGTGTGAGATGAGCTTTCTTTGGCAAACTTTAAAAGGGGAGCTGTTCAAATAAGCTTCCTCTTATACTGAAAGAAAGTCAGGAAAACAGAAGGGAGAACTTAAGATTAAGTATCTGCTTTTAATTAATTTTTGTTTTGTCACGTACAGGTTATTTTGAAAGACAGCTTTATGCCACCTAGACAAAACATACACCTATCTGAAAGTACTTATACATACCTGCCAACCTACCCGCACTGCAATCTTACCTGAGCCCATCCGTGCTATATTACTTAATATAAACATCTGCCCATTCGCAGCTGGGTACCACCATATGAACAGTTCCATGGCACCATGTTGTCTGCAGTCACTGTGGCTGCATTTTGGAGATTTGAATAGGATTTCATCAACAGGCTACACAACCGAACAGTCTGGTGTAAGGCAGGAAGAAAGTAGCAAGGGATAGAGGGATGATACATGTAATAAGCACAAGGAAAAAGAAACAATCGCTAATCAACCAATTTCAAAAGGATTTCAGCATCATCTTTTCACATACTGAAATTTAGGTGACAACCGAGTTTCAGCCGATACTGCTTTATAAATTCATTCCCCTTCTTCAGCCCCTCATAGATCAGTTCACCACAGTGAAGGCTGTCCCCACAGAATTCCCCACACGAGAAACCCACCTTCTGGTGCTACGAGGCAGTGTCTCCAGCGGTTTATGCTGCTTTAACCACAATGTGGTGTGGGTTTCACATTCTGAGGCCACTCTAAATACTGCAAACCACAGTGAGAATATAGACTACAACAGGAAACAGATGTGGTGCAACCACAAACACTACCTTTACTGAAAGAGCAAGTAATTCCATGAAAAAAAAATGAAGTACAAAAATTAAATAGCCTCAGGAAAAATACCAGATACCCTGCCTGTAGGATAAGGCTTTGCTTATCCTAGAACAATAATGAATGCAAACCTATGGCCTCATGAAAATACAGCCTATTCAAAATAAATTAATTAATGCTGAAAATGCGGTAATATTTCAAGATGTTGTACCTAATGTTCAGCAAGAACAATAAAAAAAACCCCCAAAAACCTTTGAAGTATCACTTCTATTTTAAAATTACAGACTGGATTGCACAGTGGTATATTCTAAGGGTCTGTCTTGCTGTCAGATACCCTGGATTCAATTCACTCTTGAATACTGGTAATAACTGTGATAAATAGGCTAATGCAGTGAACTTACCTTTCTGATAATCTGGGATTTGAATGTACGGTAGTTTACACTTATAATTTGATTGGTTTAAGTCTAGAGGTCTATCATTATACCTACCTGATCTGTGAAAATAATGTTCAGCCCTGGTTAGAGCTCATATCCACAGCACTGATGAGATGCTAGTAATAGAAACTGTTTGCCTTACTCAGATTAACATCAAACATAAGAGACCAGTTCTACAAGGTGCTAGACAGCCTCAGTACTGACAACTCCAAGAGGAGAAGACAGCATGCAGGCACTGGAAAGAACATACTGTCCAATGCAAATCTGGGAGACTGTCAGACAAAGCTAATACAATTTACTCATAATTAACCTAGTGCCATAAGCAGGATGATAGCGTGCAAACCATTACCTCGCAGCTTAATTCACGAGCACAATTTTGGACGTAGAACCATAGACCAGCCTGGGTTGCAAGGGACTTCTGAAGATCATCGGGTCCAACCTTCTGTCGGAAAGGAAGCCTAGAGGAGATTATCTAGCACCCTGTCCAGTCACATCTTGAAAACTTGTAGTGATGGGGACTCCACCACATCCCTGGGGAGGTTACTCCAGTGAATGATTGCTATCACTGTAAAGTATTTCTTTCTTATATTGTGACAAAACCTCTCCCAGTGGAATTTGTAGCTCTTGCCCGTCCTCTCCACATGGCTCCTTCTAATGGGAGAGCCTCCATCCTCCTTGTAGCTGCCCTTTAAGTACTGGGGAAACTGTGATGAGGTCCCCTGGAGCCTTCTCTTCTCAAGGGACCTAAATCCTTCAGTCTTTCCTCATAGGGCAGGTTCTACAGCCCTTTGATCATCTTCATGGCCCTCCTTTGGGCCCCCTCTAGTCTGTCTGCATCTTTGTTGAATTGTGGGGACCAGAGCTGGACACAGCACTCTAGGTGCGGCCTGACAAGCGCTGAGTAGAGTGGAATGATCATCTCTATCGCTGCTAGCAATGCCCCTGTGGATGCAGCCCATGATCCAATTTGCCTTTGTTGCTGTAGCAGTGCACTAGACTCATGTCCAGCTGCTTGTTCACCAGGACCCACAGGTCCCTTTCAGCAAGGCTGCCCCCAGCCACACAGATCCTAGCCTGTACCAGGCTCTGGGGTTATGTCATCCCACGTGCAGGACTCTGCACTTGTCTTTGTTAAACTTTGCATAGTTCTTGCTAGCCCACTCTTCTAGCCTGCCCAGGCAGGCTTCTCTGTAAGATGGCTCTCCCTTCTGACATGTCTACCTCACCACCCAGTTTAGCGTCATCAGCAAACTTGGTGAGGGTGCTTTCAGTCCCATCATCCAGATCATTTATGAAGATATTGAACAGTGTGGGGCCCAGCATGGATCCCTGGGGGACCCCAGTTGTGAGAGGCTGCCAGCCCGAGTGAAAAGCGCCTATCACCACCCTCTGAGTGCAGCCTGTGAGCCAATTCTCTACTCATCTCACAGACCACCCACCCAGTCTGTATCCTGACAGTTTGTCTAGGAGGCAGCTGTGGGAAACAGTATCAAACACTTTGCTGAAGTCCTGGTAAACAACATCCACTGCTCTCCCTATGTGGAGAGAAAAATGTTCTTCTGTTGTAGAACATTATCAGGTTGGTCAGACATGATTTGCCCTTGGTAAATCCATGTTGACTTTTCTCAATCACCTCCTTCATTTGGCTTGTGATGGTTTCTAGGAGGTCTCATGCCATTACTTTCCCAGGGACCAAAGTAAGACCAATGGGCCTGTAGTATCTTGGGTGCTCTTCTGTGCCTCCTCTTTTGGATGTAGTTATAAATAATCAAAGAGTAGCTAAGTATCATGCATGCTAAGCTCTCTCTTGAGATGACTGCAACAGAGGATGTCAATAATCGAAAATTTATAATCAATGACTACTAACTCTGTATCTTCAAAAAAGTACAGATTACCCACAGAAATGCAATAGGCTTATGTGACGGACTGAAAGCCGCCAGTTACACTACAAGATGTTGCCAGAACTTTATTTCACAAGTACACACACATCAGTAAAACAAAAAGCAAAAAACCCCGAACAACTTAATCTGATAAAATCCATAAAACGCTCTGATTTCAGACACAAACATCTCACAACAGGAGATTAAGAATAACTTGAAAATAAGCCCTGATTTTAAAAATTGACAGCCGTTTTTTGGACAGAGACATTAGCTGTCTACTGATTCCTGAATTACAGCACCTTTACCAGTACCAGCTTCTTGATCCTCAGAGAGGCCAGGAGACCCCACTTTATATATGGGACCTCAAACACCCTGCTCAAGTACTACTGTCATCACTGCGCCAGCCCTACAAAATTTCCAGCAGGGACCGCAGCTGGAAATGATCTCTCCCCACTGACTCAAAGGAAGGATGCAATTGTAGCATTTATCTTCCTGTGAAAGGATAAGGAATAAGAGCGTTCTGACTCGGTGGCAATGCTTTGCACGTCACGTGTCGCACAAATGCAGAGCACACTAGCTTGTTATTTCCTTGGTACATGTTGAAATACACTCTTAGATATATAGGTATGGTTTACCTGACAGCATGAAAAAACCTCCAGCCATTTGGCTGAGAAATGTCACAGAAATAAAGGTAAACTCTTCCTGAGCAGACCTTAAACTCTTGAGTCATTCTAATGGGTTTTTTGCAATAGTTTGAAAGACAGAAGAAAAACATCAGAAAGCATTACCACCTTCACAATTTCAACATGGGTCATGCTAATGCACTCTAGGAATAAATACAACTATAAACCAATGAGGTGAAAAAGTGAATTTCCCATGAGTTTGATCATTCACACTAATCTGCGTAAGACTATTGCAAAGAAGTATTACTGCAAGAGAGCTGTGAAATACTGAATTAAATACATATATCCCATATATTTCAACAAACCATGGAAAAAGATCTTGAACAAGGCCTGTATTATACCTGAAATATTTTTGGAATATTCTAGGTTTAGGCTCAGTTACTTCAGCCCTATTATCCAATGATAAATACTTCCACGTGCTGTTTGTTTGATGCAACACATACTGACTCAGTTCATGACACTGCTAATTAAAGATACCACTGTTCATCTTCCACCTAAATGTACACTAATCTTACTATATCAGAGAAGTGAAAAACAACACTAACTCATTAAATTTATTTGGTTAAGGAGAACATGAAAACTGGAGCAGCGTCTCTCTCCAAAAGATAGACAGAACGCCTTCAGAACATAACATTAGCATTTTTTCAGACTGGGTTTGAGAACTATGTATTTTCAACTTGCTTAAGTAACATAAACAGACCAGATCAGAATGATTTTACGGCTGCAGTAATATCATACAATTAACACATGTATCTACTATAAAACAGCAGCTCTAAGACAGGAAAAAGGGACATCTTGTCTAAATTTCCAGTTTTATTAGTCTTCCCCTCTAAAAAAAGTCCTGATCGACTACAACCTCTTTGACTGAGCAATCGAAACTTTAAACTGAAGACAATTATTTTGTCAGTGTCATTAACTTACTTTTAACAGTATTTTCTCTCAATTCCAAAATGTTAAGGAATGCTTTAGATATGAAATGGGAAGCCATCTCTTCACCGCATTGAAATCCTGAGAAATCAGAAGGGATACCTGGAACTCTTTACAATTGCTTCAGAAACCAAATGCCTCCAGCCAACTCTACAATTTCTTACTGTTAATTGTTTTATAATAGCCATTACCAATTTCTAATTTAACAGTTCCCCAGCACCCTCAATTTCCTTTTGAGCTCTAATCATTTTTCCAAAGAATTAAAAATATATTTTTCCTGAGCATGGATAATATTCCTAATAGGACTGCAGTGAAGATAAATATGTAAAAACAGAATAGAGATTAACTTTGTAAATAGCCCTTTCTATCATGCTACTGACACCATTATAAGCTCATTTCTTTCACAATAGGACAACTTTCCTAGCTCGCTGATCAATCACTGCCAACAACAGAGTTGTTTTCTCAGTGATGGAATTTAATTTTAGAAACAATTGGTTGGATTTTCAATGCAACCGCTCAAGTCAGATGAAGCGACAAGCAGGCAAGAAAAGGAGTTTATAACCATTGTGACAATCAAATATGACATCTCCTAGGCAATCTCATGCAATACAAAAAAAACCCCTGCATTAATAAAGAACAGGCTAAGACAAAAAACTGAGCAGAAATGGTGAACAGGATGAGAAGACATATTTTCACAGGAAAAAAAGAGGCTACTCTGAGAAGATGCAGTGGTAAAACAGGTGAATAAAGATGCTTGGCTATGGAAATTAATTTTGGTACATTTATACAGAGGATGCAGTGGCAACAGTCAGATGGTGTTCTGTTACGTGGACATAGGCTATGGAGGTACAGACAAAGGAAGCTACTTACTGTGATTTTGCAACTTGCCACTTGCCAGCTAAGTCCTACGAGCAACTGTACACATGCTTCGCAGGAAGCAAAGGAGACCAGCCAAGACCAACCTGAACCCCCACAGTGGTTTGGGGGACAGTTTTTCAACATTAAGTTTGGCAACACAACTTCTAATGCTTTTGCACATGGGCAAAAGCCTCTGTTTTCTCCTTTTCCTTCCCAAGGTACTTTCTTTCACTACCTTGCCACAGGAACTTCTTATTTTTAATTTATTCTCTACCCAGCTTGGTGCTTTCCAGACTCCTCCATAAGCAACTATCATTGACTTTTTTGTAGAGGGAAAAAAACGTGGAAAGTTTTCTGCTGTTCTGGCAAGTCCATGTGGTTCATGGACCAGTCCAATGAGTGACTTGGGCAGTGCAAAGCTGGGGGATGCCTCTGGGATACTTTCCACTTTTGGTGGCAGTAAGCTATTAAGTTGATTCAACCGCTCCCTTCACTAATCACTTCAATTCCAAGGGTCTCTCCCTATCCAAAAGCTTGGGTTTTTACCATACGTATTTACCAGACTAATCAAATATATTAACTTTCCTACAATCACCTTCTCAAAGACCTCTGCAAAGTTACATCATCATGAATGGTATCAGAAAAAAAGTTTAGGTTAGTACTACAAAATCTCAGAGCAAAATAGAAGAGCCTGTGTGAAGAAAGCTGAATAATTAATTGAGAGGGATCACAAGGTCATGTGAATGCTTCTGAAGAAGCCCAGGTCCAAGATCAGTACAATCTTTTTTGTATGATAATGCAACTAAGGTTGGGAGGAAAAAAAAAAAGATAGCTCAATATCTCTTCACATCACTCCCCAGCTTGCTTTCAAATATTAAGTATGTCAGACTCAGTGATGTCAGATGATGGCTCTAGTTATTTTAGTTTCAGGGATTTTTGTGTTTTCCATTAGGTTACCAATACTGACTGCCAGCAGAGGCTTGTTACTGTCTAGATGAGACAACAGAGTAAACTAAAATACAATTTCCTAACTCCGATGGGAAAAAAATCTAGGAAGCACGTATGACATGTTAGTAGGACCCAAAGGTTGTACTTTGGTCAGCTCCATGCTAGGCCACTGGGAGCCATAAGGTTTACAGAGCTATCATTAGCAAAATGGGACTGCTCATCTGTAAGCAAAGCTTGTAAGAAACATCTCAGTTTCCAACGTGGAAAGTCACAGTCAAGCTGCACAGTCAAGCAACAACCAAGTCTGAGAAAGGTATGCTTACTCTTAACAATAATGTGCAAAAAGGTTGTAGAAGCCAGCTCAAGTGTGTGTCTTGAGTGTGGGCAACTGCCTCTGACATGGCCACTCCAGGCTCTCCTTAGACTTAACAAAAAAGAATAGGTGCTTTTAGAGTAGGACTCATCCAATCTGTTCTGAACATTTACTGTAGGATAAAACAAGCCACACCACAGAAGTGCTGATTTCTGACATTGTCTATAAAGGCAACATAAGCCAACTTAGTGAGCTGAAGATCTCTACATCTTATTAGACGAAAACTACCCACAGATTTCAGGCAGAAAAGCAGACCTATGACACAAGAACCACTTTAAAACTGAACGTCCAAGTCTTCTGTAATACCACATAATTTTTAGGGCAAGAATTTAACTTCTTAGAAAAATACTACGCTTGGCACCCAGATCAGAGTCAGGTTAGTCTTGGACAAGAGTGTGGCTATATCTACCCAAAACCTTCCCTCGGTATCCTCTTTCTGTGCTGGGAACCTCTCCCTGTTCCATTATGGTGACAGTCTGTTGATAGCAGATCCCTCAGGATTTCTCTGAGAACTCATCAGCACAAGTGGTTTGTAATCTCAATCAAACTTTTCACATTTCAGTTTATTTAGATATTCTCAATTTATCAAAGGCAATAAAAAGTTCACATTTTAATGATCCCAAATTGAAACTGGCATGGATGTTTTAAATATGTTTCTTCTTTTTTACTTTTATATTAAACCACTTTGAACAGTTGCAAAAGGTACAGGCCTAAGTGACAATTCTGTAGCACCATGCTCAAAGTCAAAGCAAAGAAGGAATTTAACTTTTTTTTCCAAAAAAATAACATGCTTACACTGCCAGGTTCTGGCTCAGCGTTAAGGGTCTACAGACAAGAGGCCACTCTTGTTCTTATATTCAGCTCTTTGACAGTCAGGACTAACATGCGATGTATGGCTGTCATTTGTTTGCTTTGTAATATAGTTTTCCTGTCTTGGTCTGCATCATGACATTTATTCTTACCTAAGTTCACACAGGAATTCAAAAGAAACCTCCCAAATGAAAATTATACAACGTATAAACTTTTTTTTTTCTTTTAAACAAGCCCTTACTTTACGACTTATTTCAAAAATTTATAGTTTTTCTTAATGCAAGCCTAGCAGGCACTAATAAATAGCAGGAAATTCTCTGACAAAGTAAGTTTTAAATTTCTGAAACTAAGACAGAAGAGATCTGCCCCTATACCCTCCGAAGCACATACTACTTCTTCTTTGCTGAACTATCCAAGTACCACAACTATCCAAGCCAGGTGGATAATGAATTGTGACCAAAATTAAATAGCAAAGCAACTTGAAATATATTTTTCAACTACCTTATTTCTCATACCTGCAAAATCTTAATGGAAGTACACAAAAGCAGCTGTGTTCAACAGCTAGGAATTCAATGGTTTCTGCTTCTCAATTTTCAAATTTCTGCTTCAAACTAAGGTGGATGAGGTAGGATCTGTAATCAGGCTTACAAGTCATCAGCATTTCACAATACAAAGACTAATGCTATGAGACAAAATGTCTCAGTCAGAACATAAATGGTAAATACTTCGAAAACAAAATTTCCTTATTAGGGTGGCAGTAAAATTCAGGCAGTTGTCATCAGAGGAAAATGTAGCCCTGCAATTTCAGGATTAGAATATGAATTAGAACATTCTCTAGATGCCAAGCTATTAGCTCCTGGGTCAAACACAAAAAGGTCCTCTCTGTTCAAGATTTTTGTGCTCAAAAAAGTCTTAGCAGCATCCCCTTTCTGTTGTCCAACAAGGCTGGGTTCTGAAGACTTGTACGTACTTGTGCTGAAAAACAGCAGGATATAAGACTTTCTATATTAATCATGAGGATTAGAGATGGTAATTCCAGGCACGGCTAATAGATTTGGGAATGCAGAAACATTTCAAATTAGAACTGCACTCAAAAATCACTAAATAATGGTTTGATCTTTATAGGAGGCACAGAGTCCTTTCTTTAAGCTCACCACTAGTAGGTGTAAGTGGGTATCATCTCTGACTCTGAGAATGGAGAATAGGAAGGAAGATGAATAAAGAAATATGAAGCAAAGACTGAAAAATTGTGAAAAATCAGCCATATCATCATTATTTCCTCTTAATGCACACTTTCACACATGCACTCAGCCATTTATAATTGCTTTATCAATACGAGCTTTGCTGACTATTTTAAATCCAACCTATGCCTTAAAACAGGTAGCGTACGTGCTCAGAAGACAAATATTCACTTGAGCAGGAAAACATAAGACCAATTCAACAGAGCAGATCATACATTTTTAACCTCATAGCACGGCAGGAAAATGCTTTAAACCTGTAGCAAGTCAATGAGAAATCTTCCCTACTGGTAAGCACAATAGCAGCCATCCATTTCAATAGAAGTTTATCAGCAGTGAAACCTGACCGAGATAAATGACGAAGCTGTTGAGCCACAGCCTGCTTCTGCCTGCTGCAGGCTGCCAGATAAAATGGGAACAAAAGCTCCCTGCTGTACCCCCTACCAGTCTCCATTAACCCCTGCTGATGCTTTATTATCGTCTGGGGGCTCCAGAACAGCATAGCACAAATCAGTGTGTAAAAAATAAATAATAAAAGCTCATATGTGGCACAAACAAACCAGAAACATAGCTTGCAAGACACATTCATTTCGTTAGTGCTGCAATTAAATAATGGTTCTGATGAATTCCACATACTAGAAGAAAAAAGAAAAAAGCACAATGTATGTAAAATCATGTATGAAAAACTACTTAAAGGCAATAGAGTGCAAGTACACAAACATGTTTCTTCTGCTTTTACCCCCCTCCCAAATATATACAAACACATACAAGCAAAGCAGGGACCAGCCATATAATTCTGATGTCTTCATGTCCAATTCCAAGTTTCATCTTTTGATTCTGTCACAAATATCCTCTTTGTTGCACCTCCTCCTGTGTCCTTTCTCCAAATGTAAGTTTAATACATTTACTGAAGGTCAAAGCATCTTCTACTAAACTGATATAAAAAATGGATGGGAAGGGCAGGGAAAGTGTTACAAATCTGCTCAGGATTCATGGTTGCCATAGGAGAGAAAGGCAGTGGGAGGAAAAGGGAAGACTTGAAATGTTAGTAATATTCTAGCTATCATAGATTTAGATAGTGTCATCGCAGCCTGAGATTTCTGTAGCCTACCATAAGAAAGTCAATCTCTAATAAAAGATTACAGAGAGGCCACACAAGATCCTGGGGAAAATTCACTAATATTCATCAGTAAAGAAACTCACCACTACATTTGCATTACTTAGCACATTAGAGGAGGGGGGAAAAAACCCCCACAATCTACTTGAAACTGAACCATTCTCTTGGATGAACACCCCCTCTTCATCCCTACAGAGCCTTTCCATGCTTTACTAACTACAGAAACTATACTGAACTCACACTCTGATCTATCACTATCAGACATCATCGATTTTCAACCCATTTCTGTTCCTCTGAAGTGCAGTTAGCAAGCAGCAACATTACATCTAAGGAAGATGGTGAAGTTTTTCCTAAAGCTATTCCAACAAGCTAAAAAAATTAAGACTCCCTAAGCCTTCAAGGTGTAGAATGGCCTCAACACAGGAAAACAGGGAGGCTGAATGGGTTCCACCCATCCCAGTATCCTGTCTCGGAGAATAATGAAAACTTACACTTACAGAACAGCATCATCAAGCAAATACATAGTGAAACTTTTCAAGAAGCCTCTTTCATTCTACAGCAATTTACAGTTCAGTGATTTGTGGTTCAGAAGGCAATTCTATTTTCTAGTAAACTGCAGTGGAATTACCTTCCACAGACTTACCCAGTCTTCCCAGCAACACATGTAAGCTTTTAACATCCACAACCATTTCCACAACTTAACACACACTGTTTGAAGAACCATCTGCTTTTGTTTGTTCTGCACCCATCATCACCTGTCAGTATCATTTACGAACACCAACTTCTTTTATCAAAAAAGGTGTGTGTGTGTGTAAGTCCTGGATACCTTATCCATAATTTTCTTGATTTTATAGATATCTGTCACATACCCCTAAATTAACACCTTCTGCAATAAAAAAAATCCCAACCAAATCCACAGACAAAACTAAAATCCAAAAACACCAAAGAAAAATTGTGAGAGAATTTCTTCTCTGTTGCTTTAAAGGTTTCGGCCAGGCTTTTTCAAGATTTTCTGCACACTGAAAAAAGTTAACAAATGTTAACTTTTATAAAAAGCAGCAACAGTAAAATCATAACTAATACTCGGAGCCTCACAGGAAAAAAAATAAATAGGAATTCTGAAACCTTAAGATGATAAATCTTCTCTGATGCCCTGCATAGATGTTAGATGACAACCTGGAACAAAGTCATTCTGCTGGCTCACATTGGTTTAAAAACAATGAAATGGAAATAGTCCCGGCAGACTTTGTGCCAGATCAGATATCTTCCATCCTGCCACAGACATTGCAATGTTGGCATAAACATTATATCATGTGTTCTAGCCATTTGACAGAATTGCAGCAGTGAGCTCATGCCTCATCTAGATGAAAATTTCTATCACAAACTGATCCAGCACTGATCAGAATCATTATTAATGAATATGGAACTATGGTCTGAGTCAGACTGAAGCACGTGAAAAAATCTCAGTGTTTTGGCAAGCATGAGAGTGGAGAATGCCTAACTTTCTACAAAATACATTCAAGTCCAAGACAGTATCAGGGCTGAAGTGCTCAATCTGTTATAAATAAATCTCTAAGTATAGCTAAGACTCTTTTTCCCCTATTTTCTCAGAGTTGGTATAATGTTAGGTGTATTATAGACTATAAATCCTGTTTTCAGGACAAAGAAAACTGTGCTCCCCGAGGCTCTCCAAAGGAGTGCTTCAAAGCAACTCACCTTGCAGGACTGGAGTTACTTTGCCTCCGAAGGAGAACAAACAGTTATGTGACCTTTCAGCACAAGACTATGACTTCACATTGACTCATTTGAAGTTAAAAATAAACAAACAATTTCATAATGCTAGAGAAGATGTTGTGCCTAATGTGGTAAGTGGTGAAAATTATTTGCAATGGTAAGGATTCAGTAAGGAAAGCTATAATTCATCAAAAGAATGCTAAACCTACTAGGATATAGCAAAGGTAGATAGTGCTATTATGCACCAGGTAGTGGCCAAGTCTTTTGACAGTAAATTGAACAAATACTAAACAACACTACTTTCTCGAAGACTGTCAAAGAGATAATAAATGTCAAATTTGTTCCATCAACATTATATAACAAAATAAACACAACATTTTTAAATGTGGGAGAGAAGAAAAATGGCATTTTTGTTTTCAATTAAGAGTTCCAGCAGAACATACCAGAAAGAATGGAATATCTATTCCCTTGCTGGAACCCTTGTAAAACAAGGGAGATGCAAAATATAGAGGATTCTTGGGAGTACAAATAGTTTCACGTGAAATGACACTTATTTCTTTAAAATAGGTTCTACTTGTATCTAAGCTGAGCAGCACAAAGAATAAAAGATAAATTTTTTAACCTACAAACATTACTCTAATAATTTCCATACTACACACAAAAATGGAGGAAGAATAGCGAGTAACTTGCCCAAAGACAGAGAAGAAACTGAATTGCTTAAAGCACAAATCAACCATTATCCCATTGTCCTTTTGAGATACATTGGAATTTAAACACCTAGAAGAGTAGAGTAACTACATTCTATGACTCCATGGAATTAAAAATGCAGGTGCAATTACAAACCTCTATTTTGTCCGTTTTGGCATCTCCCCAGTATATTTTGCTTTCTGCATAATCCAGTGCTAGCCCATTTGGCCAGCCAAGCGAGGTATTCACCAACACAATTCTGTCTGAGCCATCTAATGCTGCCCTCTCAATCTTTGGGATTTCTCCCCAGTCCGTCCAGTACATGTACCTGCAAAGGAAACAAAATCTTAAGAATTCTTATTGATCTTTCAATATTCACATAGCTTCTTCTTGATTACCATTCTCCAAAACCACACTGCACACAGAAAAGTACATTTCTAAGCCAAATATATTTCCTTACCCACGTAAGGATGCCCAAACCATTCAGAAAGCATTGACATGTAAACATACTGTCCCTTTTCCCAAAACTCCTATACCAGTCTGCTCAGCAAGACCAGTGCTATTAGCTACAATAAACAGGTCAACACAGTCCCCCAAAATATTTTTAAGCAGAAGAATAAAACCTAAAGACACATAAGATGACTATCCAGGTAGTCAAGAGGAAGGAATAGTCCCTGTGCCTCAGAGCCTTAACTTTCAAAGAATCCCAGTATTTTCATTCTGACAACTCCGAAGTTTATAATTGCATCTGCATACAGGTAGACAGAGGTATCTTCTTTACATGACTAATATTTAAAAAAATGCTCACGAACAGCTGCTCACCCAACCATGGGATCCAGCACAATAGCTCTGGGTTCTTCCAGGTCTTCCGATATCAAGATTTTTCTCATGGTCCCATTAAGCCTTGTAACTTCAATACGATCTGTGCCAGTGTCAGTCCAGTACAGATTTCGGGCAACCCAGTCCACAGCAATGCCATCAGGATGTGCGATCTGTGCTGTGACAACAAACTGACTACCTGACCCATCGATGAATGAGCGGCGGATGGCCCTAACTTCATCATCTGTCCAATAGATGTATCCTTCCAGAGGATCAAAGTCAATGGCGATGGCATGACGGATGTCCTCCAGTGGCAAAACGATGTCTGTAAAATCTGGGGTGTCTAAGGAAATTCGCCTCAAATCTGTCCGGCGGGCTAGAAGCAACAGTTCAGTGGCACCTACATGAACAAAGCAAAACCACAACCATCTTACAAACACTGTGCAGTAATTCTGTAAATAGCGAACCTGATTCTGCACCATTTGTTACAAGCTAGTCTAGCTACCTTGAGTTCACAGGACCTAACCAAACTGATGGGCACCTGCAGAGAACTTCACACAAAGGCTTCAGATGTGAGGTTATTCTTCTGTGGAACAACTCAGATATGTTTATAGAGAAAATTCAGTGGTCATTTCCTTGTCCAAAATGTATTATGTTGGACATGTTTTCTTTCGATATCATTCCCTCCAAAGGTATTGAAATAGATTTGCAATGACTATGCTGCTATTTTATGCAAATCAACAGATGGCCTACAGGCTCTTAGATTAAAAAAATTATTATATAAATAATTTACTGACTGTTTGCTGTTGTTGGTATAGGGGACAACCATGACAAACAAGCTGCATGTTTCAACACCACCCTTAGAAGGGGCAAAACGTAACACAGAATGCCACAAGTGAATCTGCTTTGAGAAACTATCAGAGGAATCAGATTTGGGAACCGACAACTGTCCAGCAACCACACAAAGCAGAAGGGCTGTCAGCTTCACCCATAGTTGTTGAGAACAAGCTCACTGAAGACATGAAGATAAATAACAGTGTGCCTTATAAAATCATTCTGAACCGAAGCATACAAAAGCCTTGCTGGCTTTTAGGTCAAAAGTCAGAATCACAATAAATAACTGCAGAAAATGTTTTCACATAGGGCAACACAAGCTGTATAATGGTACATGTGCTGGGCATCTGATCAATGATAGATGTACTTATTGTCTATTCTAATTCATTTGCATTTCATTTTCTATTCAATGTCACTAGATTTCAGTGTAATAAAGGATAAACAACCACCACACTCCATTCCAATTAAATTGGCTGATCAGTTTGGAATCTCAGGGAGATAAGAGCAGCTCAGGCCTCAGGGAAGCCTGAGCTAAAGTGAAAAATGTGTGCATCCTAAATGCAAGAAAAGTCTGTTGCAATGGCTGTCCTCAAACAGTGAGGGGAAAAGATTTGGCAGGGACTGATGCAGGTGTGAGGACAGAAGGGAGGGGGAGAAAAAAGGGTGGAGGGAGGTTTAGGAAAATAAATGCATCAACACTGCAGTGAAAAAGAGGCATCACCAAGCCACATTCTGTCCATGTCTTGATCTTGAAGGTATAAACAAGGGCTAGAAGACTAAAAGAGCAACAACTAAAGCAAGAATTTTGGTGTCTAGTGCCAAATTTCTTTTTTAAAATGTCAGTAATTGTTGTTGGTGTTAGATGAAACCTCACTGCATGCCAAACTTTGGAGAGATGCCAAAGCAGCCATTGCTTCATTTACAGCAAGTGACACAGTAAAAACATCTAAGACACTTTCACAGTGCTGCAAGAAACAGCACCTTTCAACAACTGAAGTTGAGAGAGAATATTATTACAAGTGTTCCTGACTGGCAGTCCAGAAAGGATTAACATCAGTTTGGGGATCCTCTGTCCTAAACCACCTTGTGTTCAGAAACACATGTACACACTACTCAATTGTTCTTCTAGTGAATAACTCCTATGCATTAATTAATATCAGGAAGGGGGAACCTGTAATTACATGTCTATGCATATTTCAAAATAATGTAAAGCACATGACATAGTAAGTGGGAAACAGGCATGTTAGTAAGATTTTTTTAGAATCACGGAAGCAACTAACCTTGTCACAGCAGTCTATGTATACATCTGTATTTGTTGCTACTAAGTATATCAAACAACTCAGCATTAAGACTCAAGCATTCAGCTGCATTATGCTCATATAAAGTATTAATACATAAGTAATCCCAACTATTTATATTCAAGTAAGAAAGAAATCCCTAGTACTTTCTTACCAACTTCATAGTCATTTATCCAACTTACCTTTTAAAAACAACTATGAAAATCATATTACAACCCCCAAACAATAATTCCTTTTTAGCATTATCTAGTAAAACTAAGGTTGAGCAAATGCACTAACCTCAGATGTGTAAACAGTTAGTCTACCATGTACAGAAAAAGTGTAAGGTATAATTTAAAAATAATACATGTGCTTTAGCTGAAGCTGACAGTCATTTTGAAGAACCAATGCCAGGTCCCCAGAAAGACTCATACAGCCATTCTTTTGCTGAAACTCACCCTTAAAATTGACCAATTGGCCTTCCAATTCTTCTCAAAGACAACCCATTTCAACAGCTTCAGTATCTTGCTTTCGGGTTGCAACACTGTTGTTTAGTCAAATAACCCACTGTGTCTAAGCTTTACTTCAGCATCTGGAAATGACTGGCTTTCAGGTAACCCACACTGCACTCTGGATCTCTGAGCTAAGAATTTAATGGTCTTTATCTGGGGCCTTGGCTCATGTTCCACCTCCTACTCAAACACACACCCCCCCTACCCCTCCAATCAAGCAATAAAAAGTTTAAAGCTTACTTTAGAGCTATTACCCACCCATCTGCAAATCGACACTTCAGTTGCTTGCTTAGATCAACAGTCATTCTGTTCAGGAAAAAGAAACAGAGTAGAGAAGCATCTCACCTCAAGGTAGGCTGAGGCAAAGATCACTTTGAATGCCTTCAGGCTTGTCCTGACAATAGCAAAAATAACAAATGCAAGAGCTGGGCACATTTATGGACTGATCCCATTACTACCTTGACAGCAGTCAAGAAAAAAAGGCAGTCTCAAAACAAACAATTTGCACTTGTGGCAAACACCAGCTGTACAAAGTTTACCTGGCTAGGCACTGATCACCATTCAGTCAGAAGACTGCTTGAAGTCCTTGAGGTTGCCAGGACATAACAGAATCAATTGACTTTGTTCACTTCTATCCCAAAGACCAGTTTACAATGCAAAAGCTAAAAGGTGACAGCAGGATCTCCTGACTTCCTTCACTCTAACTCTCCAAGAAAAACCTTGCCTCTAATGATGAGCATGACAGAGAACATCACAGGTATGCAATCATATTTCAAAAACAAAAAGACTGAAAAGGCAGGAAAAGACAATGCAGGTTGCATGCTAGCATAACTTTTTTTTTTCTTTTTAATTTATCAGCACTTACTGGGAGACTGAAATGAGCCACGAACGTATAAAAGACCTCAAACCTCAACAGGCTTAAACGCTTTCCAAAAGGTGCTTCAAGGCTGCAACCAGAGCTCTGACTTCAGCAGGCATATGCAGACCTGAGACAGTTCTTCCTCTAGACACCTCTGACTGCACATAGAAGGATGAAGTGGCCTAGACTAACACACAGAGGACTCGGAGCTGAGTTTATTGCCCATACTGCTGTCTTCACTCTCACTACTGGCCACCTCTGCTGTACCCAGCAGAAGCATGCCTGTAGACACAAGCGCACCTTCAATATAGTGCTGCATTTGAGGGCACAGACCACAGGGTACGCCGGGGTGCGTGCTCATTGCCTTCAAACCACTGTGCGCAAAGTTGCCTCACAAACACTTGTGGGCAGAGTTAAGCTGTCCCATACTTAAGTCAGGTCCTTCTGCTTACCCCCTTGTGCTGCTCTCCCACACAATCCTAAGTGATCTTAGCAAAATATAACTTATTTAAAAAAAAAAAAAAAAAATCAACAAAACAACACACTCCCCCCACAACCTATTCAAACTGGAGACCAAGCCCAGGATTCTTTTTAGCAGTGCCTCAAGTGGTGGGGTACTCAGGATAGTTAGCCATTTTTCTAAAATCAAGTCCCTTACTTAAGATGTCTAAATATGGACATAAAAGCTTTACTCCAGACTCTTATTTTTGAGAGCTTTAGCCTACTTTTATTAAGCATTTTGAAAGCTGGGATTACAAGCTCACGGATGGTGCATTACATTAGTCCTGGAACTAATACTTTCCTCAAAAAGTCACTATTAAAAATCAAAATAATTTAAATCTATGTGCTAGCTGAAGTCAAGGGAAGGGGGAGAAAAGGGGAAACAGAGCGAGCATGCAGATACATGCAACAGCACAGATTTAAAGTCCAATGTCTAATGCCCTACTAACCTTTACAATTAATTACATCTTCTCAATCATATACAGGCCTCAGTCATTTGTAAGTTATTGAACTTTAAAACCATCAGTGGTTGCTGAGGTTAGTACAGCTACACAGACACACGCTCAGGAATTCATACATAAGAAGTGCTAGATCTAGGACATGTATAATGCATTCTCTGTATCTGGAAAATCAAGATTATTACTACATCCTCAATAGAATTACCACACATTTGACTAAAATATTTCTTTCCTAAATGTCTTTCCCCAGTTGTAAAGTCACTCTTGTCAGAGAATCCCAATACTACAATACAAACAAGATTTTTTCATCTAGACAAGCTCAAACTTAAAACTACAAAGGCAAAAGGACATGTACCTGGAATTAATCATATATTTTTTTCTTTCCTTTAAAAGAAATGAAAGACTTAGGGTGCCCAATTAGTATCTTGATCTGTGCAGTCAAATCAGGATTCTGGCTATTCTTGACAAAGGAAATTTCCCACTGAGCAGCCCTAAATAGCAAAAGGAAGTACAAATTTCTGATCACTGCCTCCAGGGCTACAGAGGAAATAGGTTGTGAGCGTCCATGGGCAAAATAAAGATTCTTTTCCTGGAAGAGAATGGAATGGCCAAAGCAAGGATAAAATGAAAGTCTGAAGCACTGCTTTTTCTTCATGAAGAAACTCACATTTCCTTGCTCAGCTGAAGTCACCATTGGTTTTCTCAGTATAACTCATATATCCATATTGGTAATTAACAAATGCGGGAAATAACTAAAATTTACTACAGGCAAAGAGAAGCTGAGCACATGGTCAGAGACATCTTTGAGCATTAATAAGAATGTAACTCAATGACAAACTCGTAAGACAAACCTAAATTTTCTTATAAAAATGACTATCAAACAGATAATTTAAACATAGCACTGCTGTTCTGAGTTCGGCAGTGCCTATAATACTGAAAAAGAGAAACCCCAATATGTCCTGCAGAAGAGGACAATAAATTACCAAGGATACAATGACAGTAGGTAAAAAGCTCCCTGGTGGAAGTGCCTGGGTGCTCAGACAGGACTCTTTGCTTTGGACATTACTGACCAAGGAATAGCTGGCCATGAAAACTGCTCATTCTCCTCTTTTTTCTTTGAGGGACAGGGATTTACAAGCTTTTACTTAGGCAATGGGGGAGCTAAGAGCTTGCTACAAGCCCACATCTCAGTTAACTAACTATTTTGTTTTGTAAGAGGAATAGAAATTAAAACATGAACAGCCAGCCAGTTTTAAAAATTATTAGAAAAATAACTAATTTTATTCCAAGTTATCACCCTTTCCTGAA
The DNA here is from genome assembly GCF_011004875.1 of Balearica regulorum gibbericeps. Classification (NCBI taxonomy): domain Eukaryota; kingdom Metazoa; phylum Chordata; class Aves; order Gruiformes; family Gruidae; genus Balearica; species Balearica regulorum. The sequence goes on from NC_046184.1 coordinate 79,835,346, forward strand.
ACACTATGGAGCAGTGTTTCTAAATGGGGGTGGGCATGACATTCATAGCTCTCAGAAGAAATGATAAAACTCCTCTAAGGTGTGATGAAAAAACCTACAAAAAACAGAGAAACTAACAGTGGGAGAAAGGGGAGGGAAGAAAAAATTTCCTATAAACCAAGATTATTCAAAAATGCTAGGTTGTCATAGAAACTGCTCAGGGAGGGTCAGCCAGCCTCACCTTTGGCTGCAAGGATCATCTGTCAATGCCAAAGCACTGCAAACACCACAAACATGCACTCAGAATTCACCCATCAAAATCTTTCTCGTCCAGGCTGGTGCTCTCATCAGGGCAGCATGAAATGAAGTTCTCTCCTCAAAGAGGCTCCTTTCAGCATGAAACAATTTGGTTTAGGAACAGGTCTGATTTTAGTCTACTGCTAGAAAACAAAACTATCTTAAAGAACAGAAACTCTTAGCATCATTTTTCACCTTCCTTCACCTGTAAGTCACCCCTCCTTCCCCCAAAGTCATGTACATGTTCTAATTGCAAACAGAAATTTAATCACTCGGTGTTTCAATCTGTTGCGGCATAATAGATATATACGGAAACGATCCAAGGTAAAAATGTTCAGTTCTCAGGGTTCAGCTCTATTTTCACTGCAGGGATAGTAAACAGGCAAGTACAAAGGTGGGGGGGGGGGGGGAACCCCCAACCCAAGAAACCAGAACTGACCCCCCCCACACACACACACCTGAAAGAGAAAATAAATTTACGTCCCCAGGGTAAGTGAGCAGCCTAAGAAAGGAAGTCAACACACAAACACGTACAGATTTACATCTCAAGATCTAGTCTGTGGCTAGTCTGGCTCTGTTTGATTACCATGCTCTTCTCCCTTCCCCAAAACAGTAATTGCAGTCTTTGCAACTACGAGAAGAAATTCCAGTGAATGTCTGCCTTGAAGAGCTCTGGAAAGTTGTAGGTCACTCGCAAAAGACCTAAGCCTGCACCTCATTTAAGTGAGGGGACCAAAAAGCCAGTCAAAAATATTTCATTATTTTGGGGTAAGCTCCTTTCTAAACGCTGAACCTGAAGCTCCTTTGTACTCCTACCAGAAGTTAATTTCAATGATCCTGTGCAGAGCTAAGTGAAACCAATGGATCTGATGCATAGTTTGAGTAGGTTGTTTCACATGGGTTATGTGCTAAGTAATTTCTATGTCCAAGCACCAGTGGTATGCAACAATCACTGAGCTAAACAAACACAGACTCAATTTTCTCCCCCCCCTCCCCCCCCATTTTTCTTCTTGAAAAGGAAGGGGCAGTGTTTTGGAAAGATGCAACAGCAGAATGGTGGTTAAAAACACAACATTATATTGACAAGCATAAGATAAATGTTCTTGTCTAAAGTTTTTTGCATACAGATGGACAATGTCCTGTAGTAAATCGGTTAACAAAATTTCTGATAAAACAGGACCTATATTTTGTGAGCCAAATAGACTTTACTGCTGACTGGAAACATAGAATTTGGCTTCCCATGTGTTCAGGGAGTGGGAGACTAGACCAACAAGTATAAATTCAGAGACATAAGGAATGGCTGAAAAAGTCAAGTGATGATTTTGAGTATCTCTGCATGAGAAGTTAAAGTCCTTTTAAATAAGGTTTTGGGGGGGGGGTTTAATACATTCCTCTACTTGCCTTTGGTAATTGGATACAGTAGAAAGGCACCATTCAGCACTTCAGCACAGGGCAGTTAACCTTGCAGGCACTTCTGTGAAACAACAACCTGTTCCTTCGAACATGGCACGTGGGGAGCAAAAAGACACAGCCCCTCTTGCCCGAAGTCCCTGGCCCTTTTCCTATCAGCAGGAAGTCAAAGGGAAGCAATTTCTCTCTCAATCTCCCCAGGGCTTGTTCCAGCTGTTGTCCCTAGTTCTTCAGCCTCTGCTGCCTTCCCTTTCTACCTCTGCTTGGCAAGTTACCAAACCTTCACCGCTCCCTGTGCCCCACATACACTTTTTCTGCAGCTCTGCTTTTGGAAACATGCCTGTATTGGATAACAACTGCTTTAGCTATCTGCTGCCACAAAGGAGTTTATCTGTGTGTATCAAGTATTTTTTTTAAAAAGCACATGAATTTGTGTCATATTCTGAATAAATAAGACCAACCCAGAGCAATATTATTAAAGCTTGTTCCTTGTACCGGCAGAAATGGAAGAAAAAGCATCTTGTGAATATATTGGTAAATTCTTACAAACAATCCTGCAAGGCTAATTTGGGAGCTGCTTTTGAGTTTTTCACATAAAAGCAGCAATTTATTTTAACAAGGCTCACACAGACACAAATAGCTACACAAAAATAATCAGCAGAGAGCATGAAATAGCACGAAATTAAAGGAAACACTGAACAGCAGCTGAAAAGCCTAGAAGAATTTTTTAAATATAAAAAGACAATGTAACAAAAAATATTTTTGTATATATTTTATTTAGTCTATTTACAGTAAGTTCTGCTGTATCTTTTGCTTCTTCCTCCATTTACCTTTGTCACAGAGAGATGATCTGCATAAAAGATGGTTATTTATGAGCAAGCTAATTATCTCCCAGTGTTTATTTTGATCCTGTTAATGTATTACAGCAACCACAGCACACCACCACAAGACCTATACTTAGAAAATGTAACAATTTAAAATCATATATGTTAGCCCACAATGAGACACTAAGAGCAGTTTTGGGTGAGCGCTTACAGCCCAAAGTCTCAATCACATCTTGAGTTTTAAGGCTGAAACACTTTCAACATCTCTAAAAACATGCCATTCTTTTCAGTTACTCTATACAGATATAGGTGCCTAACTTTATGCATGTGAACTGAAAGAGATTCCACATGTATGTGTGTATAATAAGTGGACATCAGATCTTAAAAAAAAAAAAAATTGTGTTAATTGTATAATCCTATTAGCCAAATACTAATTAATGAAAAAGAATGTTAGAAACATTTGAGAGACAACAGAGGAGGTAGGTATCATTTTCTCTAAGAAAAGGGAACCACAGAGCCCCCAAAAAACTTGCAGGGAATTAGTGACAGAGACAGAATTGCAACGTAAATTTTGTAACTGGAGGCAACCTGCCTGTCAGCCATGAGACTCTTTTTTGAAAAGTAGAGGGCATTTTCCAATCACTTCTATCTGTACTGCAAAAACATGCATGATTTCACAATTTGCCACCCTATATAGTGAAGCTGGAAGAACCGCTTTCCCTCCAAAACCTACTTTGTGCTTAATCTAAAAGGATTTTTAAAAACAAAGCCTACCATCTTTGCAGGTCTTTCCATTCTCAAGAAGTTTCACACCAGTGGGACATGCACACTGATAAGAGGGCTTGGTAGGAGACATCAAACACAAGTGGGAGCAGCCACCATTATTAATTCCACATGGGTTTGTAGCTGTTAAACATAAATCACACAGATTAATGCTTCTGATAATGAATGACCTCATCTCATGTGTTAAGACACATACAGCATTTGAGTAGTAGAATCGGTGGCAGCAACACAGATTAAAGAGGGAAATGATAAACACAGAACAAGGAAAAATTAATTCCAAGTGTTGAGTAGTGGGGTATTTATGGTACCAAAATATATGGATGTTGAACGTTTCCTTTCTTGGGAAAGTAGCACTTAGCTCTAAACAAGAGCCTTCTTTCAGCTCTGCTCTGCTCTTCTCATTTTCACAAACTATTCAACACGTCAGTGTTGAACGTATAGTAGGTTGTATATATAAAAACAAAATGCAAACACAGTAAATTAACACAATGGTTAAGACAGTGGTTATTACACAGAGCTAGTCTTGCTTAATATCATCTGCCAAATTAATACTACTTTCCATTCAGGAACTACTACTTGGAAAAAATAAAAATACCACGTTGCCTAAAGTTATGGCACATGAAACAGAAAAAGGAATATGACAACAGGATAAATGTGGCAGGCAGAAAAAAAAGCAAGAGATGTTTTTTTCCACTTAAAAAAAAAAACAATGTAGAGAATATTTGGTTTCTCTTTGGGTCTTTTCCCATTGGAAAAATTGCACCATGACGCGAGTGAAGCCACCCACTGCCATACAGAAAGACTAATTAAGATTTTTGCAAATCAGTTCCAACTTGCAGTTAAAAAGAGAAAGCAAGACAGCTTACCATTTGGCTGCCTCTTTTGGCTGAAAGCATGGATATCCATGGGAGAGAAGATGTTGGAATGTATTTCACGCAGGTCCTCCCCGGAGTACTTGCTGCAGGCCAAGATCGAATGCGTGTTCCAGTCAGTCCAGTACAACGTGTCCCCAAACAGCGTCAAAGCAAAAGGATGTGGAAGGGAGCCTTTAACCACTGCTTGCCTAATAGAGTACAGGGAAGAAAATGGATGCTCAAACGCAAGTCATGCTGTGGTTTTGCCTGGACATAGGTTTTGTGAAAAGAAGTTTTACAGTGTAAGTACTGTTGATCACAACTTTCCATTTATTTATAAGGAACAAATAGAGTGCACCCACTGTGGGGAATGGTACGGGGGAACGACACAGGAGTCCTATTTCCAGGCTGTCTACTGATGCTGAGATGGCCAAGAAATGCCAACTGAAATCCTTACACAGGTTTGTGGCTATTTCTTAGCACCTTTTTAACACTGAATACCTGTGGGGCTGTATGTCACCGTGCGCAAGTGGGGAGAATGCCAGATGACTTTATGCAAGTCTGACTGCTACCTGCTGATACACGATGTCCATCCTTTTCAGCCTCAGCAGATTTCAAACTGAGACAGCATTTGGTCAATTAACAGTCCATCCATCTCGTCCAGTTTTGCTCTTTCCAACCATCAGAAAAATACTCTAATGGCAAATAGTTTCACTATAAAGAAATCTTTAAAGTTACTTTTCATTATTCATTATTATGATAATTATTAAGCTATTGTTTTTATTATAAGCAGTGCCATGAAACAGAGTTGTACTGATCTTCTGCCATGGTAATGGTATCATTTCTGAGCAAACTGGGTCACCGCCTGTCTCCAGGTTCATAAACAAAATTAAAGAGTATACCCATATATTTTATGTATATATACAAACACATGCTCATTAGCCATCACAAAAATGCAGCACAAACATTACTGAAGACAGTTTTTCCAGGTTCTTGTGATGCAGAAACTAATTATCTGTACCCAGGTTCCTCAGAACTGGAATTAAGTAGCTCAATTCTTATGGTTATTTTATTCAGAATCATAAAAAACCCCCAACACCTTAGGATGGAAAGGACCCTGGAGGTCATCTGGACCAACACCCCGCTCAAAGCAGGGCCGCACAAGTATCATTTACACAAGCTCTTCTTTCCACCTCCTTTCTTCCTAACTGCGTGGGTACACATCCGTTCCCATGTACACGAGCTCCCACTGAACAGTGGGCATCCCCGTCCCTCTCCGGGACTGAAAGCATAAGGGATTGACACACAGCTCCTACTACTCCTTCATATATAGGGTACGCTATGATGATCAGCCTCCCAATTTTCTTCTTACAGAGAAGAGAGTCATTATCTGTATATTTACTGAGAAAACACCCCCGCACTGTATGCATCACTTTTGCAAAGAAGTCTTTAACTGAAGTGGTTTAGTAGAGGACAAAAACACTCTTATTTTCCAAATATTTTCTGTTAAAATATAACAGAAGAGTATATTAAAGCAAGAAACTTGAAGGTGTCTTCTGCCAATGATTCTGAGTACAAAGAGACTGCAGTCATTACCGCTCTTTCACCTTAGCTTCTGGAAAAAGATGCATTATCTTTAAAGCTTCTATTTTTTTCTGCTCCCAAGAAAAACACATACATTCCCTTACTTGTCACTCCAGTGTTCCAATTCTACACCAAATAATTTTTTCTATTTCTTTATATTTTGCACTCAAAAGTAGGACATATTATCTTTTCTTTCTTATCTCTGTCTGGAGTCAGGTATATATTTGCTTCTAATTAAATGCACCAACTAAGCATCTTACAAAAGACTATTGTAATATAATTTACAGCTGAAACCTACCAGCCAAACAGTGAAGCCAAGAATAAAGACATTCTAATTCTGTAAACATTTTTACCAACCGCACCCCCAAACCCTAAATGCTTTCAGATTTGAATAATTTTAGTTTATAGCAGGTTTGGAGACTATCTAAGTCTTTATGACATTTGTCATACGGGACAGAAGCAATAAAAGCTCTCACAAATACCAAACATGCACCAAAGACAGCATTCCCATGCACACAAGAGAAGCAACATTTTTATGAAGCATTCTGACTGCCTTGCTATTTTCTTAATAAAAAAAAAAAAATCAGAGGAATTTTAAATGTGATTAGTACCCACCATTCCTAGAGGGAATAAATCTTTGAGTACAATAGATACTGTTAGATATGCCCAACTTTTGGACAACCATCTATTCATATGACAATGTGTAAGGTGAACTGCGATCCTTATTTAAACCAGCCCTTATCTGGAGAGATGCAGGAGTACTTCATTCCGCTGCACTGTCAGCCACAGCCTTGAAGCGATTACTCTTAAACCTGTGTAATTTTTCTCAGCAGATATAAGGTACTGTCACATGAAAATGGCTTTGGGCCCAAACACGACAGCACGTATTTCTTGCATCTCATTAAGATGAGTATTATCAGTAACACATGCTCCATATCCCTTGTTTCCAGCAAGCCATTACAAGGTGATAGCTCACTTCCAATCAGCAAAACCAGCAGGGCTTTTTTTCCCCTCAAAAAACGCTCCACAGGCTGCACCATCAGCCTCGCTGAACGGCAGCCATATGATGTGTCATCACAGAAGCAGTAGCTAAGTTGTGCTAAATGAGCCTCCCTAGCTCAGCACCTCCGCAGCCCAATGAAGAAATGTCCTTCTGATGGCTGCTGTTGAAGCAGTAATGCCTTAGCGTGATCTGCATTAGGAACTGCAGAGCTCTGGTTTTGGCGGGTGAGAAGAGGGGTTCCGACTTCAGCCTTGATTGATTATTTATTAAATACACCCAGGCGAATAAAGGTGACCAGAACATCACCCATAGCACTCAACGGCTGCGCACGGTTGACAGGAGTGGGAGCTTCCTACCTACAGGGTGTTCCACAAGCTCCCGTGCAGGGTCAGGGAGCAGCCAGGTCTCCACGTTTCTGGCCTCGCTAAGAAAGCCACCCACCTGGGTACCAGGTATGGTGCTGCAGGTGTAATTGGACTGACACAACCTGACAGCTCTTTGGTGGCAACTACCTTCACCCTCTATGTTATCAGCCCAGGCTTGACTGGAACAAGCGATACAACAGCAAAAAGCACTACATCCTATTATCCTTCATTAAGCTCTTAAGTTCCTTCAAACTGCTGTACTCCTATCATTAGTCTCATTAAAAAGAGACACCAGAGATGATGAGAAAGTGAGAGATGAGAATAAAGAGTAATGTTATTTGTTCAGGAGGTATCTCTAGGGCTTCGGCAACATGCAAATTGGCTACATATTAGAAGGCGCTAAGCACACGCTAACTTTAATAATCTTCCCTGTGCTAGGCATATAATCATACAAATTTGCCTTAAAAATCTTGATGGCAATTGACATTTAAAATGTCACAATCTCTACTCTGTTTAGTTGGCTGGGAAAGAAATGCAGAAGGGGACAGCAGAGAAGGAAGGTGGGAAGAGAAAGAGAGAAAACAAGCAGTTTCCACAGAAATTAAATTCCATCTGTGCCGTGTATCGTGATTTCCTAACTACAGCTATTTATAGTATCATCATGGTTATCAGAGATGCAATTACAATAAAAACTTATTAAAGCAAAGAGTTTTCTACTGCCTGAAGAAGACGTAGATCCAATTGAAATACATTCACCTTTGTTCTATTCTTATTCTGCCTGTGAAATACTTTGCAAAGATAAAGAAAAAGGAACCAAATAATAAACAAGTTAAAGCAGACATTACAAAAGGGGCTACTGAACTCTGAAATGGAATACATACATGAAAATTCATAGACAATCTATCCAGTTTTATACTAACAATGACAAAAAAAGCTCTTGCTTCAGGATAATATGCATTTCAGACAAAGACTAAACTCTCTTGAAATAAAAATTAACAGTAAAATGACCAAAATCCTTTATCACAACTAGGATTTCCTCAGTCTGCCTTTATTTCTTTCAGCTTATACTAGCACATTCAAATCCAAAACTAGATTATAGATATGAAATTTAAGAATTCTTCACACAAAAAATAAGCTACCAAAAATCAAGGTAATATGAATTTAAAATATTATCATAATTTGTTTTTTCCCCTAGAATTTTAACATAATATTTTATATCCAAGCATAATAGCATTTCTCCATAAAAATAAACTTTCTATTAACCAAATTCCTTCTATTCTGGCTGCATTACAGTTTTCTAGTTTCAAAACCTGATCAGATCGCCTGCAGAAAAACCAGGGTACTTTAGACCTCCTGACCTGTACAATCTCAATCTGCGCTCAACCTCCATATAAAAATGTAAAGACCCATCTTCTGAACCTTGCTTTTAGTGCTCATCATGTTAACAAAAGCATATAAAAAGACAGGCTTGCATGAATCAAATTACAATATTTTACACAAAATGTTTCCCTCCATCTGCAGATTACTTAATGCCTGAGCATTCAGAGAACCACAAGAATTGCACAGCTTTGCCTTGTGACAATTTGGGCAAAAGCACTTTACAGCACGAATGCCACAGACCATCAGATGAAGCAGGATGAAAGACCAACAGACAACTGTGTAACACCACACCACACCAAAGATGCCACAAGGAGGGCAGGGAGCTCTGTTTCCCTCAGCAGCTTACAAGATTTCCTCTCCTGCCAACCTAACAAAAACATTTGCAAAGCAAACTTGGAAAACTAAGTTGCATTTTTACCATGACTTCTTGTTCAAATATTCCTATCGGCATACAAGCCTGGTTCTAATTACCTGAGAAAGTAAACAGGAAATATGGGATATAATACAGTCTTTTAAAACCAAAACATTTTCTCTTTTGCCACTTCCTTAAGCCATGATTGCCATGTGTCTCCAGAAAGTACGTATAACAAATAACAGGTCTAGCAATGACATTTCAAATCCCACCTTCAATGAAAGCCTGAAAAAGTCAATCGGAAGTAAAACCGTGGTTGAGAAACAAAGTCATTCTGCAGGTCAACTTTCAGGCAAACACCATCATGACAGGCAGTGTAGGTGAAAGAGGGGAGGAGACTGGGAAGCCAGCAGGAGATGACAGAGGTTACAAGGAAGGTGCACCAGTAGATCCACTGACTGCGTACGCGGCTATGTGCTTTCCTAACCTGAAGCTGCTTGTCCTTGGCTTTCAGCAGGGCTGTGATTCCCAAACTAATTCTGCATTTTGCCATCCCAGGTCTCAGAAGCAGTATTGATGAGCAGCTCCATTGATCCACCATATTTTTATCTGAAGTCTAGAAATATGCAGAGACCTGTGACCTAGTGACTCTAGCTATATACACAGCGTATGCGTATCACACACAGTCAACTACAGATGTTTTGAAGCTCCAGTTTTCCAGCATTTTGTTTCAGAAGCATATTGGGGAAGAACCAAGAAATTCACCCTAGCTCTGTGTCCAAATAATCTAATTAATTCTGCTTATGCAGGCTTCTCTACCGGTTTTTATTAGGGCACTTTTCATCATCTGTGCCGGTCTGTAATGTGTTGGTGAGGTACTGAAACAGGCTTTTCACCATAGACTGGTTCCTCCTCACTGCTTGAGGGTGTTAAACATTTTTACCTCACAGAAATATACACAAAGATATACACGGAACGCAGTATTTTACACCTTGCACGTAATGTCATATATTATACATATTATATGCAAATAATGAAAAAGAAACTCTTCTAGCAGGGACACAATATTTTTAGTGTTTCACCAAATCCGCAACTAATCATCTGGCAGACAGACATGAGCTGATGCTTGAAAACAGGAACTAGAAAAATCAATGCTCAAGTGCAAACTTAAGACATTCACCTCCTCGCAAGAGCTTCCCAGCTTTCTTGACAGTTGCTGAAAGTATGTTTTCTTACAGTGGCCTCAAAACCCATCTCATTAGCACAAACACTTCCTGGGGGACCTTGTAAGTGCATTTCCCTTCAGCCAGTAACGTGTTAACTTATTAATTAGAACTGCTGCTGCAGGGTAAAAGAAGAGAAAATTAATTCAAGAGCTGCCTTAGCAGGCCAACCTATCTCGGGTACTCTACTCACAGGAGAGCTGTCTGCAATTCAGTTTTGTTTAATTAGTCCCACAAAAAGCAACTGTTCACTCTGATAAGAGCAGAGCGAGCGCTGCAAAAAACAAAACCATCTCTTCTATGCACCAATATAATTTTTTAATTATTACATTCTGACATGAAAAACTGTTCATTCCTTTCTCTTGCTGGCAATCCAAGGGCATTAGTCATCAACTTCTGTGCTCTTCCTCTTTATTCTAAGGAGCCATCACTGGAGTAGCTAGGGCTAATAAGTCCCAGGGCTAGCAGGTAACGAACAATACATCATCCCTGTAAAATCTGCTGTAGAGGTTCTCTCATGAATTTATGACTCTACCACAGATTTACTGTGTGCTACTGCCTGCGCTGTCATGCTGCTTACTAGTTTTGATGCAGAGCCTCACCAACTCCAAAGGGAGCTTATCTAGGTCCTGTCCAAAGAGGTGACCAAAAAAAAAAAAAAAAGCGCCTGCCTTTGTTTCTCCTGCTGCATATTCCTCCCACCTGCCTTCTGTACTCTGCCACTAGCCAGACCCCTGCAAGCAAGAAGCAAAGCATCCACGCATATCAGCGTCCTTCTCTGACATATAAATCTTTAAATTTTAATTCTTGTGTAGTGCCAGGTGTAGAGACGTGATAGTCAGACTACAGGAAGACAAAAAAAAGTTATGGATTCCTTACAGATTTAGAAACATGCCAAGAATGTTTCCCTTTTACTCATTCCAAATGTTAGACCATTGAGCTCTGAACCTCAATACTTTAATACTGTCAGTGACACTAATTAAAATCTTTTCCTATTTACATTGTATTCTCTCTCACCATCCAAACCACAAAAGCAGTTTTCTTTGAACTGTTTGAAATTCTTTTTTGATATAAAGATGTTAGTTCCTGCTAACTATTTCTCACTTCCCTCAAAGCAATTAAAATGCATGTCATCCTGCTTTACACGAAGCTTTTACAATAACATTTATCGGCTACAGACTCTTTCCCACTTCACGCTGCACAACAATAAAAAACTTGAGACAGATCAAATCTTTACTTATCTGCTTCCCTTCCTAAAAGTTACTAACACTATTCAGATCTAGAACATTGTATTTTTATGAAGCTATATGCCTTTCAGTAACTCAATTGCCTTTTTATTTTAATAACTCCAGCTTCCAGAAGCATAAATATTTTCCCAGACGTGTTGACAGTAGGTAAAGCAGAAGAAAAACTAGTAACGCTTTGCAGTGATAAAACAAACAAACAAAAAATCTGTTTTAATCAACAGAAATTTAGATAGCTAAAAAAAAAAATTCAAACTTACTTTCTAAATGTAAGACAGCCGTTAGAAAAATGGTCTAAATATTAAGAACAAATCATTAAATTAAAGCTAGCAGTTTCTAAATAAACCAAAAAGTCTGGTTTAAGTTAGATTACGCACTCAATGATAATGATCTTGTCCTCTCCCATTCTTAACTCTTAAGGAAAATTAAGCCCTCTTAAAAGGGAATTTTAAAAGGTGGTGGTGGAAAAAAGTTGGCCTAATCACACAATGTCATCTTTTCACACGGAAGCAAGGCCATTTGATCATACTGGGTGTGTCTGTTCAGTATCCATCTCCTCCAACTTCATACCCAATGCATCTCCTATCTCTTGGTCAACCATTCAGGAAAGCAGGGATCACAAAGAAATTCTTATTTTTTTTACTTTTTACAAGATTTCCTTAACAAATGGATGGCTATGAAAACACGAGCAACCCTAAACCCCCTGTATTTGACTCACCTGACAAGAGGAGCAGCAGAAATAAGCTGCCCAGGAACACATCTTGCTGCCAGACCCAGCAAAAGTGCACAGAGGACACAGGACAATGCTAGGTGAAGGAATATAAGGAGCCATGTGTGCATTTGAGGGATGGCAAGGAGGGAGAAAAAAGCAGGGGAGGTGTGAGTACACAGGGCATAGGAACATACAGAGAGAAGCCAGAGGGACTGCTGCTGAGGTGGAGGGACAAGTAGAAATCCTTCTAAACCCAGATATTAGTTCTAGCGTTCACAGAAAAATCTGGTTAGTTTTTCTTTTTTGGGGGGTGGAGATGACTAGGAGAAAAGACTGAAGGCTTTGTGGGTTGTGGGTTTTGGTGGGGGTTTTTTCACTTAAAAGGAAGATCTCAGGGGTTTTGTTTTGTCTGCAGAATTAGAAATTGTCTTTTCTTTTTTAGTATTAGAAAATCAGTTATTGAAAAAAATTAATAAAATAATTAAGAGCCAAAACACAGAATTACAGCTGTAAAATGCATTGAGAAAGGTGAATTTGATGAATAACTGAAAGACAGTATTTAACAAAAAAGAATCATTTTAGACAGCCCCAGAAGATCTTTCTTCTTAAAGAGGCTAAGAGGTCATAACAGAGAAAAAAAAATTACATAAAACCCCATTGTAGAATAGCCTAACTTCTGCAATTCTTTTTTTTCCCCTCCCAATGATGTAATTGCAAAGAATGAAAAGCAAAAAAAATTATGCCTAGATACAGATGTTGACTGTTTTCTGAATCTTCAGAACTTTCTCACATGCCTAGGGAAAAACAGGTGCTGCTGCAAGCGGTGTGTGCTTCTGAGCTCTTAAGGGAAGTCATATGCACTGCTTTCCTCTCTAAAGACAATTTCCTTTTCTCCCCCTCAAATGGTAACATATCAGCATACTACCATGAAATCTTTCTGATATGTTTCATTATCAGTTTAAAAAATAAACCCAACAACTTTAAAGCATTAGACTAATTGTATTGTTTTTAATGAATATGTAAGAACGAATTAGTAGATCTAAAAAACCCCAAAATTATTGTCTATACAGGTCTTTATTTTAGGTTTCACCAATTCCAGAGAATTTACTTTAGAATGAGGTAACTCCTGGGACCCAGGTGACTTCACTTCTATGTCATGAGCCACAGCTGTTAGATGCAGCTCTCTGCAGACCGACAAGGTTGGTCAGCCCCTCACACCAAGATCGATCAGAACCTTCACAGCCTCATCTCTAGAATGAATCACTTCCAAATTAGCCAAAGGCCAACCAGGCAATAAACACCATTAAAAAAAATTTAAAAAAACCAAACCAAACCCAAGTATATTTACAACCCTGTCCAACAGACCACCGGTCAGGGAAAAACTGCAAAGAAGTTTGTAGCAAAAGAAGATTGAAAAGACAGTAGTGCCAGCAGGAAACATGAAAATTGCTCTGGAGCCAAAAAGACTGGAGACACTAGGTAAGACAGGGAGGTCTGTGCTCCATGGGAAAAATGTAGATATAGATTTGGATGGTTGTGGTGTAGATTTTTGGTAGGTGGACACTTTTCAAGCAATTCATGTTTCAAAAATCATCTCTGCATCCTGCATCATTTTCCAGGGGATGCTACTGAAAGCAGTAACATTCAATGCAGCACCCAATATGCACTCTCTTCCTAGAAGGGCATCAGCCAGACTGCAATAGTGTGTTGTTATACTAAGGCAGTCCTTTCCCTCTCATATAAATAGAAAGGCACAAAAAAAGCAGTAACTCAAGAATAAACCGAGCCACCAAATTACTCTGTTGGAGAAAGCCACTGAAGTGCGTTTTAGGTGCGGTCATATTGATAGCCATTTTGGAGTGGCACTTTCTTCTCGCTGGTGTTATTGTTTGGAAGGTGGAGTTGTTTTGGCTTTGCTGGCTTCTGTTACTCCTAAAGCAACTGTGAGCACTTCATATTTGTGTGAGAAGTCCACACTTGGACTGCAATTTTTCAGGTGGCAAGCTGTCACATTGAGCCCCATGTGTGATCGCTTTCAGCTGAGATTACTTTCTGTTACACATCTGGTTTCATGATCTCTCTATTAATAAAGTATCACTGTGAAATATTTCTCTCTTTTTTTGTACTATTAAGTTTTCTTTCTTGTGAAATAAACAGCAAATGAAGGACTACTTCAAAATAGATATCCATATCTCCATGTTTTGAATTAGCAAACCTAGTTATAATATTTATATCCAAAGACACAAATTTAAAACTGCATCCACCTCCCGTTACCTTCTATAAATAAACACTGTTACAAAAATAATCAAGTTTTGGTCTCTTAACAGGTAGAATTTAAGAAGAAAATGACATAACCTTTCAAACCAGCATTACAAGAAACTGTGGAGTTAAAAATAAATACCGCAGGAAGACAGTGGATATGTTTCACACGTGCTGCCTGTGTTCCTACTCACAAGTCCACACAGAACACCCATCTTGTCAATATGATTGATTTCTTTATGCTAGATTAACATTTGTGGTGAAAGAAGGGACAAGTCCCTTAGAGATCAGAATGAAGAACATAAGAAAGGATATTTCATGCCTAGATAAACCAGCTGAAGCGTCACAAAAATTTGCAAAGGATAACCTCCAAAAAAAAAAAAAAAATCTATCACTAATATGATACCTTTGGCACTAGCTAACTGTGATTCACTTGCGTGTGCAAACAGTACTTGTCAAAGCTACCTCATTTATATGAAAGGGGGTCATCACCCAAATTATGGACAAATGCATAAATAAAATACCAGTTACATGACTGGATCAAAAAGAATTACATCATTGCTATAAAACTGTTAGAGGAAAACAGTCATTTTAACATAGTTCTCTGTAAAGACTGTTTTCCACTAAATTCCCAACCCCAAGGATCAATACAACTGAAATACTAGTATATGATAATTCATTTCCTAGATTACTTTATGTATTTCTGAATATCACAGCAACAGAGCACAGAAGAACTATTGAGAAGAGACAATTTTGCTACATAGTCTTATACAATTAAGAATAGGATTCAAGGATTTCTTTGTAGGACTGATTCTGAGAGAAGACTTAGTGAGAGTTACAGGATACCTCAAAGAGGAGCACACATTCAACTTCACAGTGTTGGAAAGGGGAGGATGGGAGAGGATAAAAGTTTCTGATAGTACCAGTTTGGTTAAAATTTTGTGAGTGCTAACATGACAATTCTCTGCCACAGAGCTTATGATGTTGCTTAGGCGACATCTTCTAAGAAAAGCACCAGATTATATAGATCAAACAAAAACTTCTTACCTATGACTTCCATCCAGATTTGATTTGTGGATAAAATTCAGTTTAGCATCTGCCCAATAAAGTTTCTGTTCCTCATAATCCAATGTCAATCCATTTGGCCAATATATGTCCGTGTTGACTATAATGGAGCGGCTTGAACCATCCATTCCAGCACGTTCTATCTTTGGCACTTCTCCCCAGTCTGTCCAATACATGAACCTATAATTATTTTAAAAAGAGAAAAGACAAAAAAAGAAAGCAATCACATAAATTTGCAACTGGAACATTGGATACAACTTTCAGTAAAGGCAAAGGTGCTGTCTATTCTGCAGAAGACAGTGTCTGTGGAGGTCTGTTCTACTGGGTAAGGTACACATGTCTGCGAAACACAAGAGAAGTTACTTTACAAAAAGCTGAAGAAAAACAACTGAAGACAAACCAACAGTACTATGTCACATTATACTCCCATATGTTTCTTTCATTGGGGATACCCAAAGGATCTTGACAATAATCTCAGAATTCAACATTAAACAGCAAAGACAGGTACTAGCATAAGAGTACAGCAGTCTCTTTAACATGGGTCAGAGCATGCGGGGAAATGAAAAAAGGAGGCATGTAGACTTATAGCAGTTGCATGCAAGGCAGTGAAGTGGATTTGATGGAAGACTAATTCATGTCCTTTTTTTCCCAGAGAAATTCAGAGACAGGCAGCTAAGTCAACATGTTTAGAAGCAGTTTGCACCCAGTGACTGGGCAAAACACTCCATAAAATCTTTTAAGACTGGGGAAGCAAGTTTTAAAATATGTTAGCATATACTGGCACATGTTTAAACATTATTTAGCAAGTAGTGTGTGGGGGAAGTTACCTAGTTGCATTCAAGACTGAGGTGAAGCAAGGGAAACCACTTTATTATGGCTGGAGACTAGTGGGGGGTAAGAATATTTGGCTTTTTTCTGCAGGTGGTAGAAAATGGATTTACTTTTGTGGGTTGTTAACAGAATGCATAACTAAACAGTAGTAACATATAATGTAAACAGATCAGACAAAGTGTGTCCGTGGCACTTGCTCTGTTTTGTTGTTGCAGCTGGGACAGACAACTGCTGTCCTAAATTGCTTCTCATAACCTCATGACATCTGCCAGCATACCTGCTTGTATCTGTGCTCCCTAACCTGGCTCAGTCAAAACAATCCAGATTAGGAAAGATCTGAAGCCTTTAAACTAACCCAGATCATCACATAACCACAGTATGTCACTATATGGTGCCCACATGTGAAGAGGCCTGGCCACCCATCCTTTAAAGAAAAACAAATGTGGAACACATTTAAGAAGCATTTGCAGATGAAGTTATTCTTGGCAAAGAATTATTTTTTCAATTTCAAAAAGTCAGGAAATTCCATGTCATATTTTCCCCCTTAATTCATGTCTACAGAGTGTTTGTTTTAATGCACAGCTATATCTGTGGACAGAAATGCAGCTGATTAACACAAATATTGCCCTCTTCGATCCCAAGTGAGTCATTCTTTATGGAGCAATATGAAACACAGAGCACAAATACCTGAAGAGAACATGTGAGATTTTTGTAGGCATGAATGAGTGAGAGAAATTGGTTTTCCATCAGCAAGACGACAAAAACCAAAACCAATTAATTTTCAGATACATAGCACAGTAGCAAGTCACCTGGTCAAGCTATGCAGTAAGACAACTATATACCTGAAAAAAAGAAAAGTTTAAAAAAGTCAGGCAGCATTTCACCAGCAAGCACTCATGAGAAAGAAGTGAGGAAAAATAGAGATTTATTTAAACATCTTTAAAAAGACCCTTCTTTGCCCCAGCTGTCAAGTCCTAGCCTTCCAAATACTTCATCAAGGTTAATAGGTTCCAAGGCTCTGGCCACCCTGCTAGACTGATTTTTCAGGCTGAAACAGCTCATTAGTTGCTGTACAGCCTCATCTTCTTCCCTGTCTCCCTCTCACCTCTCATGCACGCTGCAATTACTCAAGCAAAAACAGGTAAGGGAAGTTTGGTAACAAAGAAAAGCCTTCCCGGACTTCACAAAACCAGCCCTATTTAATTTGTCAGAGGAGCACACATGCACACAGAGCTGGCTTTAAGGCTCAGTAACATTTCCAGTCAGCTCCAATGACCTCTGCTCAGTTTCTCCAATTTTTTAATTTATTTTTTTCCCCAACTATCACCTGTTTGTTTTCCTCCATCTTGCTTGAAAGCCTACAGCTTTTAATGTCTCCATTAAAACTCTTTGCAACCAGCCACGCTCCAGCCAATGGCATCAAGGGCTGTGCTTCACTTGGGGAGCAGGGCTTTTCAGTGCTGCAAAAGCAATGCAAGTTACAGCTTGATGACCATTTCTTTCGGTAGAGATTGCTTTTAAGCAACTTATTGCAGATCATCTTTGCTTCCAGTACGGGGCTTATATGGCCATGGAGGAAACTGGATTCAAATAACAGGTCTGGGCTCAAAATCAGTCTGAATGCATTCCAGTGCACAGCTGCATGAACACTTCTACTTCCACGCAGAGTGTCGGTTTTTATAGCTGCCTCAACCAGCACGGGGTGCCAACAACAGTATGAGTGGATAAGGTGAACCCACGCAATAAAACTTCCTCTTAAAACGCATCAGAAATCACTATGCATTGATTGTACAGATGTAACTTCACAGTTTTGATTTGCCCCAAATTAAGAGGTTTTGTCACGGGGGGTGTGTGTCTGCATATGTGTGTGTGTGTGTGAAGTAAACAGCATTTCTTGGTTCCATTCTGTGCAATGAACAAATATAATAAATAACAGACCTTTTCTCAAAAGCTCATAAAGTCTAGGCACACTGACAGCAGAGTATCCCACATACATAGAAAAAAGCTTGCAGAGTACAAATGCCAAGATTAAATGTTATAATTTAGCATTGATTTCCGACAGTACGCACAGAGGGAGAGAAATTCATCGCCAGCACCCATCAGCTTTGCAACTTTTTGATCCGCACCGCTCCCCAACACTGATGCCAATCCTTTCAGCCTACTGTCCCGCACGAAACTAGGGTCCTGCTAGGAGTGTCATTAAAACACCAGCCCCCCATCGAGATGCTTGCAACTGTTTTACTCATTGAACAGAGATACCCCACGCGACACTTAGCTGATTTTAAGGCAGTTAATTGGGACACCTTACAGGGCAGGCAAACGTTTACCTTCCTGAACATTATTCAGTGGGAAGAGCAGCTGCTTAATTGGGACAGCCAATTATTTGGTGAGGCCCTTCACAGTGAATGCTCCAACTTTGCAATTATACTCGTTTCAGTACCTAAGAACCTCTGAGCTCTACGGGGACCCAAACAGCTGCCAAACTTCAGAGCCTGCAAAGGTTTCAGAAGTGCAGCAACCCCTGTGGAGCTCATCAGCTCTGCAGTGGTCCTTGTGAAACGCAACCGCTCCGGCTCCAGCGCTAGGAGGACTGACACTCATCTAACGAAGAAATACAAAGTTAAATGATAGGCGCTGGAGTAATTCAGGAAAATTACACACAATAAATACGTGTTTGGCTCTTGAAAGTAGCTCTTGACTTAAGAGGAAGAAATGTTTGCAGCCCTTCAGGAGTTTAAGAAAAGAAATTCGAATCAAGTGACCCTTCAGGTATCCTTAAAAAGAAACTTCTTGAGGCAGGTTCATAGAGGGATGGAGACTGCAATGCAGAAGGACATAACAAGTACTGAATGAAACAGAAAATGAATTTTCAAATATGGTGACTAAAAGTACCACAGGAAGGCTTTAGTACAAAGTTTCTCAACCGATTGCAAAATTCAGGAAATATTTTCAGTCCTCCAAGAAAAGCAAAAAAATGCACATAGCAAATTAAATATGGAGATAATACTTCATAAAAGAGAGGGAGAAATATCCCTTTGGGATACAATCAATATAAACATGAGAAAAGATGTTCTTAGCTAGCTGAGAACTGTAGTCTTACAATAGCTTGTCTCTATGAATAAGTAAGTGTGGACATTAGCTGAATGTCATTTTCAGAGTTGCTCTACAATAATTTATTACTGTTAAAGTCAATGCACTGAAGAGTATTTTTTGTGCAAGTTAACTTATCCTATGCAGCTTTGCAGCTGCCTCTACAACATCGCTCTTGCACGTACTATGAGCAGCTATGTGGGAATGGGTGTGAAGTAAGTAGTGAGCTATTAACATCCTAACACACTGAATTTCCTTGCCTTAAACTTACTGGTTTTAGGAGCCCACAGGCTCCCAAAGCAGCTGTAGCTTCTCATTTCAGGTGAGCACAGCTGGCTCAGAACCACCTGTTTTAACCATTGCTACATACACTGGACAAAAACAAAACAAGATTTCTTTCACTGCAAACCAAGCCTTTTTATTTTACTCCCCTCAAAAGCATCAGTGTGCCTAGCAAATGACTGAACAACCCAGATGCGCTCAAAATGCTTGACAAGCAAGCACCAGTGGACTAAGCCACACCTTTTTAACTCTCCCCACCCTATCCCCCCAATCCCTGCACCCTGGTGAGCGCTGGAGGAGTGGCAGAACTCCACAGGTGCTTGCACCTCAGCTCTTCCATTTCGCAGCCCAGGTTATTAGTGCTCAGACCATCAAAACTAGACATGAGTCTGTCCAGTGACTTTCACACAATGACCTGTAACAGAGACATCTCATTCTGCCACTGCAGCTAACAGAGCAGTAACCTTGTGCAGAAACAGAGGTCAGTAATGATGAACTACTGCAGCCTCCAGAACTGATCCTGTCAGGGATGCTAAAGACTCAATTGACAAGACGGAGAAATCAATGTGCAAAATTCCACATCTATGTATGTCTACCATACACTAGAAAAAGGTCTACTGGAACACATTTTTTAGAAGGTATACAAATATTTTTCCCACTATACTCTATACTGGTTCTCTCAAGAGGAGGAAGCTATCCTGGAGATAGTACTTTCATGCAAATGACTGCATTTACCCCAGCACATCAGGCAGTATACTAATTAGGCAAAGACCCACCTATAACCAGTATGGCAATACAAGGATTTCCACTTTAGAGCTGGCATTAGTCTCCTGGTCAGACCTTATCTAGCAGGAGAAGAAAATTATCACCAGATCTTCCCTTTTCTTGGAATTCATTTCTAAAATAAGGGATAAATGCAAACATTCCAGTTTTGGAAAGAAGAAAACCTGTGATGAAGTGATCAGAAGCTGATGCTTGTTTCTAGCTCAGTATCAACAACACAGTATAAAACTAGAATGAGGTTTTGGAGATGGTTTTCACAAGCCCTGAAAAGGATACCTTAGTAAAACCACTGAAAGTCATTCATAAGAAATCAACATGGAAGCACAAACTTACATTTTATTCTCATTTCATAAACAGAAAGAAACCACTCCATATGCAAAAGTATCTCTCAGCCATCATGCCGTCTGTTTTCAGGTATTCTAGTTTAAAGAATATGCTGGGCAATCTGACAAGAAAAACATAGATGAAAGATTGTTTTTCATTTTCACCCAGACATTTCTGAGAGTCCATGGGAAGTAAGATTTGACTTAACTGTCAAACATAAGCTGCATACACTGCAGTCACATGCATACGGCTGTCCTTTTGGTCATAGATCCCAAAGAAAAAGAGAAAGAGGTTCATTAAAAACCAAGCAGTAGCTATTTTTGCTGAATGCTCACAACAGCAGAATTTCAATTGTATGAGCAGGTGGAAAGGTCTCTTGCTCCTTGAACTTGTAAATTAACCTCTCCTATCTCCAGACACAAAAGGTCTAAGAACATGCCTTCCACAGTTACGAAACAGAAGCCATTTTCTGGTTTCTCCTAGAGCAAGCAGCAAATAAAGCTTGTCAGAATTTAGCAACATTTAAAAATAATATTTGAAACAACAATTTTCCCAGTTTAAGCCAAATAATATAGAAGGAAACAATTCCCTCTTTCTGTTACCCATTTAACACTATCCCTAGACCCTAGCTGACTGCAAGATGCAGATGTGCTTTGGAAGGCCTCAGCCAGCCCTTTGCACAGGAATCACTCCAGATGGAATACATAAGGTCCTGCAAAGTTCAGCCAGCCTTTTAGCAGCAGGTAAGCCAACAGAAAACTAAAACATTAGTCAACGTAACAGGAGATGGACAAATTAACAAAAGGAAAATTCTTGCTTTCCAATCTACCTTGGTTCTTCAACTATAATGAGAAAATAGCAGAGGAAAGCAAACCACCTGGCAGTTTTGACAGACTTTGAAAAAACAAATACACGAACAAAACCCAACCCAAACAACTGTGCCAGTGTCTCTCCAGAGGCCAGGAAAGAAGCAGAGCCAGGACTGTGCGCTGCTGCCACGGTAGAAGCTGGGTAGCTCTTCAGGGCTGAGGAGTTGCCCAGAGGTCTGCCCTGGCAGTGCCTCCAGCTGTACTCACTCATATTGCCCTGGAGGAGCCCATGTACACAAAACTACTCATTTCAAACAGCTCTTTGAGATTGTATTAAAAGGTGCAGATCTACACACCTGTGAAATGAACAAAATCCTGAGAGCCAGTATAAAAGAATATTTAGCTACAGTAAAACTACAAGCAGTGGAGAGCAGTGAGAAAGCCATGGGATTGCTGTTCACCATCTTTCCCAGATAAAATTTAAGTCCTTTGTACAATGAAAAATAATGTTTTTAGTGCAAGTCCCTGTAAAGAAATACAAACATTTGCACTGTAAATATTTAATTTGTAAGTGAGAGTTTAGAATTCAGTAATTTTAAAGAGCTTTGGGTTGAAACTAGACAAGTCATCTGCAACCATGAATTTTTCACACTCTGCTTTGACACACCAACATCTTTTCAATACAATCATAATCAAACTCGCTTCTTATCTTTCAATAAAAAACTGGGAGAATTAGTTTCCTTATCTCCCTATACATCCTGAATACAGGAAGCAGAGAAAGATTTTCCCTATACTTGTATCTTAAATTGAAGCCCTAGGACCACAGCCACTGCTCCACAGCAGGAGAGCAGCCGTACATCCCAATCATGTCACGGAGTAAATGAGGGCAAGAGGGAGAAATCTGCCATCTGGCATTCAGGGCTGTTTCTTAGAAGCAAAAATCTAGTCATCCCACTGTACATCCCTGTGCAAAATTTTGACTTATGAACTGCATGCAGGGTACTGCACAGATACATCAACTAAACTCACATTAAACCAAATGTGCTGGTATAACTATCCTAGCAACCCTTAATGCAGATGCAATTTACAACAGTAACAGTTCTTAGCCAAGATCTACCCACTTCACATTATTCTCAGTTTTACTGGATTAAGTTGGGGTCCGATCAATTCCTTGAAGCAGCTCACCATGCCATCAAGTGAGTACCTGTGCTAAAACATGAGAAAGCAGGATGACACTGCCAGGAGTGAGAAAAGGGATTAAATTAGTTGAAAAAAATACTGGGGAGATGCTCTGTCTTCCATCAGCTGAAAGTGGGGAACAGCACGTTCAGTATCATGAGATCCTTCTGCAATTTTTCCTCAGTAAGATTTTTTTTTTAATCATTCCAAGTAAGTCTTTCATCAGTAAAACATCCTCTCGTTATTCAGCTCCTTTCTCCGTATACTAGTACCAACTGGGTCATTTTTGTGTTCTTGATTCCTGACTCCTCCAAGATGCCCAAATGAACTTTAATGCTCTACCAAACCAAGTTGGCTCTTACCCTTCATATCACATTTCCAGCACTCTGCTAATTCTTTTTTCAGTTTCCATCCTATTGTTTGGTATGTAAATCAGGCTTACTTATATGTAACCATCATTCCTTAGGCTTTTTTTTTTTTTATTAAATGAATTCTGTCATTTAGGACCTCAGTACATTTTCAGTGAAGTTCCTGTCCTTGTGATTTGTTTATCAGCTTGTTGATATGGAAACCAACCTGATGCCTTCAGTAAGGAACACACAGGCACGTAATTCATTCATTTCAGCTTTTCGGAAATGGCTTTATTTGCCTTGACTGGTTTGTTTTTTTTTCTTCTATACTTTGATCATCCACTAGACTCACTAAATCGCTTACTCTCCTGTAAGAAAGCAGCATGGACCAATTAGTCTTTTCATACTACAAAATTAACAAAAATAAGGCCCTATTTTTAACCCATCAAAAGCTACATGATATTCACTACAAAAAAAGGGGGGCGAAGAGGAGAGATTGCTCTATGGAAGGTAAAAAGAGCAGAAATAAAGGGACACAGTGTAATTAATGCATAACGAGACAGGCTACATTACACTGGAGATTTGGTTAGGGCCCTAATTCTGGAGTTATAAACCTAGGTGGGCTTGGCTTTTCTTGACAAGGAGGAATGTGTTCACAGAGCATTTAGAAAGGCCCACTAAATGCAATCTGAATACCAGCCAAAGGCTTCACACTGGGATAAAACAAACACCCCTTCATTTTTATATTGAAAACATTATTGTCAAATTAACTGAGCTGTCTGAGACTTCACTCAATCTTTTTCTAGGTTAGAATTTGCAAAAATAGAAGTAAGACTACTGTTGCTTTTCCATTCCTAGTTTAAATAGCACAATATCAAGCACTTGGATTCAATTTTTATGAAAAAAGTAGTTAGGCATTCTGCAGCAACTACACTTCTTGTATTTATGCACCTGGAATTCTAAAGTTAAAAATCAATTAAAACAACTTTAAATCCAAATCACTACCATTTCTCCCTACAAGCTTCTTGCAAGTCATTTACCTGCTCTTCTGGTAACAGCCAACATTAACCATGCACACTGTACAAATCACTTCTGGCACAGAGATGCATCAAAACATGGGGGGAAAGTCCAAAGCCCTCCCCCAAGCACAGGCCTCACTCACAAGACACTTTCTAACAAGGAACAAAGAAAATGCTCACCAAACTACACTGAGGGGGGAAAAACCCAAGTATGCTTCCAATCACTCAAAAGTGTGTCAATTTAAAACTTTCAGCTCAACCCTGAATTCTTAGAAAGGAAAGAGGAAAAAAAAAAGAAAAGAAAAAAGTTCTGATCATTTGCCATCAGCTCATGGAATTTAAAACAATTATACTAAATGCCATTAAAAAAACCAACATATATAGGCTGCTTCCAAACAAGTGGAGAAGTGCTCTTCCCTGTTTTCACTACAGCATCTGGAAAAAGATACATCACATTTTGAACTCACCGGGTGCTTGGGAGGAAGAGTGGAAAATGGATACTACAGAAATGATATAAGGATATACTGATAAGCATTTTGGGAAAGGGAAAACTATCTTTATTTGGCAACATTGTGGGGAACTATCACATAATGCATACACAAACAGCCTCTATAATTTGCACATTATTTAAAAACAGAGATTTTGAAAATCAGCCAAAAAAAGTTTTCTTAGTGTGAAACTCATGTTCACAAAAGCGGAAGATAAGACTCTACCCAATATTTTGCTTATTTAAATACTGTTGCATTCCTGCCCAATAAACACTATACTGATAAAGCTGGCCCATGTGTTTGCAGTTGCTTTTGCCAGAGGCCTGACACCTCAGGGTTGCCACTTTTCCCCCTCTCCTGCATCAATGCAGAAGGCGGAGAGTTGAGTCACTAATGCAGCAGGGACCAACAATTCTCCTTATACCTACTGGCTGACTACCTTCCTCTGCACCAATAAACATACTTCAGTCCTCTGAGTAACACGTCTCTTTTTCTTCCCTTACGTATCACACACACAGAGCCTCCAAGCGTCTCAAGCAAGCTAGCTATTGCCAGCCCAGGCAGAAAAGATTAGCACTCCTCAGTCCAGAAGACATATCATCTGGCCCAGGTTTTGAGAAGCATGGATGATCTTCGTGTGCTGTGACAATCCAGGGGGGTGGAGGCAGTGCGAACAGGGCCCATTCACTCTTCTTCCACTCAGAAACCCTCCAGAGAGGTGAAAAAGAGGTGTCAGTGACAAGACAATAGGAGAAAAATGTAGATACATGCAGAACTCCCAAGTATAGTGCTGATACTGAAGGAGCCCACCTAGGCAAATCCTATTAGCTTCTGTTTTCAAAAATAGATGTTCTACTTAGGGTTTACCTCCGATTCCAAAAAACCAGCCAAACCCAACATTATGTGCCACAATTCAAAAGAATGCAACACTAGAGGGCATTAAGCAGTGAGAAACCACGCAAACATAACAAAATCTGTCCAATTCAAAGCTTTTCCTGCAGAAGATAATTTGAGTGGTTTTACAGAAAAACTCATACAACTATTTTGGAGAATTTTAACAAAACAATGAAATTGTTCTTTGCATTTAACTTGCAAAACCAGCTGTCACGGTAAACAAAACACTAACCTCATATAAAGTAAATTATATGCTAATACATGTAAAACAAGCATAAGAAAAAACCTCAAACACAAATAAACATATTTTCTACATCTAAATATATTGTGAATTTACAGTTCAGTACTTTTAAAGACTCGCTGTTAGGTATGAGAGATCCTTCTAGTATACAACTACGTTGTATTAGAAAGCTGTCAGTCTCTCTTATCCAGCAATAAAATCCTTCGAAATTTTCCAGATCAGAATAGAAAATGGCAACTTTAAGCATGTGATTTAATTTGTTGCTGTGTTTTCACTTGCTACAGTTCATCTGTTAAAAATCTGCAGAAAAAAGGCATAGAGAAAATAAAGAGTTGGGAACATTAAACTTTAGCATAGCAAAAGCCAACGCACACAGGTGGGGACGTTTCATACTGCTCCAAACCAGTGGGAGAAATCTGCTTATTGAACTCGGGAGCACAGAAGGAGCTCAGGCACTAACCCTCTTTGAACAGGTTGCAAGAGGGGAGGAGGGAGGTTTTAGAAGTGCCTTTTTTATTCCACTCCTTCCCTATTCCTTACTTTAAGAATTCTACTGGGGAAAGAAAGAAAAAAAAAAAAAAAAGAAGTTACAGCTTGTTGAAATAAATTAGTGCCTGCTATAGTTGTGATTTTAGATATTTTGTGGATACTTGGCACAATGATAGTTAATTCATTTTACAACCATAATTTACCCTTCAGAACAGCCGGTTGGAGACACCACCACTATTGGTCGTTATAAAAGGGGAAGAGTCACTCTCCCACATGCAGCAGGATCTAAGCCAGCACAACACATGAAAAGGCATTTCTGCTCGTACACAGATACTTATTGTTGCAGACTGATTTTTAGTTTTGATTTGCCAAACTTACTGTTTCATTTAAAAGGAATTGAACACATCCAGCTAACTCAAAAATAAATATTTGGAAGAATAATTTCAAACATAAGAACATCCAAAGGGAAAACTGAGAAGCTCAGACCTGGCATGCTTAAATGCAACACACAATGCCACAAAAGAGCAAGTGATGCATGTGTTGATATACAGCCAGGAACTCCACTTCTATCACATCCCAAAGCTGCTGGCGTTTTTCTGTCTTTTAAACTCGGTGTTGCGATGTTCCCTTACCTTTATGTTTGTTTCATTATACTTTGTTATGAGACTTGTTTTAATAGGGAGAAACCCACAGTCCTCTGTGCTGTTCTGCAGGTGCCTTTTGAGCTCCCCCTGCAAAACACAGGACAGGGCAGCTGAATTTCTAAGTGAGGTTCTCACAGATTGGACACTGAGCAAGGTAAGTGGAGAGCATGCTCTCTTCTGAATTATAAATATGCCACTGAAAAAAATGTCACATGCATTTTAAACATGACAAAACAAAATTGGACAGCAGACTGTACCTGAGTTTTTATGTGAAATACTCCCTAGAAGTAGGTTTACTTTGCAAGTGGAAACCATTATACTAGAGGACATACAAATAACACGGTACAGATAAAAGACCTGTCCCCTCTATCACGTAGTCTAAATTCTTGCCTGTGGCCAACAGGTGAGTGATAGCAAAATTTGAGGCCGCAGGAAAAAAAAAAATACAAGGTGACAAGGGAAAGGAGCAATCCCAGAGACAGGGGTACATGAAAAGTTTAAATCATTCCTCATAGTGGTGCCAGCCTTAGGTAAGCTTCACACAGAACTGAATACAACTATGATAGCAGTTAGTGACACTTTAGAAGTTTGCACTAGATACATAAGCTTCATGGGAGCAAAAGCACAGAGAAGATCATGGGACTATGTGTAGCAAAGCACACGTGAAGAAAAGCTGATTATGATCTTGTCTTAGATGTAAGACCAACATGATGAAGAAATGGATGAGGTTGAGTCTTGAAGATATAGTGCATATTAAGACTCCAATCTTGCCAAAATTACCTAAATAATTTATATGAAAGGTCAGGAACAATGAACAGAAATCTGTAGATTCAGTAGCAAATTCAAGAAGTATCCAAATACACCTCCCCAGCACAATCGCATTTTAACAGCAAGCTACAGCTAAGCAGAAGCAACACCAACTTAATAATTAGTAATTAAAGTCACATAAAAATTGCATTTTTTAATAGTTTACTAACTAATATGTAAACTTGGGTCACATTCTGACCTGTAGTCTTTACACTAGGCAAAATCAACTATTCTCCAATGTACAACTGTTAATTTCCAGTGGTGGGAATGCAACGCATGAGAGGTATTGGTGTTTTCAGCTGCCACACTACTCTGTTCTTTCTGACCACTGACATACAACACTGTGGATTTTAGCCCTTTTTCAACTACAGAAATTGCTCTAGTGGGAAGATTTAAAGGATACTAATTGTCAAATTTCTTGCCACTCAAACTATATTTAAATTATTAGTGCTCTTCCACTGTTCTCGTCGTATCCCTGTTCCACCCAAAAGCAGAGGTTTTAGTTCTTGGTATAACACTATTCTTCTATAACTTCAGTTAAGAGATTCTCAAGTTGGCTGAACACTGCATCCATTTGCCATTAACCCAAGTCTGCAAAGTAACTGCGTCTCACTCTAATAAACTCTGAAGCTGGACAGCATTAGTTTTTTTTTTTTTGTTTTTTTGTTGTTTTTTTTTTGAAGGGGACAAAGCATTTCTACTCCAAAATTCTTCTAAGAGTCACAATCACAATCTTAAGGGTGAAAAAGACTGGGGCCGAAAGATAGCTTCATTAATAGTGGCAGCACTGAGCGTGACTGCTGACAGCTTGAGACTTGCGTCCATGCCATGCATAATTTACAGGTTTTGCTGTGTATGATTTCTGTCCCAAGGCAAAGTACGATTAATTCATCTAGGTTCTGGGTTTTCCTCTAAGCCTGCATTTTCCATGGAAATGCAGTAACATGCTCATACAACTCGACCCCTCCAAGTTTTGCATCAGCCAGCACTCATAACAAAATATGAGAAAGTAAAATCCCAGATTATGTATGCGTATGTATGGATATTCTTTTCCCTAAGAGCTGAGTTTATGTACATCAGGGATACATTCAAATCTCAAGTGCAACAATTTGTGAAAACTGATTGTGTACACTTCCAAAAAAAATGTATTTTGCTCTAAATTTAATTTATTCCTTTCATATCAGGTCCAATTTAGCCTGTCCATTCCGTGGTCAGCTTCAGATAACAATACTTTCTTTTGTTATAAGTCATGAACAGTAATCCCTTCATGCTTGTTATCCAATTTTACCAAAGGCTTTTATCTGCTTTATTGACAATTACTGTTTAACTACTCTCCTCTGAACTGAATTTAATTGTAATAGAATGGATCTCCAGTTCTGTAAAGGATTTAAAAAAAAAAAAAAAAAAAAACACAAAAACCCCACCAAAACTTTGGGATTACCATTGAGGACAAAACCATGTTTGTAAAAGAACTATATGAAGACATTCAAATTAGAGGACAGAGTTACTCTAATAATACACAGAAGTGATGGCAATGGTAAGAAATATAGATGGTGAATTTATTCAGGGGAATCTTAACTCTTCATAACCTTACTCCTGTGGTGTTTTTGTGGACTGCACCGTGAGCTGCCAGAATAGGTTGGTTTTGCACCCTGACAGTAGTGAGGAGGCAGAGGACACAGACAGACCAGGGAAGACTGATTCCATGGCACCTCACACTGACAGCTTGACAGAACCAGGCCAGTTGCACAAAAGGAATTGCTAGATCAGAAGAATGTACTCTGTTACTTGAGAAAGGAAACAAATGCTTATTTACCTTAACCTAACTAAAAATCCAAGAAAATAGGCACTGCAGCTTTTTCAGCATGGCGAAGGAAAATGGACTTACGATGGCAGTAGGGCTAGCCCTAGATGCTGAAAGCTTCTTCTAACCAACTCCCTTCCTACATTAATAACAATGCCAATTCCTAAGTCACAGCTCATAAATGTGAAGAAAGGGAGTGGGGGCCTTGAGATATTTTTTCCACCTCCAGTCTAACTGTCTAATGTCTTCAGGATCTACTGAATGAGCTGGCATAACTACTTGGGAAAAGGCTTTTCTAGGCCAGCAAGAATTCATTCTGTAAACTAGTCTTTTTCTAGGCTAGAAACCTGAGCCATATTCACCACCATGCTGTGTACTCAGGGAAGCAAAGAAGCTGAAGTTCCAAGTAATACATAAAACTACAGGGTTGTACATATTGATGGCTTTATTATCGCCTTAAGATTTTCAGTACAAGAATCTTCTCCACTGAGAACCCTTCAGTGCTCCTCTACATTGGGCTGCAATGCCTAACAGAAGATTTTCTGAATTTGCTTTGGAAATGAATGCCGTAACAACCACAAGGACTTCTATTAAAAGGGGGAAAAAAAGGAAAAAAAAAAAAGTGTAAGGCTTCAATTTGCTTCATAGATAAAACAATTATTTTAATGAAGATGAAATACAAAGATACTTGCCTTCATCACAGTTTTATCAGGAGCAGTGCGTTAATGACTATGAGAGTCTAAAATATATGCTAGTCACTCTTGTGTTACTGAATCATGGTCAATGTCCACTAGCAAGTCTCCAGAGTGGGAATTTTTACAAAGGTCTAGTTTCTTGAACTGGAACAGGAGAATGAGATGACCCTTTTGCTCAGTCTTTTACACCACATTAAGAAATTATCCAATAAGCTCACATTTACGGTGCTTTATTTTAAGGGGTATTTTTGTTTTTAAGCTCGATTGTTAAACTAGAGACATTTTTCAAAACAAGAACATACATTTTTGCCTTCCTTTTTACAGTACATAAAAGCAAGTGCGCTCACCAAGTCTGGCACTGAAACAAATCATTATTATTTCTAAATAATCAGAGAGTCCTCCGAGGGGAAGCAGCATGAACCACAAGGTCCAATTTTAGAACCCAATTCCAAAGGGTGAGCTTGCCGGCTAGGCTCCTCAAACAAGAGAAGTGGAAAGAAGAAGTAGCTTCCTGCAGAGGCTACAGTACTTCTCTGACTCAGCCTAAAGAGAAAGCTGCCGTTCTCCAGTGACTGTGAAGGGAGTTGAGCTGGCTAGCTCAAGTCAGGCAGTTGGGTACTTAAATATGGCATGGGAATATCTCCCCTCAAAGATCGTTTTCTGGCTAACTTTCAAACAGAAAGGCACAAACTCTCTTTCTTTTTTGGGGTGGAAGATAACAGTGAAAGAATTAAGGCTTGCTCAGCTTGGCAAGAACTCAGCTTTCACTTAAATCCTAACAAGAGGGGTTACTATGTGGTTTTTTTGTTCTTTTCAGAGGCAAAGAGTCACCAATCCAAACTGATGTCAATGAAGCAGTTATATCAGGAACTAAGTGAAGGCACCAACTTCTGCTATTTAAGCAGGGACATCACCTCCTGCTCTGTTGGTAGCTCATCCTAAAGAGATATGAAACTTCTGTCAAAGCAGAGATTAGGGTTTTTTTTTTCAATGCAAAGAACGAGCAAACTTTTTCTAGGTCATTTAAATAAACTTTACACACACTTGCTATCTGTTACCGGAAAAAATAGTACCAGAGATATATGTGCTGCTTTTTCTGTTGTGCAGCCCCTGCAATGGACTGGCATCTGCCTGGGCCCTTCTCCATTTGCCATGCTTCTAGGACAAGGCATAACCACTCTCATGTTGACTAATGGGTGAAACCTCTGGAAGAAAAAAACCGTATCAATGCAAGTTTCTCTGTGAATGCTGGAATTAAGAAAAGGATCTTCTAGACAGAGGCATGTCACATCTGGATTCCTTGAAGTTTAAGGAAAACAGAGGCACTGAATGCAGCACATCCAGCGGCTACAGCATTTGAAGTGGATCTGTCCCATGTGGGTGCCCTGTTACAGACCTGCACAATGCCACCAGGCTCCCACCAGGAGATGAAGCTGGGGCTCTACAGGACTGAAATTGAGCAACAAATTGCAAAGATCAAATTGGGACTTATTTGCTGACTTAGGCTCAGATACCTCCAGTATTCACCCATGCATCACATATTAGCTACAAATACTGCTTGTCTCTATTTTTAGGCTACTGTCAGCTCCTAGATCCATCAATTTTTTTTGTGTGTGCTCATTGCTAGCTTAATATAACCCAAACTGAAATGCTCAGTGTAAAGAGCAGTGAACATTGCTCTTCTCTGCTACACAAACCTGTAACCTCAGAGGAGCTAATTAAGAGTACAGCAAAATTCTGCAGCAACTCTTTTCCTTAGCACTCATACATGCAACCCAAGGTCAGGAGTGGATATTGCCACCCATCACCAGCTCTCCCACACTTGTAACATGTTTTGGCTTTTAATCACATCAGCAGAGGTAGCAAGAGACACCAAACATCCATGGCATGAAATACGTGGAAAGTTAGACAGCTAACAGAGCTCGTGGTAAAGCTTCTTGTACAGAGAAGCATTAGCTCTTGTAGTACCACTAGAAGGGAATGGTTTACTGCTCATTTGGTTAAACCCTCCACTAGAAGCACTAATCTGTGCTAGCATAACTTTTGAGCTCTGTGTATTTAAGCCACAGTTATCAGAGAAAACAAGTATTAGTTTGCAGCACAACCTGTCATTAATTATGCTGCCCCACCAATATAGTATCCAATCCCCATACCATTAAGCAGGTCAAACAGTTGGTTAGCAGCTGTCTTGATGAGATTGGGTGGTAGATGAGGCCCATGAACTATCTGTTTTGGCAGTATAATGCTGCTACTTCTTTTCTATCCTCCCAATCTCACATGTAAAAGCAAGAATGCATCCTGTGCTGGAAGGTGATGGGAGCAAAAATATCTACCAAATGATAACAAGGGTCTGGTTAAGCAACTGTGTATTTTTCCTCTTTTGCATCTGCTCACGTATTTAAAGACAATACGACTTTCACAAAGCTGCTTAGTATTCAGACAGAAGATGAACAAATCACAGGGTGAATTAGAAGGCTGCTGATTGCAATTTAATGACATTGCTTTTGACAAATAATAAAGAAAAATGCTTCTGCATTTTGTAGTGTGGACTTGATATGTCACCATGACAATGAGACCTTTAATAGGGGTGACACAGAACTTGAAAAGTGTTCCTAAAATTTGTAATAACCTTAGCGAACAAACACCAGTGAGCAAAAATTAGAAAACTGATAGACAGCTTAGTAACTCTGAAAAAAAGATTGCCTCTGAAAACAATGAATTCCTATAGCATTCCTATATGATAACCAGAATCTACAACCAAGGTTATACAAGTCAACCAGCACAGGAAGCTAAAACTTCTGACAAGGGGAAGAAACCCCATCTCTCCTCAGCTGCTCTGTTCCTGTCTGCTGAAAAAAAAAAAAAAACCAAACCAAAAACAACCAACCAACCAAAAAAAAACCCCCACCCCCAAAGAACCACGAAAAAAAAGGAAAAAAAATTAATCCATTTTTTCCCCTCCTCTATATTCTTATCACCCTCTTGCCTTCTAGGGTCTGCAAGACAGGTATTAAAATTCTGGTGACCCTGACAAGCATTACTCCTACCTTCCATATGGGCCATCTACAGTGTAGCACAAACCATAGAGCCAGGATGAAGAAGAGCTGACAAAGGAATGAGAACTGGGGCTGTGGAAAGGGCAGTACTGTTTCTTTTAGCAGGAAGTATTTCACACTCATCTTAAATCTTGCTGTAATCAATGAAACAAAACCAAAGTTTACAAGTTATCACTGAAGTAGAGTAATACTTGACAGTAACATTTGAAACTGAAATATCTACCTGGATAGAAACACCCAAGAACAGTGGGAAGATCACAACACTACCACAGCTGAAAATCCTCAACCATTTTACCAGTGTAAGGCTAGCTACTGTGGGATGACTGCAACAGAACTGGAAGCTCAAGGCTCCAACATGTGAACCAGGGTGACAGTCTGATGATCAGCTGTCAAAACAAATGTTTCCAACAAAACATTTCATTTTTGATGAAGCAGCATTTTCTACAAAAATAATCTGTCAAATAATTCCACACCAACTTCAACTAACCGAAAATCCTTTAATGAAAGCATTAGCTCTTACTTCACAACTTAATGTAGTTTCTATAATTCATCTCCTCAAATTAAGAGGGCAGGTCAGCACCTCTATTTCTTTATAAACAGTTCAGCAGCACATTAGCACCATGTTTTTTGCATTTGGGGATGAAACAATGGAAAGGAGTGCTTTTATCACAAATATTCCTTGAGTCTGTCTCAGCATCCCCCAAAGTATTCCCCAAAGTGTTTATACTTATTCTAGGTTTTGAAACACATTTTTGCTTTTCCCCTTCTAATTCATCTAAATTGTTTGACAAGGACTGCTGTTATAATGAATGTGCAACAGCACAGCTGCTGCTTCGTATGTTTTAAAACACAGTCACAAAAGGTGGGCACAGCACTGGGACAGGCCTACACCATTGAGGCCAACAGGATTTCAGTACCTCTTCCAGCAGGCATCTGCATGAGTCAGAGGAGGGAAAAGGAAAAGCAGAGAACTGCGCTGTGCTTACAAACCACTTAAATAACATCAAATATCTTGAAAAAGAAAGTTATGGCAGGAATAGTGATTTGCCTGCGATTTCTCATCAAAACAAACAAACAAAAACCAAAACCACAATGTACCACACAAAGAATCAAAATGAAAATCCTCAGTCGTCTACCCCTTGTAAAACGTGGCAGTAAGCACTGTATTTGCTCAGTGATACACAAATCATTCATTCCACCCAACTATGGAGATAAGGCAGACTTGCACCACCAGCAAAACTCTTGTCTCTTGGACACATTACACACTGAATGTGTGATGCTTTTGTAAAGTTACATGCTTGTAACTATTGCCAACTCATAGCATAAAGTCTTCAACTAAATCAGTACATAAACATTCCTTACCTGAAGAAGTAAGCTCTGCAAGCTCAGATGATGCATCCCAACCACATTGTTTTATTTTCTACACACTGATTTTACTTTTATAAAATATCTGTCAACATTTTAAGAAGAATGACCACATTGCCTGGATGCCTGTTACTTTATATCATGGCCTGATTTGCTTTTAAACAGGAGTTAAACTTTCATTATAGCAAGGGTTACACATAGAAACCTTCCCTTTGAGAGATCGCCTATTTGCCTATGCAAGTGGTTTCACAGCTTTTAAACTTTAAATTAAATAGCATCTGACCCTCAACTAAAATATACAGTTCTAGGCTTCCTGACTCCCTACTACCACCATTCCCCAGGCTATGTTTAGACCTTTAGTATACTGAAAACTCACAGCTCATGCCCTTAAAGGTGGTAAAATATCAACTAAACGCTCCCCTAAGCAATTGCCTATTATAGGTTTTGATCAGCATTGTGATTTTTAAACTATCATCTATACACTTAAAGACAGAGGAGGAATATTTCTCTTATAAACAAGGCCACACATATTCCACAACAACCACCTTTATGTTCTTCAACATCAATAGCCTTCTGCAGAGTAAACACCTTCTCACCATACTGCTCTCACTATGGTCAAGTTCAGAAAACATCCACAGATATGTAACATAACCCGGCCACATGACTTGCAGCGCTGCCATACTACCACAGACCCCGTGCGACCCACCGCTGCTTGCTCAACCACAGTGCCTGGGGAGCTTTCTTAGCACTACGAGGGGACAAGACCAAAATACCTTGGCTGAAATAATTTTTGCCAGCTCCAAGAACCAGAACACACAAATGAAAGGGGAGACACTTTGCACTTCTTAAAGTAACCATCTTCAAACCACCCTGGCTTCAACCTGAACCCACGGACATCAGCATTTTGAACAGGCTGCCTGTAGCCTATGCAGATCAGATCTGGCCATCTCACGTGTAAGGCCGTTCAGTCAGTTCTACACAGCCAGAAAGAGTCAGTGGAGCAGTTCTGTGCTGTGGGCGCACACACAACCTCTACCCACTGACTGACCGACCAAGTGCACGAGACAACAGATAGAATAATAGGATGGTTTGGGATGGAAGGGACCTTAAAGATCATCTAGGTCCAACCCCCCTGCTGCAGGCAGGGACACCCTCCACTAGACCACATTGCCCAAAGACCCATCCAACCTGGCCTTAAACACTTCCAGGGATGAGACCTCCACAGCCTCTCTGGGCAACCTGTTCCAGTGCCTCACCACCCTCACAGTAAAGAATTTCTTTCTAGCATCACATCTAAATCGACCCTCCTTCAGCTCAAACCCATTACCCCTTGTCCTGTCACTACACTCCCTGATAAAGTCCCTCTCCATCTTTCCTGTAGGCCTCCTCCTGGTACTGGTAAGCCACAATTAGATCTCCCCAGAGCCTTCTTTTCTCCAGGCTGAATGGTGCCAACTCTCTCAGCCTGTCCTCATAGGAGAGATGCTTCCAAGTGGACTTTGATTCCAACCTAGCAGCTACCATTTGCATGTGCAGACATACAACTTGTTTACATGATCATTCCACAAATCACACAGTATTCTACTTAAGTGTTTCCATGCAAAAAAAGAAGCTAATTATTAAAAAAAAAAAGGCAGGCGTACATAGGTCTCTATGAACAAAAATCCCAGTACAGTACATTTACCCTATTTATAATCACCTTGGAAATTGTTGCAGACTGGGGAAGACAACTTTATAACTGAATACACAGTGTTACTGTTAAAATGCCAATTCAATTGAATGGTATTTTTCCTCTGGCAGCAACAAGCGTTTGTCTGTGGGATCATTCAACTTCTGCTGACACGTTTTGCCCACTTTTGTACTTGTGAAGAGGCACAAAGGCAAACAGAAGTTCTTCACTAAACAAATTCATCCAATGCACTCTGAAACACGTTGAGTGACACAGACACAACACTACAACACAGATTAAAGGCTGAAAAAGCAGAGGAACTCTCAAAAAAGTGACTGGCAAAACAAAAAAGTTTGCTTCCTTTTATGATATGCAAAACCAACTCTGCTTCTCATAGGAGGAATAGTAATAAAACATTTTGGTTGCAAAGAAGTGGTAGAAAGGAGAAAACCCGACGCTGGTGTTGACATGGTTTTGTGGAAGACACTTTATCAAGTCACATTGTCCTCACCAGCAGTCATTTTTATTTAAGTTAGAACCTCCTATCTTTCCACTCCACCATCATCCCTTCCCACTTCAATAGTTAGCATGGTGCTAGACACAAACTTAAAATTCAGTCAAGCCTGTGAAAAAGAGACAAAGACTAAAATAAAATTGAATTCTGAAAGAACCCATAGAACTCTTCCACTCAAACTGCAGCTACCCTTGCTGAAGGGCAACTCTATGCCCCAAACAAGAATGCCACTCATGCCTGCTACTGTCTCTGAATTCACTGGCTGACCACAGAGAATGTAGGTTTTTGAGAACATCAAGCACCTGGAATCCTAAAGAGGGTAACAAATATATCCATGAAAAAAGGTCTTGGATAAATAAGACACTTAAGCTCTGAAATAAAATTAGGCATGGCCATTCTTGTCAACAGTTCCTATTGCTGAAACACTGAATAAAGTGTTGTAATCAAATTATCTATATAACAGGGCATGTGAACTGCATAACTCAGCCTACAAATGTCTAGGTGGAGATTGCACCAGGCCACAAATCACCACTTTATTAACTTACATGATTTCTTGTCATGCACAGAAACACAACTACCTTAAAACAGTGTTGTCTTCAGTTATGCAAAACAGGGTAATTCTAGGTGAAATAAAATGATTTAAGGTCAAAAGGTTTGCTCTGTACATAGTTCACCTACAACCTTTCTGTTAACTCCCTGGATACAGCGACTGTTCATATCATTTTAGAACTTTTTTTTTTTTTTAAAGACTGACAACACTGCAGTTAGCCACACAAAGAAAACACTAAACTATCTCTGTGAAGATTAATACAAAGCTCTTGACAGTACTAAGAAAATAGATGCCAGAACTTAGTGACTTCATAATTCCAGAGGGACAGGCTGAAATGAACAAACAAGTCATGTAATGTCTTCAAAGTCAGTCATAAAAAGGCTTACTGTTCCCATAGATTTTTCTTATTGTTTCTAAAAAAGGAGCCAGAACTTTTCCATCAGAAAAACATTAGTCAAGCACTCACTGAACATATGTTAGACAAGCTGCGTCTTCACATTCGTGTGAACTTCTTGACCATGGTCACACCAAACAAAATTTAGCTAGAAGCAACAGAGAATGATGAAGATGGCAAGTTACATGGTTCACCAGAGCAATGTATTTGCCAAGAAGATGCACGTGAAAGAGAAAGTCAGTCATTCTTTTCACTAAACAAAAATTATCAAGCACGGAATTAACCTGATACTTGATCTCACTACTTAGCTTGTGCATTTTTCAAATTCTCAGCAAA
The DNA here is from genome assembly GCF_011004875.1 of Balearica regulorum gibbericeps. Lineage (NCBI taxonomy): Eukaryota > Metazoa > Chordata > Aves > Gruiformes > Gruidae > Balearica > Balearica regulorum. Next base: position 79,873,293 of record NC_046184.1, read on the forward strand.
ACTCCATTTTATTAACCAGATTTGGCATATACTTACATAAGGGAGAGCTGTCATCCCTTACACTGTTTGAAATGTGATTTTGGTCTTTCCTTATTTAACTGAAAAAAATACATAGATTAAGCTTACTCATATCCTTCGCCAACTCAAGGGAAGACATTTGAAGTTAATATTCAACAGTTCCTGAAAAGAAGTTTGATCTATCATCTAGGCCCTGCACTACGAAAACAATCATTTAAGTCTGGACACTGGAATGCCACAAACTTTCTTTGTGCAAAACCACTGTTCTCTACCTAAGCAGCATACTCAATGCTGCTATGGCAAAATAACTATTAATGCTGTGATTTTTATCTGTCTGAGCTTCACGGTCTACCACAAGCCAGCCTGAAAAACCAGGCAGTTCACAAGACAGATGCTAAGAACCATCTTTAAGATACTTGGAAAACACACTTTCAGAAAGAAAAACACTTAAAAGCCACAGCCGCAGAGGACATGCTTAATGTTTACATTATATACAATCCCTCAAAAAGTTGAATGCAAAGCATATTTTGAACATGGAAAGTCAGAAAAGTGGATGGTGTAGGTGGTGGGGGCAAATATTGTGGAGAGCGAGAGAGAGGGAGAGAAAGGCACAATTAGATAATCTGGATAAATACATTTTTTTAAAAAAGTCTCATCTTTCTCCACTTCAAAATGCAAATACTCGCTTCCATCCTTTTCAATGCAGAAACTTCACTGAGTACAACTATTTCCAGAATATTACTGACTTTTCCATTAGTACAAAATGATTTTTTTTAAAAAAATACATTCACTTCATAAATTTACTTTATAGCTAACTGGCTCTGCAGATTCTTTCATTGGCACAAAGAAAATTTTTTTCTTCCTTGAGCAGGCAACTGTGAATTTGGAATGACAATCCCAAACAAACTGAGCCTTGGAAATCAACAATAGAAGTGTCTTATGCCAAATCATTCATGAGCAGGAGCCTAAGATTAGACTTCTTAATCTGTAATACGACAGGCAGCACTCAAGTCAAGGTTTAAGTATCAAGTAACTACCACAGATGACCTTCTACTTGATTTCAGGAGCGTTCTCTTTAAGCCTATTTAATTTTTCAGGGTCGCTTTCTTTCCATTTGTCTAGTTTTAAATAAAGAACTTCTGCTAGTCTATAAAAGAGCTGTCAGGCAGCTTTCCCCAATATGACAAATTTTACTTCTCATTTTCATAAAGTTACTTTTAGAGTATCTTAAGAAGTTGCGCTCTCCTCCATCTTTTTATCCTTCCAAAAATATTGATAGCTATTTCAATCTCTTATCTCCAGGACCACAAACCGCTAAGTAAGTATTCAGCCTGGGTCCTGCAAAATGTTGCAGTGCATTTTTAATTTCAAATGAACAGTCCTGTCAAGATCAATAGAGCAGTCACAAGTAACACGAGAATCACCAGATAAAAGTCTGAAGGCTTTACCCTCTGAAAGACCTACACCCAAACCAAGCTTTTCTGTAACTCCACTTGGTTTTTAATGGGTCAACTTCTGTAACAGATTTCAAGCACTACTTATTTGAAGATGATTTGGTGTATGTACTGTTAATATTTACACTGGTGAACTCTACAGATAAAATATGCATAGACACACATATGTGAACAGCCACATGCATGCACATGTGGGCAAACATAATGTAGTCCACCATCTTTACAGTCACATCTCTCTATTCAAAGTTTTGGCTGTGGTTATGTATTTTTAGCATGCCACATGTCAAATTCTCTAAGGGAGCTTTTAATATATCGTTTATAAGGAAGATGAAGGGAACAGGCAAGATGCTTTGGAAGATTTGACAAACCACGCAGGTGGGTAGGGGAAAGAGTCCCAAACTATGCAAATTCAGTCTGTCTCATGTTGTGCGTTTTGGAAAATCATAGAAGACGACGAATACTTTAACAGCCACACATGAGAAATTCAGCTCATAAGATTTCAGCTTTAGATTACTAGCAGTTGTTTGCAGAGGGCCCAGCTTCAAAAGGAGAAGAGTGACAGAGACAAAGAACTTAAATAGGAACCAGAGCTCAAAAATCTTAATCTTCCCACCCTGTTGCACGGGTGGCCCTTTGGCATCTGTAATCCTATTCTCACTGAAGAAAATGGGAAGACTTCTGTCTCTGTATTTGTATAGCCCCTGGACAACCATAACACTATCAAAACTCAAAAATCAGTAAGCCTTTCTCCCAGTCGTTGCTTGGCCCCATTTCAGGTATGTCCTGCTGGACATTTAAAAGCTGATGCATAGAAATCCTCTATATTCTGACCTGGATTTTCCTTGTTTTAACTTTCATTAGCTAATTGTCTGTGTGAGGCCAGCTGATAGCATCACTTTTATATGAGAGGGGATACAGAGAAGATAGAACATGCAGCAATAGGGTCATGGGCCACAGTTTATAGGGAATCTGCTCCAGACACGGGGACCTGGGACTGGGAGCAAAGAGCCTCTCTATGCTTCACAGTTATCAACAAGACTGCCCTTTGGCTACTTACTAAACAGTGGACAAATCGCTCTGGTGACAAAAACTGATGAAATTTCACCAATTTTAATGAAGCTAAAAGAGATATATTAATATAAAGAATTCTGGTTAGGAACTCACAGTTTTCCAAGTCTCATTTCTGCCTTGAAAAAGAATATTTTTATGCAAGGAGACAATTCTTCTCTAGTTAAGTAACAAATTTCTGTCAAACCTCAAGAACACATTGTACTTTCATGCTTTCATAGTATCCGTCTCTCTAAATCCAAATTTGGTTTGTAGCTATAAAACGTTGATTAGGACTATATAATTTATTCAATGCTAAAGCTTTTAGTGGTTATGAACAACGATCAGACCTTTACTAAAACAAATCTCTGGTTTCGCTATTGACTACTTAGCCAAGCCGTTCTGCGCCTGCCAGCTCAACAACGAGTGCTGGCTTGAACACCACATCCAGCAATCCTTCTCCTCAGCCAAGCGACTACTTCTATGCATGTCTAGGGGCCAACAGAAATTCTCAGCCAGAACCTCCAGCCATCACTTCTGGCCACAATAAGCACATTATTAAATGATGTTTAAAATAGCATGTCAGGCTATCGCAATAAAACAACTTGTTTAATCAGGAAAGCACGCTAAAATCAACACACAACCCGTACTTAACAGGACATTTGTGTGAAATTTCATGATCAGGTGGAACACCAGTTTACCAACATACACAGGCACAATAAAACCAGACAACTCTGGATTGTTACCAATTGGTCAAGTTCCATCACATTTCAAGTGTTTACAGTAAGAAATAGGCAAGCTTTGTTTTACACATCTCAATGCATTCTTCCAGGATCTTCTTACAGTTTGAGACTTACTACTTTATAAACCACGTGTACATCTTCAGTATTTTTTCCACCTCTTAATTTTTACCTAAGACTACCCATGCTTATATCTAGTTCTAAACACATATTTCACAGAAAAAAAAAAATTAAGGTACATAAGAAAAATGCATGCTGAAAATAAAAAAGAAATCTCAAAATAGCATCATTCCTCAGAAGTTTGCCAGAGTTTAACCTAAAAGAGACAATGATATATGATAGTTTTATTCTACGACAAAAATACATTTTTACTAGAAGAACCTTCTACTTGAGAATTGAAGATATTTCTATGCATCATTACAATACACAGCAAAAGAATCACACAAGCTTAATTTGCTAGACAGTTTTCTTTAATTTTAGGGTAATTTTTAACAACCTGCTAGAGCAGAGATAATACTTATCCTTTAAATAAGAAAAATAAATTTCAAACTTACATAGATTTATTTAGAAAAAAAGCTCTCTGACTTAACAGTGCTCTTAGTTGCATAATCTCCTATCTTTACCACTTCTTGCTTGAAGTGACAGAGAAAACTTAATACAAGTAATACTTTATGCTGAAACATGAAATTAAGATGTAAAAGTGAGAAACAACAAGGTTCCCATGAGAAATAAAAATGTAAAGTATGTGTTAAACAACCCTGGGGAAAGAAAGGAGGTGGGGGGCTGAAGAGAGAGACACAGAATGAATGCTGATTTTTTAAATTTTTTTTAATTTTTTTTTTTTTTTAGTAGAGAGTGGTATTAGAAGGATTCTAATCAAAGCATTAAGGTCCAGAAAATGTGTTACTATTCTTATATTTCTACTTATCAGTCCATGGAAAAAAAGGTTTCCACATTTATGGGGAATTTGGGTTTGGTTTTTTTGGAGGGAGGAGATGTTTTGGGGGTTGTTTGTTAGGTTTTAGGGTACAACACAATTCGCATGTTTCAAGTATAAGATACAGTTAATTAGACACACGCACCACAAATACATATTACATATACATTCTCACCCACACATACGCATTTAAAGCGCACAATTTAAAATCTAGAGCATTGCTGTGGAACAGCATCACTGGCCCATCTGAGGTGACTCTGTTCCCACAGACAAGGCTCAGGTTTTTCTATTGCTTTCTTTTATTATGAAACAACCACAACTGGGCCAGATGTTTTAAAAACAGCTTGGGAAGGGGCATCCCCTACAAAAGAAACTCACCACATAGGCTACAATAACATAACAGAGTTAAAAGTAGTAATTCTTTCTCCAAGCATTAAGCAGAAGTCCAAAGCACTAACTTTGCTTTGCTCAGCTCATTTTCAGATCTTTTATACACAGATCCTTAAATGGTAGAATGGTACCACTTCAGATTCGGGCCCAACTATCAACCCTCGCACGCTGACTGTAATGTGAACCATCTTCTCCTATCCTGAGGTCACCACACAAATTCTAGAAACACTTATTTAGGTATTTTATTAGGCCACCTCACAATTTATGTTCCCAGTATGTCCTCCTTTCTTACTAGCTGCATTGTAAAAGCTGCATTTGCTCGATGCCCTCTGTACAATGTACTATCCCGTGACATTTTATCTGACCACTACAGAGGAGACAGTACTGAAATACACTTAATTCTCCACAGGGATAGTCTTATTTTTTCCAGGAACGCAGCCAAATAAAGATGGCTCTTCTATAGACTTTTTACTTTGTTAATCATACCGAACTTTCATACAGCTGAGTGGTATGATTTTCATTTTTTAAATAAACTTAATCCACAGTTTATTTAAAGAATAGTATCAGTCATCTTCACATCATGCTAGCAAGTGGATTTATCAACTTTCTTCAAGAAATGAGCCATAAATCAATCTTTTTTGTCAACAACATAAATCCAACAATCGACTTCCTCCAGAGGAACAAAGGCAACATTCTGCTCCATTTCTATGATGCATAACAAAACCTTCAGTCTAAAATTTGGGCTAAACTTTAAACTCTAAAATGGACACATTTCAGCCACTTCCCAAAACATGGTAGGAAGAAAAAAACTCAAACCAACCTACAACCAGCCAACCCTATCTTCACTTTAGATGAAGAAAATGTAAGATTTTTTTCTCCAGCATTCCTCCTTCCATCTACACATGCCTGTGAACAAGCAGAATCATTAACTATAAAGCCAGACAGTGCGACTCAGGCCAAGTCTACGTTGTACGTTTCTGTTTCAAACGCACTTGTCAGGTGTACACCACATTGGCCGATAGATTGCAGCAAGAATTTTGAGTATAATCTCAGCATATGGCAGAAAGTGTGTTTTTGACAGTGAAGCTTATTTAGAAAGGGAAGAAGATCACAGGATGACCCAAGAAAGTTTAAACCACACTGCAATGAGATGTATTCGCTAAGGGCTAATTTTGCCAATAAATTTCTTCTGGTGCAGAACTGCTTTAACATACTGTTGGTAAGGCTCACCATCATTTGCAAAAAAATCCCCTCCAAAATATCCTGCCTTGAAATTTTAAAGAAATTAGAAACAAAACTTTTCCCTAAGATGAAGCATAAAAATAATTTGTTGCAGCAATTTGCAATTATTAAGCCGAGTCAGCTGCAATGGTTTTTACTGAGCAATTGAAAGCTCTCTCCTATGAGCCTTATTAGATGTCATGGATTCTGAACTAATGATTTCCTGACAAACACCACCAAGTTATGTAAGTTATGTTTGAGGGGAGAAGAGAGTTTTGGTTTTGTTTTACGCTGTCCCCTTCCCTTGAAATAGCACGGACATTCCTTTAAAGCCACTCTGCTTCCTTAACAGCAGCATTACTTCGAAATTCTCAAGTAAGAACGCAGAACGAACAATATATCAGATTATAACTCTCTGCTGTAAATTAATATCTCCCGTTTGAATTCTTGTTAATAGTTATTAAAAGCTGTCTTAGGATTATTTTAATTTTTAAAAGTGCATGAACAAGCATTCTTTAATTAACATCTAGCAAGTAATGCTTACCAGCAGTCTAAAATCACGATTTTAAAAATCATTTTCCCTGTGTTCACTCAGCATAAAGTTGCATTCAAAATCTTGTTTGTGAAAACTTGTTTGTTCACAGTTTTATTTATTTTTTTAACACAACAGGTCTTCGTAGTCTAGACTTAGATGCTAAGTTATAATTGCATGGATGGAAAATGCAGATAAACAGAAGCATGCCCAGAGACTCATACCAGAGGTTATTCACACAGACCAGAAATTACCACCTTGGCTTAAATACTTAGTTCTAACTTATTAAACAAACACTATCTGAAGTATACATTGATACTTTACAGCAAGTTGCATAAACTTTACTAATTCTTATCATCTTTAGCACTGCAGCACTGAGGTACACAAGGGACATGCTAAATCATCCTCTTGGATGTGACCTTCAATTGTCAACAGACTATGATTTAACATACCATATTCACATGCCTCACCAGAACAAGTCTGAAACTGAAGACACCAAGTGAAAACACATCAGTGAACTTAGTGTTTTGACAAACTTTACAGTGTTTCAAAATGCTACTAGCTTATTCACAGCAAAGTTGGAAGAAGGGAAAGCACAGCCCTCAACTGATTCAGTCCACAACCTTGTTTTCTAGCCCAAGCAACTGAATGAAGGAGGTAGGGACGAAAGGCTATTTTCAAACTTGCCTACAGATAAAAGCATCTATAACTTCAAGATATCTGAGTCTATGAGAAAAACTTTTGTCCTGCACAAATCAATTCTGTGCACTCTAGTTTGATTTCTAACAAGCCAAATCTCTCCCATCTCCTTCCACAAAGGGAAAACTAGGTAAAACACCTGAAAATTAAAGAAAATATATTAGTGAATATGTTCCTCCAAGTTCCTTGCAACCTCTGCTAGTAGGGTGAGGATAGGCAGTCAAAGGCAGTAACATCTAAAACCAGCACAGCAAGATTTACAAGAGAGGTCACCTCTCCAAGCCTTCACTCTGTTTTAAATATGTGGGTTTCTGGTTACCTTCTGGTTACCTTCCTTCACCTCCTCCTACAGATGATGCAAAGAGAGAGGAGGAGAAAGAAATTAACATTTTGAGCTGTGCAATAAAATAACACCTTCACAATTTTAGCATCTAGCCACATGGAAATATCCTAGCACTGGACTGGAAACGAGCATCACATGAACCATACATGACAAGCCTCAAACAAGCCCTGCAAAGTTTTGTGAAAGAACCTTTCAAGATGAACAGACTATCAATGAGATTAAAACAAAACAAACAAAAAAACCCACCCAAAACCCTAGAGTTAATATTCAGTGCTATTACAGTAAGTGAATAGTGTCTGATCTTGTTCCCAGAAGCCACAAAGCTCTTCACAGGACCAAGAGCCAAACCCCGAACACCTTATACTTCAGAAGCAAAGGGAGCTATGGTAGTTCTGGGGCAGTAGATGGCAAAGACATTTCAGATGCCATGCTAGCCTCTTGCAGGATGAAGCACTGCTTTGCATGCTGTTGAGTTTTGAATCATGCAGTAATCCTGGCCTTGACAATATTCTCTGATGGGTAGTCTCCCATGCCTAGAGATTCAGGTCACCTAACAGTCCCTATGCTAGGGTCATCCAGCTACCAGCGACACCAGTGCCGCATTTCAGAACTTTCAAGAGTTATGTGCGGCTCAGGAGCCAACATAGGCTGCTCCTGCTGCAGTGTCATCAGGACAACCTGTGCAATACTACTGCAATCTTTTGTGTTAGCTGCATTAAGTCACCAAAAAAAATACATTTTGGTTTGTTTAATATTCTAGCTGTTACCAGAATTTAGTGATGTATTTGCAACCAACATCATCTTCTGATCAACAGAGCCTCCTCAGGTGAAGAAAGATTTAATACACCTTTTAAATCTATGTGCCAACACCAAAGCAGTCTGCAGATTTCCTATCAGCTTAAACTTTACTAACTTGCATATAAGTCACCTATAAAACCTCAAAATTAACTCCTTGTTGCACAGGCCAGGCTATACAGCAAATGATTAGCCAAGCGCACTAATCTGCTGTCTGTGAAATATGTCAGCATCAGCAGAGAAGCACCAGATTTTCAGCCAATCTGCTCAAGGGAGAGGTGGCATCAGACAAGAGAAGCAATGAAGCAAAGCATTCAGTTGCTTGCATTATTTGGGGAAATTACACCTAAGGTGCCATTTTAGATAATACTAACTTGCACACAAACAAAAAACCCTTCACTGAAAGGGTGAATTTACAAAAAAATTTACAAAGAAATTCTGAATTTTTCATTTTTAATTTTTTTTCCTCAAATCAAAGACACTTTAATTGTTATTAGAATTGTCCAATTTCCTTTCCTTTTATTGTTGTATAACATCTACCACTCAGCAACAAATATTACCAGTTCCCATGAATGTTTTGTTATGTTATGCAGATGTAAGGCCTGTACTACAATTACCTGTCCATAAACGAAGGAAGTATATGTATTCCCTGCAAAGGTTTTACATGAAAAACATAAAAGTCTGCGAGGGGAGGGGTACATGTTATATCCGAAGATCTTCCCAAACATGCAAAGTAGTTCATCCAGAAATCAACTTCAGCTGTCATAAAAAGCATCGTAGCTCTTTGTACTCTAATTCCATTCATTAACTGAAAACTTTTACAACTTGAAAGCTTTAGAAGAGTTTAACAATTAAGGTAACTCTATAGAGTCACTTGATTTAAAACATGTCCTGAAAAGTAAGCAATTAGTCAGCACTTCTAGGAGGCACTTAAATTCCCTTTGTGGCCAACAATACATCTAGACAAGTGAGAAAAGCCAGTTCATTTTGATAGTGCTTCTTATGAAGAAAGCTGATCAAGTTGTCTAAAAGATAATTTTTGGGGAACTGTAACGATGGCAATGAAGTCTTTTCCCTGATGGCAAGAGCGCTGTACAGATTAAAAAAAAAAAAAACAAACCACAAACCCCAAAAAAACCCCAAACAAAAAACTACCACCAAGAAAATAGTAGTACAAATATACAATACTGCATTTTCAAGCAGTGCTTGCTCAAAATCTGAATAGATATGCCTTCCCCCCCTGCCCCCATCTTGAGTGCTGAAGCAGAATAACCTCTTTTGTACTTGCTCAACTTTCATGTGAGCAGTTCCTCAACCTGGTGCTCTCCTGCACTTGGTGGTTTAACACCTGGTCTTCCCCCGGCAATAAGTCAACATTAAAGTGTCAGAAGAGTATGTGTTATTCCCAGCTACTGATCTTATTAAGAGGGTCTCATGTTTAACACAGATCAGGAGTAAACAGTTTTAGAAAGGATGACTAGGACCAAGAAGCCTTCCTTGAAACTGCCCTGAATCCCCCTCCCCAGCTCACTTCAAAAGGTGGCTGAACAAGCAACCCCATTCCCTTCCTCTTCATCTGAGGTCCGTTCTCCTCTCTCCTGGTACGCACACAATATTTTACTAAGTATCAAGACGACTAAAGCAGAAAAAAGTAAAATAATTTTTAGTGTATGAACGTGAGAAATGAGAAGCTCAAATCTCAAGATATATGTAAGAGATGGCCAACAAGAGGAGTCTAGACATTTTATATTGTGATGGCTTCCTAGAAAAAAACACCAGAGTAAAAATTCAACTTGGCTGCTGTGTCTCAGTTACCACCAGAGAAATATTTTCCATTAGTAAATGTATTGCATTTCTCATACAGACATAGAAACCAAGCCTAACTACCACTCCAGTATTTCAGTTACACATATAACCTCGCACACAATTAACAGATGGTTTTGGCAGCACTAGCAAAGGCTACCCAAACCAGTTATTCTTTAATCACCCCGACTGTTGCCGTAACATGCTCTGAAAGAGTCCAATCATATTCCCCAAACTATCACAAACAGCACTGAGTAGTGACCTTCAGAGAACAACTGTTGAGTATCCTACAGCAGACTGGTTGCTAAGAAACCAGAGCATTGGTTAAACATTTAATTTTTTCTACATGGGTGTCCTGGTTTCAGCTGAGAGGATTGATTTTTCTTCATAGTAGCTAGTGTGGGGATATGTTTTGGATTTGTGCTGGAGACAGCATTGATAATATAGAGATGTTTTTGTTCTATGGATCTATTGTTGAGCAGTGTTTACACGGGCCAAGGCCTTTTCTGCTTCTTGCACTGCCCTGCCAGCGGGATGGCTGGGGGTGCACAAGAAGTTGGGAGGAGACGCAGACAGGACAGGTGATCCAAACTGACCAAAGGGATATTCCATACTATATGATGTCATGCTCAGTTTATAAGGAGCTTGGAGGAAGTGGGGGGGGGGGGCAGCGGCGTTCGGAGCGATGGCGTTTGTCTTCCCAAGTAACCGTTACACGTGACGGAGCCCTGCTTTCCTGGAGATGGCTGAACACCTGCCTGCCCATGGGAAGTGGGGAATGAATTCCTTGCTTTGCTTTGCTTGTGCGTGCAGTTTTTGCTTTACCTATTAAACTGTCTTTATCTCAACCCACGAGTTTTCTCACTTTTACTTTTCCAATTCCCTCCCCCATCCCAATGGGGGGGGAGTGAACGAGCGCCTGAGTGGTGCTCAGCTGCCGGCTGGGGTAAAACCACGACAATGGGACACTGCCAAGAAAATGCATTAATTGTGACTACGTATTTGTGCTAGCTTATACTGTTCTTTTACACATTTCATTTCAAAGTAGGCATTCTCATGTTTTCAGTACAACAAATATGTATAATAGAAGTGTACACACAAGCACAGAACAGACACGTACTTTGGTACTTAAATCAACCTTCATTGTGAAATACTTGATGTATGCTACTTTAGAACAACATTTGACAATTAAACTTTAATGAAAAATTGAACTCACGGGTAATGATACCCTTAGTGTAAATTTTGCTGCTAAATAATTTCTTTTCATGAATTGCAAGAGTTTATAAAGCTGTATCTGGAATAACCATCAACTAAGCATAATAGGAGACGGATTAGACTCCAGGAAAATGAGAGGGGTTTTGCTTTTCCAAGTTTCAGATTTTATTAACTGTTACTAGATCCTTTTATGGCTTATTCCTACCACTGTCTGCCAGGCTACAGTGTGAAATCGAGACATTTACAGGGCTAAAAAAATGTAAATATTAGTGAAAGAAGTATGCACACAAGAACAGTTTGGGGATTAGTTATTTATTTATTTACATCCCTGTGCTGATGTCACCCTTACACCTATGTTTCAAGCTTTGGAGACCATTCTGAAATGTAACCAGATTTATTAAAAGCTGAGAGGTTTTCTGTCATAAAACTGCAAACAAGAATTGCAATTTTTGCAACTGCAATATGGTAAGACAGAAAGCGGATATATTACTGTATTACCTTGCTAAAACATAGCCTTCAAATAACAACTTGGAAAGAGTGACCTCTATAAAGATTTAGAAGAAAACAATATTTTGTCCTTCAATTACAGTTGTTGGAAGGTTTTTTTGTTTTGGTTGGGGTTTTTTTTGTTTGTTTTGGGGAAGGGAGGGTTGGTGTTTGGGTTGTTTGAGTTGTTTTGTTTAAAAACTAGGCATATTGAAGTGTTTAGTCCTACTGCTTTAACAGATCATCAGTATGGAAAAAGTTATGAGTTCACTTTACCTTTGATCTATTTCATTTTTCTTTTTGTAGTTTCCTCTTCATGTAAAGTATTATGAAAGAGTGCAAGAGTACGCAATCATCTAGTTTTGATCACTAAGCATATTACTGTACATATTTGGAAAATACAAATACTCTTCTAAAAAAGGCCAGTTGGCTGGACAACAGTGTGTTTTCCTAACAGAATCTCAGACTCTCTGATTACAAGCCAAATCAAACCCATTTCAATTGTGTTTTTCCTGCCTTTTCTCTCTTAGTTTTGAGATGGTGGGTGGAAGGGTCATGAGCATTATATCTTTCCTTGAATTCTTAAATGATTTTAGAATCTAATAAAACTAATGCTATCATTGACTCCAATTTATAAGTTGTAAAGAGATAGGAAAAGCATAAATTCATCCTTTTTTTTATTTCCAAAACTGGAAATAAAAGTAATGCAAAAGAAACATCTTTCCTGTTTATATATTGTCAAAGGCCTATTGAAACTGTGGAAGAAAATATTCAAGATATGATATTTCTATGAAGTTCAGGAAAGAAGCCATGTTTTACAAAGATAGACTTTCTTCTTTTGGAGAAAAAGACCCAAACATGCAAGTTCAAAAAATTATAATGTGAAGAAGCTGCAAGCAGCTAAAACAACTCTCATCTTTCCAAAGAAACAATGCATTGATTTCTTCCCCCTTCAAAAAGTTGACTGAAAAAAATATGCAAAATGGCAGTACAATAGATTTATTTTCTTGCTTGTTCAGGAAAAAAAAAAAAGATAGTAGAAATAAGATCTGGACTACAGATTGAAAAATCTATCAAAAGATTACACAGTATCATTTAGTCTTTCACTTGGGGATACCAGTTACTTTATGACAGATGACTGCCTATGGGGTAACCTCAAGGCAGCCAGTTACGTAACATCACCAAAACCACCACTGAATTTAGCATTTCTGGCAACAACAGCTTTGTCCCAAGAACAGAACAAAAAGATTATACTGTAAGTCACAGCCAGGGACTGAAATGAGAGCTGAGAAGAGCTAGACCTGTTCTAGAATGGGCTAAGCCAAAACACAGGACTTTTTAAAACAAAAGTTCCCTGAAGGGTGGAGAGAGGAACACTTCTGTAAATTTTCTGGTTAAGTGCTAAAACACGTCTCAAATTGCTATTAATACAGTGTATTGATTTGTCTCATTTCTTCTGCTGTTTCAATAAAGCATAAATACCAACAGCGAACAAAGCTCCAAAAAATTCCATACTTGACACTGCAGAGACGCACAAGCCTGTCCACAGGGCAGCCGATGGCCTTTCAAGCAGATTATATCAGATTTCTCCATTTCTGTTCATCTTTTGCACTACTGCCAAAATAAGTTCTAGTACTTTTTTTAAACATATGATGGTTCCTAGCTTTTCACAAACCAATATGAATGCAATTTCAGAAGTGCAAATTGTTTTCAAATCACACTACTAAAAGAGAAGCAAATAATGCAACATAGTTTAGGATAATTTTGGTAACAGTACTATTGCTTATTTAAAATCATTCAACAAACAAGAAGTAGAAAAAGGTTTAAATATGTGTAAATATTTTGTTTTTTACAAAGACTTACCCTCTTGCAGGATCTAAGGCAATTGCTCTGGGTTGATCCAATTCTTGCCAAAACAAAACTTTTCTCAGTGATCCATCTAAATTAGAAACTTCAATCCGATTTGTTTCAGAATCTGTCCAGTATAATTTCTCTCCCAGCCAGTCACATGCCAGCCCATCAGGTGACAGAAGTCCAGAAATGACCACATTTTGTACACTCCCAGATTTATTGAATTCTGTTCGTTTAATGGCTTCTTCACTTACATCACTCCAGTATATCAACCCCTTTACAAACACGAAGTCCACTGCTGCTGCGTCCTCTAAGCCACCCACAATGACCGTGGCGTTCTCCTTCCCGTTTGCAGCATCCACCAGTCGCAGATCACGTCGGTTCGCATACAGCAACAGTGGGGCAGCTTTAAATGGGAGAAATAAGGGGTGGGGGGACAGACAGATGCATTAACACCACTCATATTAAGTATAACTTCCACTATGATGGTGCATCAGGCCATAACTACTAATTTAAGAATTTATTTTTTTTAAAAACTTAAAGAAGGTGGGGGGAACATTTTGAAGTTTGACTAAAAAGCACCAACTCGAAGCCTTTCAACAGTGCTTACAACTCAAGATGGTAACTTCGTAATGGGTAGCTCATTATTCTGGGCTGTGCATTATTAAAATAAGATTAAAGAAGGGAGAGAACAAAGAAAACTGAGGTTTGAAGTGCCCAAATGACACTGTTCTGTAGAGAAGGATGCTTAAATAAGAATCTGAAAGACAAGGGTAAAGCAGTTCTCTAAGCACTCAGTGTTGGCCCACCTGAGCAAAGATTTATTACTATTTTTTTTGCTAGAATTTAGTAATATACACCCCCACTTCTACGGAAGCATAATTCGTGTCAAGCTATCAAAGCCACCTGTGTGTTTATACTCTCCAAAATTACCTATCTCGCACATTTTACATATAATACATACAAATACAAAATTCATTGCACAGCATGAGATGAATGCTGCTTTAGAGCGTTGACGTTGGTATGAGGAGGTAGGGAGAAAAATAAATCTACAGGAATGGACAACACTGAGGTCTTTCAAACTCAGCTCTAGCACTCCTGTTTAGTTGTCTAGCACAGAGTCATTATTTTATATGCTTTATTTGCTTAATCTACCAGTTGGCATGATCTGGTGTTTTGTTTGTTGTTTTTTTTTCCACACATAACACCCAAGACGACCAATGAAAAGTAGTAATCATGAAAACAGATAGTTTCTTAAATCTAATATGGCTGTTTAATTGTCCTTAACCACAAGCTATATATAACATTATGAAAATTCCAGCCTCATTCCTACTTTAACAAAAGGTTAAGAAAAATACTACAATTGTATAAAGCAGACAATCACATCCTTTTAAACCCACTAGCAGAAAACATTTCTACCTTTCCCTGTATTTTCAGGCACTGTAGCAACAGAGCTGTACAGCAGCATTTAGATACATAGTATGATTGGCATACTAAATGCTCCTCTACCTGTCGCCACACAAATTTAACAAAAATCTTGCAGATTTATTCATCAGCATAGGTAGGCACTTTAAACTTCTGGCAGGATATATCTCTGAACCAAAACGCTTACATTTATAGAACCAAAGATGTGCATGGTTGAATAATGTCAAGGGCTACACTACCAGAAAAGTTACAGTTCCTGGCATGAGAAACTTGCACTGAAATTAGAAACACTAACACACACTTCAAAAAATTCAAAAGCTAGTTTCCAAAATCAGACTACTCCCCTCATTACCACAAAACTGTTTATCACAGACACTGCCACATGTGTATTGTGAGAAGCTGAAGGAACTAAGAAGTTCCTTAATCTACCTCCAAATGAACAAGTTCTACTATATATGTTTGGAAGCTTTTTATTTTCTTAAAAAAAAAAAAAAAAAAAAGAGAGAGAGAGAGAAATTGTTTAGGCTGTCATCCTAATTTTAGAAACACTGAATATAAATTGATTTATGACAATCTTTAAATAGAAAATTACTGAGATGAGGGGAAGGGGGAAGCTTTGTTGTTTTTAATAATGATAAATTTGTATTCTACCTTCCAGAAAGTGATTTTTTTATTGTGCAGCAAAACATTCAGTTTAGAGATTATCTTTCCATGGAGAAGGGGTAGACTTCTGTAAATTCGAAAGCAGAATCCTTACATTAAGTAGGTTTATTACCTTACTTTGCTATCTCCTTCCCTTCCTTGCATAATTTCCCACCTCCTAAAAGATTTAAAATTAATTACAGTAGAGTTTCTTGAAGTGCAGGTTGCTTATAATGACTGCATTTTTCAGAAAAAAAGTATTCAATAAACTGAAATCAGTAAAAAAACAGACATGCAATAAACCCCCCCTACTTTTTAAAGTAACCTGAAAAATCTAGTTAATAGTCAGCTCAATGTCATCTAGTGCACCATAGGAAAGCATGCAGCCAACTGCTCTCTCTAATAAGACAGCATGCCCAGCATTTGAAAAAAGGTAAATCCACGCACAAATGAGTACAGGTTCCATTATTATGTGCAACACGGAGCAGAGTACCCATGCACGCAGCATGCACTGAATTGGAACACCAGGCATGTCAAGTGTAATCACCGAGGCCTGAAGGCACTGCTGAGCCTAACACAACCGCATTGCATAGGTTATTCACTCCTTGCTGGAGCTCAGATCTGGCTGAGAAAGGACTGGAGAAAACGTCCTTTTCATGAATGATAGAAGTTATTTGAATGACAGCTCAGAAGAAACACAGCTACACTTAGGATGTGTAGTTTCATGCAGATCGATTCAAAGCCGCAACTTGTAACACGTTCTGCAGGGCTGGCAGATTGGGACATTAGGCTTTCCAACTTGTTGCAACATTCGGGAATGAAGCTTGCATCACCAAAATAATAAAAACCAGGTTTGTTCCCCCACCCCCTCCAACCCTACCCAGAAAACACGAAGGCTTCAATATCATATAAAACCCAATTACTGAAGCTGGCAGCATTAGTACCTAGTATCATCTTTGCCATTTGCTTGACTCAAACAGCAATGCTAAAAGGAAAATTGTGGCAGAAGATCCCATCCTGCCCCATATAACTCACTTTAAAAGAAGCACAGGACACTGAAAAGATGGCTTTCTTGAATAATGCAGTTATGAACTATACTAATAGCCTAAGGGAAAAAGTCCATGAGAAACTCCTTTCAAAGCTAGGCAACTATTTTGCAGTGTAAGTTATAATAGGGCAAAGAGATACAACTCAGATTATTTAAGTAGTCAAAGCTGTACTCTTTATATATGTTTCTATTTTCCTTTCTACAGGCATCATAAAAATATGTATTTTAACTGCAACAAGCAATAATGCATTGAAGAGAAGTATACATTTTTAAAAGTAAAAGAAAAAACATTCATCAGAAATTAATAACTGAAACAGTAGTGAACATTACCATGTCCTGTATCCCAAGAGGTCTACATGTAGTTTATTCTTCTAATTAAAGTACCCAATACAGAGTAAAAGCTATGCTTATAAAATAAGCTTTTCTGTGTCCACCAGCAAAAACAAACATTTGCTTCGAGAACATAAAAGTTACAAAAACTAAAGTTTAACACATTTGAAATGCAACAAAAATAATTTAAATAATAAGAAACTCATGCCAATAGTGGGTCACTGCGCCTAACTGCTTCTTAACTCTGATATTCACATGACACCTTCCCTAAGCTTACCACATTCTATAGTAAAATCTTGCCATTACCTTTAGAATTCTACACCAGCATCCTTCTCCTCACCATCAAACCTCAGTTCTTGTACCAAATATTTCTCTTGGATACAGCTCTTGTCTCTCTCCCTAGCACACTAAAAGTTGTTAATCCCCAAGATACTTAAGTCCTAACACTTGTTTACTTAAGTCTTGCTTTGTACATCTGATTTGTGAGCATCTGATATTGGCTTAAAAATGCTGTGGCCCACAGGATGCAAAGTGATGAACCAACATAAAAAGATCACTTTACCAGCTAAAAATGTTTTTCAATGTCTTTTTAAGTGACTACTTTAAGCTGTCAGAATTTGTCCTGTTTTTCTTTAGTCCAGAGGCCTCTTCCACAAGTTCCTGCTTGCTCCCTTTCCACTTTCAATGATCCACGACACCTCTGGGTGCCAGGAGGTCAGTGTTACCTTCAACATGCCCATTCTCTTTCACTGACGTGGAATTTAGCCTGGTTAAAGCAATTAGCATTGTCTCATTTTCCCTGAACCCTTTTTTCTTATTCCCAACCCCCAGCAATGCTGTTCTACCCCCTCACTTAGTTAAGGGCCCCTCCCCAAGCTGATTCAAATCATTACGTCAGTGAAATGTTTGACTGGGTTAATGAGTTGAATCGCCTCAAGAAGTGGTCCAGCAAACTCCAAAACTAACATAAGGCAAGCAGCAGGGAGTTGGAAGGGGGAGCGGCTCTCCCCCCTTCCACTGGCAGCCTGCTAGATCTGCTCAAGATGCAACTGCAGCCACATCCTTTCCCCCAGCTCCACTTTCAGCTGTTGGTTCCCAACTTCTCTTTTGCATTGGCGCTCGCACTTGTCCCATACCACGGCGAGACGATGCAGGGAGCTATACCAGCAGAAGGCTACCGTGCTCTCCACCCACCTACCAAAAAGTAGTTTTTAGCCAGCCATCATCCAGAAACAGTTCAGAAGAAGATCAGATCAATGTAAGTACTAGCGCACCAAGGAAGGAGAAGACTGCATCAGCTTTGACAAATCAGTTGAACCAGTTGCTTGTGAACCTCCAATTTAGGAACAGGATCTGCCAGACTAGAGGTGGCCACTGTAAGTTGTGGCAACCTGCCCCAGAATCCCAGTGTGGCCCAGCCAGTATTGTGGAAAGAAATACCCACGCAGGAGTCCACTGGTAAGAAACCCATGGATTGTTACAATGGGAGAAGATGTCCTTGAGCTGGGAAGATAAAACTCCCTGTCTTTTAAAAGTCTGGCTGAATAACTCTGAACATCTATAGGTGAATTGATACTGCCAAGCACACTGCCACGAGGATGGCAAACGTGACGACTGGAAAAGAGGAGATGCAGTGATGAGATATGCCAAGCAAATACACGCTGTCCTGGATGAGGCACAGTAAGCATGAAAGATTCCAGATGCCTTGACCGAATGACATGCACCCACATTCAGCCCACAAGAGAAGGAAAAGTAGATAAATGGGTATGGATAACCAGCAAAGAGCATTAATTGCAACCTCCTCAAAACCATTCTATACACAAAACTCCTTGTATGTAAGACAATCCTCCCCACTCTCAAGATGTCCCACAGAGAGCCAACACAAGAAAATAAGATCCTCTGGATGGACACAAAGGGTTCTGGGCACAGTCAGTTGTGAGGACTCTCCCTTCGCTCCCCAGGTTTCAAATTTCTTCATCATTGCTTATGCTCATAAGGAATGCTGTGTATTTGTTATCTGTGAATGTTTGAGTTTTGCTGCTCAGTTTGGAGGAGCAAGAGGGAAAAGATTGAGGTAGCATTGGGAATAAAAGCCCGGAAGACTTGTATCAAATCAGAAAGGCAAATTGCAAATGAAAATAAACTTCCAAAAAAAGCACACAACCCAGCCTCAAGAAACTTATACAGAGATGGTTCATATTTTCAAACAAACAAAACAAATCACAAGAAAATATATAAGAGTTTCAGCACAGCAAGCAGCAGGATTTTGCACCAAGTGCTCCATCACAGCATCTTTCCTGATTTATTCCACGCTTTTTTTTTTTTTTTTTTTAAGAAAACTAATGAACTGACAGTAGCCCCCATTCCACCTTCACTGTGAATGAAGAGCTTCCTTCTCTCTGAATCTTCTTGTTCTCACAAATATACTTGCAAGACACAGCAGGCAACCAGGACATTACTAAACAAGCATGAGGCAGCCCAAGCTTGTCAGAAAGGACCTTTTCTCCTCAGCTAACCTAAACTGTGTTCCACATACTACAGCCATCCAACGGCTGTTCAGACCGTAACTCAAAAGGTCACAGAACAGTCAGGCTTGCCAGTGAATGAGATGAATAACAACATCAGTGCAAAAGCAAAGACACCAAGCAGCAACAATGGCACTTGGATTCCACACCAAGCTTCCACTGTTAGTTTTGCAGACCTTTGGCCAGATAGGAACATTGGAGACCAAGACATCCTGCAAGACTAGCTGGTACAAAGGCAGTAAGTCATCCTTTGGCCTGCTGAATAACAAGAAAAAATTTCTTTTAATAAAGAGCTAGACAGATGGAGGCAAGAGAATGAGAGGAAGGGAAAAATGCAGTACAAGGAAGGATAGAAATACCAGGTCCAGGCATAAAAAGCCAACAGACCTGGCAGAAAATAGCAAAAGCACATGACTGAAGTACACCAAATACTCCAGCATATCACAGGCAAATAACTTTCTGAATGGCAGGCATCGCCAGCCAAATCATCTTGTTGGCAACAGAGCCACAGAGCCAGCAGCTGATGATTTCCAAATTATCACAGCATGTCTCTTCTCAGTGTTAGGTAGCACACTCACATGGATCCACTGTCTCAGCAAGGGAAGGATGACTCGGCTCATCTTTCTGTAACATTGACTCTCCTACTCTGAAGTTCTTTCCATGGCATTCTCATGGGGATAAAACACACCGCTTTGGCAGTTAACATCTTTATAGCTTAATATGCTGAATCTATCTCACTGACAACAGCCTAGGATGAGCAGAGTGCTATGTTCCCTAGTCAGGCATCTGCTTGCAGCTCCACTGCTATCTAACACTACCACCTTCTTCCATTACCCTGCTGCTTACAAGAGGGAGCCACAAAGTGGCAAGAAAATAAAGGTGACCTGGCGACAGCACAGTATGCTTTCCTGGGCCAGCAGCAGACTCTGGAAAGCAGAAAGGCTCAAAGGGATGTGTGACCAAGTAGCACCACAATCCATATTAACATCTGCAGAACCTCAACGTTACACTTCCCATCTCCTCAGGTGTCCTCATAACCTTCCTTCAACACTCTCCCAGTTTCTCACACGGTTGTCAGAATAACACACAGCACTGCAGATGAAGTCATACCAGTTCCACACACATTGGCAATACTTCCCTAGTTCTACTGGAAACACCCATGCTTAAATCGACACAATCTGTTTAATGAAAAAGTTAGCATGCATGTAGACTGCTGCAAAGCATCTCCTGTCTGCAAGGTATGTTTCTGACAGTTCTCCCAAGCATGCACCTTCGCTCCTGCAGAAAAAGAAATCTTGTTTTGCTATACTGCACCAATTAGAGTCCCACATCTAAATAGGGATGATATTTTGCAATCTAAACTTGAAGCCATATGATGACAGATAAGACGACCTGACCACACTGAAACAAAACACTACCCTTCACACCTTCTGATGTCATCATTTTCTACAGAGCTTGTCTAACAGTAAAAAAACAAACCAAAAGCTTCTATCATATCCCTCATGAAGCTGCTGAAAGACTGTGCATTCCTTAAGTCCTTCTGCTGAATTAGAGCACGGAGACACAATGTTGGCATGCTGTGAGAGAGGCAGCCTATTTCCCAAAGCCTAGGAAGGCTAAAAGCTGCAAAATACACCTCGTTCACAGTGGCAAGCCGAGACGGGAATGCTCCAAAGTTTGTTGCTAGTCTGGAATGATCACAGCTCATGAGCTGCTCCAGCCTGGACAGCACACGTGTTTGGGAGCACACATCCAGTTGACTGGCTTGGGAGCGTTTGCCCTCAGTCACCACTTGCCTCCATAGCTGGAGGACCCTAGTTACACTGGCAGACATTGTGTGGGAATAGCCCCAGCCAAGGGGGTCTCACCCTGACTGCTAATAGTTCCACATGGACAAAAAAAAAATCCACACCCTGAGCAGCAGCACACTGGTTTACCTTTAAACTAACAAAGCCTTTTTCCACATTGACAAGAAGTTCATAGGTGCTGAGCTACCCTTAGATGACTTTCAGCAATTTATCTGAGCTTGCATGCCTACTACTTAAAAAATATTTCTTAAGTCTGTCAGTTTGTCTCATCAAGTAAAAAACAAAACAGCTTTTTAATTTATTTGTTCTGTTTTGTGGTTGGGGGTTTTGTTTGTTTAGATTTTTGAAGCACTACCAGGAAGTTGCTGTAAAGCACAAACACAGAATTTAGCACAAAAGACCTGACTGGAGGACAGAATGACCTATAAAACAGAAAATGTTGCCAGCACTGGCAAGTGCACCACAGAAGTAAGTGGCAGCCCTCAGCTGGGACATAATAGTGGGAATGATTTGGAGTGCGGGGAGCAGCAGTACTGCCTCTGCCTCGAAGGCTTATCATATTTTCATCCCCACTTCTCTGCAATTCTTCAGCAAAGAACCTATCAGCTATCCAATGATTTCTTTGTGGCATACTTTCCAGACCAAACTCTGTGAATGGCATCTTTGTCAGTTAATCCATCATAACAAACATTGAGAATAAAATAAGCTGTACCTCCAGCTAGTAAAATAATTTCACAGATTTTGTTTCTCATGCAGGTAAAATACTTTCTTCAAGACAAGACAGTATCAACAATTTTACAAAAATATGAAGGATTCACACTGAACTAAAAAATAATTTTATGAGAAAATTCTCACAGTGCAAGTTTAAAACAAACAAAGGAACAAGTTCTTAAACCAAAACTGCACTGTAAACAGTCAAATTCTTAAGACTATTAAGTTTACTACAGATTAATATAATAAATAACAATTCTAGTGCAAATGAACACTTAAGGACTGTTTTTAAAGGATATGGAAAGATGTACACAAACTTCAAGAATGTTGAAAGTTATTGCACATTTGATTTTTTTTTTTGAAACAAAGTTGGACCTACATGATTTATTTTTTTAACTCTCAGAAACACTCAAATCCCAGCACTATTAATGTCAAATCTTCAACAGGCTTACATTAGATGTAGTGACTCATGAAAGAAAAAAACCCACACCAACAACCAACCAAAAAAACCACCCCACCCCATTGCCCTCCCCAAGAAAACCCCAAACAAAAAACCATAACAAAACACACAAACATGCAGGGTCCCTGGAAAAAGGTGAACAATCTGGTCTTTTTCATACTGAGTATGACTTATTTCTGGTAATCCAAAAGAAAAACAAGCCCATAAACACAAACCCACCCAACTTGGAATTATTTTACTTATGTGTTTTACCATTACCTGCAGGGTAAAGGCTAACTGTTGAGCCTCAATTAAGTTTCCGAGTTACTACAACACCAGTGGATTTTCCAAATGGACATAATAAGAGTCACTACAAGGTTTACAAATTCCTACGCTTCTATTATTCTTAGTATTCCTATTCTATTAATCCGTGTGGACAAGAGGATTCTTGGATTTCCAAAATGTCAACATTTTAATTAACACTAATACTATGCGTACAAGTAAGTTTTATTCACTGCTTTGACAGAACAACAAAGGAAAAACGTCTGAAACGCTATGACGCCTGACATTTCTGTTACCTTCCACATACTCTTAACTTCCAGAGCAAACGCATCAGCCACCTTCCAGAAGTCTGAACTCTGACAATGGACAGGGGAGAAAAAACAAACCAACATGCAAACTGTTTTTCCTCTGGGAACAGGTTGTGGGGGGAGGAGTAAGAGGAAAAATATAAAGGAGAAAATTACATTTCAGTATCACAGAGAAGGAAAACAAATGATTTTTGATTAAGCAAAATTATATAGCTAGTTGATTAAGATTTTCTGTCTCAAATATGATTACTTTTCAAATCTGACATCAAGAGCTCACACATGGCCCTCATAAACAGAATTAAAACTATAATCCCATTTCTGCCACATTGATTATATCACGAGGGAGTAATTCTATTTAGGTAATGTGATCCTGTAACAAGATACTAAAAAAATCTGTACGAATGTTGCCATTTTCCATGTCTGTTTATATTAGAAACATTTTCTTATTGTTCTCTCTGTATAAATAATGAAGCTCAGAAAGCATTCCATCTTTTAAACTGACATGCTTCTTTCTCCAAATAGTTTATACCATTTTGCAAAGGAAACAAAGTATTACTAACTAAACCATCACTTCTTTTAACCTACACTTTGAATAGAATGTTCTTAAAACCATATTATAAATTAAATGGGAAAAGGTATCACAGTATTCCCGTTCTATCACAGATGGGTAGGTTTGACTCCATTTCAAAACTGCTGGGGGACTATGCCAATTATATTGAAATAGAAAGGGCTGTAGCAAGATAATCACCAGGAGACAAAACACCCACCCTATTTTCACAACTGTCTCACAGGAGAACATAAGCAAAAGGAGAAACGACAACAAGCTCATTTCTACTTGCAAACACCATCACTGTGTTCAGACCAAGTTCTGTCCACATGGAGCAAAGATAGGGCCTGTTCACATTGCGAATCTCTTGCCATAAATATTTATAAACTACAAGAGTATCTAGAGAGCTTAATGAAGTCTATGTCAGCTTGCCTGTCAAATATATAAATAGGAAAAAATTACTTAATATTTAGGGTGTCGATAGCCAGCATTTACATTCAATCCATTAGAGACACAATGCTTTCCCCTTCCAAGCCTTGGACAACTATCACAAAAGTATGACACAGCTTCATTGTTTAAAGTGCTGCATATTCTGTAACTCTGCAAGTGGTATACTCTGAAACTACACAAGTGAGGTATAAGTTGAAAAAATAAAGGTTATTATTAGAGACTGCATTTCTTTTACCCGACAGCAGTTGCCATCTAGAAGAGCCATCACTACAAAGCGCTCAGCACAGAAGCGGCAGTAGTACTCACTGCATGCTCATCCTAAACCTCATGTCCACACACCAACAGTCACCCATGTTGAGCCATAGCGTTTGGGTTCAAGGGCTCAGCTTTTAAGCGAGCAACGCCAACTGCTTCATATGAACGTGAACAGACCATCCCTGAAGTCTGCAAGGCTGTTGCATCCCCCCATGTCTTTATAAGCAATTTATATCACTTACTGGTAAAAGTCCATCTGTGGGAAATTCCTTATCAATGTAAATTCTGCTTCACTGGCAACAACTGCCTTCAAAGTACAAATAGCCCTCGTGTGCCATCAAAGAGGGGGTGGCAGCAAAGAATTTCACCAGCCGTGTGTAATTTACCATCTAAATCTCTCTCAGGCAAGCTGGCCGAAGCGTGAGGGCTCCCCAGCAGAGAACTGGGAGAGGAGCTCAGCACACTCAGGAACGGCAGAGCCACCAGCTCAGCTACAAGCAGGAGCGTTGCAACAAAACTTTAGTAACAGCAGCACTTCTGGTGCCACTCAACAATAACATGTACCCCTCCCTATAGTACAAGGAAGTGGACTCTTTTGAAGAAGCCACCAGCAAAGCAACCCAAGTATTTAGCATTTCTTAGGAAATTAATGAGGTTAAATGTGCTGGGGACAAAGAATATAGTGTTTAAGTCTGCAGATTGGCTGCCAGAGGAGATGAATGGTGACAGATCAGAAACTGAGACCTGTTTCTCCCTGTTTCTACCCCACTCTCTCAGAAGGAAAAAAAAAAATTATCTTTGCTCTACTTGATTTGAACTAAAAAGTAAATCCCATATTACATGCACTGCAGCAGGTATTTTTGAAGCTGGCATTTTTGACATGCGACATCATCATAAAGACGGATTACAGATGTCCAAAGGAATCAGATTTCTCCAGCTCCCAAAGACAGAGAGTTTAAAAGGTTTGTACGCTCCAGATCCTGACCTATCTTCCTGCAAAAAAACCCCACTCTACCCATTCTACAGCTTCTAGTCAAACTCCTTACCTAGAACTCAGGCAATGCAGATGTAATCAACTCACTAGGGAAAAAGGAAACATAAATATGGTTAGTTGCCCTCTGACCAGTATTGGTGTGAAACATGAACAAAGCTTTTCACCTGACTATATAACTCCCACTGAAGGATACAAGAAGCCCATCATCTGCATACATCTCTGACCAGATATACACAGTTTCACCCATATACCCAGAACTTCCCCATATCTTCAGTGCACCTTGCCAAAAATGCTACTTCGTCTTACCTCCAAGACATAGTAAAAAAAATTCCATCAAACTTTCCAAGTCCTAATTTTTCAGTTTGAAAGAAAAGCTAAAGCAATCTGATGATAAGTGAACTATATCACAGAGATGCAATTTCAAAAACTATTAAAGTAATGGTGGATTTTGTAACACCTTAGATCACACTAATTTTAGACTGTTCTATGAAGAGATGAAAGAGGAAAATATATTGGAAATCACGGCAGACAAAGGCGCACTGATTTCTGAGGAATCATACAATGAAAAAACATGACTAGAATACAGTTGATTCAAGGTTGGGTGAAGAAACAGACCATGATGATCACACAAAAAAAAATATTTCCAAGTCTCATTCTCAAAACTTAAGTATTATACAGTCCTAGGTGAAGAGACTCTTTGCCTGAAGGCAAAAACATAGCTCCAGCTGGAAATGCCACACTTCGTCTCCAACCTGAATGCTTCAGAAGCAAAAAGCCTATTCCTTGTCCCCTTCTCTGACTTCTGGTAGAAAAATACACGTAAACACCTCTAGTCACGGTTTAGCAAGTCTTGAATATTAAACTCTTCTAAACTACGTGCAAATAAATCTATCTGAAAGATAGAAAAAAGCAAAGATGATCTGTTTATCAAAACCAAGTAACAACAGATTAAAACCAATTAAAACAGTAACAATATTAAACCAATAAAAACAGATTAAAACAAGCCCTCTTCTGAACACGTAAGAGGGAAGCGGTAGTTTTAAAATGCCCATTACCAGGAATTTTCAGTTCTTCACTAACTGACCTTAAGCACAGAGGTCTGCAACGTTCAGTATGTCTGCACAAACATAATTTGTAAGATTCCTATTCAAACGAGAGCTTTATTCACTGTCTGCATGATCAGGGTTTAAAACCAAAACAAAACAGCAATTGCATGCTGACTGGAGAGTTATTTCTGGAAGAAAAGTAAGCCATGAATACTTGTGGAGGAAGAAGTCTCTCTTTATCACTTATTAAAAAGTTGAAAACTCAGTTTCACACTTATCTGTAGCTCCCTGACAGATGTGACACCACTGCTATTGCCTCTTTGCAACTACCAATTATCTAACGAGATCATGATTGGTTTCACAGCTGTCGTGAAGAGTACAGCAAAGCTGCCATGAAGCAGCTCTAACTCACTTCTCCATACATACCCTCAGGGAGTGGCTTCAAGAAGCACTGTTGATGGTCAGAGAAGAGGAAGTCCAATCCCCCAAATCAAACCAGGGGCAGACAGAGGAGAACA
This sequence comes from Balearica regulorum gibbericeps, assembly GCF_011004875.1. NCBI lineage: Eukaryota > Metazoa > Chordata > Aves > Gruiformes > Gruidae > Balearica > Balearica regulorum. The sequence goes on from NC_046184.1 coordinate 79,900,152, forward strand.
GAGATTGGACTGTGACGAGGGTCAAGAGGTTCCAGGAAAGTGACTCCTTTCTTCCATCAGCCAGAGTAGGAAAAAAAACCCCAACCCCACACCGCAGAACCTCCACAGCAAACTGTCATGACAGTAACCTCCTGCCTCTTAGAAATCCAAATTCCTGCCCTGAAAACGTCAGTAGGATCTGGCTTATTGCAGTCCTTGGATGACTTTTAAAGACAGGTGTCTTGCCCTGTGCATCCTAGTAACGGCCAGGTACTTCTTCAAGTCCCTATTAGTTTACAGAGCACTGCACTTCCAGGTTACCAATTTTACTCCTTTCCAGATTGGTAAACAAGTCTACCATAATTTCCTCAGACTAATAGTCACAGTTCAGTTGTAAACCTCTGTCCATTTGCTTTTTTCAAGTCAACGAGAACAGAGAGACTAGTTCTGTAAGCAGAGAGGATGCTGCAATCCACAAATATACACTATTCCATTTTTCTGAGTTTCAGTCTCCAGTACTGTTGGCTTGGCATCCTTCACAGCACTGAATTCACAAACCAAATAGCGAACTTCATAACTTTGCTTCGACTTTCATGTATAAACTTATTCATAGTCACGCTGGCACTGCCTCTGCCTCATTAAGGAACTGTTGACACCTCTTCTGAACTCAACACATCTTATTCAAACCAATTCTACTTACATAGATGTTGTTTATTAAGGAGGATGCATGCATTAAAATTTTATTTTTTTATTTCTTTAGAGTTCAGCTGTTCCTGCTGTTTCTCTCTATCTAAGGTAACAATTAGCCAGTAGGAAAATTACTATCATGTCACAAACAGAAAATTATGACTTCAGGTAGGTGATCAAACAGCAGACCATGAACACAGAAGAAACAAAAATGCTGTTCAGATACAGATGTCCTTGGCAATAGACAATGAGAGATGAGAAATTACATTCCAGATGATTTATAAACTGAATGTTTCTTCGAAGTGTCTTATTAAGCTCCATCGAGTATATAAAAATTTGCAAAAGCATATGTGACTATTTTGAGACTAATTTGAAGAAATTACAGCCGCAACATTACATGACACTACATATGACAGCAATTTCTGTGCTGTCATTTGAACTAGGTTGAACAGCAAGTTCGGACCAAACAAATGGTTTATTAAGAATAGGTATGATCATTACTTAATAAAATGAACTAATTGGGCAACAGTTTCTCTCTACACTCCAGACCCAACTTAAGTTTTGAAAATTGGGGTTTAACCACCACAAGAGTACAAAATGTTACACAGCCTATTTAAATAAGTATACTTGTATCTTTGCAAACAGGATACAATATGGCAAGCAGATGCATAGGAAAAAAAAAAAAAAAGGGTATGGAGAAGAGGAAAATTTTTTTCCAGAGTACTGAGCAACTGGAAACTGAGCAGTTACTTCAACCTAAACCACCTTTACTCTAGCTTGATTGAAATACACTGGTGTTGATGAATTTTCTGAGTCAAAGTGTAGTTGATTAACTGTTAGTAGTTAACCACTTCCCCCATTTAGTATGAAAAAATACAAGTAAACAGGAAAATTATGGATGCAAACACTACAGGTGATTTCTTCCCAGAAAGACTGAACACCATAGTTATGTTTACAGCATAAAAAAAAAAAAAGCCTCGGTTTTCTTACCAATTGTGCCCTATAAGGCAAGAAATTTTGTTGGAGAGGGGAAGTGGAATAGAAATTCTCAGCTACTTTAAGTGACATCCCCTTGTAAGGCGCTCGACTGCTGATTTAAAGCTGTATGAACATCCGTGGCAGTTCACCAGTGAAACACAAACTTCTCTCAAGTCCCAGCGCAGAGCCAGCACAGCTGAGAGGAGTATTCATTCCTCTTCTCGCCAACTCTGCACGCTCACTTCGCTGCGAGCAGGCTTTCAGTGAAACACCAGTTCCCGGGCACTTTCCAACACACACACCCCCCCCCGCTAAATACGTGAGGCTTCGCTCTCTCCCCAAACCCGGCAGGATAAAACCCCACTCTCAGGGGGGTAAAACGAAAGGAGCTCGGCGATAGTAACAGCGGTATCAGTCTGACACTGGCGTGGCCGAGCTGCTGCCCCGAGAGCTGCCTGCCGGCCACGGCCAGCTCAGGGGGTGCGGACAGAGATGGGGGGGCGTGTGCTGGTTTTGAGGGCTTGTTGGTTTTTTTTAAAAAAAAAAAAAAAAAAAAAAACCACAAAAAAACCAAAAACAAAAACCCCCAAAACTTGAAAACAACAATGGGGCGGTGAGACAAGTGGCCGCTGGCAGTGTGGGCTGCTCTCAAGCGCGGCTCGGGCCGCCGGGCCGGGCCGGGCCGGGCCGCCGGGGAAGTTGCTCGGGAGCCGGGGGAGGCCGTGGTGGCGGCTGGGCGAGAGCGCTGCCCCCGCGCCGGGCCCCGCGCCCTGCCGGCAGCCAGGCCTCTCCCCTCCCGCACGCCCAAACATGGCCCCTCGCCACCAACCCTGCAACTTTTTCTCCTGCCCCCCCGCCGCCGCCCCGCTCACCTCTCATCAGGGAACAAAAACTGCAAGCAAGTAGGCTGCGCAGGACGGCCCCCATCTTCCTTCCCTCCTCGCTCTCACCGGCGGGGAGGCGGCGGCGAGGAGCAGCACCTCCGCTGCCAGTTCATGCTTCCAGGCGGGCGGGGGAGGTGGCGGGGAAAGCAGCGGGGGGGAAAGGCGGGGAAGGGCGGCCACGGAGATTCCCCCCTCGCCGGTCCCTAGCAGGCCACTTGCCCCGCCGCGCCGCCGCGGGAGCGAGCGCTGCCCTCCATGCCGGCCGCCGCCGCCTCACCGCAACCACCGCGGCCGTTCCCCCATCCACCCCTCCGCTCGCTCGCCCTCCCTCCGCCGGGCGCGCACAGGCGCAGGGATACAATCCTCCTCCTCCTCCTCCCTCGGCCTCGCCTCCGCCTCGCCGCGCCCGGACGGCTCCTGGCTCCCGGAGCAGCGCCCGCCCCCCCAGCACCTCTCCCGTCAGGGAGGGAGCGGGCGGGCGGAGGGGCGGGGGCGGCCTCTCACACACGGACAGTCTCACACACACGCCCGGCCGCCCCGCGGCTGACAAAAGCCCGACGGAGTCCGCACCCGGACGGGGCCGGGCCACTGGCAAGGGAAAGGACGGGCGGGGTCGCGGTCCCCCCCCCGGGTTGCTCGTCCGCGGGCAGGGTGAGGGGACGCGGCGGGGGGCGGCTGTCGCATTCCAGCGGGACTACTTGTCGTTCTTCTCAACCCCTCCGCCGTCTGCGATGCGGTTCGCGGAGCAACGCCGGACCGGGAGGGACGGGACTACTTTCTGCCACAGAGCCGGAGCGGCGGCGGTAGCGGCGGCGGCGGCAGCGGCAGTACAAAGGCGGTGGCGGTTGCCGTCGCTGCTCTACGGCCAGGTGAACGCGGCCGTGGCTCGGCCGGGCAGTGCGGGGCCTTTTAGGGCTACTGACTCCTTCCTTCTTCTCTCCCTCGAGTGTTACCTGCCCGCCCGCCCTCTCCCGGGGAGGGGTACGTTGGCACCTCCGGGGCGAGGGCTGCGGGACCGGGACGTGCTGCGGCGGCCCCTCGGCCCTTCCCGGGGCTCGGTACTCGGGCCAGCCGTGAAGTCACGGTGGCGTTTAAGTATTTATCGGTCTGTGCTGCTGCCCTGCCGATTGAATTAGAAGCAAAACTGGGGGGAACGGGCTGTAATATTAGAGTATCACTCGGGGGGGAAAAATATTAAGCAATATGGTAAAATTAAGTTACGATTAATACCCCTAGTGTGGAGATTGAAGAGCAGTGATCTTGATCTTTGCCAGAGCAGAGCTAGCAGGCATTCCTTATCTGTAGGACTTGCTGCTTGGCTGATGTAATGGGGCATGATTTATTTCCCAGCACTTTCGGGGGTGGTTTGGGTTTTTGTCCCCATTGCTGAACTAAATGTAGAGAGCTGGGTTTGTGCTGTTTGAGGCAGTATTACAAATAAAATTAAAAAAAAAATAAAATGAGAGGCCAGTGTGTTGTGTTTAAACATAATTTACTCTTTTCCCCTATTGCATCCATGTAAACACACCCTTTTCTTTCTGAAGAAGCTAAAAACTTACAATTTTGTAAAATATGCTTACTTAAAAAAAGCTTTCCTCCTTACCTACTTTGTTCGTTCTTAATAAACAATACAAAATGCAGGTTTCTTGTATTTCCTCTAGGTTAGAAAGTCTGCCTCAGGATTTCTACAAGGAATATTAAATCTAAATGTCTATATCATTTTCGGTCCCTCATACAGTATGACAGCTGGTTAGTAGGATAATGATGAGGCAGAACAATTTACAGTAAAATTTGAGATCCTTACATTCAGAAGTCTGTATTATTTTCAAGATTATTAGAAACTTATGGAAACATTTAACTTTTAATTTCATATCTGTTGAACATATATTTTCATAGCTTTTCTTGTGATTACAGTAGGAGATAACATCTGGGCCAGATTAAAGGCCTGCGCATTGTAGACTGACTTTTAACATCAGGCTCCTGGAGTCGTATGATTATATCAGACTCTCAGCTTTTATTGGGGAAAACAAAACAAAAAAAAACCCAAATGAAAAAAACACAAAAAAAACCCAACAAAACCCAGAGCTCTTTATGAAAAGAAATCTATTTCCAACCTTCAAGATTGCAAAAAAAAACATTTTGAAAATGTATACAATGCAACTCAACAGCAATACCTGCCCAAGGCCAGGTCTACGTTACAAAATGCTGTCCTTTGCTCTCAGCCGGATGAAATCGCCTCCTCCGTTACCGCGCTGTCAGCTGGGAGGATTAGCAAACTCAAGCAAGATCCACATGGACAGTGGAGGGGAAGGGCTTCTCAGGCAAAAATGTACCTAGACAGTAGATAACCCACATCTAACCCTTGTCGCCACTAGATTTTGCAGGAGCAAGCAGGAGGAGCACACCGTTACATTTATTTTCACTGTTTCATTGGAATGGGTGATGAAAAAGAGGTTTGTGGCTTTATTTTCCTACAGTATGCTCATAATGTTGCACAATCTGTGATTAACCTCTTATGAAGTATGGCAGATCTATAATGAATTCTTCATATCTTAATCGCACAGTGCGCAGCTGAGGAAAACCTCAAGCCTGAACCCCTGCATCACAGAACACATTTCTTTACATGCCGTTCCCCCTTGCATCTTATCTGTTTTGCTGGAAACATTCTGGTGTCTTGACTATCTCCCTTAGGAGACTGATTCCCTGCCTGGTTGCTCTTACTTTTAAAGATGTTTTCCCTGCTGTCCAGGCTAATTGGTTTTAGTTTTAGCTTTCAAGCATTATATGCAGTCACCCCTCACACTGGTCCATAATTCGAGCCCTTTCTTTTCCTGCTAGGATTTCCTCTGAGCCATTTAATGGCTATTGGCTTCACCTCTCTCAGCCTAGTCCCTTTCCCCCTCAGCCTGCGTATTCCAGCCCAGGTAGCCTTTTTTGAACCCATTTTCCATCAATACCTGTGTCGTAATTGTTTCTCAGCTTTGCTGCTAATTCGTACTCGTAGAATTAACTCCATGGCAGAGGTTTTTACAAAGTAAAATAGAAAGCAAGATTACCACACACAGAAAAGCCTCTGACAGGCAACGTTTCTGTGAGATGGTTATGTTCCTTTATTTGATCTTAAAGTAAATGGGAGTGGAGAGGGAATGTCTCTTTGTCGTGGTTTAACCCCAGCCGGCAGCTCAGCCCCACGCAGCCGCTCGCTCACTCCCCCGCAGTGGGATGGGGGAGAGAATCAGAAGAGTAAAAGTGAGAAAACTCATGGGTTGAGATAAAGACAGTTTAATAGGTAAAGCAAAAGCTGCGCACGCAAGTAGAGCAAACCAAGGAATTCATTCCCCACTTCCCATGGGCAGGCAGGTGTTCAGCCATCTCCAGGAAAGCAGGGCTCCATCACATGTAACAGTGACTTGGGAAGACAAACACCATCACTCTGAACGTCCCCCCCTTCCTTCTTCTTCCCCCAGCTTTATATGCTGAGCATGACGTCATAGGGTATGGAATATCCCTTTGGTCAGCTGGGGTCAGCTGTCCTGACTGTGTCCCCTCCCAGCTCCTTGTGCACCCCCAGCCTCCTGGCTGGTGGGGTGGTGTGAGAAGCAGAAAAGGCCTTGGCTCTGTGTGAGCACTGCTCAGCAGCAATGAAAACATCCTTGTGATATCAACACTGTTGTCAGCACAAATCCAAAGCATTGCCCCATGCCAGCTACTATGAAGAAAATTAGCTCTACCCCAGACAAAACCAGCACACTCTTTTATTTTAGTAAGAAACTCCCCTTGTTGCATACAGTTATCTTCATTAACCTTAGAAAGAGAAACCTTGGTTTGCCGGCTCAAATCCAGTCTGAGGCTTCAACTGCCAAGAAACCTGCACAGCCTTACCCTTACCTCCAGACTTATATGGTGGCTCAATGATACAAGATCTTTCAAAGGTGGGGGTTTTTTATATACTCAGGTTAGTTCCCTGGTTTGGTTGGTGGCCCAGCCTCACAAGCAGTTGTGTCAGCACACAGGAGAGCAAAGGACGGCAGCTGGAGCTCCTGAAACCAGCAGCGACTGCCCAAGTCACTCTATCTTTGAACTGCGCCCTGAGTTCCAGTGGAATCTATGGGATCTTTCGTAGGACCGGGACCAAAGTCCCTAATGAGCAATAGCTGTTAGGAGAAGATGGCTGCTCAACAAATGAATTTGTGGCTGCCCACATCACAGAAACCACTATCATAATTAGCTCTCTCGCTGAATGTCTCAACAAGAATTAATAGGCATGGTGTGGTGAAATCCTGGTCCCTCTGAAGTCAATGGCAAAACTCTCACCAACTTCAAAAGGGCCAAAGTTTCATTCTGAAACTCTAGTTCAAGTCCTCTCTTGCCCCCAGCAGGAAAGTCTGCAGCACCGTAGCTTAGGAAATGAGATGTGAAGTAGTGATGACTTCATCAATGATGCCTGTTACAAGCATTTCACAGATAAAATAGGACACCCTGACTTGTGGCATTGTCACCTTGCCACTTTGCCTACATCATACAACTTATAAAGAAAAATGCTTCATCCAACTCTTCCCCAAACGAAGGTCAGCTCTCATAAATGTGATAGATATGCCTGACGAGGTTTATCCTGTTCCAAGAACGCAATGGGTTCATCATAGTGTTCCCCTTTCAATGAATAGAGTACAACATCCTCTAGTCCTTCCTGAAGTTCAATAACAAGCAGACATACTTTTTCCCTCGCTTTTACTCCCATACCGTAAAAGCTACACTTTTTCACCAGGATGTAGGCAGCTTACAAGCAAATTTCCTTGGACTAACAATCATGTCTCTAGTCCAGAAATTTTTTCCAGGCCACGAGACCTCATTTGTCTTTGCAGTTACTGTTTGCAGGGTTCCCCCCACAGTCTGTCAAACCACAGGAAAAACTAGCACTCCTGCTACTTCTGTGGCAATTTTCCTATCAAACATCCCATCAAGTCCCTTTTTTATCAATAGAGTTGCCTCTTCTCCTTGCATTTCAGTACTACCTTATTTTTCTCCCCCTTTATTAAATATAATACCCATTCTTTCTTTCTCATCTCCTCTACCAGAAGAGGTTGCCTGGTACCCAGGATGAGAACTGCGTTTCTTTGTGGCAAAAAAAAAATCCTTACAACAAAACCTTCAGAGAAGAGAAGCAGAGTTCAGCAGCCCATACAGGCGAGCTAGTCCAACAGTAATCTGGCAATATCCCCAAGGGGAAATATGAAATAAGATGACCTGAAAGGCTCGGGCATTTTCTTTACACCCTTGGAGGAGCGTTTGGACTCCTGCTGATGGTGCATCCAAGGTCAGGCTGCCTACCTACTACCTCTTTTCTCCTCTTCCATCTCCCAGGGAGTTGAAAACAGCACTGCCTGAGGATACGCTTCTCCAGTGGTTGCGTTTGCAGTGTGAACCATGCAGGATTCTGATTTTAATTTGGCAGTGCCCACCAGACCACAGGGCAAGTCCAAGACTTTCCTTATGAATATTTAGCCGTGGCTACATTTCAAAGCCAAATTATAAAAATGTCATTTGAGAAAGTTACAGTTCTAAAATTTGCAAAGTACTTTAATGCTAGGTCGATACAGCGAAAACATCCTTTTAAAAGAGCTCACATTTCAGGCTGACAAACACCAAAACACCATTTTGTTTTAGTTTGCTCAAATTTTCAAAACCAGTCAGCATCTGGGCTCTATTAACCATAACGTGCGTGCCTTTTAAGCAACAACAAGTTAAGAGTATTTCCTTCTCAAACCTCTTTCATGGAGTTCAGCGTTTTGCAATATGCATCCATAATACTTACCAATTCTGCTTTGCGTGGCAGCCTTTGAAGTTTAGAAATTAGTTACTGGTAAAGCTTTGTACATTTGCTTGCACTCTTCTAGTGGTGGGGACTAATGACTAGAATTTATGCCTATGGTCAAGAAAGGTAAGTCACTGTGTCACAGTAATTAGCAATTTTTCCTACAACAATTTTCGATCTTTATGTAATGTATGTGGGGTGACACACCATCTGTGCATAGGAAAGAGCTCATTTGCAACTTGAAATAGCCACTTTGGGTTGAAGTGCCGTACCATGAAGTGCAGTTTACAGCAAGCAGAGAGACTCATCCTTCTCCAGTTCAAACTCTGGGAGGAGTTTATATATTATTTATTAGGAATAATTCATATTTATATTCCATCTTTATACTTCACATTTATATCCATGTTCTTGTTAATATTTTATTTATACCTATATGTGTATTTATATGATTTATATTCATATACAAATTAGCCTGCAATTCAGCCAAGGCACTAAGCACCTCAAGAATATGGCCATGGATCATCACCCATGATACCTCTTCAGGGGTGTTATTTTTATTAGCTGTTAGGTAAGTTTCCAAAATAGACTAGAAAAGCAAGATGAGTTCCTCAGAGCAGAAAAGAGTGCCCTCTAATGGTTAGTCTTTAGGTTTAATGTCTGCAATATTTTATAAAGCACTGTTTAAAAGATTTGCAAGGCAAGGTTATGAAAATGCAAGAGGTTGAAATAATTCATCATTTCAAGGAAAACCAAAATCTTTTTTACCCTCCTAACTTATTTATAGGTAGCAATTAAAAATAAGGGTGGACACACATTCTTGGTAACGTTTTCATTAAATTACCATTACCCAGAATTTCTCAGAGAAAAATTGATGTCTTTGACAATTCAGAACTATTACCTGTACTCTGTTTGATGAGGTTTATGTTTCACTGTGGGCAGTATGTTCCAAGGCCTGGGAAGGCAGCATGCAGGACATGTGTAAGTTCCCAGTTTACTTCAGAATCAAAAAAAGTTATTGTGGATGCTCCAGAGTATGATATCACTCTTGAATGAGTAAATTTCAAGGACAAAATCCTTTCTTTCTTTTTCTTTTTCTTTTTCTTTTTCTTTTTCTTTTTCTTTTTCTTTTTCTTTTTCTTTTTCTTTTTCTTTTTCTTTTTCTTTTTCTTTTTCTTTTTCTTTTTCTTTTTCTTTTTCTTTTTCTTTTTCTTTTTCTTTTTTTCTTTTTCTTTCTTTTTCTTTTTTGAAATCAACTAATCACAACGCAGATAATAATAGTTTTAATTGGTCCTTGCTCACTTCTCAACTAATGACATCCCAACATAATAGACAGTGGCTCATTCTACAGTCTATCCTTTTTTAACAGGCCATGCCAGTAATTTAGTTAGTGAGTTTCTGGTGTATTAGAAACATGGTGATCTTTGCATCAGAGCTTTAAGACTTGGAGAGAACCGCTGAAGTGGAAATGAAGTGCCAAATTCTGCTCCCTACTCCACTATCAACTGGCAGCAGCACCAAGTGCAAGGTATGTTTTAGCCTCCACAAAAGATATTTGAAATACAGGCGCAGGACATTAAAAAACTCCACACACATTCACCCGGCCATGAGCTAAAGCATCCCCCATTGATTTCATTGCCTGCTAGAGCAGGAATGAATGCGGGTCCTTAAGCTTGCACTGGCTCTGTATATAAAGGTTTCCGCGGCTTATGGCCTGTAACTCATTCTTCATGTGATGAGGGGATGGAAGACGCAACTGTATATGGGTGAAGTCTCATTTGCTGCTTTTCCATCTCCATTAGTTCTCTGAACACAGTGTGGAGTTCAATAAAGACTCTTCCAGTACAGCTGGCAACTAAATGTAGATAAGTGACAAAGGAAAACACAGAGAAAGGCAGATCCACTCCCCAAATATATTTGTTAAAACAATTGTGTCTGCTATAAAGATACTATTGAAGGATCATCATATTCCATTTTGGAATAATTAGATTCTATTTTCTCCTCTCAAGGAAAAAAAGTGATTAGAGTGAGGCTATCCTATCCATTCCTTATCCTTCCTTCTCCCCTCCCCAGTCAAACCCACAAAGACAGTATTTGGTCACATGGATCTTTGAATAAAAGACAGATAATTGTGTCTGAATAGCCCTGACTGATAAAGCTCCTTCCGATGCCTTTTTCAGCATTGGAGCTTTGCAGTTAATGCAACTTCTAATAATTTTTTCCTTCCTACAATTGTGAAAAATCTAATACCTTTAGAATGATCTGAAAAGAGCTTACACAGAACAAAATCCCCATTTAATCTTGGCATATTAAGAAATCTTTTATTTGAACAACACATTTAAAATACTATTTTCCCCAAACACTTTTTTTTTAAAAAAAAAAGATAAGTAAAGCTCTAAGTGTTCAAAGAAATGATGATTTAGAGTCCTATCTTCATTTGTGGTTTAGGAATCCTGCCACTTTAACTGGAGGAAACATTAGTGAGGATATGTGCTTCCTACAGTACAGTGTGGCGTAAATCATGAGCTCAGTATATCAAAAGGTGTTCTAGTCACCATGTTAAAAAAAAAAACAATGGGAGCCAAAGACTCAAACGACTTAAAGATAGAAGAAAAAAAATGTCTGCAGAGCACTGTATACACCAGTTAGTTGTTGCTCCCACTTTGTGTACTACGTCTCAGTTAGAGTCATAGAAACAGAACTACAGAACCATAGAATCATAAAATAGTTTGGGGACCTTTAAAGCTCATCTAGTTCCAACCCCCCTGCCATGGGCAGGGACACCCTCCACTAGACCACGTTGCCCACAGCCCCATCCAACCTGGCCTTGAACACTTCCAGGGAGGGGGCAGCCACAGCTTCTCTGGGCATCCTGTTCCAGTGCCTCACCACCCTCACAGTGAAGAATTTCTTCCTTATGTCCAATCTAAATCTACCCTCTTTGAGTTTAAAGCCATTATTCCTTGTCCTGTCACTACAGGCCCTGGTAAAAAGTTTATCTTTCTTACAAGCCTCCTTTATGTATTGAAAGGTCACAATAAGGTCTCCCCAGAGCTTTCGCTTCTCCAGGCTGAACAACCCCAACTCTCTCAGCCTGTCTTCATAGGAGAGGTGCTCCAGCCCTGTGATCATCTTCGTGGCCCTCCTCTGGCCTCCTTGTGGCCACGCTTCTTTTGATACAGCCCAGGGTACAGCTGGCTTTCTGGGCTGCAAGTGCACATTGCTGGCTCATATCTAATTTTTCATCTACCAGTATTCCCACATACTTCTCCACAGCGCTGCTCTCAACCCATTCATCCCTCAATCTGTATTGATATTGGGGGTTGTCCCGACCCAGAAGCAGAACCTTGCACTTGGCCTTGTTGAACCTCATGAGGTTCACATGGTCCCAATCTTCAAGCCTGTCAAGGCCCCTCTGGATGGCATCCCTTCCCTCATGCATAGTAACTGCACCACTCGGTGTCATCTGCAAGCTTACTGAGGGTGCACTCAGTCTCACTGTCTATTTGATTAATAAAGATACTGAACAGTACCCATCCAAGTACAGAATACTGAGGGACACCACTTATTACTGATGTCCATCTGGACATTGAGCTATTGACTGCAAAACTTTGGATGTGGCCATCCAGCTAATTCCTTATCTATTGAACAGTCCATCCACATTCCTCCAGTTAAGCAACAAGGACATTCTGCACATACTATAGCTTTTACAAAACAGCAAGGTTTGAGCAACCTGCACTTGCTCTCACTTTATTTATTTGGTTTACCCCACTGAGTGATCACAGTGTACAAGCAGAAGAGCTGTAGCTCTTGGTCTTGTTCAGTGCCTCAGCAACTCCCCTGGTTTCTGCACAGAAAGTTTAGAGAACTCAGCTATGCATCTACCAGTGTTTTCTGTTATTCTTTCCATTAAATATGTGCCATGGTTTATGCTTACATAAACACAAAACATTTGAGACTCATACCTATGGTATAGTTGGAACACTTGTCATGGCTCTTTGAGAGAAACAAAGGACAAAATAATTTTTTTCTGAGATACTGTTTTTTATTTCAATAGATTCAGAAGGACATCTTCATGAGCAAAAAGCACTCAATATTATGCAGCCCCGGGTCCTTGACATATGCATCACCCATTTATTATTCTGCTGCATAGATACCATTTCAAAAGAAAGTTCACAACATCAAAATTCAAGTTTAAAATACTATTCAGTTCTAAACAGGAAGATCTGAAAACTAAAGCAAAGCACAACCTAGCAAATACAAGTGCAAATTCTTTTTTTCTTTCCCTTTGCAAAAACTCCACTATTGAACAATGTTGATAGACAATGGAACAGCTGTGCAAAAAAAGAAGGTGGAGGATAGATACTGAGTTGTCACAACTGATGGTAATAGGGTAAAATAAATACGAGATGAACTGAGTTCAAGATTCAAAAAAGATTTGTTAAATTTTAGCTCAAAAGCCAAATGAGAAATATGCAAAGTCTTTCCTGGAGAGACCTAATTTGTTTTAGCAGGTCCATTATGAGACCTGCAATGAAGGTGGTTTCTAATTAGGACTTAATCAACATTTAATCAGGTGAAAATTAACTAAAGGAGAAAAAAAATAATAAACGGTGTCAGTTACAAAGTTGTAAACTTTACCTCAAAACCAAGACTCATCTTTTTAATTCACCTTTCAAGCCTAGTTTCCTTCTACAGTCTCAGGTGGAATGTAGTTGTCAGGATCCAGCAGAACAGGTACAAGAACCAGTGTCTCACTTGCAAGCTGATGCAGTTGTGCAAGGTCGTGGACCCCAGCTGCTGCATCTGCCCACTTTAACTCCATCTGGATTGCTGCCCAGGATAATTTTTTTCTGTGTCCCAAACACCTGATGTTTTACAAAGTCAGGAGGCGTTCCAGACATGAGGAAGTAAGTTGCACCGTAACTGCTTGTAGCACGTACACACTTCAGTGGTTGCTCTTTTTGCTGTTGCTGGTGTTTGCAGACTGAGTTCCTGGATGTCACCAGCAATACCCATCTTTGGTGAATGTGAAAGCATCATGGAACTTGAACTACCCTCAAACTCACCTTTGAGATGGAAGCTCCAACATATTTCTGGAAAAGCTTACCCTCTCTCTGCTAGAGAGCATAGCAAGTGGATAGACTTCAGCGATCAGGCCTGCCGCTTTGCAAACTCTACCGTCCTTTACAACGTTCACTTGAATGGGCCATACCCTTGCTTTATGTATTTGTCGGTGTAGGAAAGCCACAAGTGTATCTTGTTTAGTAGTGAGCAGCATAACACAAGCTGTTCTCACTTGTTTAAGACTTTACCTCACAAACAAATTATTTTTTGCCCTTTCTAAAATGGAGCGCTCCGTAAAGGCAACGCATAGCATGTGCCAAATCTGGAGTCTTTCCAGAAGTAGTGCCTGAATTATCACATGGTGGAAAAACATTTGAAGTCCTTATTTTGTGCCCTGAAACAAGACAAGGACAACATTGTCAGAGTTAAATAATCAGAAGCAGCTGGGAAAATGGTCTTCGGATTCTTTCAGAGATTTTACCTCTGGGCTAAGTCCTGTCATCCTATAAGGCAATTGTTTTGGAAAGTTATGAGACACTAAGTGGGAGAACTTGACTTATATCCATGAACTATGTGCTGGAGGATCTCCCACTGACATCAATGGCAGTTGCACAAAGACAGAGTAGCACATGCCCACTGCAGTAAAGGGATCATCTCATTCCTGACTTACTTGGGCTACACAGGACTTCAGTAGTGTCAGTGGAACTTGGATTTAGGATAGGGAAAAAAAGGTCTTTCACAAAAGCAAGCAGAAAAACTTACTTGGAAACTAACTAAACAGCAGGCAAGGCTATAGGAAATCTGTATCATAGTAAGGGTTTTTCTACCGTCTTCCTAGCACAAGAACAAATGTTTGAACTTTGTGCAAATTTTCAATCTAGGTGGTGTTGAGAAGAGTTACAAAAGTCGCAATGTCAACGTCCAAGCACCACTGGTTGCATCCTTCTTTCAGCGTAAGCAGGGGCACAGAGAAAACCTGGTGCTGCTCCCAGTGGCTTTTGAACCTTCAGCCAGAACTTGGCTGCTTCTCTGATGTGGCAGGTACCAAAGCAAGTTGTAAGTACTTATACCTGATATAGCCATCCTTGCCATCCTAGCATCTTGAAGAAACACCTTTGTGGTCTTCAGAGTGAGCGCTCAAATCACCAAATGTTTCAAAACATGCCTATGGTTTAGCCAGTCCAACCTACAACATCTTGAAGTTGTTCTGGATGTTAATTGCTTGTTAAATTTCTTTGAGAAAATACAGAGTGCACAGATTGATGATTCCTGGGTGTTGTCAATATGATGGAATTTTCAATTTTCTGTTCAAAACAAAGCAAACCAAAAAGAAGAGGGATCAGAACACCTTGGATATGGCATATCTGAACTCTTTTGCCGCTTAAGACAATGACATTTTATAGGTTGGAAGGAGTGAAGTAACAGAACAGAACCCTCAGATTTTCTCTCATGAAGCGAGCCAATATGCAGAAAACAGTGAAGCATAGTTGTACTGAAAATTAAAAATACATTTATTCATTGTTTATAATATCTGTGAAACACAAAGAGGACAAAGAGCAGCAGTTTTATGCTTTGCACTCTGATATCCTCAAGAAGGGTAGAGACATAGGAGAAAAAAGCAAATTTAAATTGGGAGATTAAGAATGAGTGTAGGCTTCCCAAAAATGAAGAAAAATGTTCAATATATCCCAGTCCTTCAGGAGACCTACCCATCAAGAGGCTGGTAAAGCATCTGGGACTCCTGAAGGGGTGTGCAAGGCTTTTGAATGATGAGGGGATCCAGCTATCCCATAACTGCCAATGAACAGGGAGGTAGAGAAGTATATTACCCATATGAGAGAATGAGTAATGCATAGGAAGGGCCCAGCAGTCTAGGCCAATTTCAGGAGCGCGACAGAGCACAAAGTATAGCTCCTCTATATGCAGGGATACTGGATGGAAACTGTTGACCGCAATAACGGCACTTTATGTTTCTATCAGCATGGAGCGTGGGATCGTGGGAGCAAAGCAGTAACTAATGGTGTCATCAGATCAAATCCACTAAGATGGTTTTGCAGAAAGAAGGAAAGTAAGATTCAGTTTTGAAACTGTCTTCTCATGTAATAATTTTGGTGGGGGTTTTTTGTTAGTTGGTTAATAATTTACTTGAAAGAATCTTGAGTGTATTTCCTACTCCTACAGGAATTACAACAAACTGAAGCACTATTTGAAGAGAACATATTATACTGAGTTTGCAGCCCTTTGGGGTAGAGATTATGCACTCTTCTCGTTCATCTCAAATAGATCTGCAGTTTATTTCTTTATGATTATTTACAGTCATTATAAAATTTGGACTTTATATTTGCCTTACTTTACAATACCACAAACCAGTTTCGTTCACAACAGTCTATATTTACACACCTTATGTTTCCTCAGCACTATAAAGCAACAACATGAAACCAAGCAGCTACAGCCTTTATTACACTCTCCAGGTGATTAAAGTCAATCAGCTTTTGGCCTCATGCCATAATATAACTGGTTACCTTCAGAAAGAGCCACCCCAAATGCACAGGTTGTCATCGTATCGTGATGACTATAGCAGATGCCAATGGAAAAACAGAAGAGCACACAGAAGTTTTAGATAAGCAGTGTTGAAAAGCAGTTACTCTGTCTCACTCCTTGCTGTTTCATAATACAAGAGCATTATCCAGATAAATAAATAAGCTCCAAAAATGCATCTAGTTAAGCATCATAGTTGAAAGAATGATGATGGGAAATCTCTCTCTCCTGCTCTGTTAACTGGCAATGCCAATACATGACTAATAATGCAAGATGGTTTAAAATTAATAAAATACAGAATATGCTTAGTTTTGTTGTCTCCCACAGCTGTTCACTATCACTATATGATATAGTAAGAAGTTTTAAAAGTGTGCATATATAATCCTCCACCCAGAACCTTCCAATAACCAAAACAACTTTCCTGTAAGACATTTTGAAATGAAACAGCCATTGAGTGGAAAGTTAAAAACCAAGCTAATTAAAACATTTTTAAATTGGCATCTTCAAAATTTGTCAATTCTATTTAATAAACTGTTGTTGCCCTCTAGTGTTCAAACACAGCTTGTAAATGTCCCTCCAGAAAGATCCAAACCGGTCACTTAACGATTCCCCATTTGTTCTTAGTCCAACAAGACAAATGGATGGGGAAAAAAAAAAAAGAAAAAAGATAAATGTTCAGTACAACTGCCTGGTTTTCTTTGCTCAACCATAAAAAACGATTTTTAATTTAAGAACATTTAAAGTTGTTTGTTTCACTCAAAAATTGTGAAAGACCACTCTGCTTGGCATCCTCACCAAATTAGCGATGGTACCCGTGCACCTCTCTGCTTTACTTCTGCCATTCACCGTGCTTGATGTACGTCACTGTTTGGGTTGGAGAGTGATGTTTCTAATGGCGTTAGCCAAATACACGCCCAGCGCTCCAAATGACCCTGAGATACATCTGCCTGCCTTCTCTTGAATGTATCCCTACTGTACTGTACCATATCAATTAATACCAACCATCCCTCCCTCCAATAAATTAGTTATTACAGCAGAAATGCTCAGTGAGGATTCAGGGGTTATTCTCAACACCTCTCCTGCAATGAGCTGCTGTGATGGCATCAGCCATGGAGGAAGCTTCTCACGACATTGTTAGTTCTTTCTGGAGAAAATTATGGTCAACCTCAGATCTGCACCTGCATTTTTAAAGGCCATGACTGGGCCTTGTACTTATCATTTTATTAACTCATTTCCGAGAAATGTTCCCCCTTGTCATGTTCCTTGACCAGAAACCTTTGAAAATAGCTATTAAAAAAAAAAACCACAACTGAGGTTAAACAAAGTGCAGTCTACAGACAAGCTGATGAACTTGAGATACTTTTATTTTGTAATTTTGTTCACTTTTAAGAGGTTATCCAGAATGTTTTCCATTTAAGCATTGTCAGACAAGCAATGTGGAAGACCAGCTGGTTTTGTATCTATAGAGCAATTTTCAGTCCCCACATAGTAAGAATTCAACTTCTTGACATAAGGAACACTGACTTTTTGATCTTTGAACATGGAATTTTCAGAGAATTTTCTATATAAAGTTATTGTTAGAGCTCTCAGAAAGCTTGCCTTGAGGCCATTTTTGGATCACACCTCCTTCCCACTGCACTGAGCTTGACAGATCTAAGAACCTCTTGGATGTGAGTCACATTTCATATTTTGTAATAGAATTATTTCCTTGTATTCATGAGGCACCCTTCCTTCTCTGTCTTGATGTTCATTGTTGATTATGCTGCCTGCCACATGAATACTTTGAAATCTAGCCTTGCATTCTAAAAACAGGTTTAGACCTGGCATACGCAAAGGGAAATGTGAATAACACAAACTGGAAGTTGTGTAGCAAACAGCAGATGCTCACACGCACTCTCACTCATCTCTTGTTCCAGAGGTGGAGAAACGTATAGAGCAGTTATGCTTATTGCCAGTCACGCAAAGACATGATGTGGGTGTGCTTTGAGAGACAGTAAGAGCTCTGCATGCTCAGGAGGGACAGCAAGCCCAGCACTGCTGCAAGCAGCTCTTGAGAGCCACCAACCTGGCAAAGGAAGGAGGACAATGCCCGAAATGTGAAGATAACGCAACCTTGTTCATCCACTCCTGCTGACTGTAGGAAACTTCTCTGAGGTTGGCATCCTCCTACATAGCCACCGTTTTCCTTTAAAACTTTCTTTCTTCACTTCAATCCCTCTAGATGGTCATCAAATGGAGACCACACCTTTTCTGTGTCCTCTGCTGACAATACAGCTGTTGTCTTTGCTAAGCCCCCTCACAAGTTTCTGCCTGCTCTGCAATCAGGTGTTGAGTCTCAACTGTTGGGGATTTCAGAGTATTAGAACAGATTCTCTCTCGTGCATATGCCAAGTCACTTGGTCATCCTGTTTGTCACGAAAGAGCTTGATTGCAGCTTGCTTTACTTTGATATGATAAAAACTCTTTCTCTCTGACATATATTGCAAAAAACCAACAGGCTACAGGGTGGCGAGCTCTTTGGAAACGGCAAACGTGGTTTTAAGGATAGCTTGTGATGCAGAAAAAAGCAGAAGAAAAAATACTATTAAAGATACATATCCATAAACTACATGTAGCTAAGGAAAGTTAAACCAACTATGTTATCTGTACTACAAGTTTTACTGTTTACACCTAAAACCATTTGGGTGCAAAACTCTACTACCAAGTAACCCTTTAAGGCTACAGATAAATAGGCCTGCCAGGCAATTGTGTAATGGGGGCAAATAGCACTGAAAACACTCACGCACTGCATAGGTACTCAATTTATTAGGTGTACTTCTATTCCACTAATCTTGTCACAGTACAGATTAAGCTCTTCAAACACTTTTTCTCCTTAAATATAAGACCTTAATAGCTTAACTTGGATTTTAGTGTTTATTTTCTGGATTTAATAATAAATCAAAAATTATAGACATTACAGTTCAGCATAGAAAAAGCAGTTCCCTTTCCCACCAAAGCCATCTGCTGCTTTCCCATTAGTGGCCAGAAAACGGAATCCATCCTCTTCTGAGATTTCAATATCTACTGTTCTGTTTCAGACCTGTCCTCTCAAAGATGAGAGATGCTCCTCACAATCTTATTCTCTCTCCTCATCATACATCAGCATACATTCCATTGATCAAGTAATCCAGTCTGGTATAATGCCTCTTCTGAAGAGATTCATGTATTTTCTTCCCTGTCAGTGCAATAACAAGCAAGAAGAAAATCACCCCAAAAAACAAAGCTGCTATAAGGCTGCTTTTTTCTCCCAGCTGAACGACACCTTTCCCTCTCAAAACACTCTTTGGCAAGTAGCTTTCTGAATCAGACGGGTCATAATCCTGAGGGTTGTTTTGGGAAGACATGGGGGAATCACTAGCAGACAGAGTGAAACCTGAAAAAGAGAGGAGGGTGACATGGCTGGTATCGTCGGAAGAGACAACTGTTGGCTCAGGAGGGATGGCTGGAGTTCTTAGCCCTGATGGGACAGTAGCAGATCTGGAATTTGTGGTCACCTCCTTGGTTGTAGAAGTAGAAGCAGAAGTTGTGGGGCTAGAAAGAGGAACATGAGTAATAACAATGCTGGTGGCAGGGATACCGGGTTTAGCTCTAGCGGTTGCAGTAGGTGGAAAGGTAGCTGTGGTGGTGGTGACAGTAGTAGGTTCAGCACCATCAGGATGCAGAGAGGTTGTACGAGATTCCAGTCGGGTGGTACTTGTCGGCAGAGGAGTAGGGGTAGTGCTACTGGGTTCAGGAGCGCTAGACTGAGTGGTGGGGAACGAAGCAGAGGGGTTTCCAAATCGAACAGCAGAAGATGTATTTGGCGGCAGGTTAATTACCTTCTGCCTCGGGATGGGGTCTAAGCTCTCTTGATGTTTTGCACTTTGAGATTCAGGAAAAATCGTATAAAATTCATTGTTTAAATGCTTGGCCACATGGTTCAGGTGTTCAGATTCCTGATGAAAAACAGATTCTCGCAAAGCAGTGGTATGATTCTGATGGCTAGTCTGACCATGAGAAATAAAGGCTCCGGCATCTGAAGACAAAGAATACTCATTTGAAGAAAAGTCCTCACTTTTGAAGGATGTATCCTCCAGGACATGGGTGTCTGGAAACAGAAAGGAAATATCAGTATTTAATTATTAAATCTATTTTTGACTACCACAGGCTTACTCTAACAATTTGTACTTCTTAGTAAGAGAGATATAAAGGGGGCTCCAGAAAATAATGACTAATGCAACTGAGTCATCAAGATCTTCCTCTCCTTAAAATATGGTGAGTGACTTTTAAATTCTGTGTCATAAGACCTGTCATAGAATCACAGAACAGTTTGGGTTGGAAGGGACCTTAAAAGCTCATCTAGTTCCAACCCCCCTGCCATGGGCAGGGACACCCTCCACTAGACCACGTTGCCCAAAGCCCCATCCAACCTGGCCTTGAAGACTTCCAGGGAGGGGGCATCCACAACTTCTCTGGGCAACCTGTTCCAGTGCCTCACCACCCTCACAGTCAAGAATTTCTTCCTAATACCTAATCCAAATCCACCGTCTTTTAGTTTAAACCCATTACCCCTGGTATCCTATCACTCCATGCCCTTGTAAACAGTCCCTCTCCAGCTTTCCTGTAGGCCCCTTTAGGTACTGGAAGGCTGCAATTAGGTCTCCCCAGAGCCTTCTCTTCTCCAGGCTGAACAACTTGTCAGTCTCAAGCCTGGGCACACCAGACCCTGTCTGCCGATTCTTACGGAATTCGCCTGTGCAGAGCAAGTGTCCCAATGTGATTGTTTTACACTTGTATTGCATGCATGTAAGTGTTGTATTTAGCAGTGCCATGCAGAGGGAGTAGGCCCATTGCCTCTCACCATTTTCAGCCTCTGCCAGATAAGAAGTAGATATTACCAACCACACTTTCATTTGTCAGATGTACACATTTCTGCCTAGCCAAGATGATTATATACTCCCCTTTTTTTGCAATATCCAAGCACCCTGTGATTGATTGATAGATACAATTCAATTCACATACAAAAATTGTCTTATGAAACAAGGTGGCAATAACATTCCCATTTTATAAGCATACTGATTTGTAGGAAAGACCTGAGCTCCTACTGCCATGCTAGAAGAAAGACACTGCTCCAAGAGTTTCTGAGGTATTTGCAGTAAAGGCCTCCACAATAAGCAGACTGCTCTTGATCATTTCTCCAGAAGTCAGTATGTATTGCTTGCGAACTAGGTAGGTGAATGTTATGTAATAGAATTTGGAAGCAGGGCAACAGCATTATGTGACCAAAATTCCATATGATCAATAATCCAAACAGCTACCTGATTCTACACAGGTATTATAGAGAGACTTTGGGTGAGCATGAGCTCTTGGGAAGACTGGCTGCTATCATTCAGATTTCATATATATATGTGTGTGTGTATATATAAATATACAAACATCGTTATCACTCAGTTGCTGCACAGAACATTTAAAAGGGAACATCCTCTCAAGTAGTTCTGACTCTCAATCATCTCATTTTTTTATAGAAACAAAGAGGTTTGTTAACTGCACTGGAATTGAAATAAATCATAGAATCATAGAATGGTTTGGGTTAGAAGGGACCTCAAAGATCATCTAGTTCCTACCCCCCTGCCATGGGCAGGGACACCCTCCACTAGACCAGGTTGCCCAAAGCTCCATCCAACCTGGCCTTGAACACTTCCAGGGAGGGGGCATCCACAACCTCTCTGGGCAACCTGCTCCAGTACCTCACCACCCTCACAGTAAAGAATTTCTTCCTAATATCTAATGCAAATCTACCCTCTTTTAGCTTAAACCCATTACCCCTTGTCCTGTCACTAGATGCCCTTGTAAACAGTCCCTCTCCAGCTTTGCTGCAGGCCCCTTTAGGTACTGGAAGGCTAAAAACCAAATTGTCCGTGACATTTTCATTGTCACTTTTTTCTCAAGTAGAAACTCTTTGTCTAGAGGAATAGATTTTTTCCAGTTTTATTATACATGCAAAGAAGCCTACTTGGCTGCTGTTTTAATATATATTTCCAAGCCTTAAGAATAAAAAAAAAAAAAAAAAAAAGAAATGCAAAAAAGTAAAAAAACAAAACACAAACCCAGCAAACCAAAAACCTGGCAATGTTTTAAACAAGAGCACAGCAAACACTTCACTTGCATCGTAGACACCAATTTTTATCCTAACCTTCCAGTCAGGCACAAGCTTGTTAGCAAACGGACTCTAACCACAAGGACTGACTTAGAGAAAAGCCATATTCTGTTTTTAGATAGTGGCTTTAAATAATGAAACGTTCAGTTATTAGAGAATCAGAAACTGTATAGTCAAAGACATCCAAACTCTCAGCTGCTTCTGCAGCTCTGGACACATTTCCATACCAGCAAGGAAATGGCCCATCACCACCACGGAGTCAGTCCCCAGCTCACTTTTTCCCTGTTCCTGATGCACTCCCACGGACGCTTCCCCCTGCCCCTGTGCATAAACAGCGGATGTAGTGTGGCAGCTACAAAGCACTTGCAGCATGCTATGTCATCTTCAGTTTGCTCGCCTGGGCAACAGCTAGAGAAGCACAGAGCATGCACGCAGCGGCCAAAGTCACGTAGCGCTCCCTCCGCCCGTCCAAGTCCCATATGGGAGTTAAGTATCACTGCAGCACTCGGATTAATTAATTGCCTGCACTAACTCTACTCCACATTTTCACCATCAAACATTGATTTGATAGCATTCTTTGTCTCCATTTCAGACTACAAGCTCCCAAATGGGACTGCCCTAAACCGTCACGTGCGAGGTACAGCTGGGGTATGAGGACAGATATGCTTGCTTGTAAGAAAGAACAAGGGCACTACCCAAGTCAACTACTAAAATGAGATTAAAAACTCAAAGTGGTCCTGCTGATATCTCAAATCCAATAAGCTGCACTAGATACCAAACTTCAGGGTTGTAACTCTTAAAAACAAACTAAGCACCTCCTGAGCATACTCAGCTAGAACCCGCTGGTATCTTAGTGGGGTGAAGGCAGCAAACACCAAACTAGTACATGAAGAGCAGTAATCATAAATGTTATTTCTTTTCAGCAATAGCTCTTTGCGACTGGGACCAGGAAATGCTTTACTTCCCAAGCCATATGTTGTTCCATTAGTTACCAAGCCACAAGAATAGTTTAAAAAAGACAAAGACAATCTCATTATTACCTTAGCCTCAGTAATTTAAGTTGCTTTATTAGCAATAGAGTATCTTTCCTCCTTTTAGTTTGGTTTTCAGTGTAACCACATGCAGACTCTAATATGAAAAAACAGAGCTTGAAATGTTTATCAGTACCAACACCACTCAGGTGCTACCTTTGAAAGCTTATTAGGAACATCAGGTAAATAAGGTAGCATAATCTTTCCATAATTCAATGTTCATAGAAGCTAAAAAAATGCAAAATGAAAAATTGATGGTATATGCAATCATGCTTTTAACTGAGCATTACTATAGGCAGGATGAAAGCAGGAGCATGACTACATCTCTTGTTTCTTTGTTTGCATCCCTTATATTCTTGTAGGGGAGAAAGAGCTGGAGAAAAAAGTAGTTGTAATGACAATTTTACAGGCATGCAATTCATTTGCTGCACACGGCTTGTGCCCAATTCCTGTGTGATTGTGCTTGCATGAAAATATTTGGTAACATTATGTGAATAATCTCTCTGCATATCCGGCTGTCACTCCTTGCATAGTTCCTCTTGGAAAAGTTCTATTTCCAGACACTGAAATTTTGCTGAGAAAGAGAAAATTTCTGCTCTCTCAAGCAGCCACACTGAAACCAGCTTGTGAACTCTTGGCAGGAGGACAGTCTAATAATCAGTTTCTTATCTGGGCCATTCAAACAGGTCTGGTGCAAGTCAACGTCAGTCAGCAACGAAGACTTGCTATTAAAAATCCAACAGCACATGACAGCGAGAAATTTCTGAGTGTGCAACCCATATGCCAGAAAGCCTTGAGCTTAGTCTGTTTGCATCTGTGCTTCAGGTTTCCTAACTGAAAGCAGAAAATAATGATTACTATTGCCAATTACTTGGTAACATCACAGCAGTGCTCCGAGGCTTGCCCAACATTTGCTCAGTGTTTCTGCTTGTGTGTATATGGTATTCATCAGTGTAGCACGGATCCTTTGCACACACAGACGGCGATAAGGGCATCGTATTTCCATTGCTTTCTGCGATACTCTTCAGCATTACATAAGGAAATTTTCCTTCTTGAATATTTCAAGATGGAAGCAACTTCTTTTTCTTTTAAGCGAGGGAAAATTACGAGGAGTTCCGAATCTAATGTGAAGGAATGTCATAAGGGTCGAGATGTTATTCCAACCGGGACGCTGGGCCCACACAGGAGCTCACCACACACATGTCTGTCCAACTCCAACAAAGCAAAAAAGCAGCATTTTCAGATTACAAAGCTTGGCTCAGAACATTTTATTAAAAACGCAACGCCCAAACATTTTCTGGTCACTACTGAAAACTCACAGGTGCAAAAGTGAGTCCCAGGAGGGACTGGTGCCTCTTACTATTATTTACCTCTAGTTATCTTGTAGCTCACAAATCCTGTCGCAGGTTTCATTGGACAAGCCTCTGTACTAGGGCAGTAAAACAGGTAGCAGTTTGGATGCGCGCTTGTCCTTCGAGTATCAAAAATCATCAAGTTACACTTCTTGTCTCCTGCAAAGCATGATACATACATATTTCAGCAATAAGAACTTTTATACCATCTTGATAATAAGTTCTGGTCTGTAAATTAGTTTTTCCTCCTGTGAGTAAGAGGAAAACTACTAACATATAACATTCCTACAGCAAAAACAACCCCGGCCTGCAAAACAATGGCCTAGGGCCAATATACAAAAGGTCACACCTTCCGCTTCCTGTACAGATGAAATTGGGTAAATAATGACTCTAACCCCTCATCCTCTCCTCGCCCATACCACACTGGCACCACTCAATATAACAATGTCTCACTTACAAATCCTGATAAATCTGAAAACCTCCTTGATATACTCATGGGGAAGGAAAAGATTTATACACTTTTCCCAATCACATTCCAGGAATCGCTTGGGTTGTTACTGCTTGGGGGGTCACCTTTAACACTGTCATTTCTACTTGCTGCTCTACCTCCTACTGCTCCAAGAGCTCAATTCAAACCAGCCGTCTCAGAGAAGGGTAAGCACCCTCATTTTTGGGTAAAATTAAACGTAGCACAAAATGTCAGTTACTTTATAGCACATCTGTTAAATACGGCTTATGCATCTTGGAGTTTGGGGATCTGAGAGGTTTTAACATTTAAAACTACCACTGTTTCTTTGCTGCAACTATTTTCCTGAACAGTCAGGGGTCTTGCATTGAGTTCTAACATCACGCTTAGCAAAACAGGATAGCAGCCATAAGCTGTTACTAGTCGCAGCGTGAATGAAAGGATAAGTTAATGCTTCCGTGCTGAATACTGAGAACCCCCTTGTCCCAGACAACTTGAGAAGTAATTTCCCAAGTGTACTAACAAGTACTAACAGAAAAGAGGGAAGAGGAGCCGGTTACCTGAGAGCTTTTCCCCCGAGCAGCAAGCGCGAACGCAAGCTTCTGGGCTTGAGGTGTACACTGGCTCTGCGCCCCTGATGCCTTTGGGCAGAGATAAGTTTATATCGATGATGGTATTTTCCATTTTCTCCGCGGAGCACTCTTGGCTCAGGGATGGTCCAGGCATCACGCAGGTGATCACCAGCAAGCAAACCCGCCACCGGCTGCTGCCGGGAGACATGGCCACTCCGATGGGACCTTCGCACGGTTGGGGTGACACCAGCCTTGGGTACCGGTACCACAGACGTACCGGACCCTGTTCGCGTACCAGGACCCGAATTCGCGGCGAGCTTCCCGAAGCGCTGGTAGCCGGGGAAGCCGCCGCCGAGACGCCTCCTCTGCTCCCGGGGCTGGGACGCGTCTCTGGGGGGCACCTTCGGGCCGCCTCCCCCCCGCCGCCCGGTAGCGGGAAGGCAGCGGCGGGACCGGGCTGGGCTCCGCTCCGCGGCCGGGGCGGGAAAACAGCGCAAGGGAACGGCGGGCCCGCCGGCCCGCCGGCACGTCCGGGAGGAGGGGCCGCGGGGGAGGCGGGCCCCGGCCGCCTGCCTGCCTGCCCTCCTGCCTGCCCTCCTGCCTGCCCTCCTGCCTGCCCTCCTGCCTGCCCTCCTGCCTGCCCGGCGGGGCTGCGGCAGTGCCCCCCGCTCCTCCAGCCGCTCGCCGAACATCAGGCGCAAAGGAAAAACCACCCGGTGAAACTCTTCAGGTCGTGGTGGCGGCGATGTGGTTTCGTTCGCAGCCCGACCTGTCTCTTCTGCGACTGCGAGGCTGTAATGAAAGTGATTAATATGCATGTCCTGGTCTAAATGGACACGTACATGTTTCGATGTCTGGGTAAGCGTCTCTTTGCTACCTGAGTAATCCTGCCCAAATCACAGCCAAGCACAGGGCGTTTGCTGAAGGGGAGTTGTATGGACAAACCTGTCTACTGGGAGCATGGACTGACGGCTCAGCCATTCTTCCTTCAACAGCCTTGGTGCAATCGCTTGCTTAAGTAATGGTTTTCCTTGGAAATTTTTCATTTCCTCTCTTAAAAATTTTTCTTTTTTTTTTTTTGGAGTGGGACAGTGTTTCGGAGTAAAAGTGGCAGAGAGAGTAAGGAGTGCAAGGAATAAAAGGATGGCAAGATATATTCCTTCTTTTTCAGATCTCTCATCCTGCATCGTACTTAAAATAATACAGTTGTCTGTAAATAAAAGACATTTTCCTTTTAGGGGTGAAGGGACACCAAAGGGCAGGTTATTTTACATGCTGTAATGGTGAGAGTAGAACAATGAAAATAGGGAGTCTGGTTGTGTCTCTGGCAGACACCTGCTGTCTACTTTAAAGAAAGCAACTTAAATTGAGATGACATTTCTTGCTTCTCCAAGATCCTTCCCTGGAGGGGGTGCAGTGCCGGTAGCAGCAGCAGGGGCACATCCTGCTTCATGCTGCCCTGCTGCCTGCCCTGTGCTGTGCCTGATACCATGGACCCACGCCAAGGGACGGGCGGCTGACTTGTTCTTCACGCCCAGTCAGTATTTGTTAATACAGCTGGGTGTTGGCTTTTATTTGGACGTATGTGGTGTAACAGACCGAGCCCATCATCTCATTTCACATCAAATGGCCGATTTGGGGCAATTCCTAATGTTTTGTTGTGATTCTCGCACATTTGGTGATTTTTTCTGAAATATTCAGCTGCACTTGTTTAAGAAAATCTTTATTTCTAGCCAGGTTTCCCTCTTCCAGTAAACCGGTAAAATTATTTTCACTGTTGAAAGAAAAAGCTGTAAGAGAATGTGAACATTTAAGGTGTCACCAATTAACCATATCACATATCATTAACCATAGAGTGATACACACTATGGAAATGAATACTAAAAGCAAGCACAAATATTACTTCTGCTATGCATTTGGCAAAGTCCCAGCTGCCACCTGCCTTTGCTTACATAGTGGTGGTAGAAGAAGTCAAGCTGAAAGAAGCTTAAAAGAAAGCTGAAGGTCTGGCTGGGGTGGTTGCTACTGGAGGGTGACAAAAATGGTTTTTCACCGGGACTGTTGGAATAGCATTAAGGGTGTCGGGGTACTGGAATGATAGCGAATATGGAGACCTGCACAGAGACTACTGTGGTGAGACAGGCATAGATGATTATGGGAATATGAGAAGGGCTGATGTGATATATAATATGAGCAGGGCAGAAGAGATAATATGACATGACACAATTGCCCTGGTCCAGCTGCTATTGCTTCTTTCCCACCTTCCTACCTCTTCTTTGTAGGGGTGGGCACCCAGCCTCCCTGGAGAGAGCAGATGCAACTCTTGTCAGCCAGGCTGACGAGGTGCAGGGAAGCCAAGGTCCATCAAAAGCCACGCAGAACCCACTGCTGCTGGCTGGGAGCGAGCCAGCCTTGCCCAGCACCCGCTGTGCTCCCCTCCTCACTGAGAGGGGAAGGGAGGGAGGCTGGGGTGGGGGGCGATGGCTGGACCCCATCGTTGTAAGCCAGTCTCAGACTGTACAAGAGTGTGGCAGTCGCATTTAGTAATGCTCGGTGGTAGCAAGGAGGCCAAGGGGACTGTGCCCGTCTAATTGGGAGCGCACACCAATGTGTCATGATGCAGGGACAGGCAGGTCAGGGCCATGTCACCCCCCAGGCACAGCTTCTGCCTTGAGCCCTGCCCAGGCTCTTCTGAGGAACCTGCAGCTACATACTTGATACACCAGACGATTTCAAATAATCCACTGATGTCAAGCATTGAGTAGACAGAGTAAGTCATAAAGGAAAAGCAAAACTGATAAGAAACTATATAAAATATTTGCCAAGGCCCATAAGTTGCTTGGGTCATGGTAATACAAACATCAGATTTATATATTCTAATGTAGATACGTACAACCTTACACTATTTCGGGTACATTAATTTACTTACTGGCCGCAGGACACTACAGAGGGCTGGTTATCTAACATTACATATTTTATATATATATTAGAGGCAAAATAAAAATTTCACTCACACAACTAACACATTAAAATATACTTTTATTTTAATAATGTTTTCAAAGATAAAATTCCACGTGGTAGACACGTATGTTGGTTGATAGGTAACTTAAAACTCTTCCGGGTGGTCATTTACTGCAAATGCACACCTTCACAATAACAAGTGAAAACACTTCAGAAAGGAGCGAGAAGTTCATTACACAGAAGTGGAAAGGATGCAAATTCAAGTTAAATGTGCTGATCCAATGAAGCTAATTTTAAAATTTATCCGAGACTGATGGATAATGTCAAATGACATTATGACAAGCGCTGGTTAGGCTGTAGTCCTATGGACATCACATACTTTATCTTTAAACACTGCATTTGTCTTTAGACACTGCCAGTCCTTCCTTAAAAGCCACAGAGAATACTCCTGGGTGTGACTTTAATCGTATGTGCGCATATTGCAGATTAGGAGGTCAAGTTTGTAAACCAAATTGTGGCAACAATAGTTTATTCTTCCCCCAAAATAATTACATTGCTTTCATACTATTATTTATTTGTTATTTTGGCAGGAATCAAGCAGTTTTTCAGGCGGTTGAAAGAAAGGTCTATTATTATTAGGTCGCAAAAGCACACGGTACTCGTACAGCTGGCAAAAAGGAGTGTTGGATTGGGATTGTCTTACCATAGCCTTGATCTCAGCAACAGTTGTTAGGTGCAGTTCCCATGAGACAGGAGCATTATTTTTGTGTTAAATTACATCTTGGTGGCAATTAGCAAAGGCAGCCAAGAGAAACAACGCTGAGTTCAGCACAGAGGTTTCAATGACGCTGGGCATGGTGCACAAGCGGAGAACAGGCTTGTTCAGAAGCTGGCACTTCCATATTTATAGACAATTCTTCTGTCATAGACAACCATGTGGCTTCTTTGCTGATTTGACTGTCAAATATGAAAATAGTAAGTCTGAAATCTCAAAGTATGTTTCCTTCTCCTTTTCACTTGGGGTTTTTTTTGGTGTTTTCTTTTTTGCACTTAACTTTTGGTGCAGGCTACTTTTACCTGGTTCACAAGGATCAAGGCAGCAGATGATGGCCGTGTCACACGTGGGACTCACCGCTCAGTGACCTGCGGCAGACGAGGGGCTGCAGTTTTGGGGGGCGATGCCTGCGAGCCACGGGAGAACTGCACGGCTTGCCCGAGGGTGGCTTTATCGGGCAGCCTGGGACGCACACCTAGCACTTTGGAATTTGGCGGGTTTGCCTTAGGACAGAAAAATTTAGATTAGCGCTGTTTTGCCCACGCCCGAAGTCCCCCATGCGCTCTCGCCGCCGCTCCGGCGGGGCAGCTTCCAGGCGGGCTGAGGCCAGGGCCGGGCCCCCTACGGGCCCAGGCGCCTGCAGGCCCGGGGGCAGAGGGGAGAGGCCTCCGGCCTTACAGCCCCCATCCCCTCAGCTCCTTTCCCTTCCCTGCCGCTGCAGCCCCAGCCTCTAAGCGGAGCCCCGCCCGCCGTGCCGTGCCGTGCCGGGCGGGGCCAGCCCGTGACCCAGGCGCAGACGCCGGCTGGCGCAGCCGGAAGCTCCGTCGGCGGCGGTCGGGGGAACGCCGCTGCCCCCCGCGCTGCACGGGGCGGGGAGGCCGGCGGCCCCGCCATCGCCATGGGAGCGGAGCAGAGCGCGGAGGCCGAGAGCCGCCCGGGCGAGTCCAGCGCCTCAGGTCGGTAGCCGCCGCGTTTTGAGGCGGGCGGGGAAGGGACCGCCCGTCGGCGGGCGGCGGCCGGGAGGGAGAGGGCCCCGGGAGCGGGTTCCCCGTCCCTCTGGCGAGGCGGAGGTGCCTGCGGGAGGGGGATGTGGTTCTGTGGCGGCGCAGCGCCCAGCTGCAGGGGGCTGGCGCAGCCGTAGCGGAGGAGGCGAGAGGCGGAGGCGGTTGCTGTGGGGAAGGGAACGTTTTTTCTTTGCGAGGCAGCAGCTGGCGGCGCCCGGCCCTTCTTCTGGGGCGGGCGGGGAGGGCGTCGGGCCGGCATCGGCAGCGAGAGGGCACCACCTGGGTGGGGGGAGGCAGAGCCGGCGAGGTGGGTGCACCCCGGAGCCCAGGGAGGGCCCATCTCCTGCTGCCGGGAGAGCAGGGTGCAGAGCTCGGGGGAGGGTAAGGAGGAGGCCGTCAGTGGTGCAGGTGTTTCATCTGAATGTCTCCCTGTGAGTGATAGCAAGGAGTGTGCAATGCTGAAACAAGTGGCGCAAGTGTACTTGTGATTAAACCGTTGAATCAAACTTTCCCTGTGAAGGTACCTGATAACATAAAAGAACTTTACTGCAGTGGGATGCTGAGAAATATGGAATGTTTGGTGTTTTTACTTTCATCATTAAAACAAAAGCGTGTTAGATTATTGCTGGAGTGAGAAGGCAATGTGTCTTTCATCAGCTGTTACCTGATTTTGAAAAAAAAATTACTGAAAATAATGAATTCACGGAGGATGTGAAGGGAGAGTACTGCCCTTGAGTGATCTCAGAGATGTGTTCATACTATAGAAAATATATCTCTACTATGTTAAACATGGTAACGTTTGCTTAGGGTTAAATTCTGACAGAATCTGCTTATGAATTTGATTGTCCATATCCTTTCAGCATCTCCATCACCAGCCAAGCAACGAGCAAAAATGGATGACATTGTGGTGGTAGCCCCAGGAACGCAATCCTCCCGGAATGTCAGCAATGATCCAGATGTCATAAAACTGCAGGAAATTCCAACTTTCCAGCCCCTTTTGAAAGGTAAGCAATTGTTCTTCCTCTGTTTTTTAAAGGTTTTTTTTTTGGTACTTAATGGAGTGTGTGCTTTGTGTGTCCTGAGGTTCCTACTGAAGTTCGTGTTTCTGTCCGTACTTTTCACTACCCTCCCTTATTTTAAATCTTACTTTCTTTTATTCTTTCTTATTATTCCCAGCCTTCTAAATGGTGGGTGAACCACTTTGGAGGTGTGCTAATAATGTTCTCTGCAGTGGAACCATCTATTGTGGAGACAGTAGAGCTCCAAGCATGCCAGCTTACCCTCTACCGCTGGTTGATGAGAGATGCTGTGTTACATTCTAATATATAATGGACTGCAGTCTCCAGTTTTGCTCTAGCTTCTTAAAAACATCTGTGTGTTACTGTCTCAGAGTCATAGCTACCTGTGTATGGATTCAGTTGCTTGAAATCAAGATCTATTTGGGGGTTTCCAACCTAGAGCAGATTTTGTTCTTGGTTTTTTTGGAGGGTGGACTGAGGCTTGTGTAGATCCTTAAGCCCTGCGTTGACAACATCCCTTTACATCAGTGGACTTCTTAAACTTCCATTGTGTCTGTCTGTTTCTTTTCCTCCCAATCTTTTTTTCCTTCTTTCCCCTGCACCCATTCTTTGTTCCTCCTATGCTCTTCAAAGGGAAGTGAAGATTTAAATCAGAGTCGTCAAGCCTACAGTTTAGCAAACACTGTGCGTTTTGTGGCCTGGCTTCTAGCTACCTCTTTTTCTGGAGAGTGTACAGTGTCTTTAGTATCTGAAAGTCCCTTAGGAAGGAAGACGTCTGGAGCAGCCTGCACAAATTGATTTGGTAAAAGGAGCCCGCTCCTGGGCTCCTCTCCTTGGAATAGTCTGGGTCAGCAAACTTGTGTGAATGTACTATGTAGCAGACACTTTGTGAGCCAATGTTTTTTGAAAATGCGAGGCCTGCTCGCTTGGCTGCAGCGCTTGCTCATGCCTTGTAGGCCTGCTATGACAGAGGGGAAGGAGCTGGGATGTTGAGCCCTCCCTGCTACTAGAAGCAAGGATGTGGTCTCGTGCAGCTGAGGGTTTAGGCACTACTGGTCTAAGTGTCACTGATTCATGCATGGCTGCTGGGAAGATAGGGCAGCCACTTTGCCCTGCGGGCATCAATAGAGGTGACATAACATCACAATATCGCGTTTTGGACAGGAGCTCTTTACTTTTTTTGTGTCTACTGCATGAGGACATGGAATGTGACTAGAACTTGTGGGCACTGTGACAGCCCAATGGGCCAAATATTTGGTGGTTTATTGGGTACTGCTAGATAGGGGTCTAGATGTGCACAGCACTGACCACTGCTTCCAGCAGAAGGGACAGAAAGGGAGGCCAGCAAATTGGAGAAGAGCAAACATGGATATTTTTGGGGCTGGTACTGCAGTCCCTCTTGACTAAGGAGAGTGTGTGTGTGTGTTTGTAATACTGTGGGGTTTTGGTTTTTTTTTAGATTTTACGGTGGATGATGTTGTAGAAGTCTGTATTTGATTTATTCCTGACACTTTCACTGCCATTTTAGAATGGACTGTAAGATTGCTGATGTTGGCGCAGCGTTTGTGTTGGCAGCAGGCTGGGTCATTACCTGTGGGCAGAACATGCTTTGCCTGAGTCCTGCATTGTACAAAAGACAGAGCCAGGATGTCACCAGTGGCAGTTCACAATGTAAATGCTGGAACCCAAATCCACAAAAGAAATAAGGAAGTTTTAATGTGAGAGACCAAATTTAGAGGATGCATTAACATCTGGCACCAAGGTTGTTTTGTATGTGTAAGAGCATGGTAACAAAGAGTTTCAGTTCCACCCAGCCTTGAACTGTGGTGAGAGAACCAGGGTTGCACAAGAACTATGCAAGCCCTGGGAAGCGGGGCTGATTATCGCTTCCAGAGGTGGTGTTCTCATATGGGTGGTTGAGGAACAAGGATACAGGGCTTGAGGTAGGAAGTGAGAAAAGAGGAGATAGCAGCAGCCATGTTGCTGGGATTGAAAGGTTGGAAGGCACTGCCTTGGATGGCCAGTCCAGGTCCTTTAATTCTTAAACATGCCGTGTTAAGTTGTTTGGAAAGTTGTCTTGGTCACCGAGTTGCTTTTGCTGGTCTTACTTTAGACCTGAAGCTGTTTCTGTATGACAGAAACCACCTTTACTATTTCTTTGACTTGGCCTGCTAAGTTTTCCTATGAATCTCTTGAGATGTGGTGACATCTGGTGACTGCTCAAGAGTGTTGCATGCTTAATCACTACTGTGAACAGCTTTTTCAGCCTTAAATACTTGTTATGACTTGAACAACAGGACTGTGATACTTGTGTTCACTACAGAAAGCAGTGTGGTCTGAGTTGAGTCTTGAGAGACTCCAGATCTGCCACAGGCCTGTTCAGGAGGCTCTTCTGTTTTGTACTGGTCTCTTATCTGTATTCTTAACATGCAAGATTGTGTTCCTGAAATGGATGAAGAAGGATACTATAGATCTTTTAGGAGTTAATCCTAAAAAGTTGTGTCTTGTGACTTACCAGCTTGGAGACCTGAAGACATGAACTCATAGCCCTTGTAAGCGTGATTATTCTTTTCAGTTTCTTCTTGGCTGAGCAAAGCTAAAGGGGCTTTTGATTTTAAGTCTCAAAAGAAGCCTAATAGTTAAATTAATGGACTGGCGAAGAACATGGTCATGAAGAGACTGCATGTTCTTGAGAGACAAAGCACTCAAGAGCCAAAGCACTCATCTCGCCTAGCCATATTGAGTTGAGCTTGTGATCAGTGAAGCTGGGGGTCTTGAGCATTGTACACCCTCGCTTGGAAGAAAATGCCAATGTCATGTCCATTACATCTTTCATACTAGGTTTTCCCTGACTTCTAGAGCAAAAATTGCATCTCAGAGTTACAGCTATGATTGTGTAGGGTCCTTCTGAGTAATGTTTGCCTCCTTTGAAGTACTGTTGTTGTTACTGAGCATGCATAATAAGCAGTGTTTGAGCATCTGCTAATTCCAGTGCTTGAACCTGTCGGACATAGCTGTTTGGTGGGGTAGATGCTACTGTCTTGAAGTGGTTGTGTGGCACCTACTGTGATGAGTCAAGGACTGGAGTGTCTTTTTTCTTAATACCAGGGAGACTATCTTCTCCGATGCTATATTCATGTGGACAGAAAGAGGAGGATATCCAACACGCAGTGGGTTTAGGAAAGCGTTCCAGTAGATTCTTCTTGTATTGCCATTTGTAAACATCAAATCCCAATCCCAGAGGAGGGAAAAACTACTCTTAGGGAGTATACCTGGGAGTGAAGTGCCTGATTGTTGTTTTCCAGAAACTGCTCTATATTGGGTCATGTATGCATATTTTTTTCCCTGAATGCAAAAAAACCCCACCCCAAACTTGAAGCAGAAATGCTAACACTGTTTGATGAAACAAGAGTTATATTTTAATACAATCTAGACTCCTGGGAGCAACAGAGGAGGTCTCCAACCATTTCCCTGGTTGCAAGCATTCCCTGTGGAGACCTTTTTGTAAGCGATACAGAACGAAACATGATGTGTTGTTTCTTTCCTTTATGCAGCTTCCTGAGGATATTTGCATGAAAATGAAGCTTCTGTCTGTTTAGCGTCCCTGGTTCTTGCAGTCTGTTCATAGCATGAAGTCATCGCCAGCTGTGCATAAAATCAGAGTCATCTTCTCTGACTAATCCAAAATGGTGATACTTTTGTAGCTTATGAACAAAGCAGCCCGTCTTACAAAGGTGTTTGGGGGAAAAAAACCTAAAAATGCAATTTTCTGTGTGATCATGACTACGGAAGGTTGGTAAGGTACCACAATGTGGGATTTCTCTAAGAAAGGCTTTTACTAGATCTGTAAAGTATTGCCTCTGACCAGGGGTTTGGCTTTTACAACCAGGGGATCCTCTGAGGATTGAGGACTGCTGGCAAGAGACAGGATCCACTTGACAAAATGCAGTTAGAGTACCTTTACCAACAGGTGGACTGACCTGGAAACGAGCATTGAGTGAGGAATGATTAATGACCACAGTTAAGCGAGGAAGCAGTGGACAGAGTTGAAAACCAATGGGTGAATATTGTGTTGTTTGTTTGTGGGGTTTTTTCCATGCCATTTTTCTTGGTAATTAAAGTAAGATGGGTGGGGTAAGGAATTTAACATCGTTACAAAGCTTCCCAAAAACCTTTTGAAAAGGGTGTTTAGCTTTTAAGTTTGTGTTGTGAAAACAGAATGCTCATTATGTTCTTCCAGAGGGCATCAGTATCTCTCTCAAGCCTCAAGAAAGATTGAGGTCTGTCTTTCTGGTAGTGGTGAAGTGTTATGGTAAACAAAAAACACAGATACATGTAACTGACCTATTGGTCTGTGTTAGTAGTATAGAAGAAACTGTTCAAGAAGTAGTTATCCAACTACAAATACAATTCCTATTCTGTACCAAGGTCAGCAAGACCCAAGGTAAACAAAATGTTGGGGGCTTGATAGTAGGAACAAAAACTTTGGCATATTTGTTAATTTAACAATCAAATTAAAATGGGTTGAGACCAACATTCTTACTGTGTTCTTAGTGATTAGTTCTGAGAAAGGGAGCAGGACATGGGTGAGGTTGGAGTGCCTGTGTCTGGGGATCTGTTTTGGGCAGCTGTCTTGTAAATGGCACACTCTAGATTTCATAAGACAAAGTAAATCTTGTGGGCCTTTTTTAAGGAAGTCAATGTAATTGACACGCATTTGTGACTATGTCTTCTTGCAGGAAAAATGATTAAATTTTAATTGCTAGTGAGTTAAATTAAAAGCAAAACATTCCAAAGTTTGTGTTAGAAGAAAAGTCTTGTTACTACTTAAGTTACTTAGAAAGGGTTGCTGAGCTCTTCAAGCTCGCCTGCATTCCCAGATGAGGAGAGAGGTGGCTTCTCTGCAGAGCTACAGCAAGTTACTTGTGGTGCACTCTGTTCCTTTGTCTGTCAAACATAAGTGGTGTGCATCTTGTGGCTTATAGCCATGTGAAGGATATTGTGTGCAGCTTATTAGCATCCCCTAGCCCAATATAACTGGATTCTTGTCCTACAAATACTACTGCTGCTTTT
Organism: Balearica regulorum gibbericeps; assembly: GCF_011004875.1. Taxonomy (NCBI): domain Eukaryota; kingdom Metazoa; phylum Chordata; class Aves; order Gruiformes; family Gruidae; genus Balearica; species Balearica regulorum. The sequence continues at coordinate 79,936,522 of NC_046184.1, forward strand.
GTAAGAATAGCAAAGCATGGGAAGAGGTTCATAGAATCATAGAATACCAGGTTGGAAGGGACCTCAAGGATTATCTGATCCAACCTTTCTTGGCAAAAGCTCTGCCTAGACAAAAACACCGTCTAGACAAGATGGCCCAGCACCTCATCCAGCTGAATTTTAAGTGCGTCCAGTGTTGGGGAATCCACCACATCTCTGGGGAGATTATTCCAATGGCTGATTGTTTTCATTGTGAAAAACTTCCCTGTAGAGTCCAATTGGGATCTCCCCAGGAGTAACTTGCACCAGTTACCCCTTGTCCCTTGTCTTTCCCATGTGATTCCTTGTAAAAAGGGAGTCTCTATCTTCTTTGTACCCACCCTTTAAGTACTGGGACATGGTGATGAGGTCACCCTTAAGCCTTCTTTTCTCAAGGCTAAGCAAACCCAATTCTCTCAGCCTTTCCTCATATGGCAGGCTTCCTAGTCGTTTGATCATCCTGGTGGCACTCCTCTGGACCCTCTCCAGCCTGTCCACACCTTTTTTGCATAGTGGGGACCAAAATTGAACACAGTCTTCCAGGTGTGGCCTGACAAGTGCTCAGTAGAGTGGGATAAGTAGATAGGTTCTTAGTAAGGTTACGGCATTTCTGTCCTTAATGTTTTTAAGGACACATTAACCAAAGATCTATCAGGCATGAATTAGAAGTAAATGAATAGATTACTCACTAACCCAGTGGGATCTTTCCTTACTATGCTGCCCTTTATCCGTATTTATGTTGCTTTGTTATTTATCAAGAAAGGTATTTCATAAAGAAAAAACTCAAGGCCTTTACTCTGAAGAGTCCAGGTTATAGTTTACCTGGCAGTAGTGTAAGAAGTTACGTGGCAGAAAGTCTTGAAAGATAGGCCCAGCATAAGGAGTGTCCTTTTTAAAGTGAAACTTTAAAGTCAAAACTTGGCAATGGTATTTTTATTATAACTGGTGCCCATCTTCAGCAGAGAAGCAGAAGGAAATGCTGAGAAATCTTCTTTGAGAGTGAACAGTGGTGAAATTTGTGCTGCTGTACCAGTGCTATGCCGATCTACTGTCGTCCAATCACAGGAAACATAAGCTTGTGTTAAGCAGATTGAAAGGATTGTTTATACCTTTATGACATTTTTGATGAGGTCACTTTTCAGGCAGGAAAACTACTTGTCTGAAAAGTATCAATGTATTTATCTTTCTGGCATAGAGTGTAGAGGAAGGATGGATGTTTAGAGTTTATTAGCTTTAAAGCAATAGATTTTGTCATATCTCATTCCACAGTATTTTCTGCTGACTTACATTCTGTCTTCTTTCCCTTACCTCACTGTATGCTACTTCTTCCATTTATTATCTAGCAAATTTAGCTAATAGCATGCATTAGTAAATTTTATTCCTGTAATTCTCTACACATTGCAATACTTCAATCCTTTTTAATTCTGCCCCTGTGCCCTTACAAGAAGGATCTGCTTATGGCAACACTGCAACTTGCTGAGGGTATAGGGCTCTACTAAAATTTGCAACATCCAAGTTTGTTGGATGGACCCTGTGCTTATTGCTCCTAACAAGGTCTGTGAAAATGAGCATGTTGGGCAGAAAGAAATACCGTGAATGCTAATGTGAGTGCACATCTGCCTGGTGGTTCGGGGTTTTGGGTGTTGGGGTTTTTTTGGTTGGTGGGTGTTTTTGTGTGGGTTTTCTTTTCAGGCTTGTGGGCCAGTATTCTGTATTAGAGAGAGCTATCTCTCCATTTCGGTTTCATGACTCAAAACTAACTTCTTAAAACCTAGAAGAGGCCTCAGTTTTGAGGAAAGGAGCTTTGCTTTCAAAAGATGGTTGGCAGAGAAGAGAATGATGGAGATGTCCTATTTCCATATATTCCTCAGTGGTTGGTTGAATATTTGGAGATCTGGACTAACTCAATTTTATGTGTGAGAGGATTTCAGTCTGCAGTTAGGTATTATCCAAACAATATGCTCAACACCAGTTGGGAGAGTATTAGGGACTGTGGATACTCAGTTATCTACCTTTTCCCCCTGTCCCTTTTCCAGCTGTTCCACACTGCATAGTATAATTTGTATATTGACAGATAAACAGAACGAGTGTGAGCATATCTACCTAGACGATTAGCCTGGCCTCTTCTTTGCTGGGTGAGTACCCTTGAGCTCCAATTTCTGCTGAGCCTAATAGCTGTGAGTCCTGTCTGGACCTCCTCAGGCATGTATGGCTCCCCTCCACCATCTTGCTGCATGTACATAAGCTTTGCTGGTCATCGCAAGTCACCTGCAGATTCTCTCCTTCCTTTACTTTCACAGAGCTGCCGTGACAGAGCTCTCCAGTTTGGCTTACCTGCATGTTGACCAGTGTACCTTGAAATCACTAATAACTGGTTAAGGTGAAATGGAAGTTATTTATAACATCCAATATATATAGTGTAATTACAAATGTTTACAGAAGGTGTAATCTCTTTATGTCAAGAGAAGATTGGAAATCAGATGCATCTGACTGATAAGGTATAGGAGCTAGTGTGCTCTACTGGAGTGTTGCTGATCCTAGGACAAGGATAAGTTTGTGATGGTAAAGCACTTACAGAACATTTTTGAGTCCTCACAGGACTTCAGGCATCTAAATCTGGATAGATTTTTTTTCTTCTCCCTCTCTCCTTCATATTTATGTACTTTTATTCAGCATTATTGTCTTGCTCATAAGTTAAGACTTGCTCATAAGACTTGGTTGAATCTGTGACTGAAGGGCCAGTGAAATTTCTCTTCCTGCCTTCCCTGTTTAGTGTGCAGGTATCTTTCTCTGATGTATATCCCTCTGTTGAACCTGATGTTTTATATCAATGAAAATTGCGTGCAAAGAAATGTTCCTGTTAGAAATGTGTGTAGGAGATACATACACGCACGCATAGGAGCATGTGTGTGTTTTTATAGATAGGTATTTGGAGTGATCACTCTCCAAGACTGCTCGTGTAGGGATATTGCAACAGTGCTATTCAGTGAACTAAAATCTGTAAAGTAAGTTTCCCCTCTGTCAGCTGGATGGAATTGAAGAAAGAGGGGGGGACCTGATGAAAGCTCCCTCCTGGTGCCATTAGTTTGGTTCTCTCCTCTTTAGCTGGCTGCTGTGATACCTACTGCTCCTTTCACTTTTGCTGTATTCTTCCAGCCATTAGCATCATGAAGTATTTCTGTTTACTAGATAGGAACTGCTATGTTATATATTGGACACTTGGATGTAGAGAAACAAGAAGTTTGTGTCTGGGATATGTCTGTCATGCTGGGACTGAAGCATCTGATGATCAGGAAAGGGGTGGGACCTTCAAGTAGTGACTGAGTTCCTGAGGGGAACTCTGACACGGGGACAGAAAATTTTAGTGTCTTTAGTTGCTATGGCAATGAGCAATATAGATGTGTTCACGTATTGATGCTCAGGAAAAGGCTGTGGATGCTGAAACAAAATACCTGGCTTAATGAGAAATGTCTGCTATCTTGGAGGAAAGGATGAATGGTAATTACATATTTTAAACAGCACTTTAATGAGGAAACTCTCAGCTGATGTATATAACAGATTTCTCTGTTACCATCATCAGTTATGGCCACTTCAGTTATGAAGAAGTCTTACTTCCCTCTCTCCTGGTGTTGAAAATCTAAAATAAATCGTAAGAAGAAAATGAGCTAGATGTGCCAAAGTTCACTTTGCCATTACCTCCGGGACAGGTCTCCCATTAGGAATCAGTGAAACTGTTAATAGAAAGCAGGAAGGAAAAAAGTCTAAAGTGCTTCTGAGCTGTTCACTGCATCCCTAAAACTCCCACCTCTGTCCTCAAAAAACAAACAAACAAAACCCCCCAAAAACCAACACAAAAGAACCAACCTGCAAGTATTTTGGCCTGAAGTCCCTATTCTAGAGCCCTGTTGCTCGACATACTTCCAGGTGCCTTCCCAGCAAAGATCAGTGAGCTCTGTACTTCCCAGTGGGTGCCTGGCTGACTGACGGAAAGCATCAGCCATGTGCAATATGCTGTTTAAACCTCATTCATCCCCAGTAATGACCTGTAGCTGCATGCGGTGGCAGAACATTTCTTTTAAGTTTGTGGTTTTGTTCTTTTTTTTTCTTCTCTCACACTGAAAGGCCAAAGATGCACCAACATGCTCATTTGCCAACAGTTTTTTCTGAAATGTACCTATCAATATATGCCTTAATTTTGAATACTGTTTGCTTTCAAATATATTTATATGTGCATGTGTATGTGTGCATACACTATACATACATGCTATAGATAGTGTATATATATACTATACTAACAATGATGTGTATATATAGTATGTATTTTCTGCACACACAAACTGTACATGTATAGTTTACTTCTTGTGATGCTGCTTGGTCCCCTGTTAATGTTCTTTTGCTTGACTGGTGGCTGTTTCTGGAATGCTTGTGTCTTGCTGCTAGACCAGCACGGGTGTTGCAATGAATTGCTTTTGAAAAATGAATGTTTCTGTTTGATCTGAGGTTTTGTAGGAGTTAATCAGTTTATCCAAGTCTAGAAGATTATTTGGTTTTACGCCAATCAATTTATTGAGAAAGAATATGATTAACTAACAGACACTGTGTAAATTATTACATCCTAAGTCCTAGTTCCTGATTTTCTTGAATTTTTTTTTTTTCTGTGGGTGCTGGTTCAGTTAAGTAACCATGGTCAAGGTGAAGGATGAGTGGATGCTTCTGTGTCTACTGCCTGTCTGCAGTTAACTGCGCTTTCTATAACGTTACATCATTCAAAAGCTCTGCTCTTGTCTTTATGTCCTTGCCCAGACACTGTTAGTAGAATAAAAAGATTCCGGAAAGTCATGTGTATAGATAATACCCTCCTTTTCTAATTAAGAGTTTGACTTACTAAAATTATATAAAGATAAAAAGGTTAAGGTAGAAGTGAAAAAAATAAGTCTGCTCAAGCCCTAAACCTTGTTATCAAAGCAATGTGGTGGGAGCCTACCTTAACCATGTTCTCTCTGTATAATTGTGTGAGATCAGATCAACAACCAAGCAATAAAGCACAGGTCAGCAAGCTCATTGTTATAAAACCTTGAAGTTTAAAATCGAATTTGATCTGCCTCTATTCCTTTCTTAGGGCAGCTTAACAAAAAGGAAAACAGGAGTTTTGTGCTTCATTTGGCTTCAACAGTGAGTTTTGACGTGCTGAATTTTGTAATATTGCCTCTGCGTTCCGTGTGAGGCTGGTCATGGTATGCGTGTCTTAGTTGTCAGCACCCTTGCACACATAAACCAGAAGATGCACAATTTCAGATTACGTATTCAATCCTGGGATGCAGATCTGCTGGAGATACTGCTTTTCAATTTATAATAGTAACAAAATTACTAGTAGTAATGTTTGGTAGGAAGTGGAATTGCTGCATGTTGTAGTTGTGCATAAGCAGCACTCTCTGCCGGTGTGCTGTACAGCTGAGCTTGGAAGCTTACATAACCCTGAGATCACGGCCAGTGAAGGGACGGCATTAGTCAAGGGCAACGGGCAGGAGCAGATGTACATGCTGTAAAGCAGTGGTTTGTTTCAGTAACAGATGTTCGGGGTGAAATTGCAACTTCGCTGAAGTTGGAAGCAAAGCTCCCGTCAGTTCCAGCAGAGTGAAGATTTGCATCCCAAAATAGTGCACATTTCTGTATAGTTTATGTTCATATGGTAGAGTGCTAAGGTTGATATTTGAAGTTTAACAGTTATAAACATGTTCTGGAGACAGTGTGGAAAGTTGCCCAGTAAGATTGTTAGACTTGACACTCCCACCACCCTCCCAACCTTAAGCTAGACCCACAAGAGAATTGGTTGCTCAGAAGATAGTGACATCCTTAGAGGTTTTGTGCTCACCTGTCTGTTTATACACTCTGTATTAAATAACCAGAAGCTAGAAAGCATTTATAGCTCAGAAGAAGGGACTGGAGACCAAGATCTGCACTAGTTCCTTCACTTTAACTCTACCCCTTTTACTTACCCACCTCCCTCTTGGTTATTCCTTGGCCATGAACACTCAGCTAAGGGTCTCCAGACAGCCTTTCGCACGAGACATGCGCTGCCGAGACACTACTCAGACTTCATAAAGCTGTGGTCACCCTTGGCATATTCTGTAGCATGATTTTAGTGCCTGGGGAGATTTTTATTTTTTTTTAATAGTGGAAACTCTAACTTCCAGCAATGTAAGACACTTGAGTAGTTCTGAAGATTGCACTGCAGTGATGTGAGTGCCTTTGGTGGGCTAATGTCCTGGATGCTTGTGAAGTTTGAGGTTTTCTTCTTGTGTGTGTGTGTGAGTGGTTGAGTTCCCTGGGTACTTTTACCTGTGTTGCACATGTCTACTTCTCTCATGTTCCAAAATGTTTACTAACTGTAGTTCTGGCACATAATTTCAGAGAAGACACATGATATGCCCAGATTGGCCTTGATGCATTCATTAAATGTAAAATGTCATGCAGTGCAATATCTCCTGCCTGAGTGACTCTTGTATTAGAGATCCACTTCGAGCTGGTTTGAGGTGCTCTATCCAACATGTTTTTTCACTTGGTAAAGAGTTGAAGGGCAAAAGTAAGTGCACATGCTGTTATGAGAGGTATTTTTTATGAGGTTAAGAGTAAACAGTAAAAACACTAGGCTCCTGTTTGAATTCACTTGTGTATGGGTGGTTTTCTTTTTTCCTTTTTCCTTTCAGTAGCTGGTGCATACAGAAATTATACTCTTGAAATGTTGGGTGAGCGTGTTCTAAGGCAGTGAAAATTGGGACTTTGACTGCAGGCTGCAGTCCTCTAATTGGTAACAGTGGGGATATCCTTTAGAAGTCACTCATGTAACTTGCACAGACAGAAATACTGGAGGGCAGTTCAGTATTCTGGTAAAAGACCTAAGAAGCTCAGTCAATAAAATTAGATTCTTCCCACCATGTTATATCAGCGTGGTAATGATGTATTGTGCCCAAGTGGGTGGAGTACTGCCTTTGATTCTATGTGCTAAACTGCGGCTGGGGAGTCAAGGGGATGATGCCACAGGCTGCTAGTAAGTAACTCCACTGCTGCTGTGCAAGAGAAACCTGTGCATTTCATGCCTAAAGAGTAATGAGGCGCAGCAGCAATCCTTCAGCTCGGTGCTGCAATGTCCCTCTCTGTTTTCTGATTTGCTGTTCTTTATCCCCTGTAGTCCTTTGTTAATGTGGGTATTGAGACTTGGCTAGACTGCAGTCTAGGCCACTACCGCAGGGTGTCACTAGAATACAAAAGGAGTAGTAGATGTGCGTGAAAAGGGCTGGAAACCTTGCTGAAGCAATGCATTAGAAACTGCTTTCTCTTTAAGCTCTTTTCAGGAACATTTGTGTTCTAGTTGCATTCGCTGTATCGAGCGACCAAGGTCTTGGTGGCCTTACTGGCAAGCTGGGTTTTGTATCAGCTGGACCTGTGAGCTGAGCCACACAGTGCTTAACTGAGAGGCAACTACAGGCTGAAACAGTACTGGGTCTGTGAGGAGGAGATGGTGCAGACATCTTCAGCTGAAAGTCTTTCAGAAGTCTTTATGATTTTGAAAAATAAAAATCTTCTATGCCACACTTTTTCATTTGTTGATACTAGGGGATTTCTAAATGTGTATGGTAAGACAATGAAAATATAGATCAGTAATAATTCAGATCGAAGCACTTGAGGTTTGGCTCTGGTCCATGGCTGTTGATCCTCACCTCAGTACACCATCTATAACGTGGAGTTTAATAGTATTATCTTGGCAACACTGTTTTGATCATAGATATGTTGAAGATTGAGGTGTTCTTATCTCAAGATACTGGTGCATAGTAAGTTTTTCTCCAGTGACCCGTTGTGCTGGGAAAAATGTTCGTCCAGCATAGGGAATGGAACTGGGGAACTGACGTGTCTAGAAAATGATTCCAGCGCCCTCTCCTTCCCCTCAACCCCAGCCCAAAAATGTTCAGCTCAATCAGATCTTCTTTCCAGTGCATCACCACCCCTACAAACCAATGTTGCTGCCAGAGTGCACAATACAGTATGAACTGAGAGGTGAAACAAGAAAGGGGGAAAGGGGAAGAAATCAAGCATCTGTTAAGTGGTGACCTAAAATTCCAGACTTTTACCCCACTTTCCTAGTGTGTGAGGTACAGCTGATCTCATGTAAATTAACACATTTGTTTGGGAAGAATCTTTGTATTGATCAGCTATATCTATTCATCTTAAAATCCAATGCTTTGCTAATTCCTGAATTAGAGAAGAGGGAGTGTGGAAGGGGAATGTCTTGAACCTTCATCTCTGTTGCCTTGGAAATGTTGTTAAGATATCTTGTCTCCAATCTATCATGCCGGTAAAAGTCCTTTGACTTTGCAAGGGATTTACGTGGTTCTCTTTTCATTAATGCATTAATGGGAGGTGTGTACCAAAACATGTGGACATCAGCTGGAAAGTAATGTCCTTCGCTATATGCTGTCAAAACGTTTTGGTGCTTGGGAAGTTGTTGGCACTCACCAGGAACTTGAGGATATAACCTATTTGCATATAACCAGTTTTTAAAAATTAAAATGCTAATATAGGCAATCTTAATGCTTGCCTAAACTTGTTTTCAGTGAGAAACCGTGCAAAATTGCTTGTGTGTGTTCTCCTCCCCCTGATCTCACTGTTCAAAGTGAGATTGCTGGCAAGACATGCCACTTCAGCACTTGGACTTTGGTATAAAATTACTGGAGTCTGAGTTTCCTTGTTTAAAATTCATTGTTTTTGCAAACTCTTTCTAAACTCATGTGCCAGCTATGGGGGATGGGAAGCCATGTTTCAAGTTAAATAAGAAGCAGAGTGCCGAGGAAAACCCTTCTCCTGAAGAATCCCTTTCTTTTTCAGATATTACCTGGCTCAGACAAGTGATCATCTCTTCACACTAGGTTTTTACTGTGTTATGTCCTTATTGCGGTGGATTTTTTCCATGTGTGTGGGCAATCCTTCAAGGACAGAATGCTTCTGTGACTGACCCTGCCAATGTACCTTGGTGTATTGCATCTTCTTCACAACCATTGTGTGTACTTGGAAGCTGGCCTGGAGTCCACTGCACTGCAGATACCACTTGCGGTTGTGACACTGTAAATAGGATGTTTCCAAAGAGCTCCCTGGAAAGTGTGATCTTCGTGTGGATCAGGGCATTAGAAATCATACTGATCAAGAGACTTCAAAAAACATTGTAACTTTCATCCGGCTGTGTTTCAGTGAGTAACCCCTTTACTTTTAGTTCTTGATGAGACCAAGAAGATGGTGGGATGTGCTCCAAGAAGCAGGGTGCTGTAGTACATGCTATCCTTGTGATATGTTTCACAAGTTTTAAATAAAACTGCTTATGTTTTAAAATGTTCCTTTCAGTATGATACCAACCACAAATAGAACTGCTGGAAAGACACTGCTGACACTCTTTGTGCTGACTGATTTCTCTTTGCAGGGAATAGGTTGGGGATGTTCAACTGGCTAAGGAGGAGGATGGGCAAAAGGTTGGTCAGGGTTTTAGCAATTCTCATTCTTTGTAATAGCAGTCTTGGAGGATTTCTCTCAGCTAAATAAAGCATGAGTCTAAAGGGAAAGCTTTTTTTTTTTCTTCTTTTTTTTTTCCTTTTAATCCTTAGGCCTCAATTTCGTCTAAGTAAACAGAATTTTTATCCGTAATAGGAAGTGGAAGAGATACTGGAGATGGAACTTCTTAAGTAATGTATGCTGCTTTACCTCCTGTGAGGTTAAATCTTGTTTTTCTGTGATATGAACGTAGCAAAAAGCAGATGATTGGAATGGAAGTACATGTTTGCATTTATACATTTGTACAAACAGGACAACTGAAAGTAGAACACTTAATCTTGCTTTTTGTTACCTCCCATTGAGTGGTCTTGTCACCAGTTTTAGTATTAATTGAAATTTGGAGTCAATTTGGGTGGTGGCTGAGTTGTTTTCATTGCAATAGTTTGAAATTTTCCACTGTTCTACATTTCCTTAGTTATCCATCTGATTTATTATATTCTGTGGTAGAGAAGGCAGTAAGGAAGCATACATTAGTCATTGAGACGAGAGGCTTTATTTCTTTTCTCAAATGTTTGCATAGATATTTTTTCATTTTTTGGTTTGTTAACTGAAATCATTCTGAAGCTGTGAAGTATGCTTGGATGAATGGATGGTAGAAACAAAATTGCTATTTTGTCAGAGATGAATCTAAACTTCACACAGCTTTGTCATCTTTGGAGCCAAGAGCCCAGTGAACTTCAAAATGGGATTGACTGCACCTCTGCTTTTTGCTAACACAGGGAGGTCCAGAGACTTTGAGGTGCCAGCATGGATTCAGTTTGGCCAACCTAGCACATGTGGTGCTGCGGGACACTGCTTTGGAGTGGAAGGGGACTTGGCTGTGGCTTTAAATTCTGTGGGTGATTCTGCCTCTTGCCACAACCTGGCAACACAGAAGTTACAAAAAGTGCAAGATCATGGGGTTTTTGTCCATGTTGTCTTTAACATCTTACCAGTAAAACAAAAAGCCTGGTAACAAATGCAGTGTCCTGTGAGTAAGTATCACTGCAGGCAGTTGGAATTTGCTTGCTTCATTTCCTAATGAAGACAACAGGAGATAAGTCAGACTTTGGTTCATATATTAAATTAGTCTCGAGTTGTAATCATTTCAAGGGTCCAAATGGCTGGTTTGATGGATTCATTTATTTATTTATTTATTTTTCCACAGTATGAGTCTAATTAAACTATCTCTGATCCTGGTTTAGACAAATTGAGTGCAGATATTATGCATACTGAAAGCTTCTTACTGGATGACCAACAAAAAGAGAAGAATAAAATGTCATATTAATTTATTTCGATCTCTCATAATACCTAGTTGCTGGTGAAGCAGCATTATGTAGATATGCTGCCTACCTGCTGTCCTGTGTTGGGAGATAAATGTGATGCTTCTGTCTGTCCTTGCTTAGTTGTCACGTGTTCTGACTTTAATATCTGGATATTGGAATCATCTGCTGGCACCTTGGTGAACATTAGTGAAATTTTGTGCAAAAATGTATTTCTTCTGCTATAAAAGAGATTGCTGTGCCCTGTGACCTCATAAAATGTTGCTGTGCTATTGCTTCGAACAGCAGGGGTTTTAGGTGCCTTGCTTTTTAAAATCTTCTGTTGCTCTGGGGTATTTGTGCGAATATACCATCTGTGTGAAAGACCCTGCTATTACAAAAGTCTAATTAAAATCTTAAGTTAGATTTGTGCTCCAACTAGATGGTGGATTTTTGCTGTTGCTTTTTTCAAAGTCAGGAAGTATAAGGCTCACGCAATCCTATTCTGTGTATAACAATTTCATAGACACATAGAAGTGCATTGCTGATGGGAAGGGGAAGGCATTGACTGTCACTGCATACTGAAATGGGCATGTGAAGTATTTCAAAGGCTGTTTGCTAAAAGTTTAGAAACTTCTGGAGACTAATGAGGAACTTAATTGCAACCTAGTGAATGCAAGACTTAGGTCTGTGTCATTACAACTGTAGTAAATATGGAATTTGATCAGTACTGAAATGGATGTCATAGCACTTAATGTTTACTGAAGATTAGCATGTTAATAAATCAACATATCAGATGTCAAAGGTGCAAAAATTAACAGACTTGAAGTGATGAAAACAGGGAAATTCTTCTGATGTAAAATGCGGAGACTGATGAGCTGTCAGTTGTCAAGAATGGATTTGGACTCATTTTGGAAAGTTTGTTTTACGTGATTCTTCTGTTTTAAACATACCGATATGCCTGACTTTTGCAGTAGTGGGAGACAGACGCTTTGTTGAATCTGGAAGGCAGAAGTTTTCCGTGATATTGTCCTTGAGTTTCTCCATATCAGCTTTAAAATATATTATCATCAATATTTTTGTTTTTGAAAGATAGGTCTTTTTTAAGTTTAAGAAATTCGGACTAAAAGTGTAAAAGCATTTAAAAAAACAAACAACATAAAACAACAAAACAACAAAGCAGCCCCCACCCTGTTGGTTAAAACTATTTGTCTGAAGTATGTTTCTCCAGAGGGCCTCTTAAAATTGCATGGCTGTGCTAACATCCAACAGGTGACAACAGAGGTGGGTCTAAAAGTTGTGTACCATGCCAACATTGCATGGTTTTGCAGATTAATCACTTGGATACATAAATTATTTCTTTTGTCTAATGTACTCTAGTACATCAACTGATGACTGAGCTGCAGTGGTGTTTTAGACTTACCATTCTTTACTTTAAATGCCAACTACCTTTATTTGTATCTGAATCCAATTACTTTTGTTGTTAATGTTTGCATCTGTATTTCAATGAAGGATACTGCAGAAGTAGAACTGATGTGGAAAAGACTGATCTCTCAAGAAAGATACAGAAAACTGGTTGAGTTGGCTAAAAATGAGCTGTGCCCATACGTGCTGTCATGGTCAATGTGCAACAGGGAAAGATACCGATAGCGCATACAGGACAAAATAAAAGGGAGAAATTGTTAAATATTGACAGATCAGGTATACTTTCGGAAAAAGGAGGGAAACTGAGGATGTTTGTTTTCCAACCTCAAATCAATTAATATTTAGCCAGTTGTCATGGGTGACTCATCTCTACTATCTATTCCTTGTAAATGTGACTTTAAGATGAAAGAAAAATAGTGATCAGTGTAACCAAGGAATTATCTGGGAAATAAAAAAAGGAAAACATTTCTGGCAGGAAGGGAACTTGTATTGGCTCATCATGGGATCCAGCAAGCACTGGGGCTGGTGTGGGGAGAAATCCCATGGGTTGTGGAGTGAGGTCACATCAGGGCCAGCTGAGATCAGCTTTACCAGTTGTGGAGCCACAACCTCATGCAGTGGAGTAACGCTGGAGCATACAGGCTTACAGCTGTGGTTGCTACGTCATTCTCCATTAATCCGTCATGGAGATTTCAGTCTGGAAACATCTGGCACCATGCTGGTTCAAACTAGCTGTCCCGGCTGGGTACTTCAGAACTAAGGAGATACTTATCTTGGTGGTTTTAAGGCGAGCACTTGACCAGATTAGGTTTGGGACTTGGTGCGGAGAAGGTGACTTAAGCAGAATTTATTAAGGTGCTCAAGTTTCCTATGAGGTGTCCTGGCTGAATTTGCTTCTCTGCTTTGGTGACTGGCTTACCCCCTGGGAAGGGGGGAACAGGGTGGGAGGGCGGCCGTGCAGTGGCTTTGGGTGGTGGCAGGAGCGGAGGTCTGGCTGTCTCAGCTGGACTGGTGGACTTGCACCTCTGTGGCTTTCTCTACAAATATTTGGTATTCTGCTCTTTGATTCCCTGTTTAGTTTAGTGATTTTTCCAAAAGCAGGGGTGAACAGAACAGGCTGAGCAAATGATTTGGGGCTTTTTTCCCAAAAGCAGCAGAATTGATCTTTTCTTTGGCATGCAGTCATCAGAGGGAACTGAGGTTGTAAAAGATAAAAAGTGCTGAAATTCGTTCACAAATCTTTTGTTTAGAAGCCTTGCTGAAGTTTTTCAGAAGGCAGATCACAGACTATACTGTGCTAAACTGCCTCTTTATTACCCAGGTTGCTAGGCTTATTTTTCTTACTTATTAAAATAAGGTACAGTGAAATCGAGGTAAGAGCATATTATTATATTGTTCAACTCCTGAATATCAGAAAATAAAATGAACTAAATCTTACTATGCAGTTGAAAACCACAGAACTCTCTCTCTCCTCTGTCATTTCCCCAGCTTCTAGTCTGTACTACCATGCCCAAAATGAAATTTGCAGTGTGTGTGGGTTCCTGTCTCTCTGACTGAAGTCTCTATGCATGTAAGAATAAAGTAAATATGACCTCTTCTCAAAGTGTTTTTCTCCTCCTGTGGCCCACCACACCGATTACTTCGCCTTTGAAATATTTCCTTCACAAAATGGAACCACAAATGTACTCTTCTATGAAATAGAAGGGATTTGGGTTGATGGTATTCAGTTTAAAAAAAAAAAAAAAAAAAAAGATTTTCTAGTATGTGAATTTTCAGAAGCAGGGGCATTGCTCAGGCATGAGATGGTGCTAAATAAGGTGTGTCATGCTACACTTAATGATTTTGTTGTGTAAGACTAGTTATTGGGTTGTTTTTTGGAATTAAAAGCAAGTTGTATATTTTATTATAATTACTCGTATTAAGTACAGGTGGAGCCAATGTTTCAGTAGGATTGGGGCAGAGAGGAGGAATTGGCTTTAGCTCAATATTTACCAGTGCCCAAAGGGGTATTATTCAGACTCTGTATTTAGGTTAATGTATCAGATTACAAACAAGTACTACTTTGGTACTTGATTATAGTAAAAATGAGAATGATTTCACTTTTCTTTCAAATATATGGTAAAAAGTCTTTAGACCGCAGGGGAAGAGTCTGTGTGTGAGCACATGTAATGTTTAGATAACTTTTTCCCCAGAACTTGTAATGAAATAGATAAGTTGAGGAATAGATAGGTTGCTGTCTCCTGGGCCATAGTTAGTTAGCTGTGTGCCTTGTACCACTCTGTGGTGGAGCAAGCACAGCAAAAAAGCAAAAGTAGGGTGGGGTGGGATGCAATGGAAAAAGGGGCTGGATCCCCTTTCTGAGCAGAAGGGAAAGAATCCGTGCCAAAGTCCTAGCTGTAATATGCCTTAACATGATGGTGTCGGCTATTCTGTAAGTACATTTCCACTCCCTGTGTGTAATGGTAAAATAAGGTAATGTCTCCATTCATAAACTCGCCACGCCATCTACACTGTTGTGCGTTTAAAACAGTGTCAGTATAATGTAAGGGAGAGGCAAGAGTTCTGCTGTTGAGAACTTAAATGCTATTTCATTAAATGTTGGTATTTTGCTCAGAGCTATTGCTATCCCACTTCTACATTCTCAGCTGTGGGACATTTTCTCCTGAAATGAAGCCAGGATGTGCTCACTTGCACGGAGCTGTGTGCAAATGCCTTCTGTTCCCTTGAGTCTCCGTTATCAAAGTTTGGAATCCGCTTTACCTAACTTACATCTAATTTTGTTCATTTAATACACTAAACTGGTTCCAGCAAAATGTCGGTCATGAAACACAGGGATAAAAAAATTTTAAGCTTGAAAGAAAATTGTTCAGTTCATTCACAGGAAATGTAATAAATTACCTTAAAATAGTGCCTTATCTCATGTTTATGCTAAATTTCAATTCTTGTTTGTCTATTTTTTTTCTCCCAAAAGGAATAAACGTTCTCTGCACCCAGAGGGATTAGAAAGCTGAAAGACTCCCGTGTTCACATGTTTTCTTTTTCCTTTCTATTTTTTTCTTTACAGTGACATTTCAGAACTTGCCTACCTAAAGAGCCTTATCCTTAAAACAGTATTTTTCACCAGGATGCATGATGGCGGAAGAGTGACTGCTCCCTGTGACGCTTCCTTTAGTTCCAGGGACACCCAAAGCATGGCTGATGCTGCTGGAGGAGTCAGGTCCTCTTCTCCTGGGCTGCTCCCTTGCAGGTGCTGGCACAGGTGTTGCTATTGTGAAACAGGTCAGGGAACAGAGATGCACTGTTCTAAAAGTGTTACTTTACACTGGCCTAAAGCCCACAGTTTTGCTGATACTTTGGGTCAAAACAGATCGTTTCATATCAGACAGGTTAAATGCTGAGTTTTGGTGGGTTTGCTGTTCGGGTTTTGTGGGTTTTTTTGTTGTTGGGGTTTCTTTGGCTTTGGTTTCAACAGTGAGGCTTTGAAACAAGACCTGGAATTTCTGAAGATGTTATTCTGCTTAATAAAATAGCAAAAAAGTTAAATAGCTGGTTTTGGTTTTCATAAATATTTAACATTAAGTAGAAATGGATCATCAGGACTTCTGCACATTAGAAAGCAGTAAGACAAGTGACAATGCCAACTTGTTTTTTTCCTGCCTTATTCTTCTTTAATTAGATGGCTGCATGATGCCTATGAAGGAAAATACAGACTCACTTAACAATAGGCCTTAATGTTCAAAATAGCCTCAAGTCACCTTGTAGTATCTTTGAATGGTTTGGGTTGGAAGGAATGTTAAAGATCATACAGTTCCAACCCGCCCCTGCCACGGGCAGGGACACCCTCCACTAGACCAGGCTGCCCAAAGCCCCATCCAACCTGGCCTTGAACACTTCCAGGGATGGGGCCTCCACACCTCTCTGGGCAACCTGTTCCAGTGCCTCACCATCCTCACAAGAAATAATTTCTTCCTAATATCTAATCTAAATCTACCCTCTTTTAGGTTAAACCCATTGCCCCTTGTCCTATCACTACACTCCCTGATAAAGAGTCCCTTTCCATCTTTTCCTGTAGGCCCCCTTTAGGTACTGGAAGGCTTTAGTTCAAGGGATTGCCTGTATTCTTATTTTTATGTGAAGTGACAGTCTGAAGATACTGAGGTGATCCCTTCTGTCCAGGAAGGCATACTGTCCACAACTAAAAAGGGAGAAAAGGTTAGAGTGATTCTTTCCTCTTACAATGTAGAAGGCAGTCAGTTGCTATAGCCCCAGAGTGCTCTGCCCTTCTGAGGTGTCATGAAGGGGTTTGGGTGACACTAAATATACTTGCCCTCAGGCATGTTCTTGTTACGTAGTTAATCACCCACTCTAAAGGTGATATTGTAGTTAATGAATTTTTGTGTGTGGTGGTTTTTGTTTTTTTTTTTTTTTAAACCTACATGGAGGGGTTTGTGCTTAACTCCTACTGTGCCCCCTGCTTTGGGATAATAATGATAGGTTTGTGTTGGAAAACTGTTCTGTATTGAGAAACATGTTTCTCAAATGAAATAATGTATAGACCGTGAACATATCTGGTTAATGTTCTTATTTTTGGATGTTGGCATCTTAGGGGTGTTTGTGTGTGTATACATATATAAATATATATGTACGTATTTTTAATGTTTGTGGTTAGATAAAACACTGCAGGATGCTGATCTAGAGAAACAGATGATGATCCATGCAGTAGAGCTGGTGGAACAAGACTGCATAGCTTATCTAGTTCTGACTGTTCAGATGTTTCTAGCTTGTGGCTAGCTAGACATGTATCTTCCTTGTAGAAGGAGATTTAAAAAAAAGATTTTCCTGTACAAGCTTACTTTAAAAGTAAATGCTAATATTTGCAAGAGAAATCAGTGACCCTTTGTTTTTTGGATACACTATTTTAATAATGTCTTTAAACAGTTCTACAATAAAGGCCACTTTCTGCAAGCCACACCCCTTGGCAGTATCCTAGTAGCGAAAGCATCTCGGGCTGCAGCTCTATGTGTGCTGTAGGAACAGCTGTGAAGCTTGAAGGGGTTTATGCTGCTGGTCATCATACCAGTAGCATGGCTGGTAGGAAAGGGCTGCTGTAGGGGGCTGATGCACAAGGCAGGCCTAGCTGACTTAGCCTTGCGCTCTTGTTAGAGTAGAGCCTACGCTGTCCCCTCCATCCATTCATTCTTCTTTCCATTGCTCCTGACCTGGTGTACCTGCAAAGAAGTGAAACATGAGAGTAGATGGGTTTGTTCCTGGGCTAAGGAGCTGGATCGGTTCATGGAGAGGTGTAACGAGTACTAGCGAGGATGGGACCACCTAGTCAGGAGCACAGGGGAGGTGTGGGGAAGGAGAACACTTACTTTTGATGGCTGTGCACTGTTGGACTGACTCAGCTGGTGGTTTTTACTGGCAGGTGAAAATAACCAGGTGACTGTGTACTGAAACACATAAAGGGGACTCCTGTGATCTGCTTTGCTGTCTCCACTTCTGCGAATAATAAAGTCAAAAAAGGTTATTTTAAGAACATCTTAAACCACTGCAGCTCTTTATTCAGTGACTATCTGTCCCTTTTCGGTGAATGTTAAAAACATGGGCACAAAGTTGACTTTTCACTGTACCTTTCTGCAAATGCAAATAAACAGTCATTGCATAGTTGTTTTCTCATGTCTTAGAAAGGAAGCTATTCCTGCAAAGTGGATACAATCTGTCTGTTATCTGAGCAGCAATCCAGTGCATGGCTGAACTGCTAATCAATTCCTGTGCAGAGAGGATGCTTGGAATACAGTTCAGAAATGTTCTAGATTCATCGTGTCTTAATAGAGGGATCAGACTGATGCATTAGTTTTGCTTTTTGGCTACATCTAGCAAACTAGCACCTCATGGAGGATTTGGAAAAGTGAAATAAGGAAATACGCTGGGGTTGGTTTTTTTCTTCTTCTTAAATGAACATTTGATTCCTATCAAAATGACATTCGTTGCCTTGAAATTGTATAACCCTCTTGTATTAAAGTGAGGCAATCACTGAAGAACTACAGGTTTATAGGGTATTTGCTCTGAAAGCTTGCAGCAGGCAAAATTTCTCTGGCTTGAGCTCTACCTGTAGGATGAGTACTATGGGGATTGTTGTTCACTTCTTATGTGCAGGTTCGTGTAGTTCATTTGCCTGTGCTGATGGATGGGAGAACATTAAAATAATGCTGTACACAACTGGAAAACTCTGAACACAGAGACTGATGGAGAAAGGTTGGTTGATGTCCTCTCCAAGGCAAAGTGAGACAGTCTGGCTCCTCAGGGTCAAGTTACGCAATGTATCTTGAGCTGATGTAATAGCTCCCTCCTGTCTGAAGAAGGGGAATACGCCCCCTCACATTCCTCCTCTTCATGCCATTCCCCCTCCACTCATCCTCATTGAGTCTGACATTTATCTGACCCTACATAAAGCTGATTTCTTGCTAACCTGGCAGAAAACTCTTTTTGTGCCAGGTTAATTTTCCACCGTTAATAACCTGATTTGATTTACTGCTTTATCAGGCAAGTGCCAGGGTTGGTAGAAGAGAGGAGGTAAATGCAGGGCCACCCCTTTCAGATAATGAGGAACCATTAGGAGTGAGCTGATAAAACTTCATGCCAAAGCTTTGCTTCTGTGGCACTGAAATGAGTGTTGCTGCTTGATGACCCAGTCCCTTCCCACCTTTCCTTTGTGCTGGCTCCAGTACTTGTTTGGGTGATGTGCTGAAACACGTTGGCATCTAAGCTGCCATGAAACCTGGGACTCTGGGTGTGATAACAGCTTTACCTTTTTTATGCTTGGTGAGACTCAGGTTTTGCAGAGGACTCCCTGCTGGTATTAACCTGGTAGGCGCATACTGGCATCACATGGCACGTGTGTCATGCTGTCTGCCCCCCGGATCCTGCTCAGAACTCCAGGGTGCGTCTGTCCCTTTAGATGAAGTCGTGCCTTCCACATCAGATTGTGGCATTTGCTGGGTAAATTTGGTCTAATAGATAGTACTTTTGCCATTTATATTGTCAGTCAGACGTATATTGACCATTTCAGCTGAATTGTTTGATTTTTCTGTTCCAATAAACTACAGTAAGAAATTTGGACCCAACAGTAAGTATCTAGTGGAATAAAATTAGATTATTTTTTTTTTTTGGCCATGAGTGCAATTGTTCTGGATAGCAAAGACTCTTACTAATTATTTTTTGTTTTTAAAGTCATTGAATAGCCTGTTCATTCTTGGCCATTTTATTCTATTCCTCTTCCTCTCAAGTGGTTGCACAACTTGACATTAAAATCAATAATTCGTCATTGATAATTGCTCTCAGGCTATGACATCAGGATTTTCTGGAAATATAAATTCATAGTGCTGATAGCAGACTATATGATTTCATTTCTGGAAATCGGCCAGTACAGTTGGGCTCCGTGATGTACAGGATGCAAGGGAGGAGATGATACAACACTAGTGTGCGTATGTGCCTGACACATTCGGTCTGTGTTTTCTGTTTTGTTTTTTAGGGACTGCTGTGTCCCTAAAAAGTACATCTTTAATTCAGATGTGCTCTGATAAAACCAGAGCATCTCCTTGCTATTGTTTGAATATTTTGTTGTTCTGATACAGCTTTCCTGTTTTCTGCCTTTGCATTATTTATTTTTGCCTGGCAGAGTGAATTAATTGCTTCTTAAAAATAGTGCTGCAGGGATTAGTCTGCCGTAGGCATTCTTCTCGCTGTTCCGCAATTCCTGATGGTCTAATATGTGAGTTTTGGAGGCCTGGTGCAGACCTGCATTGAGGCAGCACTCTGCTCTGAAACAGATGTGTTCAAAAGGATTATCAGAAACATTCTTCATTTGCACGTGGGTGGAGTGGGCTCGGTGTTCAAGTGAGAGACTATGGCGGGCGTCTCCAGAAGTTAGGAATTGCAATTAGATGCTGGAACGGTCGACCACAGGATGCTGACAGGGCCAAGAATTTAACAAGGTTCGAAAAGGAATTGGATGTTTGCTTAGGGGTTACGAATAGAGGGAGTTGTCAGGATAAATGATTACCAAACGTTTTGGAGGGAGTATCAAACCTTATGTTTTTGAATCTGTGCTGGTTTCTAGGTATCAGGCTAGGTTACCTGGCTTCTGCTGATTCTGGGGCTCTTAATATTGCAGGACTAGTCAGACCTGTAGTTAGCGATCCACTTTGGCAGTTCTGTGTTCCGAAAAGTATGCCAAAGGCTTTTGGGGACTGGGAACATCACATCCGTAGGTTTGGCTTGCAATGCGGTGTCCTCTTGATTTCAGCCATTTTGGAGGCAGACTGCTTGAGGTAAGGGAAGATATCTGTACCCTCAGCAGCAGTACTATTCCTATGTGAGCTCCCAAAGTGCCTTGGCAATGAGTAGTGTATGTTGGGCATTGACTTCTAGACAGTGCAAGGCAGAATCATTCTCGGCTAATAAAACTATTAAGTGCATCCCTGAGCTTGGGCTGTACACCTCCTTGGACCAGACTCTTTTGCAAGAGACTATATTGGGCTTTGTAGATGTGCCTGCACATTCAATGTTAACTGGTACCTCTTGACAAAGTTTTTTATTTTTAAACACGTTTGCTTCACATATGTATTGTACACACCTCCAGCACTGAAGTGGTCTTTGGGGAGTGGCATGAGCACAGCAGGTTTCATCTCCTGACGTTCCAGCTGGCTCACCAAATGTAGTTTGAGCTTAAAGCTGGTTGAAAGCAGTCTTGTTTTCCCTACTCCCTTAAGTTAGCCCTGTCTCTCATGCAGCCAGACAGGGAGCTCAGCCAACTGAAAACTTAACCCTACCCTCTCTAAAAATAACACTACTACTTTTCCTCAATCTCAGTTGCCCGAACTAGCTTTCTACCTAGCTGTAAGAGCGCCAGTGACAAGGTAAAGGAGAGGTCAATATAACATGGCCAGTTGTATATGGGGGTGTAGGATAGCAGGTTTGACCTAAATCGCACACCCCATATGCTGAGATACTGTGTTTCTTCCTGCAATCCCCAAAACACATGCAAAGCTGAAAAAAGTAGGGATTTTATCCCTTTATGTTTTAAGAAAAAAAAACCCAAAAACTTTCTGGCTTTGAGCTTAGGCTTCTATGAACTGTCTTCACTTGCAAAGAGGTTAGTTATTTATTTTCCTGCCAGTTTTAAAATAAAAGAAGATTGGAAAAAATGACACCTGAATGTTAAAGTTATCCTATGGGTTAATTCCGGTGCTTTTGGATAAAAATGAAAAGGAGAGAATTTTCATCCTCTTCCAAAGTTTTCTGGGAAAACCTGTTGCAAACGAGGGCAGTGATATTGCTAAGGAACTCTCATTAATGTTCTCCTTCTCTAGCAGCAATGTAATTTCTTGATGGTTAAATGGTAGGGTCTTACACTATGCCTCTACCAGTTTTAAAAATTTTCTTTAGGAAATGACAATAGGATGGAAAGAAACTTCCAGGATTGCAGTGTGTACAGCACCGTGGATGAATGAATGAAACCTTGCAGCATGTGGTCTGACGACTGTTGAGAAGTTGGCATTTGTCTGTAGGTAAAGTCACATGAGTGAAAGACAGTGATACTTCCAATAAAGCATGGTCAATGCCAGGAAACTTGTTTGCTTATATTGTGATTTTTGTGCTGTAGCCATGGTTGAGAAGTGGTTAGTTTCTCCAGAGCAAGGGTTTTCTTCCCTGTGGTTTTCTGTGTTTTGAACCTGTCTAGGTATCTGGCAGTGCTCAGGTGCAGGTTAACATCTGGAATACAGACTGCTTGCTGTCTTCCAGGTTCTCTACTGAGTATCACCCCTCCCTTTAATGGGGCTCTTGCAGTGAAACCCAGAGGATGCACCCTGCTGCAAACCTAACTCCTCAACCTGTATTCCACCTGGTTAAACCTGGACAGGTTGGTTAAAGCATGCAGAGAGATGATGAGACAGCTATTGCAAAATGTACAAAGACTTCCTTTCTTCTTTTCAAATTGTACTGAGACATTGTGGTATTCTGGTCTCAAAACTGGTGGAGCCTGCAAAACAGGTTTTATGGTATTGGCATGGTAGAGAAGCGAGTGTGTTCTTAAAGTCTGAAGGTGGGGAAGTTGGAGATAAATAGTTATGAAGTTTGCCATGCTCTAGGAGGTTAGAGGTTGGGATAAATGATGCAAAAGGTGTGGTTTTCTGACCTAGAGCTTGGCACGTTCTTGGTAAAGAGGACCAGAGAGGGACTTCAGGCTCTTTAGTTGGAGGCCAAAGCTGCTCCCATTAAAAAGACAAGCTCTGCATGATTGCCGAAGCCAGTGGGTGCGGGTGGCAGAGGTTGCATGAGTAGGGGATCAGTAGCTAGTTCCTGTATGACCTCGGGGAAGCGTTCTTGCATACTATAATTCTGGTTGATAGTCATGCATGATTTTTAAGAACTTACATGGGCATCACAGGAATTGTAAGTTGAAACACCTGTGTTTACCTTAGCTATCTCTAAGTAAAGACTTAGATTGAAGTGTTCTGGATGAATGACAGATGTCTGTGTCGGCCTCAAGTGCTGAAGAGTTGCATGCTAACCACAAAAATTGCCACTTAGGAATTTTGCTTTTTATACAAAAAATCAAAAGGCAAATGAGTAAGTATGGGAAGAATGTATGTTTCCAAACTCTCTGCAGCCAGGATGTCTAGAAGTATGGGGATAGTCCTATAATTTTGCTAATGCTGTAAGAAAAAATACTACACGTTGTGAAACTTGCAGTCCAGTTATGGGAGTAGCACTGAGTCTAAACATGTGGGGTGGGTGCATGCATACAACAGTGTGAATTCACACACACAACAATAGCCTAAAATTCATGTCCTGACCACAATGATGTTGCTCCATTTTTCAGTAACTAAGAAAGGAATTTGGCGCAGTGAATGAATTTGAAATGCTCTCAGTTGGCCTGAGTGATCCAGAAGCATTCCTTCATGTTATAAGAAACATGTGCATTTTATGTTCACAGGCGGTGATTGCCATATACTAGAATGCAAACAGAGTACTCCTTGCTGCTGGTTCTCTAACTCAGACTAGGCTGGACTAGCTTTTATTTAACCAAGCGGGACAAAAGAGGCATACTGCAAGCACTGAGATAGAGCTGGGAGTAAGTTAAAGTTGTGTTCTGGTAGCGATTCCTTGTAGGACTATGTGAAAAGGCTAGAGGTATGAGCCTTCTTCAAAGGGGTAGTGTGTGGAGTAGTTTTATAATGTTCTTTAAGAGGAGTAGTAGTAGTAAACAGTAAGCACTGTTTACAAGACATTGATGTCCTTATGAAGCCTAATTTTTTGGCTATTGCTCAGAATATCTGAGGGTGGCAGGCACCTCTGGAGACAGCCCAGTCCCATTCCCCTACTCAAAGCAGGATTCACCAGAGCAGGTTGCCCAGGACCCTGTCTGGTTGAGTTTTGAGTATCTCTAAGGATGGAGACTCCACAACTTGTCTGGGTAACCTGTTCCAGTGTTTGATCCTTTACAGTAAAAAAAACCCCAAACCAACTAAACAAAAAAAACAAAAGCCAAAACAAGCTTATGTTTATGTGAAGTTTTCAATATTTCATGTCCATTATCTCTTGTCATTTCAATGCATACCTCTGAGAGAGGAGCCTGGTTCCATCTTCTTTACTCCCTCGCACTGAGTGGTCCCAGCTCTCTCAGCCTTTCCCTGTATGACAGGTCTCTAGTCCCTTAATCATCTCTGTGGTCCTTCACTGGACTTGTGTTCGTATACTCATGTGTGTCTCATGCTGGAAAGTCCGGCACAGGACACAGTACTGCAGAGATGGCTCCCCCATCGCTGAGCAGAGCAGAAGGATCACATCCCTCAATCTGCTGGCAGCTCTTCCTAGTGCAGCTCGGGATCTGTTGGCTGTCTTTGCTGCAGAGGCGTGCTGCCAGCTCACGTTCAACTTGTCTACCAGAACCTGCGAGTCCTTCTCTGCAAAGCTGCTTTCCAGCCAGTTGGCCCCCAGCATGTACTGGTGCTTGGGGTGGTTCCTCCCCAGGTGCAGAACTCCCCATTTCTCCAGCCTGTCGAGGTCACTCTGAATGGCTGCACAACCCTCTGATGTTATGAGCTGTTCCTCCCAGTTTTGTGTACTCTGAAAATTTGCTGAGGCTGCACTTTGTCCCATCATCTAAGTCATTAATGAACATGTTAAACAATATTGGCCCCAGTATTGCTCTCTGCAGTAACACCACTCGTAACTGGCCTGCAGCTGGACTTCGTACCACTCATCACAACCCTTTGAGCCTAGCAGCTCAGCCAGTTTTCAATCCACCTTACTTTCTGCTCATCCAGCCCATTTAGAGGTTGTATGAGGTTAAAAATCTGTATCACTAAGTAAGGACTCATCAAACTATTACAAGTTAAAAAATCCAGATAAATGTTGCTGAAAACAGGAGATTAAAAATAAATAGTAATAACAAAGCAGATAGAGAAGACTGCAAAAGAGCAAGGAGAGGAAAGGAGGTGGATAAGTACAGTTTTGGGTGGAAGGGGAGCTCTGCTAATAAGCTGTGGCTTAGCTTTTCCTTTGTTTACAAGAGTCTTTGGAAGTGTGGCCTAATACTTTTTTTTTTACTTTTTTTTTTTCTTTTTTTTTTTTTTAGAAAAATAAGTTGTCGAGTGAGTGAGTGAGTAAGTGATAAGAAGGAAAAGCTCACAATCTTGTTTGGAGATCTCAAAATGCTGCTCAACAAACCTGAGCCTTGCCATGGCTCAGTTTCACAACTGGCTGAAATCTATGTACTGGATTCAAACCCTTCTTGTCCCCATAGGAGAACAACTTTCCTTTGATTATTGTTGATTTAAACAAACTTTTCTCTCTTGACTATGGGAAATGATCCAGTACTTAATTATTAGGCATTGTGAACCTCAAGGTTGTGCATGTTATGTACACATTTATCTCAGCTTGTTCTGTTTAAATTGATACTAATTGGTTTTGTTGAAAGCAAAGCTTCTGATAAGATGTCTTGTTATCAGTGTTCCTGCTAAGCTAATTAAACCCCTGAGACAGCACTGCTATACGTTTTTTCTTCCTGTCATGAAAAAAAAGTGTTTATTTTGTCCATAGGCATATGAATTCCTGTATTGCAGCTATCACCTCTCTTACATAGGGGTTTATCTTACTGGGAGGGCAGCTCTGGCAAATTCTGCAGTCTATCTGTTGAAACAAAACAGCCAGAGAGGTGTTGGTAGGCCAAATGCCACTATAATTAGATGGTTAATTATAGTCAAGGTCGTTTGGGAATTTGTGTCCCTGTCAGTATTTCTGTGACCAAACATCCTATTTCCATATACTGGAAATACTCAAATACATCAAATATCATAAATTACAATACCCTAGAAAAGAACTCAGCCCAAAACGAGCACGGGTGTGGAGATCACCCAAATTTCCTATGTGTCGGACCACAATTGTTTCACCTTTAGGATAGTAAAGCAACCACTGATGCAGTAGCATCAGATGGACGTGCTTGTATCCTTTCAAAGAAATTCTCCCCTTTTCCACCCAGGCTCTGACCACTGAGTTAAGATATGTTTCAGTGCAAATGCTTGTAGTGAATTCGTTGCTAAAAATGGGCTGTGTGTATTCTGGAAAATCACTCTTTTTTAACTTGTATTTTAAGGTAGGCATGTGTTTGTTTTTGTTTGTATAGTTTTTTATGCATGCTTCCCTGTAATAATTTTATTAAATTATTAAAATATATATTAAAAATGTTCAGTTATAGATTTGTAGCATTGTTTCTATGTAAATTGTTGGTGCATCTGGCTGCTTGCCCAGTCATGAGAAGTGACAGGATAACCTTGAGGGTGATCTCTTGCAGTAGTGATGTAGCATCTTATTAGGCCTTCAAGGCAAGAGGAGAATTTCCATTCATTTAGATGGCTGTCTTATTGGGACACCACCACCACACCCCCTTTTCAATAAGCAGCATACAGGTTAATCTACTGGACCCTTCTTTGCAGAATATGTATTTGCAGGCTAGCTGGTGACTTTAACTACTACTAAAATTTTACAGTTTCAAAAGAACTGTTATGTAAAGAGGAAATAAGACCTTGATCTTCCCAAACACCTTTCTGAAAGATAAGCAACCTTCTCATTGGAAACTGATATAAAATACGTCTCATTTGTTTTTTAAAGTGTATTTGGGAGCCGGTACATTCCTTCCTCATGGTTTCTTTGAGAACATATTTCTTGCCTGTCTTCTGGAAGACTCCTGTAAGTGATGGTAGCAGGACTAATTTTCTGTGTTGGTTTTCCTCAGTACTTCTAATGGTCTAGTACAGTTAGTATGTGTTAATGGTAACATTTGAAAGTAATTTTTTTTTTTCCACTTGCTTTCTGAAGGTTATTGACCTTTATTCTGTCACATACAAGCTAAAAGGACATTGTTTTTATAACCTCTTCAGAACAGCTGCAACCTTTTCATGAACACCAGAGAGGGTTTTAGGACTAGTTTCCTAGAAAAGTGGGAGTCTGTAGCTTGATGCTACCAGAACATCTCCTTCCAATTACAGCAGACTTTTCCTTCTAGAAAACTGTACAAATGGATTTTTCTTTCTCCCCGATGACCCAACAAAGAACGTAGTTGTAGATGCAGTGTATCAATTCTCCTGTAAGTTGAAGTTGCTGTGGAGTGCTTCCTCTTTGGTGGAGTTGTAAGTAGGAGCCATCCTAGGCTAAAGGGTGGCTCTTTTCATTCTTTGTTCACGCTATACGTTTCAGGGCTCTTGACTTTTACTCAGTCCTTTTGGTTTTGTCAAAATCTTCTCTCCTTCTTGCTTTAATAGATTGTCTGTGGATTCCATGTTGCTGGAACAAACAGTAATGCATTTCATTCAGTAGTAGTTGCCCGAAAGCACAGGTTGATGTACTTCAGACAAATGTCAGCTTAGGTAAGATGCTAGGGGAGCATGCGAGGAAAAGCATTGTCTGCTTCCCTTTGCTCCAGAAAGCTGGTGGCTTGTGAGGAGAGGATTGGAAAAAGGACGGAGGGGGGGAAGAGGAAAAAATCTGAGGTGCTTTATCAGATGGGGGTGAGCTCAGAAGAATGAGACAGCGTAGATGCCAGATTTGAGCAAATGTTGCTGAGTCTTGGTGGAGAGTGCTGCTGTGCAAGAAGGTACGTCTGCCCATTAATGAGCTATTCATTAATCAGCGTCTTCATTAACTTCAGAACACACTAGGGAAGGATATAAGAAAATCTGTACGAAAAAAGAGAAAACAAAGGTCAAAAATCCATAGGTCTGCACTCTTGTTTTTTTTGCATGTGCTTTGTTCCTTTTTTTTTTGTTGTTTTTGCTTCTTTGCAGTATCAGCTTTTTATTGTTCATAGAGAGACAAACAGACTCTTGTTCCAGAGGGAAGGGGGTGGTGGGAAGGCCTGGGTAAGCGGGAGGAATGTCCTGTTCACTGCCTCACTCTGGCTCCAGGTCGAAGACATGGGGGGGGATTTCAATGTATAAGGAGCAGCGAAGTGTCAGAAAACAAGCAACAATGAAAACAAAGCGCAGCCAGTAACCTTGGGGCTCTGACACTGAGCAAATGTTTATCAGAGGAAAATTCTGCTGGACATCACCGGATAAGAATGAGTTGATGTCACTCTTGGCAAGGGCAGGAGCTCGGTTTTTTCCACACAAACAGCACAACACGGCAAGGGGAAAGCAGAGGGAAGGGTGGGAAGGAGGGGAGGGGAAAGAGGAAGAGGAGGAGAGAGATGTTTGCTGTAAGTTGGGCTAATAAAAATATATAAAAGCATGGCTTGTTTTGTTGGAAGGAGTCTCAGTGCTGGGACATAAATAGACAAAGGTTAAGGATGCTTCAGGGCTCCTCCTACACTGTGGCTCTGAAGAGCTGTGCGCAGATTCCTGACAGCCATTGCGTAATTTGCTTTGACTTGCTCCCAGTTGAGAGCGTACTATAGGCTCATTTCTGTGGCCCTTATTCAACAAAACCTCATTTGGCTTTAATGGTGATTTTTGCTTAAGTAAAGAAGTTCAGCTTTTGTGACCTCTGGTAGCTTTGGTGCCTGGCCAGTGAATAGGAGGACCTCCCCTTGCCCTCAACCCCTGCATGCCCTTCTTTTAAAGCTTCATCATATTTTATACTTCAAGTAATACAAAGTTTTCTCTGCAGAAAGAGACACTTAGACTAGGCAGGCAGGGGAACGATGAAAGCTGCCCTCCAACAGGTACCACCACCCTGACACTGAGAAGTAACTACCAGTATTTGGTGAATTTGATGGTGAGCAGTGTTAGAAAACACCTCAGAAAAGGTGCAGATATAATGAATGAATGTTGTGATAGAGCAGTTTTAGAAAAAACTGCTTCCAAAAAACAAAACAAAGAGTTTTCTAAAACCAAAAAATCACAGGGTATCGTTGACAGCATCTAGTCTATGAGCTGTGTGTACTGGAATACCTACAGCTGGTTGTCCCCTCTATGAATGCACTTGTAGAGCATAGAAGTGACACAGCTTTTTATTTATATATTTATTTTAAAACATATGACTTGGTCTAATAACTTCTTTTTTCTTTCCTTAACAAAAATAGGAGTTGTGTGGATTTGCTCTGTTTATGTTCATGTATTCTCATTCAGAGCAGACCATTTCTAAAGTGGCACAAGTTAAACTAGAAAAGAGCTCTCCTGGACTGGAATAAGCGTCAGTACTGAGCCGTATAGCAGTATAGATGTGAGGTACTTTCTGTGTCCTGTATCCTTCCCTTTCCTCATCTCCACCATTTATACAAGTTGCTATGAGCAGCCTACAGCTACCCAAACATCTGTAAGGTATTTGTGTCGTTAGCACAGCCTTTCAGGATATTGAGAACTTGTGGGAAATTGGGCCATTATTTTTTCAGAATGTAAAAAGATTTAAAAACTGGACTGTTGGGGGCACAAACTTTGCAAATCAATTTAACAGTGTAACTTATATTCAGCTGGCTCTCATCACCAGGCTTTTAGAGCTGCTATGGCAATGTCAAGAGGCAAAGCTTTTCATTTGACCCTCTATTACTCGATTCCCTCAGGTATATGTGACTCTCCGGAAGCTTTTCAATTTGATGACTTCCTGCTAGACCACGCTATCTCATTCAAAAAATTCAGCTAGCGTGGCGTTGATTGAATAGGTTTGAGTGCTCTCTGTTGAATGACCTTACTAGACATGTGCACGCTTCAGACCTCTTTTGCAATGACTCAGCTGTGGGTATCAGCAAAGAACAGCGCATCAGACTTCAAGGCAGGGTGAACAAGGAAAAGCTGTTGTGTTTGTGCTACAGCCATTCAGAAATGCAGGCAGTGTAGCCAGGAAGGAGGAACAGTCAGGTTTTGTGTGCTCTACTCCTTCATTGAAAGCTACCAGAATCGAATAAACCATTTAACTGCTGCCGCAAGTGCTGTCCTCTCCCTAAATAAAGTTAGAAGAAGAAGAAAAAAAAATCACATATTTATTAATTAGAGAGTTGAGTGAAAACATTTGAGGTACTGATGCATTTCTAAGAGTCTTAAGATTCCAGACTTCAAGTTTTAAAATGCTCTAAATGGTTTTGTACCTTAATTTTAAAGCAGCTGGGGAGTTAGATACTGTTGGATGTTACTATCACTAATATGTCTTCTGTAGAGTTAGTTTTCCTATTCTTTCTCCCCCAACCCAAGAAGAGATGCATACGTGTCTGCACTGCCATGGCTTGTTTTCATGTTGGTTTTAGACTTTTTTTTGTTAGTGTGGAGATGAGGAGTCAACATGTTGCTATGTATTTACATTAGTGAAAACAAGAAATGTGTCATGATTTCAGAACAAAACATGGTAAGGTGGTTCTGTCATCACTTCTGTGGTTACAGATTCTCAGATGATCAAAATTCTTCCCCTACAAATTCTGTAAAAATTGTGGTGGATCTCCTTCCATGTCCCTTTTCTGAAATCTACCTCTGAGGCTACTTCTGTACCATTTGAAAAAGCAGTGCTAAAGTCATTGTAGAAGTGGATATACTTTTATGTAGGGCCATATACCAAAATGTGGACGAAGTTTAAGCGTGCAAGTTCTATCACCTTCATGAGAAACCTAAGAAAGTATAGGTTGCATTCTGATCTTGACAAGTAAACCACCCTACCTTGCATTTCCCAAAGGGACATAGCCTCAATCTGTGGCTTGGGCCAGCGGGGAGGAGCAGCGGTTCTCCGGAGGAGGTAAGACTTTTGCTGGATCAGCCAGCTTGAACCATTGTGTCCCACAGCCGTGTGAGTGCTAAGCCTGGGAAAGGGGGTGCTGAGCTCAGAGCAGGATGCAGCCCTTTGGGAAGGGGGTGGTTAGGAGAGCAAGGGCCCCTTCTGGGGTGGTTGGGCACCCCTAGCCCTGCAAATGCCAGTGCAGGAGCTGAGCCTATGTCTGTTTAAATTGCTGGGGAAGAGCAGACCAGCACTGGCTGGAAGTGCAACACTGAGTGACCATTTGTAATCCTTTCTTCAATAGTGTGATCCTTTCTTCAATAGTGATCTGAGAAGCAGAAACTCTTACGTTCTGTCTCACAGAAATGCTGAGAGTCTACAATTTGCATGATATAACTATTATAAGAGCTTTAAAGATGCCAAATGTAGTGGAAAAACAACTGTTTCTGTCACCTTCTTTGTTTAAAAATAGCAGCAAATGCAGATAATGTCCTACCAAATGCTTAATTTTCCATTGTTTTCATGTATAATCTTGAAAACTTAATGTG
The DNA here is from genome assembly GCF_011004875.1 of Balearica regulorum gibbericeps. Taxonomy (NCBI): domain Eukaryota; kingdom Metazoa; phylum Chordata; class Aves; order Gruiformes; family Gruidae; genus Balearica; species Balearica regulorum. The sequence continues at coordinate 79,967,549 of NC_046184.1, forward strand.
GAAGCATTCTGCCTTGTTTCTTTTTTTTTTTTTTTTCCTCTCCCTATTTTTGTAACAAAGAGGAGTGTTTGCCTGGCAACAAGGCTGTCTTTGGCTTTACAGCTCATCCCTTCCTGGTATTTTATTTCTTATCTGAAGTCAGAACCTTCTGCACAGAATATAAGAATGAATTGCTGTCAGTGCCGCAAACAAAGGTGTTGTTTCAGATGATGAGTGAAGAGAAATTGAGCTTTATGGGCATGTGTGTGTATATATATATTAATATAGAATAATGTGATTTTCTTGAGATGCCTTTCTGCCTAGCAGTGCATTGCAGAGGGGGAGAGGTGTCTGGCTGGTCCTCTCTTGCTCAGGGAATCCTCCTGAATGCTGCAGCATGGAGGGGCCTGGCAGAGCAGTCCCGAGGCAGCCGGGCGCTTGGGGCTGAGGAGGTGAGTGCTGCTCCTCTGCTGTGGCAGGAGGCCGGAGGTAAGGGAGCAAGCCTCACTTCTCAACGTGCAAGCTGCAGTGGCCAAGCATTGCAGGTCTGTGCTCTGATTCAGGCCTCTCGTTAATCGTTAGAAAGGTTACAGTGCTGGAGCCTCGCCAAGAGTTGTAGCTGGCTTTGTGCACAAGCAGTACCCAATGGAGACGTGTGAATGGAAATGCTGTTAAGATTCTCTTATAGTAAACCAAGTCAGAAAGTCTGGGTTTTTTTGTGGTGTGGTTTCTTTTTTTTTTTTTTTTTTTTTCCAAAGGCATACCAGATAAAGTATTCAACAGTTGGGTAACTATTCAGTGGTTTTAGTTTTATTTGGCTCTTCTGCATATTTTCTAGTGTTATGAGCAAAAGGAATAGACGCATGTCCTCATGTACCCATAATGACTTGAACTGATGATACTCTGATGCTGTATGCATCCATAACGTGACGTATCTTTCTTTCTCTCTTAGTGTAGTCAGAGGATGCTGAGAGACAGTCCTGTACCTGGGGGGGTGTCTTATAATTTTGCATGCCAGGCTGTGCCTCAGACAGAGGAAGAACAAGCTGTTCTGCTGGTTGGTCCCCTTGTGAGCTAGACTGGCTTGCTGGGCTGACGGACAATTAATAGGCACGAGTGGCTAGTTTTCGGGTAGGTTGATGAGCTGAATCCATCTGTGGAGGAGCTCAGTGAGAACCAGACCTGGTACAAGGACAGAGCCTGGGCTCTTGGCGAGGAGGGGTGGTAGATAAACAAGATTCATCCCCTTTTCAGTGGCAGAGTGCCCTAAGATCAGCTCAGGATGTAGTTCTGCAAGGATACCTTCTTAAATAGGGACAGAGGGCTTCTCCTGACTGCTAGGAGGTTTATCCAGCTATAAAGGCTTTATAAGACTTGTAATGGACCTTATAAGTACCTTGAGGGAGATGTGATTTAGGATGAGCAAAGCTCCACCTATCACATATTTAGAACTGTTACAGTGAGGAAGTGAAGTTTTGCTATACAATGACTGATACTTTCCATGACAGACTTAGGAAGTAGGTTCGTGCTGTGTGTGAGCACATCATCATCAGACTGTATGTTTAAAAAAAAAAAGGGGGGGGGGGGGTGATGTTTTTACAGCTGCACTGTTTAGGGGGGGGTTAAGTGGAGACAGAAATGAATTGTTATATTCTGGGTATATCTAACTGCAGAGGGAGTGATGCGCGTGCTTGGCGGAGCCGGAATGTGGAAGTTGTTGGGGCTGGCTCTGAGACGTGTCTCCCTGGGCTGATGGCCACGCTGGGACTTAAGTGATTGTCTTCCAGCATGGGGAGCCAGGGCTCAAGAAGCTCCCAGGCTCACTAACCCCATGCTGTTGCTTGTAGTAACGGATAAAAGTGGTACTCCTGGTCGCTGTTACCTATAAGGACAGGATCACACAAGTGCTGTCATTAGGTATTCAAAGCTTGGTTAAGTAGCAGCTTATGCTAATAGTGAGATGATGCTCTTTCATGATATTTTACTAGTGAGTTCGTTTACTGAAGTGCAAAGAGAATGTAAACTTTCTGCTACAGAGGAGGTGAAATTTGCCTGATTTCCCCACCACCACCACCTATGGGGATTTTAAAACGCTTCATGCTAGGGATTCCTTATTGTGCTTTGTCTTTCTTCAAGGCACTTTGCCACTTGACAGTATTTGACAGGAGATGATAAACGTGGAGGTAATACAGAGCACAGCAGGCTACTTATTTCTGTATACCTGCTGAATGTTTTAGGTACCCTAATAAGCCCTGCAAAGCTGAGTGATTAGTCTTTTAAACACACTGTCAAAAGTAAATAGTGTGTGCATAGTCTCCTCCATCTCTCCCCAACTCAACCTTTGAGTAATTTCAGTATCTTAAGTTTAGTCGTTGTAATTTCATGCCAGCTCCATGTTTCCTGCTGACCATGAAGAACACCCTTATGTTGCAACACAATGCTGGGAACAGTAATGGTTATTTAGATACTAATATTGCTGAGGAAATGATATCCATTGTATCCCTTGAGTTACTTCTAAAATCAATTCTAATGGTTGTGGGAAAAGAATCAAAACAGACAGAGGGAAAAGTAGAACAGTGCTTGAGTTTGGCTAATTTGAATCGGGAAGGTAGAAACAAACCCCCAATATTTAAATGCAAGTGGGAGAGAGCACAGGGGTGAAAGTGTTGATTCAGACTTCACCAGCAGGCATTCATGGAAGAAATGTCAGATGGTATGGTCATTTAAATAGAAGATGGCTCTCCCTGAATAATTTTGTGCTGTTTGGACAGTGGGGTTGCTGAAGAAAGATGCTGAATTGTCTGAGGGCAGCCAGGTTCCCAAAGTGATGCTTCCTCGCTTCATACTGAACAGGAGAAATGCAGTGGGTAGACCTTTCTCTCCTTTACTCAGTTGGACTTGCTAGTAGATAACCACTTACCCTAACGAACAAAACAGTCCAATTTTTTATAAGAAAAAGTAAGGAGCAGTTACTTAATTTCTGTGGATCATATGCTGTATGAGCTATCTATGTATGGGTTGCACCATTTAAATAGCTTCATCAGCCCCACTTGGACTTTTCCGCTCCTGAATAGTGTAACTATTCCTAAGCCACACTGGTAAAGCTTTTGGAGAGCAACTTTGTATGGTCCTCAAATCAGGCTTTTTAAAAATATGGGGCTTAGGCAATACAAACTTTTGGATCACGTTACTGCAGCACACAGGAAAAAAACCCTGGGCTATCCAGTTTAAGAAATAAGTCTCATCCAAATTAAAATTTGGTTCTGAAATGGCAGCCCACATGGCTAGCAACATGACCGAATGGTACGTTGGGTTGTACGTGAGAAAAGAAGAGAAAGGAGAAAATGTCGGCTCTGTTGCATTTACAAAGGACTCTCGTATACTCTCTGTATTTTCCTGAACGCACGTAGTAGAGAGAAGTTACCATTCCTAGTACCCGTGGCCAGAAAGTGTCAATAGTATTTTTTGGCTAGTGCTTCTTTAATGTATGTGTTGGCACTCTTGGAAAAATGGACAAAGGTGGTGACATGGCAACAACTCTTGGCCATGACATTACTTTTACTACGGCAACATGCATTCACTCCAGCCCTTAAGGTTTGGGGCTGCACTTGTAATTGAGGATATAGTGTTTGCCAGAACAGGAATGGATGATTTTAAGTCTAACATTTGACTGTATTTTGATCTGCTACAGAAATTCCTTGTGAGGAGAGAGGAAGAAAATCTCACAGGTGTCTCCTTTTTTGTGATGATACAAAAATCATAGGAAATACATGAAAAGTGCTGCTACATGCCAAATAGAAACTGTGTATTTCACATATATAAATGATGGTCATACCAGAATCAGTACTGTGCTTTGTTTGCAATTACAAAGCATCAATAAAAAGTTTCATCAACAGATCATAATACTTATTTAAAAGGAACTCTTTCAGTGAAGCTATCTTTAACGTTTTCTCTGCCACTTTTAAAACTGTTTTCTCCATCTCTAGAGAAGAAAACCAAAGTCTTGTACTTGCTGAATCTGTAGGTAAATGGCCTGTTCATCGGTCTTGCTCCGTGCCATGCTGTAGCAATAAATTGCAAACAGCAAACTTTCAAATTGACACCTGAACTGAAGAAAGTGACCAAAAGTTTGGAGAAAACCAACAGACAGCAATATCAATTAATCTAATAAGAGATGTTACTTGTTGAAGAGGCATACCTAATTTACAGGCACGGTGTACATGTAATCTGTGAGCCTGAAGTGGCTGACCATTTTCCCTTGACTCATCTTTCCTGTAACGTGGTCTCAGGCACAAGGCCTGTAAATAAGTTACCATGGAGAAAACTAGGTTGTGGACTCACGCTTGCAGCGCTTCAGCTATGCTGTAGTAATTGCCTGTGCACGGGCTTTTGCCTCTTTGTAAATGCAGTGCAGAGTACTGTTCGCCCACTGAATTTACTTGGGGTTAGTGTGTGTACACAGGCTGGTTATTGTGGTATAGCAAACGTGCCCCAACTTCACGTGGGTGCCCTTGTGCTCAGAGGTGACTTTAGATGTCACCTTTCCTCTAAACCAATGAACACTGTTTTTTGGGTTTTCCTGCTAGCATGTGCTATGTTGTGTGGGTAAATATCCATGCACTTTGCCTAAAATAAAATAGAGATTGCTGTGAGGCTAACCTTTATTACTAGTAATAGCATCAGTTAAATGAGTTTTAGCTTGCAGATTTTTGGGGTTTTTAAATTTTATTTAAAAGAAATTGAGTTTATTTGCTCCCGCTGTCCCTTTTCTCTTCCATCTATAGCCTAGAAAACTTTGCATCTGCTGCCAAATTTCAACCAAACTTTGCAGCGGGAGAGAGTTACGAAAGGTAGTTAATGTCCTATTATTTCAAGGAAGATGGGTGGACAGGTAAAGTTGAGAATCTCTCGATGCTTTGCAAGCATTAAAAAAAATGAAGTGACAGCTTGCTGTTGTTAAAACTGAGAGGTCCCCCTCTGTCCTTTCCTTCCCTCTTTCCTGCTCTCCTGGGACTAGCTCTAGTTTTTGATCTCCTGGTGCTCTGATTTCTTTTACTACCCTAGAGGAAAAAAAACCACTGGATTAGTTCTCTGTGGTTTTAATGAAGTGAACCATTTTCTGTGTAAGAGCTGTGGTGAGGCATGTGGTGAGGAAGATGGGAGTTGGACCTTCCCTTTTGTAGAGCACGTGTGTGGGGGTCAGAGGGAAGAAGCTGTTGATTTGGCTCTGGTTGTTTTATGAACTCTTGTTAGATGTCTGAGAATCTGTGTGGGAGAGACGGTGTTGATGCTCAGTGCACAATGCTGTAGGAAAGCAGGCTCTGCTGCCGCCCGTTTGGTATTTGAGGGCGAGAGAAGGGAAGGGATGTTCGGGCAGTGAAATCATTAGGCCGAGGGACAGCAGTTTCCATGTGGTCTCAGATAAATCATTTAATCCCATGGTGCCTCAATTCCTCGTTTTAAAAAATGACGTTAGTCTTCTGGCCTTTGGGTAGTACTGCAGAGTACTTAGGATAATGGAGTCAGTTGTAGCCTGTGGGTATCACGTGCTTATGTAATCAGATGATGGTAGGTCTTGAGTCTCTCTTGATGTGTTTTTAAAAAAAAAAAAAAGTCACTGCAGAGTAAATGCAGCTTATTGCATGACACAAGATCATCGTCTCTCACTTCACTGTGAATTAACCCATCCATTTTTACAGTCTTGTGCTTATTTTTATACTTTGGGGTCTGTGGCAGGAAGCTGGCCATACAGTATTGCAACTGCAGAGTCAAAACCACTCTTCGTTATTACATCTGTGCTCTAAAAGTAAAAAAAAAAACCAAACCCAAAAAACCCAAAAAACAACAGGGAGATGGACTGGGTAGGATCTTAGCTGCTTTTAGTTGAATAAGTGCAGCTGTGTGCTTTTCCTCAGAGTACATTGTGTACCTTTTTCCCTACCTGAAGCTTCGAAAGAAGGGTATCAGTAGATAGGCTTCCAATTTTATGGCAACTGCTAGTGACTTTTTGAAGGTGTAACACTCGGCAATCTCATGCTTGCAGAGAGGCATATATGAATAACTGCAGACTGAAATCTCAGCGCATGCAGACTGTGCACCATTTTCTCCTTTTGTTCATTCAGGTTTCTAACAATCCAAAAAATAAAAAGCATATTTCTGATTTGTTTCTGTTTTGGTTCTTTTCAAGTAGAAATTTTAATTTAGAAATTTTTTTGCATCACCAAAACATTTGTGTTTTGCAGTAGTCTTCAAAGTCCAGGTCGTGATCAGGCTCTGTTGTGCTAACCACTGTATGGATCATGCAAACTATGGGGCAAGAGTCATCACATCAGAGAAGCTGTAAGCTTCAGTGGTGCAAAAAATTGCATGTGCGTTTCTGATTACATATAGCCATTTCTATGTGACAGAAGAAAGTTTTAATGGTGTATAGAAATCTTTGTAGGATTTAGGCCTAAACAAAAATGAGGCTCAACAGGAAAGCAGAAGTATCATAAACAAATACTCTTTTAGTGCAATTAATAATAGTAACAAACTCTCTCTGAAACGCAGTTTCTTCTAATGTATGTTCTGTGACCTTGATAGGTGGAAATCTGTAAGACCATGGGTTCTTTGTCTTAGAGTTGTACCAAACTACGTTTTTAAAGAAGCCTAAATGTCTTGGATCATCTTAATGTTTGGTTTTTTAGGACAAATGGTGAAGGAACAAAAGAGGAGGTGATTTTTATGTCTTGGTGAGTAATATCTTGAAGGCAATAGCTTACACAGTGTTAGGAGGCTGAGGCACAGTATTCATACTGAGAGCATATTTGAGCTCTGTGATCAGAAAAGTTGCCTGTTAAATGATATGACAAGAGTCTTCAGCCCGTCTGTCACCCATGCAGAAGTAAACGATCACATGGTACCATCTCCAAAGTAGAGGGAAAATTTGCTGTTACAGCCAACATTCCTTGCCACAATACAAATATGTTCTTTGCTCACATAATAGCTATTCAGTTTGCCTACAGTCATTGTGTTCCCCCATTAAAGTTCAAAGGAATTGAAAATACACAGTCGACAAAGCCAACTTTTGTCTTAGAGTGAATACATATTTTATTACAAGGTGTTTTATCAGTGTGATTTTTGGAAAATAAACTGGTCTGTGAAAAAGATTATGTGGTCATCTACATTTGAGCTTAAAGATTTCTCAGTGATTTTATTTTTATTCTTTTTAAGTTCATTTTCATTACAGTTGACTTTTAGTAATTCTGTGTTTTATGCCCTTAAGAGCTGACTGGGTTACCAAATTTCAGTGTATAAATTTTGATGTTTCCTTTTACAAAAAAAGAAAAAAGAAAACAAGGCTGTAGTGACTCTTCAGACTTTGCTGAAAATGTAGTTTTCTCTTAGTATTCAAGAATGAGAGAGGAAGTACACAATTAAAATTCAAAGCATTTAGTCAATAAGAGCCCTGTAAATCTGATTACTTTATCTGATTGGAAGTATTTTAATGCCTTTTATTCTGCTGCACACACATGTGCAATTATTTCTTTTCTGTAGGTCATATTACAGTCCTCCTGCATGGAGAATATCAGGAAATAAGCTCTCTATCTCAGCTAATACCAAGTTCCTGTCTCCAAACTCGTCCAAGCAGTAGCAGTCAAGAAAGAAGACTTGGTCTTTAGGGATGTAATTTCATCTGTTTCTTGTGTGGTTCTTTTTTTTGGTACTTGAGATGCCTGAAGGTACTGGCAAAACAATCTCCCCATGCAAATAGCAACAAGAAAGGTGACCGTAATAGTTAACGTGTGGCCACTAAGGCCAGACTTTATTTAAGAAGCTGGCCAGACTGGGTAGCTTCTACCCAAGAGCTTTAGAAAAACTTGCTGAGGCAAGTTGTAGGGATGATCGTTTTTAAATACTCTTGGAACACAGGAAAATTTCTGGAGAGTTGAAAAACACTAGTGCTTTTTAAGCTAAAGTAATGCTCTCTTAATGAGAGTAAATGAAATTACTTAATGCTATTATATTAATAGTAACCATAGTCTACTCAAATTCAAGGAGGAATAGAAGAGCTGTCTTGGATTAAATTTATGAAGAGGAGTTTCATTAAAAAAATGCGGGTATTAAGAGGAGGAGTTGGGAACAGCTGAACTAAGGTAAGTTGCAGGCAGCACAGGTGATTTTGAAGGGTGGGAGAGGGAAAAACAGCATAGTTAAAGCAGTGTGAAGGGAGCTGTAGGCAAAAAGATATCCACATAACAAAAGATAAAAATAAACCTGCGTTTGGAGAGTAAAAGATCACAACAAACTGGCAGGTTAAATAGGAAATCATCAGGAGACCACAGCAGAAATTCTACTAGCATATACTTAATAAAAGCTTTTTAGATTCTCCAGAAGCTTGATGAAGAGTCTGTGGGATTGTCTTCAGAGAAGAATTTCAGAAAAGCAAAATCAATTCATTTAATCAGCATTTGCTACAAAAGAAGTACATCCTTCCCTATAAGGGTGAATCAGAAGTGCTCACAGAAGAGGTTTTAGAAAAAATGGTAATGTACACAGTAATAAACCTCCAGAAGCAGCTACCAGAACTGGAAATGCCTCTGTAAAGTTGACATGCTAATCATGGTGTGTAGTCTGTTGCTTCATTTAGCCTTACTCTTGGGAGAAGAAGTGATGACATGTGCAATACACTGCAATGCATGCTCTTAAAAAGGATTTTGCTGATTAGTGGGTCCAGCAAAGGGGTAGCAATTACAGAAGCAACTGCAATGTTAGAGGTGTAACCATGATACATTGTAGAAGAATTGACTTGACTTTTAAAGAGGGAAGTCAGGCCTCAGGTTAGAGGTATTCGAAGGTGTTACAGAGGTAATCAGAGAAATCAAGTCTTCTGTGGGAGAAGAGACTGATCAGTAGGGTTCTTGAGCTTGGAAAGATGATGGGAGAAAGTACACCTTGTTCTATAGATTTCTGTTATGTCACGGCACAACAGCTGCAGACTAGCAAGTGTAAAGCAAGTGAAAAGAGTTTTCTTCATGCTGTGCATAAATAAGCATCTTTCTTATTGCCACAGGATATTGAGGAGATAAATACATACTTTCCAAAAAGGATTAGTGAAATTCAAGTACCATAGCTTCACCGAGCACAGTATTTTGTGCCTGAAATTTTTATTAATGACTTTTGGAGGCAGGGAGGTTGTGGAAGAGGAAGAAGAACTGATAAAGATGATGTTTTCTAAATGTCCACTGTTGTCAAATGTTTGAAGCAGTGTTCTGGGCAAGGTAGACTTCTGGCCTGATTAAATAAGGAGTTACTTTTAAAGTCCTTTCTTATATTCCACAGAAAGATTGGTTAGCTGACGACAGCAACCCTTTCTGGCCTTAAAATTAGTAACAAGACCACAGCATCATGTGCTTTGCTGTCTGTAATAATAAATTAACAACTGTGGACCTATTGGTTTTATTTTTGTAATGTCTGCTGTTATTGGTTGAAAAGGGGATTGACAAGTGGAAATACAGAAGTCAAAAAGAAATATGAATACTTTTCAGGTTGGAAAGCGCTCAAGTTGTTAGGATTGTCCGTTAAAGCAGCAGAACATAACTGTGGTTAGCTATGTTCTATATGTACATAGAATCAATATAGTGTGTAAAGCATTTTTTCAAGAACTTCATTTCTAGTCATAAAATTGCTTTTAAACTAACAGCTTTCTTCTGCTCAGTAGGATGTGATTTGTTGGAAGTGTACATTGACCTGGAACCAGCAAGGAGATGACTAAGTAGGAGGAAAATGATTTTAACATGCCTCTGCTTTGCCAAGGAATATGGAAACAATAACAGATTTGTGAAGTCTGTGGGTCAGCTAGCCTTGTAGTGATATATAGTATTTCTCTCTGCATGACATGCTTGGTGTATTTGCTTGTTTTTTAGCAAAGCACCATTTAGAAGCTGAAATGTGACTTCTTTGTCCCAATTGCTGTTGATCACCTTCAAGGGCATGCTGTTTACTGATCTTATCGTGGCAGGCGCATAATGTGATCTGTCGTCTTACTTGTTTTACAGTGTAATTTGATAGCCAAGACTGCGTGTTTGACAGTTGCCAAAGCGTTTTTGGTCCATGCACTAAAGCTCTGCAGTAGTCCTTCTACCATTTCCCCATTTTTGTTTTCCCTAAGCAACAACATCCTCTATGCTGCCTTTCCTTATCGTGCTGGGGTATATTGCGTCGCTCGTGTGCCAAACAGTCAACTTCTCTAGGCTTCCAACAGTGTGAAAATGCTTCCTGGTGTACGTTCCTCTTTGGAAGAGAACCAACAGCTTGAAAAATAAGTATTCAATTTAATAAGGAATTAAAACTTTGGATACTGTTTGCTTCCCATTTAAGAGCAGAACCACGTTCTTGAGGGACGAGGAGTAATAATCACACAGATGAAATCACAGGAACACCTTTTAGGGACGAGATAACTGCTCACCGGTTAGTTGCTCTGAGATATGCTGGTGAACGGGTTCAAGTTTAGCTGTTTTGAGAGCAAGTCTGAACCACTCAGCAACCTCTGTGTCTTTCCCCCTTTTGGCAGTTGTAAAACTGACCTAATAAATATTTTGTTGCAACAGATATGATCTCATATCCTCTTAAGAAACTGCATGTAGACCCGTCACTGAGGGATGGCCCTGTTCAGTGGAGAGTTCAAAGTGTGGGACAAGGCTTTAGGAAGGAAGAAGTGATTTTTCAAGAGGAGAGTTGTTTAATAATACCTGGAAGTTTGCAGTGTTGGCCATCTCTCTGCTGTAAAAATGAAGCTTTCTCAGTGCTGAATTGCTGGAGGTTTTTAGATATCTCCTCAACTTTCTGTTAGTATAGGAACAAAGGACACCAGCAACACTGTCTTTAACTCCTTACCATTTTCTGTGTCTCACTTTTGGTTCAGGGTTTTTCCTTTGGGTCTCAAGTTTTTCATGGGTATAGGGAAGTGTGCTGCTGTCTCTTGAGTGTGGAGCTCGTGGAAGAGATACTGCGTTAAACCTGTTTGAGTTCACTGCCTGCTGCTGGGGAGAGGAGGAAGGGAAGAGATCTGGGTTTGGTGGCACGGGGCAGGGGATCCTTTCCAGCTCTGCATCTCTTGGTTCCTAACCCCCATGGTCCCCTGGTAAAATGTCTCTGAAATCTTGAGTGGTTGCAGTCTCTCTTCCAGGACGTTTTAAGATGACTTATTGTTGCCATCTGCTCTTTTGGAGTAAAGCTACTGACTGGCTAAAAAATAAAATGCAGTGAATTAATAAAAGCATAGAATCATTGAATGGTTTGGGTTGGAAGGAACCTCAAAGGTCATCTAGTTCCACCCCCCTGTCATGGGCAGGGACACCCTCCACTAGACCAGGTTGCCCAAAGCTCCATCCAACCTGGCCTTGAACACTTCTAGGGAGGGGGCAGCCAGAACTTCTCTGGGCAACCTGGTCCAGTGCCTCACCACTCTCACAGTAAAGAATTTCTTCCTAATATCTAATCTAAATTGACCCTTCTTCAGCTTAAACCCATTACCCCTTGTCCTGTCACTAGATGCCCTTGTAAACAGTCCCTCTCCAGCTTTCCTGTAGGCTCCCTTCAGGTACTGGAAGGCTGCTATAAGGTCTCCTCAGACCCTTCTCTTCTCCAGGCTGAACAACCCCAACTCTCTCAGCCTTTCCTCATAGGAGAGGTGCTCCAGCCCTCTGACCATTTTTGTGTCCCTCCTCTAGACCTACTCCAACCGGTCCATGTCTTTCCTGTGCTGGGGACCCCAGAGCTGGACGCAGTACTCCAGGTGGGGTCTCACCAGAGCAGAGTAGAGGGGGATGTCAGTGTTAATAAAATGTTAATATTTATAGCATAGGTAAGTAGTTACCGTGAACCATGAAAAATGGTGGATTGACTTTTTGGCAATGTGAATTTCTGCCAGGTAGAAGGCTGCATGGCCTTTTTCATGCTGTTGCCTACTCCTTCCTTTCTTGCAAGTTGAAACTCTAAGCTAAATTGTTCTCTGGTATTGTCAGCATGAGCCCAAAGGTCTTGGGAGAAGCTAATTCCTTTGGCTTCTCCTTACTGCATCACTACCACCCTCTGTCTTTAAGCAGCATATGCTGTTTTTTTTTTATCGCTAATCCAAACATTTGTACTGGATTGTATTTCCACCTCTGCCTTCTTATGAAGGAATTCCAGCTGAACGGTTAACGTCTCCCTTCGCTTGAGCTTGTGCTTTTCTGGATAGAGGATCCTTACAGTTTATTAATTTTGTTTTTAGCATTATGTAACCTGTACAAGGTTGTAAGTACATAACACAAGTTTGAGTAGCATGTTCCTTTATGGCTCATTTTACAGTCCTTGGTCTATTCCACTTCAAAATTCTCATAAACAGTGTAAGTTGGCCAAAATACACGCTTCATGTTAATTAAATCTCTTAGAGTCTAATTTTCTTCCTCCTCTTGAAGTTGGTGAGAGATTAGTAATAAAAGAAAATTAGTTGGTTGATAGCATCATGTATTTGATCGGTGCAGAAACAGGATAACTGCCTCAGGTATGTGGTGAACTCTTCATCCCTATGTGAACATTGAACATATTAAAAGTTGACAACATTATTTGAACATTTATCTTGACAAGATAATTTTATAGAAGATCAGAATTAGCAGACTAAGGCAGCACTAGAACATATAATGTGCACATATAAAAAAGTCTTATTTCCTTCAGTGCATTTGGTCCCGTTAAAGTTTTGCACTTCAGCTGAAAGTAGTCTTGAAAGATTCGTAACTGATATTGCTGGACCTAAGATTTTGTTTGAGATGATTCTTTCTAAAACATAAAAAAGAATTTTACTATTGCTAATACAGGGGTTTGAGAATAAATGGTGAAGTGTCTTTTCCTCTCCTGACCTCTTGACTCAGGCAGCGCAATTGTAGTGGGCAACAAGTCAGTAAAACAAAATTATCTCTCTTTTTTTTTTTTTTTTTTTTTGTCTTAAGATGAGGAAAGAAAAAGTTTTGTACAAAGGGTAATTGAGAGCATCCCAAAAGAATAAAATGCTGAGTGTTGATGAAAAGTAAATCTACTTAATCATATCTGATGAAGTTGCTGTCCTAGTTTTGTTTTCATTTTTCTCTGCAAATGTTTTCGAAGAGGTTTAACTTTTTCAAATTTGTAACATACTTCTGACTTACATCTTGTTTTCTATCTTGTTCTTGTGTTTTGGCACTAACTTGATGTCACCATTTGTAGCTTCCAATAGGCACGAGGGCCATGCAAAATAGTTTCCATTTCCCACTGAGGTACATTCTTAGAAGAACTTTTCCAATCCAAATAACTGGCATTTATTACTTTTTAATTGCTTAGTGCAATACTTACTTACATTTGCTGTTTTAATGTCTTTTCCTGTCTGTAAACTGAGAGCCCCAAAGGGCACATGCGTGCAGTCACTGAATACGGTTTACATAGCTTGATGGATGTTTTGGGAAAGGCAGATTGTGTGTATGTGCTGTTTGTCACAGATGGTGTCCCAACAAGAAAAAAGTTGTGCTAATGCTGAAGGAAAATGAAATTGAAGTAAATGGCAAGAAAAAGGATGGCCTTAGAGTGTAGCATCATTTTTTCCAGCAGCTTTAAGGGAAAGTGGTCAGTATGGCACACGTATGCTTGAGCTCAGCAAAGTTCTCAAATTGCGCTATATAGGCAACAAACAATGGTCAGAAGAAATTTCTCTGGACAATTTTGCCTCTCTGGATATTACCAGTGTCCCAATTTTAAGCCTAATACCTTTTTTTGGTGAGCTTTTTGTGAAAAAGTGAGTAGGTAAGGATCTTAATTCTCTAAAAAAAAAAAAAAAAAAAAAAAAAAAAAAAGTATATTGCTAGTCTTTGAGATTCAAAGAAAAATCTTAAAAGATGAAAGGGTTCTGAAGCTTTAAAAAAGCCAAGATAGGCAAAACATGGACATTTCATCCCTAATAATTTAACTTAGGTGGATCATTTTCTATTCAGTTTTGTTTTGGGGGACATGTGAATTTGTAATGATTTTAGAGCTCACTAGAATCACACTGTCAAAACCAGAAAATAGTTTTGAGTCCCATGCCGGTACAGAAATGCAGATCTCAACTCTTTCCCCTTCTGGTATGCATAAATGAGGAAGGGGGTTAATTTTTCAGAGTTCAGGATTGTTGGTGGTTTGAGCAACCTGGTCTAGTGGAGGGTGTCCCTGCTCATAGCGGGGCCGTTGGAATTAGATGACCTTTAAAGGTCCCTTCCAACGCAAACCATTCTGTGATTCTACGACTCACTTTATGCAGCATATCTCTGAAAACCAAGCTCATGTGCATTATGTTTAAGTTCTGTCGGGGAGGGCTAAGCTGTATGGCAAACTGTTCTTTGCACTGCTATAAATCCTAAACATCCATAAATCTTCAATCCATGCCATTCCCACTTTTAGACTTCACTGCGCTATAACATTGCTAAAGTCCATTCAGTAGTCTAAGATCCTGAATTAGTTTTTAATTACCCCTTATAATGCTTTTCTTCTGGGTTTGTTCTTTTGCCTCTTGGCTTGCAGTTGAACCAGTTCTATGAACAGTCAGATTAACTCTGGTCCTTCCCTTGCCTTGTAGGACTCCTCAGTGGGCAGACCTCTCCGACCAACACCAAACTGGAAAAGCTGGATCCCCAGCAGGTGCTGCAGCTGTGTCTCCGGTACCAAGATCATCTTCACCAGTGTGCAGAAGCGGTTGCCTTTGATCAGAATGCGCTCGTGAAGCGGATCAAGGAGGTACTGCTGGCGGCGTGCCTGCTTCTGGTGGGGTAGGGCTCGGGGCAGCGGCGTGCCCATCTTGTGCTATGAATGCAGGTGCTTGCTGCAGGTGGCTTTGGGTCACTTGCAGCAGTCCGCTTCAAAGTAAATCCTGTAGAGAAACTTTGTGAATGTGCACTTCAAGCAAAATTTCCTGGCTTTGATTGTGGTTACTGTTAAGTGATGTGTTTATTGGTTATGCTATGTGATTCCTGGCTGTAAACAGTGGGTGTTCCTCTGGTATGGCAAGTATTGCAAGTAACTTGTGAAGAAATAAAGGATGACTGGAATTTTTAAAGGTAACATACCTTATTTAGATCTGTATGCTTAACATTTTATTATGCATCATGGTTAAGCTCTAATTTAAGGAAAGAAATGGTTATCATACCATCTTCTTTGGTTGGAGAAGGTAGTCTTTCTTTCTTTCTTCAATGGATTTGTAGAGCTAGACTGTTTTCAAAGCCCATAACATGCTGTCTCTTCTCTGATGCATATGGCTGCCAAAAAAGATCTTCCTGTGTTGTTGTTTTTACCACTAAACCGCCATTTGAAAATCACCAATCTGCTTAAATATTCAATGATACTGTTGGGGAAGAAATTAATTCCTGGACCAAGCATCCTGCATTTGGATTGTCTTTCTCATGTGTGTAACTACTGATGTTAGAAGCAGTAGGATGGCTGACAAATTTATTTTTTGTTTTTTTAAAGTCAAGACAGATTGGCCTGAGAGGAGATGCTATTTGAGCGTGTTTTCTTACATATTCTCAGTGTAGAAGAACTGGCTGCATACATCAAAAGTCTGCGAGACCAAATACCTTTCAATGTCAAAAGAAAAATTTTTGAACAGGTGGTTAATTTTTATTCATGAAATATAAACAATGACCTTGATTTGTTGTTGCTGTATTGGCTTAGAGTTAAGAAAATCCCACATGACAAACTGGATAATAAATTTGATTTATGGGCTGTTTTGAGAAGCTGCTGTCATCATGAAGTTGTAAGTCCAAAATAACGTGGGAGCCATTAAAAAGGCCTTTTTACTTCGGTGTATCAAGATCTGAGGCCAGCTATTACACAAGATGTAAAGATATTTGCAGATGTTGGTGACTCAGATCACACAATCTCAGAAATGGGATTTAATTGCCAGCCTAATGACAGCGTACTGCATTAATCCAAGCAGATTGTAATTCTTTTGGCTGTTAAAGTGTGAGAGGGAATATTGACATGATTTAAAGTCATGGTAGACTCTACCAGTGCAGTCTGCACTAGTTGGATTTGCCTTCTATAGGGCAAGTGGCAGACTGTCGTTCAAATTAGCAGTGGCGATGTCGTCTTCTAGTTCATAAGGCTTACAATTTTTTTCCATGTAAAATAAATACAGTGGTGATATTGATATTGTCACTGACTGACTTTATCACAGGCTCCTCTCTGACAAAGTGAAGGAGAAATGGGTGACTCTAACTTGGGCAACTTACAAGTCAGTTGGGGTTTTTTTGGTCAAAACACTTAAGTAACTTCAGATGCTTGCAATCCTTCTGCCAGATCTGGTGGGGTTTTACTGTTCATTTTCCTAATAATTTTAAAATGTTTTTCTTGCATTGGCTGTTCTGCGTGTGTGTTCTGGAGGAGCCGGGTGGGACCCACTCAGCTTAAATCATTCTTTCCAAATTGTTTGGGCTCTCCTTGGTGCACTAAATTGAACCACTGTTGACAGTTGCTGACAACGAGGGGTACAGCTGAACTAGAGCAGGGTATGTCTCTCGTTACAAGTGTAGACAAAGGAAATCACGTTTGGCTGCACCCATTTGTCAGCAATGATTTAGTTTTGCTGTGTACACAAAGCTTTGACCCTTGCTAAGGAGTAAAAATGAAGTGTATTGTGAAAAGGATAACGTGTGCATGAGTTCGAAGTAAATTCTTTCCATCCTCATTTTAGTAGTTAGTATTTCCCTTTTCCTCTCACACTGTAAGCACTGAAGTGTTTTTCTTCTGATAACAGACTTAGCAAGTGATTGATGCTTTTAACTTTCCTACAAAATGTTGGTGAGATTCAGTCCCCAATGCCTGCCATCTGTCTGAGGTATGTTTGCTTTTCAGACTGTCACTGACTGTACTCAGTGTAGTAATAGTCCTACTGTATGGTATGCTACAGCCATACTGCCTGCAGACAGGATTTTTTTTTTTTAGTCTTTCCTTGACAAAATGTCCCAGGGCAAATATCTTTTGCTCATTGTCTGGGTGGCCAGAAAAAAAGTTTCCTGGTTTCTGGCAAAACTTAAAAGTACTGTTGTAAATTTATTGGTCCTCGATAACTCAAAGTTGACTATGGTGGTTTGTAAATCGACACACAATCTGAATTAAAATAGTTCTTATCGGAAAGAGAATAAGCTAAGGAAGACAAAACCATTGCATGACAGTAGTTACTGCAGATCCAAGGAGATCCGTCTGTGCATTCCCTTACTTTGGGGACCAAAGCAGTCTAGCTTTGCTCTCCATCCCATTTCTCAGTTCAGCCAGAATTTCTTTGCAGCGTATTGGCTGGATCCGTATCTGCTCCTAAATACAGAACCTGTGTGACTTCCAGGTTGCTGTGACTGTTCTCTCTCAAGAAGAAATACCCATTTACCCAAGCGTTTCCTTGAATGGGAAAGAATTGAAGATGTGATTTAAGGTAGTTGACTCAAGCACCTCTTCAGCAGTTACACTTACTTGTACCCAAACTGTTGGTTTTGGAAGGGATTGATTTTTATCACAATGGACTTTGTCTTCACTGCCAAAAAAAAAGGATGTGCTTGCATCTTTTTAGGGAAAAATAACCACTATGCATTAAATATTAAGTTTCATATTAATTTTGGCAGCTGACTCACCATCTGTTGCAATACTGCATTAATTCCAGGGCCACTGAAATATTTAGGATTCCTTTTAATTTTTTCTCCTTATCAGTTTGAAAAACAACAGAACAGCAATTTGGGATTTATGTATATGTTAATCCAGGGTTATGGCATCTCACAAAATTTGACAGTTTTCAAGAAAAAAACCTCATGTGCAGCATTTTCTGAGTAATCTGTCTACTCTTTGGTATTTTGTAGGATGAAAATTTTTAGCTTATTGGATGAATCACCACATTATTGACTTCTGGGGCCATTCTGTTCAGATGGGTCTGGGAACGGGATCTAGTTTGTCTACTAATGGTATGTTGGACCCACGTGAGCTTGTTATATCTGTAAGCTAGGAAAAAGGTGCATTTTTAAAACCCAGTAGATAACGTGTTATAGAATGTGAAGTTAATAAAGGGAATTGTAGCTAGGTGACAGGTTAAACTGATCTTACCTGCACCTTGGAGCTTTTGCCATGGCACGTTTCATAATGGGGACAGAGTTGACAACATGCCTTATGGAGAATGTGATACTTCAGGCTAAAAATCAGAGAGGTAAACCATGACTTGCTAAGTAGGGATAAAACAATCTTGGTCTGCCTATTCTTGGGTGTTGTGTATTAAAAAAAAAACAAAAAAAAAACCTCTTTAGTTTATATTTGCATGAGAACAAAAGAGCTCAACTGCAGCGTTCTGCCTTTGTTTTTGCAGTGGGTTTAGGGTCCTAGCTGTAAACAGGAGGTCTTAACTTGCTGCATCCCCCATCCGTCTCTGCCATGACAGTGCTGTAAGTCTGCAATATAAATAATTCAAAGTTTTTAGTAGCTCCAGCTGCCATTGGGTTTATGAGAGCTGGGTGTGCTCTCTTTGCTGGGAGCATCTGCCTCAGTTTTGCTATCTGTAAAATGGAAGGTTTCTGCCAAGGTTAATTTAAAAGCAAATGTTGACCAGCACTTAAGTATGAATATAAGAGGGGAAAGAATCAAATGAAGCAGGAAGGAGGGCTACTTTACATGAAGTCCGTACCACTGGAGGATGCCTCTTTTGGGTGGCAGGGAGAGAATTTGGAAAATCATTGGGAAGGGGATGGTGAAAAACAGGGAATGGGAAACAAGTAGGATAGGTAAAGGCTGGGGAGCAGAGCTATGTTTTTTTCAGAAAGGGCCCATCATTTTGTGTGCCTCCAAAATTGTCTAGTTTCAATGTCTTAAAAAGAGATTATTTTTCATGCAGTAGATGCTAAGCTCTTGAAAATCACGTCCTTCAAGATAACTGAAGCTGAGTATGCAAAAATCACTAGTCTCGTTTGAAAATTTAAGCCTAGCTTCTTTCTATGAAAGCAAAAGCGAAGCTGAAAGCCAGCTAAGTTCCTTTCAAAGAAGGTTTGAACGAAAAGGTCTTCAGCATTTCTTATTAGACTTCCAATGTTGGCAAAGGGGTTGCTCTACTCAAAGTATCCTATGTACCCTTAAAGGCAAATGTGGTTCCTAGATTAACTGTTCTTGAAATGTATGAAGTGGATTATTAGGAGGGCTCTTACACTTTGCCCTAAACCCAAATATCAGTGCAGTGTATCAGTAGCTTTTATTGCCATAGGCAACCCAGACTGACAATAATTGTGAAAACAGAACACTTTTTACAATACAAAATGAAACTAAAATTTCTCGGTCTAAGCTGATACATGCCTACAGGAAAAAACTAACAACTTTTCAAATAATAAACATTACTTTTAGATTTTTAGAAAATGTGATGGTGGAATAGTTAAACAACTGTTGCCCAGGCAGGCATTAATATCACTAATTGGTTGCCATATAGGAAATTAGTGTATGGCTTGTTTCATACCTGTAAATTCCTCTGTGGGAATGGCTCATTATTTTGAAGAAATATTCCAGAATGCATATGGATTTTTTATTTTTTTTTTACTTTTATCAACTTGCTGCAAAAAGTAATTGTAATGGGCTTCTTTAGTATATAGCTAAGATGTCCAGAAAGACATCCCTTAATATTTGGCAAGTAAATAATTTTTGAAGCCACACATACGCCACATCATGTCTCCCAATACATTTCATCCATTTAAAATTACAATAGGAGTAAAATCATTATTTTATATAAGCAACAAGTCTAGTGCATTTGACAGACCCAACAAGTAAAGCCCTTTAAATACAAGCATTATGTACAAGCACATTTTAGCTTATCCCATGCATTTAAAACTCATAAATTGTGATTCAGCCATTCATGTCACCACGTGTATGAAGTAAAACATGCTCAGTAATTTGGGGATTTAGGAATTTCGGTTTATTTTTTGTGAATGCCTTGTGGCTTTTCGACTGTTGTTGCAGCTATGTTGTTTCTGTGACATTGAGCATTTGTTTTGTCAGACACACCTGTCACCTAGTAGCAAAATGTGCTGGGGAATGCTGCCTGCAGAGATCCATCAACATGGTTTTGTTCCAGCCTGAGGGAAGGATGGGTTTGTTACAGGCAGGGCCCATGGCTTTGAACCCCTCTCGTTAGAGGTGAGAGGGCTGGCAGTGGTAGGGAGAGCTTGGAAAGGTTTGACATTCCCTGCTGGAAATTAAAGGACAAGGTGCGTTGAAGGTGGTGATAAAGGGAGAAGCTGTCTCAGTGCGGGAAGCTGTTCCATCACCAGGAATGAATGAATGCTGGGCCAGAAACTTCGGAAGGGCATTGCCTGGCTGGGGACTGGGTTGATGCAGTGCAAGATCCCACTAACCAAGGCATTAATTAAACTCGGGGTGCGTACCTACTGCAAGCACACATAGTTTCTACTGGGCGATGCACCAGTCCCTCTTCTTAGCTCCGTCCCTCTCTGAGCAGAAAGATTTGGAGTGTCTGGGATTCATCCCGTGTTCCAGTCACAGTTGACCACTGGCCCTTCAGAAGAGAATGGACCCAAATGATGGGGGAGTCTTTGTGGAGGTGGTTTTTTTGTTTGGTCTTTGTTTTTTTTTTGTTTTAGTACTCTGCTGAGTGAGGTGTTTGTTGCCATTCCTCCATTAGATAAACCATTAGATATGGTTTCCCTGTAAGTGGTATCAGAGTTGAGTTTCCAAAACTGTTTGTGAAACCTGTTTTCAGCAGACATGCGTTGAGAATGACACACCTTCTAACTAAATTGAATTAGGCCAGCAAAATAGGAATGGTCTCACTAAGTCCAAAGTGCTTCTTTGACTTCAAGGCCTTTGCTTCAAGGTCCACGTGCTCATACGGATCAGACCATTAGTTACTTTTCATCCCACTAAATGAAGGGCTCAGAGGATCAAAAGCAAGCCTGTTAAATGCAGCCTGTCAATGGTGAACATGATGTGTTCAGTTTTGACACAACATATAAAGACTTTCTAGATGAGATCATGTTAACATTCAAGCAAAATTGAGCCTTTTGATTCACAGACTTAAATTAGCAATGCCCCAGATCCTGGGAAGGAGACCTGAGTATTCCTTGAGCTGTAATGTGTCTGAAATGGGGAAGAACCTGGGTTGAAATGCCACTTGTATTTTCAAGGGTTGTAATGCCACACTGCCATGCTTTTTCGAAAAGCTAGGGAACATAGTGTTCTGTCAAGAAATCAGTACCTTAAATATAGTCTTTGGCATCTTGGAATTATGAGACTGATGAGGACTGTGGCAATCTTTCAGGGTCTTTGTTTCTCCTCTCTTCTGTGATGAAGTGTTACTTATAAAGACTGGAATCTTAACAGGCACCATCATGCACAAATAAATGTGCAGGGTTGTTAAGCTAGAAACTACCTTCATGTCCTCTAGTTGATCTTTCTTGTTTTTCTCCAGCCTGATGTGCAAGTAGCTTGAATTCTTAAGTGGTGGGGTGATGCCTTAACCAGCCAGCATCAAAATGGGAAACTGCTTTTGAAAAAACTTCACAATTGTTGCTTTAATACATGGAATGAGCTGCTTGCTGTGGATGCCTGAGGCAGATGGCCAGTGCTGTGTTGTATGTGAACTTTATGAAGTGATCTAGCAGTTATTAAGGAAGAGGAAAGATTGGTTGCACTTGTGACAGCCTGAAATCTGTTAACATGCACTGCTTCATTTGGTGTCATAAAAAGGACCAGTCCCTCCCTCTTATAATATATGTGTGAAATCAGTTCCAGCATGTTACCTTCTCTTGTGCTTTGGTTTCTTATGGCCTTTTGGGAAAAGATCTAAACTGGAATCCTTTCCACCACTAAATTTCCAAGAAAGAGTATAAAATTAAACTTAAACAAGCATCTAGCAGTCAGAAAAGCTTGTATTATTATAGAACTTAGGTGCTTAAGAGACTGGCACAGAAGATTGGAAGTCTAGTATGCTAAGCCTTGTATTAATGCTTTCATCGGAATTAGTGCATGGAGTTTATGATTATCACGTACCAGGAGGAACAGAATTCAGTTTCTTCTCACAGCCTGTTAAACCTAGGAAATTAGGTTTCTTATTCTAGCCTTGTTTTCCCAGGTGGAAAAAACCCCAAACAACAAAACACCTACCCCACCCCAAAACATTGTAGATCTTCAAATAGGAATAAGAAGTATTGAAGTCCATTCTAGAGTCAGCGAACTTGATATTGAATTTGGGCATGAAGGAGATGTGAGATATGAAGAAAGTATCAGCCTGGGCTGTATCACGCAAGGTATTCCCATGAGAAAAAGGAGCAGATTGATTGTATTGCACAAGGCTGTGAGGTGATCTAGTCTGACACACCGTGCGCAGCTCTCCTTATGTTCAAGGAAGGCAAGTTCATAGTACAACAGAAGGGCTATGAGGATGCCTGGGGAGTGGAGAACCTCTGGGAGAAAACTGGAAAAGCTTTACCTGTTTGGCTTAGTCAAATGAACACCGAAAATGATACAATTTCTCCTTCTAAATAAGTCTAGGGTTAATGTAGGTTGAAAATGGTCTTCTCCCTCTCTGCTGGATTGCATTGATACAGGAAAAGTTACTTTACAGGCTTTCATTCTTAACAGTGACCTCCTGTTTCAATGTTGAATTGAAATTTTCAAGGTGTCAACTCTACCCCTAGGTGAGAATTGAGGGGAGGCTGAGGGGGAGGAACGGTTTCAGGAATGTTAGCTAAAAGCTGTTCAGCAGTTTCACGCTCATTTTAGGTAGGTTAGCCAGTATTATTTGCAAGTATTTGGAGTTGCACTGATGATTTAAAGATGCTAGCTGGTAGGCTGGGGGAGCAGGGTTGACCTTGTGTTAGCAGCCCTATAATTAGCATTCTGATAACAATCACATGTGATCTGCAGAGATGACTTCATGTTGAAAGTATTACAAAGCCTTAGTGCAAGTAATCTGTCCATCTTGCTTTTTATGAAGGGTAGGGTTTCCTTAATGTTTTTGTGCCATTGGGGCATGAATGTTTCTACATTATTAGCCATTATTTCAACACGGCTCTAGAGGTATGAAACATATCATTTACTAGTAATTAATTTGTGTGGGTGTTGTTGCTGACTGGATGTGTCATCTACCTCTGGAAGCCTGTATAAAATGCTGAATTATAGTATAGTAGACTAATACCCTGTAATCAAGTGTATGAACTGTGAGTGTATGAAGAGAAAGTGATGTGTTTGAAGAGCAATTGCTGAAACTGGTGAATTATCTAAAAGATAAAACTCCATATCAGATTAATTTCAGCTGAAAAAGATGCTCAGGTAGTTATTGTAAAACAAATCAACAGAACTGGAATATATGGCAAGGAATTTGCATGGGTTTTTAAGGTCATAGCCTTTCCTTTTGCGTAATCCAGTCCATGGAATTTAATTCTTGCTTTTGCCTGACCTAAGCTATATCGAAACTGAGGATCAACTACTTATTTTTCAATTATAAGTTCTCCTGCTGGGTCGCAGTGTAAATTTTCAAATGCCTTCTCACTTCTGATCAAGTTGTTCTAGAGATCCATTGGTAGACATAAACAAGGAGAGAGAAATACTCAGCCTTCTGTGAAACTTAAGGCTACCGTGACTCAATACAATAAAAACGGATGCTCAGAGTGGTTTAGAGTTACCACTACTCACTGAACTTTCATCTGAATCGGTGGTGGTATGTACTCTTGTTATGTTTTGAACAATAGTCTGTAGCCTCAGAAGAGCTTGCTATGGAAATGATTTACAATGCTCAAGATTTCCTTGAGGCTTTCCTGAAGCCAAAGACTTACTATCAGATGTTGTGACCTCCAGAAAAGTGCTGGGACATTTGAGCTTCGGCCCTGTGGCAGTATGGTGGAGTCGGTCTTGAAAGTAGCCCTTCTGGGAAAGAAGGTGGAGATCCTCCCCTTCTCATCGTCACTGGGATGTACTTGGCTCATTTCATGTTCTGTTTGAACATGAAAGAGCTGATATAGAGCTTTGAAAAGATCTTTCAAATTTTTTTTTCAGATTGTCAATGGCTAACATTGTTAGAGCTGACATACATTTGAGTTTCCCTGGTGAGAAGTAGTTGATTTGGGCATTTCATATGAGAAATCTGGTTGTCAGGGAAAGAGCAAAAACTTCATCTGGGCTGTCAGATGTCCAGAAATCCCTGATTTCTGACTGCTGGGCTTGTGCCCCTGCACATCTTGCGCTTCAACCTTCTCGTGTGTATAGAGGCCATCTGCACAGCACATGGGAGGTATGTCTGGTGCAACCAGATGTGTTGGACTGGCTGTGTAAGTGTGGCACAGCGCTTGAACCCATCTTGGTCTGCAGTTCCCCAGACAAAAAAAAAAAAAAAAAAGAGGGACTCCTAGATAATCCTTCTCCCACTTCACAAACTGTAGGAAATGGTTAAACCTCAGCTCCTTTGCATTCTCTGAGAACAGATTGAAGAGCTTTTTCTTCTTAAGTAGTGTTCTCTTCTAGAAAATGCTTTCTTCTGGCGTGTTTAGCCCTCTCTAAATATGGCAAAGGTTAGCATCCCCTTTTGAAAAATTTTGAAAGACCTTCTGTAGGACATATGGAAAAGACAACCTACAGCTATCGGGTCCCAAGTGTGAAGCTGAGAATAATATCATTAGATCAGATGGCTTGCAAATGTAATGATGCTGACTATTTTAGACAGCACCTTTTCACTCTGCAATAAGAATGGTGGTGTTTTCTGAGAAACGTTTCATTAATGATAACGGTCGTCTCTTTTCAAATCAAAGCTTATTCTTGATAGGAAAACCAACTTGCTTAAAGCTAGGCATTCTGACATGTTAAAAGTACAGAAACTGAAATTTATGATAAAATAAAACCCTAAGCGTAAATAACATTTGCAGGTGCTGTTGTCCTGTAATATTCAAGCTCTGGATGGATATAGGAGTGTTCTGAATGAGTAATATGGCAGCAGTGTAAAATCGGGAAATGAGGGAATTGAACATCTTGTTTTGTAACAGAACTGTTAGGTCGTCTGAAATGGAGTTGTGGAAGTTATCATTTAAGCAACAGATCACTCTGTAACAGATACAGATTTTTCTTTTTCTAGGAACAGCTAATTAAAGACAGGCTAGGAGTTTCTGATTCGTGTCTGTGGAGTTGTACTCCACAAAAGAGAGGTTTTGTGAGGATGTTGTACACACAGGTTCATTTGTCTTATGTATTGTCTGAGTGGGTTTTTGTTATTTATTTTTCTTAAACTTTGTCATTTAGGAGAGGTATGGAAGCATTTCTAATGCTTTGAATGTAAACATTTTTTAGTCCTGATAAATTTTAGAGATGACTTTTTAGATGGATGTAGATTGTTCTGTGAAAGCAGCAATTGAAAGCTCTAAAAAAAGTGTTCTTACCAGTTGAAGTCAGTGAGCTAGAAATTACTGTAACCTTTTCTTGGCAACCTTAAAACTTAACAGATAAAATCAGATACTTTTTTCCCCCCACGAGAATCTTGTTGTGTATTTAAAACTCTGACACGGCCACAGGAAACGCTGAGTTAGGATCCAGGGACATGTGCAGTGGGAGAGATGGTGCTTCTCTTTATGTGGTGGTCCTGCTGCTTCTGTGACTGTCAGGCTCACGGGTCAGGCCAGCAAGCTGATGGGACAGAAGACCAAACCACTGAAGAAAAGAGAGCCTGGGAAGACCAAGCTTGTTTTGTTCTCCTCCTTCCCGACTTACGTGCAGAACAGATCCCATGATCATACAGCTAATTTGAAGATGAGGGGTGGGATGGCTGCTTTGCAGCCTGAGGTTGCATTGGATTTTGTGTAATGTGAAGCTGTGCCCTGAGTTTAACTTGCTTATGTTATGGTTTAGCTGTTTTGAGAGAAGGATGATAAGTAGCTGTGGTATTGAGGGAAATGCAAGTAAAGAAAGTCCAGTAGAACAGGATTGCGATATGAGATGTATCCAAGCTGGAGAGCTGGCTATAGCATCTACAGCCCCAGATTCCAGATGGCTGCTGGTTGTCGGGCTTTGCTCTCAGTATTCTCCCACCTCTGTGAAGTGGGGCCCTGCTTTTTCAAGTGCTTGGAAGTCTGCTTGTTCATTAGTGCTGGGCGAGAGGTAGGTATTGTTTTAATTGTAGCTTTAGGACTTCTTTTCTGGGTTTTTTTTTTTTTTTTTTTTTTTTTTTTTTTTTAGCAATAGTTAGTGATAGCAGTCATAACTTAAGCTTGGGGGACTGCCAGCTGGCAGAGGGATGCTGGTAGCTCTCAGGCAGGGAAGGCTTGAGTCGGAGCTGAGGGAGACATGGGCTGCGGAGGTCAGACTGCAAGGTAGCGGCAAACATATCCTGTCCAGTAACGCAATGTGCAGGAGGGTGGAAAAGCTAATTTCAGGAATGAGCCTTCCGATTCTTTTGAATTCTGAATTCTTTTGTGCAACCCAAGGTCTCCCAAAATAGTTAAATCTTGATGTTTCAGGAGCAGCAGCCTATCTTAATGCTATCATGTATCTACTGTGGCTCTAAGGGACCAGGTATGGATTTAACTGTAGATCTTTTGAAGTAAGTAAAGGGCCCTGATGTACCTGTTAATATTACTAAAACTCAATGTTAGAGCCAGCTAAAATGGTTACTCTTCGTTCTCTAACTTGACTGTGATCTGTGCAATGCTTAGACAGAGTAACCCTTGGTAATTGTTTCCAGCAATGACAAATTACAGAGGGAGCAAAAGGAACGTTTTTGCACACTATTAGGTCTTGGATGCGATAAGCAAAACTTAAACACGAATTATAATTGTTTACCTGGCAGTGGCACAGAGGAAGGATACTCACGAGAGCTGTACTCATGGCTGATGCTGGAGGACGTGGGATCTTTGGCTGGGTGTCTCTGTTTTTCTACCCTAGCAAAGATGCTACCCAGTAAGTTTATCACTTACCAGTGTGTGCGATAAGTGGGAAAAATAGAGGATGTTCCCATCATCAGGAAGTCATCATGATCTATTGTGCTAACTTTGCGTGACATTATCAAAGAGAAGAGGGGAAGAGGAAATAAAAAAAAAAAAAAAAGCCATTCATTGAGCACATTTGTTTTCAAGCAGTACAGAAGGAGGAGCTGTCTTCAGTTTTAAGTGCATTGATTGAAAAGTATTTTCACACCAGCACATCGTGACTAATATTCCATGCAGTCATGTTCCCGCCTGTCACTTTCTGATGTGGTTTTTGTGCAGCTGCAGGAAGGAGTTCATTTAACCCCAGCCAGGCACCTGACAACATGAAGGGAAAGGCCACTTGCGCTCGGAGCACCGTGCCAGCAAGTGAACTTTCTGGAATGATTGCACCTTAATTGCTGAGGTTTTTTTGAGTGGCAGCCATGGGGGATGGGAGCTAACAGCAGATCATTAGGGCAGAGGGACAGAGGACAAATGGATGTCTACCTGGGCTCTTGAAGGCTGTTGTTGAGTTGAGGGGGAAGCAAAACATCTTCTTGCCTTATGAGCATTTTAAGGAGGGAGTGGAGAAGCTGGGAATGACAGAGCATCCTCTTAGGAGATGTATTTGTTTTGTTACAAATGTCTGCAGTGCCTCTCTAGAAATTTGATTCCAAGTTTAATGAACTTCTGATTGCATTTGCATGTTCTGCAACCAGGGAAAACGTATCTAGCTGCAATTTTCAGTATCAGTTATTGAACTAACAAAATGTGACCTCTGTTTCTGAGAGCTCGGGATGCTTACATGCTCATGACAGAGGTGCTATAAAACCATGCCAGGTTAAGAGGTGTATATATAGGGCACTGGTTTGTTTTTGGCGTGCTCTCTTGAAAAGAATTGGGCAGCGTCCCGTGCTGACCTCAGTCTTTTTGTGGGCTAAATTAATGTCTTTATTCTGCTTGGTAGTGTGGGCCAAGAAGAATTCTAAAATGAATGCAAGAATTTGTGGTGTGCAAGATGTCTGAAAGTACCCTCAATTGTTTTTGTGTTTCATCAGTATGGTGTTACAAATGGGCCTGTGTAACGCAGAAGAGAGTCTGTGAGCCCTTACTGGTTGACAGTGTGAATGGTGTAGCAGGAGGGGCTGTGCTGGGGCCCTTTTAAGTGGGGGAATATCCATCTTGCACTGTTGTTGGAAGTAATTATGAATCTGTTTTCATTTGAAGAAAAGCCCAATAGATGTCATTTTATGTTTAAAATGTGAGGCTGAGGCATAAATTAGTGTCTTGCTGCTACTGATCCACGGAGGAGTCATGAGCTTTGAAATAGAAACCGACTCAAAATTCTGAATGTCACTGGCTGCACAAAAAAAGTACGTTATGCTGGAAGGTCCATTTTTATGATACTATACTCCTAAAAGAAAAACTGAAAAAATTCTTCCATCTTTTTCAATGTAGGAAGGGGAAAAAATCCTGTCTTCTACTCTGGGCATGTCCAGCCTCAGGTTTGCAGCTTTAACGTGAGGAATTATTTTTGGAAAGAAATAAAACGTGGATTGGGAGCACTCACCCTTTCACTGAGAATGTGTCTTTTTTTTCCTCAAGACCAGGCTGGGTCTTGAGGAAATGTCTTGCTTTGATGAAGATTAGGACCAGGACCTCATGTGCTGGGCTCTGCCCTCTGCTTTTGTTCAGTTGCTTCTTAACAGGCTTCAGCTGCAGTCTTTTGACTTTCTAAATGCTTCTGTACCTGTAAGTTGGGGACGATGGTCGCTTACTCAGTGGTGATGTTTGAAGGAGAAATTGGTGATGGTGAAGCCATCGAGAAGCTGGTGACAGCACAGCTCCACATCTGTCATGGCTTATGGGTACAGGGCGGTGACCTGCTGACGGGGGAGTTGCCCACAACTGTGGTGGCCTGTGTAGTAGGAAGCTCGAAGCAAGCAGAGCGGAAACAATGGCTCAAATAAATGCTTGCAGATGGTTGTAGGGCAGTGGAAGAGCTGCTGGCTCTGAGGCGTCTTGCTGAGCTTCCCAGAGAGCTTCTCAGCCAGGGATGGGCAAGAAGGCTAACACCTGAGTGTTACTCAGAAGAGGCTGTGGCAGGGCCTCATGTATGGGAGGTGGGAGTTGATGGGAGCTGCTCAGAGAAGGCATATTCACTCATCTGACCCTCGAGGGTGTCTTGAAAAGCATGGACTGCCGTGGCTTATAGGCAAGGGAGCAGACTCTTTGCCTAAGCTCCCTTTCTCCAGATGCTTTTTGTTGGTACTGTATGGAATTAAATAGATGAGAATTAAGCGGATTCTTATGTGCATTCCTTGTTCATTGCAGATTCCCAAAGGGCAGTTCTAGTCTCTGTGGTGGGTAAATAGGGCTGACCCTCTGAGTCCTGCAACTGAAGGCCCCGTCTGAGCACTGGAGGCACAGGACTGCATGTCAGGAGAGGTAAAAACACAAGGTCTGGCACTAGAGGAGCTCGCTTGGAGGGGGAGGAGGCCGGAAGGATGTAAGTGTGTATTTAGGCTCACTTCAAGGAAAGCTGCAAAGAGGCATTGGCATTCATATACAGGAGTTAATGCATAGCTTTTTTTTTTTTCCTGGTTAAAAAGACCAAGTTGAGTCTGAGTAAAAATGGGCCTTTCCTTACAATTACTCAACTTCAGTCCTCCTTGTCGTATCACTGGCTGCACGGCTGCCATGGCCTCCCGCAGCAGGCAAACATGAACGTTAGGTGTAGCGAAACCGTAGGAAACACCCACTTCCACCCTTTCTCTTTTTTGTGAGGCAGCTTTTTTTTTATAGCCATTGTGAATGTGTCCAAAAGTAGCAAAGAGCTTGGAAGGCCACTCCACGTTTCTTCTTCCTTTTGCAGGTCAGCTTCAGCTTCTCCTCACGTTCCCCTCCAGTAAGTGGACATTACTGGTATTTACACAAGAAGCACAGAAGTCAACAGATGGAAATTATTAGAATGTAGAGGCACAAGGGCCTTTGGTTTTTTGTTTCAGAGCTTGGTAGATGCAAGCTTTGTCTCTTCCACAGCACTCTGAGACCACATGGAGAACCTGCCCGTGGAGAGCTTCAACACCAGGGGAGGTTTCTGCCTGGGTCCCTGCACCACGCAGTTTAATGAGGCGTACTGGCTTTTGGCAGGTTTCCGACTGGCTGCCACTGCACGCCACTGTCTCTCATTAGGTAGGACGTTTTTAGGTGCTGGATTGAATTTACTTCCATCCTGTGCAGACCTGGTGGTGGTCTGCTTTTTACACACTCCAGTTTACAGAGCTAGCGCCAAGCTACTAAATTATTAAGCCGGGGTTTTAATAGAAACCCCTGTGTAGGCTTAAATTGTTTCCACTCTATTTGGAGTTTCCTGCTCTGCTGGTTTTTATTTTGTCCTGTGCATGAAAGTGTGGAGGGAGGTATTCACAGGAAGGCACAGAGGCAAAGAGGAAGAATTCAGCCTGAGAGCACTAGAAAGTACAAATGAAATAAAAGGTTAATTGGTACTGTGTCCAACTCTGATGGAGGTGATAGCGGGGAAAAAAATGCTTCCTAATCCCCATGACAGTTCAGCGGAAACTTGTGTGTTTGTTTTCAATGCTGTTTGTAACTTAGGTTTCTCAATAAAATATTTTCTTGCCCAGCTATTTTTGTCTTGACCCCTTCCCCAGGGCTTGAAAGGGATGTTTGTCAGCAAACACAGCTCTCCCAGTTTTTCCCCCAGTGTCAAACCCCACTGCCACCAGTGGCATGGCGGTGCTTGATCTGGCAGGACTTCCCTCCTCGGTAGAGAATGCTCCTTCCAGCTTCACACCGCTTCCACCCAGTCGTCCCCTTGCTGCAGGCTCTCCCCTACAGCCCCACACCACGGCATGCTGCGTCAGGATCATACTTGCCATTTAAGTACTATGTAAGTCAATCTGGTAAGCATGGCTTGTTTTTTAGCAGTGCACCGATAAATTTGTGTTGTCCTTGATGACAGGTATGATTGCTGTCCTCCACCAAATGGGTTGACTCTGTCACACAGTTAAAATGAGGGATGTTGTTTGAACGGGGGACTTCTGATAGACCAGGAGTCCTCAGCAGTGATTCCCTGAGGCTGCTTCATCGTGAGCAGTGACCTCTTTCCTCTGGAAGATGGGAGAGGTTCAGAAAAACAGTGATAAGAGGTGGCAGTGGGCTAAAACTGGTCAGCATGTGTCTCTTCCTGCTTGTTCACTTGGCAGCCACTGTGGGCATGCGTTGAGTCCCAAGTGAGGGGACTGCTTTGCTGAGACAGAGTGTGGTTGCAGGATGCGTGCCCACCGCTCAGACATACCAGCTGGACCTGCCAGCTCACTGGAGTGACTGGGGTTGTCAAGCACAGCTACAGCAAGCCGTAGCAACCGAGTTGCAGGTATGCGCTTTGAGGGCTTTGGAGCAGATCTGTTACCAAGCTCTCTGAACATATGGTACGTCCTACAACGTGTAAAACAGCTCAAACCATCCGACTCAGCTTATGTGCGTACGGTACTAGCAGCTATTGGCTGAATCTCACCTGGAGTTTGCAGGTCTGGCTGAAGAGAAAGTTGGTCTGTGAATTATAAAGGCTACCTTCGTCACTCAATGGCAGGAATAGCGCTGCAGTTCCTGTCATTGTCATCATGCTCGAGCCGTGTTTGGGTACTTACCATGTTTAATTGCATGGCTGATTTACTTAATGTCTCTCCTGGGTTCACTCATAACACGTTTATTTTTAGGATTCGGGGAAATTAGGGACACTAGCAATCCATTGAGGTTCTCTCTCAAGGCAGGAGTTTTCCAGACGATGATGGTAATAACAGCTGTGGCTTAGTCACAGAGTTACCTGGCTAAGCTGATGAAATTAGTGTTGGCAAGTATGGTAGAGCTTATACGCTTGCAAATGAACAATCTCCACTGAAAATATAGTACAGGTGTAGGTGGAGGCCATGAGTTCCCTGGGTTTGCATAACTTGGAGGATATGTGTATGGTTTATTGGGAAATCCCTGGCAGTGCCTGTTGACTTACAACCCTGTAAAGAATTTTCTGATCAAATTCTCAGTGTTTGGGTGTAGCACTGAGATGGTTGTATGTCCTGCCTGGTATAGAGGAATGAGTCATCCCATTTCACAGCAAACTGGTCATGTACCTACAGAGGGGCTCCTTTGTTCCTGGCTGGTATCTCCATTGGGGTATCTAACATGCTTCTCGGTTGCTTTTAGGAAAGACAGTATGCTGAAAGGCCTGTGGTAACAGTTGGCCTAACGCGCCTCGCTCTGCTTGTTGTTTTTAAACAGATGGACCTCTCTGTGGAAACTCTTTATAGCTTCATGCAGGAGCGCCAGAAGAAGTATGCCAAGTATGCGGAGCAGATCCAGAAGGTCAATGAGATGTCTGCCATCCTCCGCCGTATACAGATGGGCATTGACCAGACGATCCCTCTGATGGAGCGGCTGAACAGCATGCTGCCGGAGAGCGAGAGGCTGGAGCCCTTCAGCATGAAACCTGACCGGGAGCTAAAGTCATAGCTGACCCGGCAGGCTCCCCCTCCTCACCTTCCACACTCCAGCGTTCAGCACAGACGCGCTTCCAACGGGCTGGGCTGGCAGATGTTTGAGGCGGACAGCAGCGCTGCCTGACTCTCTGCCAGGGCATCGGAGGAAGAGCAGCGTCAGCTGCCAGAACTGCGCAGCCAGGAATCCAGGAGCTCCCTGGTCCCGTCGTCTGGAGAAGATTTACCGTTCTTTCATCTCCCTCCTCTTGCCCTCCTGTCTCCTTTACCACTACCACCGCCTGTGCCGAGACATTTGTTTCCTTGCTGTGACGAGATTGGGGTTTACAGAGGAGGAGTTTTCTTTGATCAGATTTTTTTTTTTTTTAAACTAGAAAAATTCAGAGGGATACAGGGTGTGACAAACCCTCTAACATAGTTTTTATGCCACTGGGGTTTAGATGATTAGATGGCTGGCAGGTATTTCTGAGAACCCCTGGCCTTGGAAATACGTGTGTTTTATAGGTGAAAGTGCAGGAGCCAGGAACTGGCTTATTAAAATCTGCCTATTATCATAATTAACATGGTTTGCACGGCAGGGTGTTGGCATGTCCTCCTTGAAGCTCCTGTTTTTATGGGCTCACTAATTTATGAGACTGTAAAGGAATAACTGTTCCAGATATGTATGTCTGTTAACGTTAAGCAAGCCTTAGTGTTCCTCTCCCCCTTGCCCTTGCAATGTCCCTGTGCCCCAGCTGGTGGCATTTCGTGTCCCTCACCTTGCACAGTGATTCTGGCAGGCACTGGCACTGACCTGCTCAATTTGCATCCCAAAGTTGTACACGAGGTGTCTATTTTTTTTTTTTGTTTATCGGGACACTCCAGTTACGTTGGTGCTGTCTTTTCCTACCAGGGGGATGCAGATGTTTCTTTACCTTCAAGCGTATGGAGTTGGAGGTGGGGGAGATGCGAGAAATCCTTTAGGTTTTCCTCTTGGCCTAGCTGCCGTCATGCCAAGAGCTTGCCCGAGCGCAGTGTTTAATGACTGAAACCACACGGCCCTTTGGGACTGCGCTCGGGGAACTGCTCCAAAGGCAACAGGATGTTCTTGCCTTCTCCCAAGCCGAGGGCCCCGCTCGTAGGCAGGCAGCGTGTCGGTGCCGCCCGGGCACTGGGCTGGCCTGTAGGAGATGGGTTGGTTGCCAAGTCAGCTGCTGGTCTGCTGGCTGCAGGCGATTTGCAGCACCTCCCCGAGTGTTGGTTTCTCCCTGTATAAAATGTGGGGATATTTTACACACTGCTGTAAAAATATTTACAGATCTAGAAATAGGGTTTAACAGCCTGTGTTGCCATTGTGTGGCAGCTCTTGTCCGCAGCAGAAAGAGCATGAAACCAGAAGTGAGGAGCCCTTGGTTTGCTGGGTCAAGGGTAGGTTTCTGTTTGTTACATCAGTTCTAGGATGCTGTTGCTGGCGAGGAGGCTGAATCGTGTCCGTGAACCCCAAGGGTTATTGTCTGTCAGCAGCACAATTCCAGTAGTGAGGACAGCCCTCTTTGAGAAAGTCAGTGTGATAGCCCATCTTCCAGTACAGCACGAGGCTAGGTGACTTGCCAGGGGCGACTTGCTTCGATATCTCTTAGTACTCAAGAGTACTTAATCAGCAAAAGATTGTCTCTGAGCATTTGGGAATAAGACTTCAGTATATTTTTGATTATATTAGTTACCGCCTGGTGGCAGGAAGCAACGTGCCGTTCTCTTGTTGCATTCCCAAAGGCCATGTAGCCTAGAGTGAATTTTTGTGACGCAGACTGCAGCCAACTTAGATGCGTATCTGAACGATAGCGGTGACTGGACCCAGGGCCTGCTGAATGCTGTCTGAAAGCAGAGTCCCGTAGAAATGAAACCACCTGGAACGATGCCGTGGGAAGAGCGATTTGACTGCTTGAGAGATGGCAAGGAACTCAGCAGATTTTTCTAGTACTGGCAGCAGAGTGGGCCTGGGTGTCTACTGCTTCCACCCCAGAGTTGTTATGTGGTTGTATATACATAGGTGTATACCATACATTGTACAGGATATAACAGGCTTCCATCCTTGCTCATGCATCCTGTGGTATTATGCGTTTGGTTTGTTAAAAGCTTACAAGAGACTTAACAACCCATGAAAACCTGCTTGTCATGGCCATGCCCGTGAGAGTCCTCATTGTCCATCACAGAATATGTCTCTGCCTTCTGCCATCAGACACACCAGAATATTCAGCTGCTTTAAATAGCAGCTGCAGGCATTTTTGTCCTCCTCATCCAGATGATGCCGTCTGGAAGTTTAAAATGTGCAACATTCAGCCGTCTGCCAGACGGGATCATGAATGTCCCACACCCAGGCGTGCTGGAAGCCTATACTGGTGGGAAGATCCTGATATTGGATCTCGAGGCAGGGGCTAAGCTGCAGATGCTCTCTCCTGTAAAGCTTCTAGACATTCGGCCTCATGCTATTAAGTATCAGATCAAAGCATTGCTCCTTGCGGTGCTAATGAGGGCAAGCGAATGGTATTCCTGTCTGAAGGCTGCAGGAGCGAGGGCTGCAAATCAGTTCCTTCCTTATTTGCTGTAAAACACCTAGACATTGGGCTGATAATGGGAGAAAATCCTTGTTCCTGTGAACACTGGCCTTTAAGCTTGTGGATGTGCCGCTGGGCCTCCCAGCTAGAGCTTTCTGACCAGCAAGGGTAGCTTGTGAAAAACATAATAGCTTTACTAGAAAGAAATTGGAGCTGAAATGTGAAGGCTGACCTCTTCGAAGGCACGCAGCCCACTACCTTCATTCCACGCAGAATAAGGTCTTGTATGGGACTGAAGATACCGTGCACCCTCTAACTGTTCTCAAATGATGGTTTACAGTTTTATTTAAAACATTTTCACTGGCTTCATTAACTGTAAGTCTTTGGATCTCTTGCTGAGGGGAAGGCATTTCCTGCCACATCTTGAGCTGCTGTTTGCTGCTTGGCTGCTCCTCGTTCGCTTTGCTTTGCTCACTGCTCTCGGTTTCATCTTGGATTGCAGGTGATGCCCAAGGTGAGACTGTTGCTTTAGTCCCTTTCACGCTGTTTAGCCGGAGATTTGAGATGTGACTGGAATTACCTTTCTGCTTAATTTCCTTTTCCAAGCCAAATGCTGTTGAAGACGGTCTCAGGTATCTCTCATGAATGTACCAGCCATTACTTCTACTGCAAAGGATAGCATGTTAGTGCTATGAACAGAGAATAATCTGGTGTGCTCCACTGAAAAATGTTTTTTCCTGTTTTTCTGCTTTCTGAGGTGATAGAAAGCTGGTGTGTGGTCTGGGGGGTGGGCTAAGCTACTTGCTACACAGTCTTCTGAAAAGCTGGAGAGCTGGGTGAGTCTCTGGGTCTGCGGTTCCCCGCTGGCCTGAGCTACTCTGGTTTTTCCTCTGACTCTGTTATTGTGACACCCGCTTTGTGCTGCCGCTGGTGCTTGTTGCATCCTGCACAAAAGAGGTTTGCTTGGTTGTTTCCGTTGTTTGCAATTTAATGCATTGACAGGGTGCTAAAGTGCCAACCTATCTGCAGGGCAATTTCTGTGAAGATCCAGTGAAGGGGACAGAAAAGAGTGTTTGGGGTTTTTTAAATATATGTATTTTAAATTAAATATATTTAAATATATGTAAATATTTAAAGTGTATTTTCCCCTCCTCTAAGCTTTTACACAGAAAGAGTAGAAATAGGCGTTTTCACAGGCCCAATCATTGCATGAGCCAGCCTCTCTCTTTCAGAGTGTGCGCCACTGGTTTCCTGAGGTACTATTGTGATATCCCTCCCATTCCCGAGCTGCCAGAGTGTATTTTGATTACGCCTCGTGGCCGAGTGCTCCTTGGTTTATGGGTGGTTATCCCATTTGCAGGCTTGCTCTGCTTTCAGCTGCCTACGTGTCCCACAGCTCCAACATTAAAACGTTTGGTACCGCTCTTTTTCCAAGTGTGTTGTTTCCCCGCTTGCCTTGCATATTCTTCATTTACAGCACAGCGCTTCTCGCCGTGACGTCTACGGACAGTACGCACGCTTTGGAGGTTGTCTCTTGGCTTTACTGCTTCGTACACAGAGCCTACCTTGGTGCCGTGGAGATGGCTGATTTCAGTTGCTCTGGGCCAGCTTCTGCCCTGGGACTGTAAGGGAAATGTCCTGGAGTGAAAATAAACGTTGGGTTTTTTGGATGCTGTCCCAATGCTGGTTGGCAAGGATGTCCAGTTTAAATAAATGATGTTTGCAGCGATGCTTGTGACTCGCCAGCAGCGGTGTGGGGCCACAGTTCAGCTGGCTGCCTACTTTTTCTGTGCTGGTAGCTTCCTGGAGGTGAAGAGTAGTCTTGGGTACACTCAGCATACCTACAGCATTACAGAGCTAAGGTGTGGGGGGGAAAGGAGCATTCAAAGGGCAATTCTTAATGTCAGCTGCCTAAAATAACCCTTTTGTCTTTTGAAAAGTTTTGTATTTTAACAGATCTCATGGGGAAGCTGTGGAGGTAATGAAATATGATGGCCTACCGTAAGACTGTAACACGACCACAGAAATAACTGAGAATGGCTGTAGATTTTGTCAATACCTTACTGGGGGTGTTACCGGTGTAACAGTCAAATGAAGCATTTGATTTTGTTCTCTTAATTCTGATGCAGGCCAAACTTCTTAGAAACAGAGCAATACTGGAGGCTCAGTGCAGGGTTGCAGGGGCTGTTAAAAGACCAAGCAACCAGCTTTCAGCAAGTCAATAGCAAAATTTTGGGTTTTAAAAAAGCATGGAGCAGCCGCTGTAAGAGCGGATCGCTGCATACTGAGGGAAGCCCAGCTTTGAGAATGTCCTGTGATGGAGCTGTTTCCTGCAGGAAACAGGTTATTCTAATCAACTCAGAAATGGTTTGGAGGAGCATTAAGTGAATGTACCTGCAGCACTAGGTTGTTCTGGCACTGGGAAAGCAAAGCGGTGATGGACTCTCACCTACTGCATAGGGGGTGCTGAACAAAGAGACAGGCAGATGGATAGGGTTTGGGGGTTTTTGTTGTTTTTAACGTGATCCGATGCCCCAGCCTCATCGCTGCCTGTAGCGTATCACACTTTGGATTCGTACAGCAGTGGTGCTTGGTGAGGGTCCCTGTGATTCTGAGCTGAGAATGACACCTCAATGCAAGCATTGCCTTCCAGCCGGGCAGTTCCCTAAAAGTCTGTTTTACAGCATTTTATGTGCTAGGAAAGCAGCCCCTTCCCCGAGGATTGAGTGTTGCAGGCTACAAATAGCTCCCTTTCCTTTTCTATTCATAGTGGCTCTCATCAATATTCTTGAAGCGCAGAATAGCCAAAGGCTTCACTGCAGAAACTCTTCAGTTGGCCTCAGAGCAACCCTTTGGGCCCAAGGGCCAAGAAGTTCTCTGCAGGCCTGGTTCAAAGGGAAAGGCCAGTTGCCAGGCTAAGCTGATACGGTATGAACACTCAAATTCCCAGTTGTGGTTTTGGGTGTATAGTGTAAATAGTGGTATTGTATTATCATGCTCTGATGTCTACGAGTACGAGATTAACTCTACTTTTATCTCAGAAACTTCAAGAACAAATAGAGGCTAGCTAGGTGTTTAGCCCAGGGTATGGTTGTCTAATTAAAATGCCTAGGTAGGGGAGTTTGGCTGAATCTGAGTAATTTCAGATTTAAAAAGCAGCAGCAACAGCCTTATTAGAACTCCAGTGCTGTCCCCAAGAGAAGCACCAGGCTGCTGTTCTGTGCTTCTGAAACCACCACTTTCAGGTAGACATCAATTTAAAACTTGTGCTGTGCGTCAAAGTGCAATGAGCAGCCAGTCGATGAACATTACAGTTAGTTAGTAAAAACAGGAGCTCGTGTAATTACCACCATTTTACTCTCTTTCTTCCCCCTGGCTCCCAGCCCCCTCAAATGCAGGGCTACCTGATCCATGCTGGGGGAAGGTTTGCCCTGTTTTCAGTCTGCTTCACTCTAGGAATGTAACTGTGACGGTTACATCAAGAGCCTAGTGACCTCAGGAAGGGGTCAGTGCCAGTCAATAAAATGAAAATTAAATGTTGATGACATGTGTGAGACACTTTTCAGTTGCCTCTCAGGTTTTGACTGGAGCTGAACTGTCTCTTTACAGAGCTGTCTACTGGCAGGGGCAAGAGTGGAGGGGCAGAGGAACATGAGCAGAGCAAAGCAGGCAAGAGGAAGAGTGGTGAAAGCTAAAGTGCATGCTTCAAACAACAGAACCTAAGGGAACAAACAGCTAGTCTCACCTACTTGGGATCAGAAGTGGACTTTGGAGTGAAGTGAGGGAAGCTACAGCAGGTAAATGTTAGAAAATTGCCAAGTCAACCTGTTCTGTAGGCTAACAAGCTGATGCCATTTAGGTCTAGTATTGTGCATGGTTCTTGTTTTACCATGCAACAGATGAAAGCTTTCTGTGTGAGAGCTGGTACAGCATGTTTGTACGTAGGAAGCACAGAAGCTCACAGCGGTTCTTACTTGACCTCTGGCTGATGGAACATGGACTCTTCTAGAGAGGACAGAGATTCTGCACTTCCCTTTCTGGGGTTGTGCTCTGAAGGTTTTTTTAAAAATAAAAAAGCTGTTACTGCACCTGAGTGCAAAGATGCTGTTACACAAACTCATAGGTTTTGCCATCTAAGGATGTAACTGTAGCAGCCAAATCTACTGCAGGATTGAATTTTAATAGATGCTATGTTTGTATAAGCTATTCTCTGAAGGAGCAATGAAGGGCATTACTCCTCCCTCAGCAATCAGAAGTTGCTCTGAAGGTTTCAGGTCTGGCAGAATCAGTCAAAACAAGTATTTCAATAAGTAATTGAATTCTTCTTCAAATAAGAAGTATGGGAAGCAAGAAAAAAACCCATGCGGTTGTTCATCCTAGGTAACTTAAACAATTTGAAATACTTGCTTCACCGAGGCTAGCACTGCTGCCGTGGGAAGAGTTTACTCACAGCAGTATCAGACATCGTAAGATGTTAATGGAGAGAAGTGCCATTCCTGCTGTTCAAGGGAGCAGGAGAGGTGGGGTAAACAGGAACAGGTAAGAGGCTGAAACCGTTTGCTACCAGTGCTGTAAAAATCACTACTGCTTGTGATGAGTGGTCCAAAGCTACCCAATCATTAACAGGCGCACATCCACAGAGAAGGACATGTATGATACGGGCGAGCCCTGGGTGCTGGGGAGCAGGTTGTACTGTGGGCAGGTGACGCACACTCCACAGCCAGAGGCACACAGGCTCCTTCCTCAGCTGTTCTATATAAACAGGTACCATTTCTGATTTTATTTCATCATAACATACAGGTAATGCTCATGACACAACAAGACGAGAAACTCACATCTCTCTGAACCATTTAAACAGCTTGCCATACACCAAGAACATTATATTTGTATTGAACATGTACACATTTCCCCCCCTCGCATCCTCCACTTTGCTTTCCAAACTTCTGCAAACCATTTCCAGCATTGTTCAGGTACAGGACACTAGTTCAGACAGGAGACAGGGCACCACCCTGTGCAGGACATGGGGTTAAGGCTTCCTCCTACAGGAACCCCTCCCCTAAAAATACTGAGCCTACAGCTTTGATTCATTCAGTGACTACTGCATATTGGAAATCACAAGGAGCCAGAAGACCAGATTTCAGTTCCTCAGAAGGTGATTAACCAAACAAAACCCAAACGTACATCTTTGTATGTATAGAGAGAAGGGGAGAATGCACATGTGAAGGAGCACAAAAGACAGGAAGATTCTGCCTCTCGGGATTGATTTGTGTTAACCCCATTAACTGATTTAAATCAGACAGGGGCATTTACAGAAATCTGGCTAAGAGGAGCACTGCTAAATGGTTTACGTACATATATATACACAGAGAGTGTGTATATATGCTGAAAATAGTTGTAATGTAATCCTTTTCACTTGATATGTAAACAGAGACAAGTGGCAGTATGTTTAATGAATAGCCAAGACCTGACACGCTTTCCAATGTGGTGTCAACCTATCCTTTGCCCGTACTAACCCTTCTTCCAGCAACTCCTACACATGGCACAAACCCAGCCTCCGGGTTCAGTTACTCCTGGTGCTGCCTCTCCCTCTGTGTCTTTTGCACTTTTTAGGATCAAGTTAATCAATGCTGTAGCTTTCAGTGCTAGTTTCAACAGTCTGCTGTAGGAAATTAAAGTCACATCCTAGCCACAAAACAAAACAATGACAAAATCTTCTCCACTTTTCAATATAGTAAAACCTGAGATTTGAGTCACAAACTAGCTAAACTTACAGTAAAAAAAAAAACACAACACAACAAAACCCCCCAAAAAACCCCAAACAAAACAACCCAAGTTGCTGACTTGAATTAAGGCTTCAGTTTGCTGCTGACAATTTTTTTTTTTTAAAGCCGTGGGCCAGGGTTAAGTATTTGTTACACGTGATTTACAATTTTCCGCTGCCTACACTGAAATGGGACCAAACGCTATCGTTCCCCACCCCCGATATGCATGTGGCTGGGGAAGATGGAGCCAACACGTGTGCAGCTCCCATGGGAGCAGAAGGATGAAGCTTTAGGCTGTGCCTCCAGGTACCCCCTCACTGACAAACCTCTCGTGACAATGCAGGCGCACACAAGAATTTGAGCAGTGGCAGCCAAGGTACTGCACGAATGGTGAGCTGGAGGGGAAGCAGCTGGTTTGCTGTCAAAACCACCATGAGAAGGGGGGCTGTGTCTGCTCTCCCATGAAACACCCTGTCGGCAGCAGGGAAGGGACAACCTCCTCGAGCTGGCGCGTCCCCTGGGGCGGTGCGGGTGGGTGCGCAGCACGGGCCAGCAGCAGCACAGCTACCAGCGTCTGCAGCCACATCCGCTTTGGGACAGGCCAGCAGCAGCACAGCTACCAGCGTCTGCAGCCACATCGTGCCTCGGCACGCTGGGAAACCAAGCCCCTGCGCTGGGACCAAGGACGACGGCCAGGAGCAAGTTCCTTTGGAGCCGTGAGTGGGGGAGGTGAGCAGGCTTCCCAGGAAAGCCGTCTCTTTTCAAACCCCCTTTCTATCACACCGCACTATGAGATGGGACACTGGAGGTCCCCTTTTGTATTCCTCGGGCAGCAGATGCACCTCTCTTTCAGACAAGGTCAGCAAACCACATGAGATGCTTCTACCTTTGAAGCTCCATGGTTTGAGGACGTTGGGCTGGAAAAAAAAAAACAAAACACCCAACCACTTGAACTGCCCCCACCCCACATGTGACCAGAACCATATATGAAGAACAGTTCCTTAATGGTACTGCTAAGTTAAGGACAAAAGCCCATCCCAACTCATTTTTAGCTTTAAAAAAAACCAACCAAACAAAAAAAAAAATCCTTCAAGAACCATCTACTGATTAGTCAGTTGGCAAGAAAAGGATGTTGCGGTATTTTACCAGCCACTTCTCTTGCACCTAACCCTAAGTATTAACCACGCCGTTACCACTTAGAAGCCAAAGCAGCTACCCCTCTCCCAGAAGCCACCCCTCTCCCAGAAGCCAGCTTAATATCAACAATACAAATACTGCTTATTTTATGTTTCAAAAGACTGGGGGAAAGTATGGTTCATTTGTCTTTTTTTTAAGAATTGCTGCTGAGCCAACTGAAACACTTGTGCGTAGACAGCTTTAAAAAAAAAAAAAAATCAAATGTGGCTAGTTGTTACTTGTTCACATTGCTTATGAACTGACTACCAGCATCTGGCAGCCATAAAGCCCTAGTTTATTTTTTTTTATATATTTTTGAGGTACTGGGTTTTGTTTGTTTTTTTTTTTTCTCTGAAGCAGCTCTCTTGCGAATCACCTAAAGCCTATCCATTAGAACAATAGTTACACCAGTATATACATTTGTCTGAACTGTGTGTTCAGACCAGCCTTGCTGTAACCAGTCCCTACGTCCTTTGGAATCGCTCCCGGTCTCCTTTCTTATGGGAAAAAGGAGGTTGGCTCAGTGTCAGGGCTAAGGTGCACTGGTGAAGATGTGGGGCAGGAAGAGGGGAGAACAAAACTAGGTTTGATGGGTAGGAGCGTGTTTCAGTGGAACCAGCCAAAGGGTTTGATATCAAGAGAGCTTCCTTTTTAAAAAACAGTGAAAGGATGTGCAATCCATTGCGCATAATTGCTTTCTCTGTCAGGGAAAGATCTGTGAAATGTTCTGCCCTTCCCCAGGAAAAGGGAGGAGAAAAACCCAGCGGTGCACTCTGTCTCCTCAGGCAGATGCTCACTTGTCATTTCTTTGCCGTACTAATCTAGTTACTGCGTTCACACTGAAGGCTCACATTTCTTCCCTCCCCCCCACATCTTTTTGCATGAAGTCTGTTCTTTTCAGATTTACAGGGACCTCTCAAATGCTGGGGGAGCGACTTGGAAGGGGAAGCAACTCCCATAGTCACACAAGCCTGCTGCCCCTCAAGACACTTCAATGATTTCCATGCTGCCTGAAAAACTCGACTGACTGCCTACTTTCCCCAGTTCTTCTCTGGATCTGTTGTCTGACATGATGCTCTCCCCAAACTCCATCTGGCAGCTTCTGCGCTTGAACTGCTTTTCAAAAGAGCTTTCCTCGTGCCAACTCCGCCTGGAGTCACCTCGATCACCCTGCTTTGGCCTCCTGCGCACAGCACAGGCCTGGTCACAGCCCGTGGGCAGCTGACTACAGCTGTAGGCGGAGTAAGCAGCGCTGTTCCCATAGATGGCAGAGGCAGAGTAGAAATGCGAGGACTCGGTTGCAAAATACCAGCTGTTGGTAAGGGACGTAGCCGATGTCTGAGGAGCCAAGATGTCCGAGTGCCAGCCTTTGAGGCCCAGCCCAGCAGCAGACTTTGCCAAATGCTGCTGGCTGGTGGAAAGACCAAACAAGAAGTTCGTTCGGTAGTTGTCTTCCATGCTCCCGCTCCGGTGGAGGGGGTACAGGAGTGACCGCTGAGTGGTGGCACTGCCACTGGCTCTCCCCAGGTGTTGCCGTTTGCTCTGGCCGTCCAGCTGCCGAGTGTTCTGGGGTTTGTTGGGAGGGTTCGCTTCCTCCTTGTCAGGGCTGGTTTCTGGGGTCTGCTCTGAGACCTCCTGGACAGGGGAGAACTGACACAACTTGCTGCTGCCCTCTAAAGCAGTCGTGTGTTTGTAGTATTCCAGGGTGTCTTCAGAGGAGGTAAAGCCCTGAACCGATGCAGTCACGCAGTTGCTACTTGCTGCGTAGGATACAGATTTGATATCCAAAGAAAAGGAGCGCTTCAGCCGGTTGCTGTCCTCCACCTTATCCAGG
The DNA here is from genome assembly GCF_011004875.1 of Balearica regulorum gibbericeps. Classification (NCBI taxonomy): domain Eukaryota; kingdom Metazoa; phylum Chordata; class Aves; order Gruiformes; family Gruidae; genus Balearica; species Balearica regulorum. Next base: position 80,011,283 of record NC_046184.1, read on the forward strand.
GAGACATGCAGTCCGTTCATGCCCTGTACCAGCGGGCCGTCTTCTAGAGGGGACAAGTGCCCACGTGGTGTGCTGCCGTACTCCATCGGCTTCTGTTCCACCATCTCGGAGGTAGCTGTGATGCAGAGCTGGTTAGCGGAGAGGCTGCTCTGCCCACCTTCCGGGACCAGCACGTGCTCGCTGCTTTTTTCCAAATGCAGAAGTTTCAGCTTACTAATATGTCCAGGCTGACTGCTCTGGTTCTTGATCTTTTTCTCAAAATCCAAAAGCTGGCCCAGAAAGTTGAAGTTGGGAGAAATGGTTGGCCTTTTTTCTTTCACAAATCTGGAAAGATGGGACAAACAAAACAAGACACTTTAAGGACCTGCTGCTCAGACCTGAAAAAACCCTACAGTGATTGTTGTGAATGCTAGAAGCCTAATCTTAACTGATCGGGATGCCTGGACTGAGGTTCAATCAAGCGCAGGTAACAACGATGGAGTTAAAGGCAGTTTTTAAGCAAGATAATGCTGGATGCTCTCAATTCTCTCTATAGCTTAAAAGGTGGCTTAAAAAAAAAAAAAAAAAAAAAAGGAAAAGCAAGCATTCTTTTTACCTCTTTATGATGTCCGCAACAAGGTTTCAGTGAGTCATTTTCCTTATTTTACTTTACCAGTGGGATCTCTGCTATCTCTATTTCTGACTGGGTTTAAGAGCTCCTCAAGTTCTGTGTGAACAGCATCAGAGCTCCAGCCAAGAGAGCTTGGCTCTAGCTTTTGTGCTGCAGAAAGAGGACTGCCTTCCTCACCATTCACACGGAAGAAGTCCTATGTTTTTTTTCACCTACCTCTCTCTCATGCTGCTGTTATTGCAGTGAGCACTTCCTACCCTGTTCATCTTTGTCAGGCAAGACAAATAGCTCAGATACATGCTGACCTTCTACAGCAAATGCCAGTGATTTCTACCATACACTGGTATTGACTGCTGATATGATAACAAAAAAGAAAACCAGAAAGGCACAAATGCAGCATTAAAACAAAAAGGTTCTGTGGGTATTCAGCAGTAAAGGGCAACAGTATCACCAAATCACTGGAAGAGTTAATCTGTTTTTGAGTCCTGCAGGAAGCAGCCTGGCTTGCATACACGTGCCCATCTAAGCACGCACTTACATACTCGGTTGAATATGCCCAACGTACAACGCATACTTAGAATGTTTTCCTGAACCAGGGCTCCAAAGGTATGAAAGACTTAAGTATTAGAAGTCATGTCATATACTTCAAAGTTAAATACAAAAGCAATACTTCCCACCTGTCTGACACAGCTAAGTAAGTACTCTGCTTTTTACAGGCTGTAAAACAGAAAGCTACCCAAATCCTTCCTCTTTTTTTTTTAATTTAAAAAAGCTTTCCTGAAACTATGAAGGTACCAGATGACAAGGGAATTAACAAGGGAATAAACCTTGAAGAGCTAAATCTAGTACAAACAGACATAGAATGTATCACTGGGAAAATTAAATATTATTAAAAACAAAATCTCTCTGGGGGTGTGTGCGGTCATTAAAAACAGCATGATAAAAATTCAAAGGTGTGTACTTGGGCACGTATGTACACACTAGCACAAATGCAAGGAAGCACATGAAAAAGACCAAACAAACCTGGCTTTTTTTTTTTTTTTTTTAAGTTGCCAAACAATAGTAGGAATAGTTGAGCTGACATGATGACCTGGAAGATCAGATTGTGCGAAGTCATAGTGGAAACTTGCACCATGAAGTGCCAACACTGGCAAATGGAGTAAATAGTAAGTCTCTTCAGAAGAGATTCTTTAGCTCTATCTCCTAGCACTGACTTTGGGGGCTTTTATTCCAGTGCAAGCAATTCGCTCACAAGAATTCCTACAGTCTTCATTCATTCTTTTCCAGTCGAAGCTACTTGTACATGTTACTGGATTTGTTATTTAAAGCAAGATCCTCCTGGTCAACACTGCAATTTCTGGCCTGTGTTCTGGTACCCTCTCCCTTCCCCTTTCTCCTTGTGTCACCCCAAAATATTGGGCAGTCCTAGATTTAAAACTAGCTTTTTAATAAATGAAAAGGGTTCAAGAAAGTCTGCTGGATCCTCCAACAAGTTTTAAGGCTTTGCAAACTTTTAATTTCAAAATGCATACTCTTTTTTTCCAATTGGAAAATTTGCATAACATTTAATTTTGATGTTTCCTTCCCTTGTATCATCCATTATATGAAAGGAAAGATTAAAAATGTTTATTTCCTCAGATCTTTCACTTCAAGTAATGGTGCCACCTTTTTATTTTTGTAATAGTGTTAGACAAACATTTTATCTACTGACTTTCATTAAGTCAGAGAAAAGTATTTTTCTTTCCAGCTTTGCCAACAAGAGGTCCCAAAACAATGAGGGAAACGTGCTGCAGATTGTTCTAACTAAGCCCTATCAAAGGAAATACAGCAAAATAGAATCTAAATTTCCCAGTACTTGTTCAGTATTAACAGTGCAAGAAAAAAAAAAAAAAAAAAAAAGGCCTAGGATGATTAATCCTTCACACTTGATTGACACTTCTGGTTAAGAAACAAACTAGAATCTAATGCAGAGATTTCATGAAGGAATTCAGAAGCAGCACTTTAGAAGTTCCCTGAAGCATGCACATTTTACAAGTGTTTAGTACTCTACAGCTTAACCTCCAGACCACCACAGCCTGAGACCAGACAGGTTTTTTTCAGTCACTCAAGCTCATACCTTGCGCAGTATCCATCCACATCCACTAATTCATCCCTATTATCTATACCCGTGTAACTGAGTTTTCACCTACACCTGTTAACCAAACCTGGTTCATCATACATATTGAAATTACTGCAAAACACCAAACTAGTAAGAAACCGTGGAAAATTTCTAAAGGCAATGGGAGATGGTTGCACTTTCTTCACTGCACACATAATTATGCTCATCAGCTTAAACAAAGTGCCCCAATGGAAATCACACTCCACAAGCGAACACCAAATGCTCATGAGAGATGGTGGTAGCAAATGCTCTAGTGATTTGGAAGGTACTCCTCTCTCCACCTGCTGCAGCGCAATTGTTCAAATTGCTTCTGCACCATGCATGCTATAGCGATGCGTCAGCTGTCCCAACTAGTAGATAAAGCCCATCAGAAAGAAAACCATCATTTTCTGTACAACACAACACAGCAGGTTGTTAAATGAAATAGAGCAGTCACGGTAAACTGCAGCCATGCCACCTAGAATCTGGTAAAGTGTTCACAATCCAAGTATAAAAACATGGGCTTTGAAAGGTAAAAAACCAGGGGTGGGTGTGGAGGGGGGTCTCACAAAAATTCCCTGATGCCACAAAGAGCCAACACTTCAAAATACTTTCCAGTTGAGTTTAATAGCGACAAAGAAGCTTTCTTAATTCCTAGACATTTCACCTGCAGGCAGGTTCTTTGAGAGCACTACCAAATACCAAACTGAAGTCAACAGCTCCAGCCTAGCGTTTGTGACAAGCATGATTATAAATATCCTCAGTTCTCTTTCTTTAACCGTACGCGTTCCATTCTCTGACTTAAAAGATACTGTTCTATGCATGCTATAGCTGTGTGTGTAATTGTGTGTCCATACACGCACAATTAATAAGAAGTTTAAATTCCATGTATTTGCCTACTTGGAGCAAAGACCAACATCAGCATTTTGCAGGTGGGGAATTAGTACGAGGTATGTGATGTCTACAGGCCACCACTAATTCGTTTATGGAGGAAGCCTACATTTAAAACAAGAGTGTGCAGAGGCCAGCGAACTACCAGGTAAAATAACATGTCTGCTTCTACCCTTGGCCATACAACCTTTTATTCTTCATCTTAAAAACAAACCAACAGGCACAAGAATTAATACGAAAGGAAATTTTCTCCTTACCTGTAAGCTTCGTCTAAGGACATATCCATTCTCTTCATGATATATGCAATAGCGATTGTGGCAGAGCGAGATATTCCAGCTAAACAGTGCACTAACACATGGCCATTTGATGCTTTAGCTTTTTCTGCATAGCAAAGAAATTGGCAAGTGTCACACTCAGCAGCATTACGCCACGATGAAAAGTTTGCAAAGAAAGCAATGTTATTTCAAATTGTTCAAACCTTCCAAACTAACTGCTAATTGCAAAACTCATGGAAGCTTTAAACAAAAATCACTTATTTTCTGTAGCACTGTATAGCATTGAGTCTAGAAAAAGCATGTGACTACGCACAGGAAACATACTGCAGTTACAGCATACCGCATTTTAATGTGCACATAAACAACCCTATTTAGATGTCTGGGAAAGGTGATTGTTTCTAATTTTATATGCAAGTAAAAAAAGCAAGCATTCATGATGGAACGATTTGGCCAGTTCAAATTTGGCTAGCTCACTTCTCAAAGCTAAAGACAGGATCCGTATGTCCAATTTTCTAAGTCGCTCTCTGCAGACATGTATCAGGCATCTACCAGGTGGCCAGAAAGCAGAGCTGCGCTCTTAAAAAGTGTCTTTGTTCCGTAAGTGCTGGAACACATAGTGGCAGAGTCTCCCTCTGTTATTTTGCTTCTGCGCTTATAAAGCAATGGTGATCATGTAGGTAGATCCTTAGGGTATTTTCATACCACCCAGAAAGCATTCAGGTCTTCTCCAGCCAAGACAGCAAGGCAGACACACAAAGGAATCCAGAAACTGTTTTAAAGAGAGAATTTAAATTTTCTTCTCACCTATAAAATCAACTGATTTATCCAACCAAGGCAAAATTTTCTCACAAAAGCTGTCGTTCACAGGCACTCTCAGGAAATGGGATTCTGGAATAAAATCGGGCTTTGGACAAGTATTGCTGGCGTTCAGTACGTAGCCAATATCATTCTGCTGCATCAGCTCCTAGGAAAGAGAGAAAGATTAAGCCTAGAGAAGTCAAATGGTACCTTTGGCACATTACAAAGCTAAAAACCAAACTGAAATTCGTGTTGGAATTGCTGTAGCTGTATTAGGGACATTCTTTTGTTAAAAAGAACTCCTCAGCTTTTAATTCTTTGCACAACTTTTCATGAGACCTCCAGTGTGTCCAAATAACATATGGACTGCAAATCCTGTAAAATCAGAGTTACCACAGAACAGAAACAATGGTAGAATACCTTCTGCGACTATGAAGCATCACTTCCAAGAGAGTAAATTTTTTGCTACTTTGGTTTAAATTCTCACCATGCAAACTGACAACATAACCAAACACTTCCCACATGTAGTTTTCTGACCTGAATATGTGTTTTCTGGATCACAGATCTCAGACTAAGGTCGTCCCATCACATATATTGGTGAGAAAAACGAAATGAAACAGACGCCTCCTGCAGTCACCTCTTAAAGTGTCCAGGACTTCCTTGTTTCTAAGGCAATGTGCAAAACTCACTCAAAACCTTGAAAGAGCGAGCTGACTAAGAGCTGAAGACCTTGAATTAGACCATTTTCACCCAGCACTAACTGCAGTTTTATAGGAGTTCCACTTTGTGGTTTACAATTTAGTTGCTTGTGTTTCAGTTTTCAGTCTTTAGTCCTCTTGCATCTCAGAGATTGTCACAGGAACAAGCAAAGAGAACGTGTAAGAGTCAGCTGGGCTTTTTAAATACATCAATTTGCATGACTGAAAATAAAATAATAATAATAATAATAATAATAATAATAATAATAATAATAATAAAAGACAACTCTTCTGCACTCTTCGTATTTAGATTTGTGCAAAGTAGTATCTGATGCATTAGGTACCTCAGTGCCAAAACATGTGAAACAAGTACTAGAAAACTAGAGATGGCTCTACCAAAACCACCTAGTCACCTGCAAGATGAGCTTCTTGACACAGAAAAGTAATACTGATCAAACAACTTTTCTGCTTCAGATATGATTTGGCAGTAAGTGACATGCAATACTATGCTTGGACAGTAGTTACACTGAATACAAACAGTGGGGAGCTTTTGGCCAGATTTCTATGGAAACTAATATTTGAAACTAAGCTGAAACATTAAAAAAGCCAAAAAAAATCTGATTTTAATCCTTTTGCTTTTGTAGAAATTACATAAAAAGGAAAAGTTACATCAACCCATGGGAGCGGTAGCAAGAATGGATTCTTACTCTGCAGATTTCAACCACAGGTGTACCAGTATGAAAATACAGTCATGAAGCCAAATGGTCACTTCTTCCCCATGTGTATTTTTTCTGCAAGCATAAAGATGTTTTAGTGAAGAAAAACAGGGACACGGCTATTTAGCTGAAGAGCCAGAACTCTGTCTTGTTCAAATCAGAGCAGTTTAACTAACATCTGATATTTAGTGTACAGGTACACCACATGTACGTAACAGCACGTGTGTAGAACGGATGAATACTCGCACACAGACGTATATGCGTGCATAAATTAAATGTTCACTGAGAACAAAGGACTGCAGGGGAGAAGGGAATCTACCTCAGTCATTTACAGAGGGAAGTGTATAGAACTGCTACAGGCTGCATTTTAAACAGGGAATTCACATGAATCTCTGCTAGCGAGCTGGATTTTGTTGTCTGGAGCAAAATGAGCAGCTCCTCCAAACTTTTGTCCAAAGTCCCTCTCATCAGCACATTCAGAGGTGCCTGAAGGTGCGGGCACCTTAAAGTAATGAACATATATTATATCATAAACATACCCATCCAAGGGGAACAGGAGATGAGCAGTTACTCGCAAAGCAAAAGATCAGAAATATAATTTGTAGCAATGGTCAAAAGAAAAAAGGGGGCGGGGGGGCCCTGGATGCGTCAAAATAAGTTCTCAGCCTACTGCTTCTTACCCTGCTAGTTTCCTAGGTCTCACTCCCAGAAAAGCTCAGCTTCTCACCAGTGACAACAAATTCCATGGATTTCCCCCTCTCCCGTCCTTCACACCTCCCCAACTCAACCAGCAAGTTCCCTTCAGCCCCACATGCCTTTCACAGCCAACTCCGTCATACCTTCCTTTGCTATATTTAGCTCTCACACACCGATAGACCTAAGAGTTCAAAAGCAGGAGCGCTGTAAGGAAGTAGGGGAATATTTGGAATTATCCAGAGAGGGAAGGCATTGGGAAGGGGGTTCTTGGCACGGGGGACTAACTACTGCTAGACCTGCGGTATCTTATGCGTGCAAGGGAGACTCCGATCCCCACCATCTCTGCCACACTGTCTGGGCTACACAGCTTTCCCCTTCTAGGATCCCAAACTCTTCAACATCAACATCTATAAAATAAATACCTGCTTTAGATCATGACATTGAAATACCACCCCAAAACAGCTCACCTACTGTTTGAAGGTGAGTAAGGAACAACTGGAATAGCAGGTACAAAAAGTACATGCAGGGTCATGAACATTACCATGTATAAAGGAGGGAGGCGATGAAGGCATCGCTAACAAATGGACTGCCATAATGCATATTTGTTCAGAATACAGCTGAGGGGAGGCTGATGAATTTAGAAGAAGAATAGAAAACCGTATTACTTCTTTTAAAGCGTAAGTGCTGGTAGGCCGCGCAGTCCAACCATCACGATTCCACAGTTATGCAAGGTTTTTGATGTGGAATTGATTATTCAAATGGGAACGAGAAGGCTGCAGACGCCAAGTCTGAAACCTCTGAGCCAAAAAACCACCCAAAAATGTGTTAGTGCTTGTCTTTGAGACTAAGGCTAAAGAAAGAAGTTATGCTTCCTTCTGTTCTAAAGTATCAATCATTCCCTGTGCAACACACTCCAACGTAATAACCATAACAGTGCCTTCATTGTAAGGCACCCAAGAGGAAAAAGTGAATTACGATGGGAGGAAGATCCAGAAATCCTAATACTAACAACCTTGTGAAAAGAAGGTAAATGCTCTTTTGTCAGCTTATTTACATTTTATGACTTGTTTAATCTGAAAATTAATGGCACCCTAAAATACTATTTTGTTCCAGGGAATAAAATCCAGGTCTGGAAGAAAAGAAAGAGAATAGTTATGTAAGCAGCAAAGCAGAAAGTTTTACAGTTTAAATACTGGTACAAAACATGAGATGTAAGTAGGAGGTTCGCTCAGGCCCATAACCGCAACATAGGGGGTTTTTTTCCCCCTGTTTTCTAACTTCCAGATAGGACACTGACACTGTGAGAATTCAGGTTAGAATCAGTTTGTCTTTCACAAAGAGCAAAGACCTGTAAAAGTACCCTCTTGCAATCTCACGCTGAGACCCAAAAAGTGAAATCAACTTTTCTGTTAGAACTTTTCTGAAGAACTTTTTAGTGTTTCAACACTGCAAAAAAATATTATGAACACTTTCAGAATTAAGCATTTAGAAAGAAATCTGTAAAGCAAAAATACAAAGAAACTCTTAAAACTTTTCTGAAGTAATCATTAATTTTCCTAAAGGACACGAACCAAGCATTTGTGTTTGCGTATCTTTCATAAATAAAGCATTATCAGCAGAGGTATTAATGGCAAATAGCATTAGTATTCTTAAAAGGTCATGAATACAGACTGTCCTGCAACAAGACAAGCATTTCCCTACCCACGCACTCAGAGATAAGCTTATAAAGATCCTGAAAAGATAAGCTCATCTTGAAAAAACATGCTGAAAATTCACATCCTTAAATCACCAGGTTGAACAGTAGTGCAGATTAAGAGTTCTTTTTTCAGGTATTTTTGAGACATTTAAATTTTTGAGAAAACAGTACGTCTGGTCAATGGAAGGAATCATTGGAACTCACAGATAGCATTTAAAGGCAAAAATAAGGTCAACATATACATCTTAATAGTTTTAGGAATCTCACTAGAATTTTTCAGAAAATTATTTTAAAAAACTCTGGACTTGAATAAAAAACCCCAAACAACTAAACAACTATTCTAATCTTAACAGAAGGTTGACTTCTTGTCCCCAGTAGCCAACAAACCAGCAAGGCCATTAAACCAGAGCATGCAAACATACCCACTTACCTCCTGGACTGTCCTAACAGAGACAGAATTTTGCTACTCATCCCTGGTTTTTGTTTCTCACCCTCTCTTTTTGAATGTTATTTGTTTCCCAGCTCTCTTACCATGTATTGGTATTTCTGGGCACTCACTGTAGTAAGAGACATCCTCCTTGCTCTCCCCCAATACCCCTGTGTAGGATTCAGGCTTCCCCAGAAGCACAAGCGAGGAGCAGAGCTCTGCCAATCATGTTTCTAGCAGGCTGATCTGTAGCTAAAGCTAACTTCAAGTTGAACCAAGAAACTGATTAAACCCAGGAAACTGGGAATTGCCGATAGCTGGGAAAACATGTAGTGGATTCTAAAAGACAAAACCCCTAATTTGTTCCCACAGCTTCTTTTGGTTAATAAAGGTACCAATATTAAAGATGGAAGCCATTTCAGATTTTCCACAGGCAATCACTCAAATTGAAGAGGTAAGATAAGCTACCAACACACTACAATCTACTTCGGTGCAGGAAACTGACATGCTCAGAATAAAGCCTTGCCTGCCACTTCTTCAAATTAAGAGGACAAAGGTAGAAGCAACAAGCAGATCTGAAATCTTCAGATGTGGTTTTGTCCCTCAACGGGTAAGAACCTAAGAGGTACATTCCTTAGTCATCTATGGAAGAACTTCCAAGAGACTGACTGTCAAGGATAACACCACCAGGCAATAAGAACTTACTGAACCTTCTGTGGATTGTATGCTGTCGTTTTTGTGGTTCTCCATGTAAAAATGGGAAACACAGCAATCCTTGATCATAACTCCCCAGAATATATGAGAAAGTACAAATCTGACCAACTCTTGGGGGCCCTGCATTAATTCTAAAGTACCTGCAGCTGCAGCACTTCCTGATACCTAATGGACACATGCTGAAAAACTATCAAGATTGTAGATTAACAGGCAAGAGAGCCACTACCAGGTCTAAACGCTTCCTGTAGACAGCTCTGCCACACTCGAGGTCACCAGCAGTGGTTGCGGTTTTAGCCTCCTCCGGCCCTGTAATGATATTCCTGACCGCTGCTACCACTTGGATTCCTTTCCTGGTGGGGCACACGCACTGTGCGTAACGCCTATTCATAGGCACCAATTTACTGCAAGGAAAGGAACGGCACAGCCTCTTTCATCCCTCTGGGATTATTCACCACTGAAAAGCCACAGCACTGGGGTTCTAATCACGTCCCAAACCAAGCAGCACATCCCTGGTCCCGGAGGAGAACAAGTTGCCCCCTCACCTCCACTGTGACCTAGGATAGCACTTGCCATTCACACATGGAAACAAACAGCATAAAAGCATCTTTCTAATACTCTACCATTTAAAGCAAGGAACTTTTTATATTTTTTTAATTACTTAGTTCCTGCTGTCTTTTGTCTGGGGACCACAAATTACTTTTGTGGTAGGAAAAGCAATAAGCTGCTTTGACATCCATCATAACTGAATCAAGTTTGAATTGCTGACTTGCTACCTGGCAGTAAAGACACAGAAGGTTTTAAAGGACAAAGTAAGAACAATGACTGCTGACTATCCTCCATACAAAAGATTTTTCTGCGTGCTCTGTTAGAGCACAATTACTTTCTACGTGATTGTTTGTGCGTCAAAGATCCCTTTAAAACAACTGTAAAAATAGGCTATTAATGGCCAGGCTGGGATGGAGTACAAGCAGAAAAAACAGCGAAAACTATGATAATGGTCAAAGTATATTAATTTGATCCAATTACAGGACTATTAGGCTAGTTCCTGTCTTAAGCTTTATACATGGATTAAAAAACCATGCACATAAGCCTTGCACATCATTAAGGCAGTATGTTAGGGTGAAACGCTCCTCCCCTCTCCCCCATCCATGTATCTGACGTCAGCGTATGAAGGCTGTTGGAGATTCAAATAATATATGGGACTGCCAGATAACATGGCAGGCAAGAGGCCACAGGCAGCAGAAGTAATCAAAATTCCCTTGTGAAGGGACCCAAGATATAGATTGTAAGCAATATGAGTTGGTCTCCTCATGGAGGCAAACATCTGTGGATATACATAGGAATACAGACCTGTAGCAACTGGAGACAAACTCTTTTAGACATCTGATAGTCCAGCACCCTGCAAGTGCTGTATTTGATGACTTTGCTGACTATTTTAAGTATACCAAAATGTCCTGGGCTATTCTATAGGAACAAAACTTACTAAATGCACATGTATGTAGAAACAGTAATAGTTTCTTTGGGCACTGCTATCATAAAAGCTTATTTTAAATGACCCCATTGATTGTCCAGGTTGGAACATTTTATTAGGTGTACAGAGATTTGTTTGCAGTAATCCCTTGTTATACAATTCATGGTATATAAGTCTTATTTTTTCCCAGCACTTGAAGGAAATACTAAAAACCAGACAATCTTCCTTTGTCCTACTGTAACCATTAATATATTAACATCCAAGACTCACTGAAACAAATCAGTTGGAGCTATACCCAGGAAACTACCTCACCTGCTGTAATGGCAGATTTGATAGTTTGCTGTTGGTTGACAGGTTACTGAGGAAGGTACCATATAATCTTCTCTGAGATGAAGGAGAGATGACACCAAGTTTCATATTACATGCCACATGGATTAATTATATGGTCTGTGTATCATTAGTTCTCACACAGCTTTCCCTGTCTTATGCACAGACAGCTATTATCTATATCTACTTAAGATGTTTTATAGCTGTAATGATGCAGTATGATAGAAGCATGGATGAAGACACATGGAAATTATGCACTCATCCAAGTAAACAACATGACACCCAGAACGCTCACCTTGTTGAGGACATCCCGTTGACACCCAAGATAGAGATGAGGCAGGATTCTGGTTGGACCAATGTTGGAGACAGGTAGGCAGGGCTGAGAAATGCAAGTAGGGACGAGTGTGGATTTTCCTTCACAGAGACCGGGGAAAGAACTGGAGAACTCGGCAAATCCACCTGTGAGAGGGACAGTATGTAATTCATTTACATGCAGTGCTGTAGGCATTGCTGCTCATACCAGTTCTCAGAAAGCAGCATTTGTTGCAGGAGATGGGAGGCATCAAGGGGCAGCAGGAAAGCCTTCAGAGAGGAACTGTAGGTGTGCCTCTTCCAGCGGTGCCATGGCTGTGCGGAACCATCCGTCAGCAGGCAAGGCCAGACTTCGTAGTCCCACTCTGCCTGGAACGTTTATTTCTCTCTCCATTCCTCAGAAGTTTTTGATGCTTCTTCCCATTCTTAATGATATGTGGAAATGAGACTTTAAAAAACCAGCCACAACACCCACCACACCAAAACTGCACACACCTTTTCCTCTCTGCCCTAGCAAGCTGTTTTTCTACACACCTCCTTCTCCTGTATTAGGTCTATAATTAGACTTCATTAATAAAAAGTCATGTTTACTCAATTTGGTAAAAGCATCAATATGTGGTTATTAATGTTTGCTTTCATCCAACACACTGGAAGAGGTTTCATCTTTCAAAACCACATCAAGCTAAGGCTTCTCCATCTCAAGTAGGGGAGGCGAGGCAGAATGGGGGACTACAGGAGAAGACTTTGCCCACCCATGGACTGCCCTAGCAAATCACCACAGGTCTCTACGCCCTTTACTGCTGGCTGGTTCTTCATCTGCACCAGTTATTTGGCCCTATCCATAGTATGGCTCCAAAACATTTTCATTACCATTTCCCACCACTGCATTAAACCATTCAAGAAAACTAGAGTGGAGTGACTGTTAATACATTTAAATCCACCTAAAATCCCAGTGGCCATCAAAAATGCTCCTAGGCTCTTTCACCATCAGCATGGCACAGCTGCTTATGGAACATGAAGGGAATTAAAAAAATGAGATTGAGACTGCTCTAGACACAAATACATACAGCACAGCTCAAGCTCCATTTCTTTTTCTTGCTTGGCTAGTTCCCGGCATTCCTCCCATCACAAGGGCTGTGTTATAAATCTGTGCTACCAACGGTGGTCCAACTGGCTTTACCCACAGTTAGAAAACAAAACTGAAGAAGCCTCCAGCAACAAACTTATACTTCGGCTAAACACGTTCTCACAAAAGCTAGCTAGCTTTTTCCAAGCCTAGCTAAACCCCAAGCTCAGCTCATCTTCAGACTAGTTTGTGAAGATGAAGTATGAGAAAGAACCAGAGGCAGCTGCTTAAATCAGCATGTTACAGGCTTTTCTTGACTGTTTACACCACTTAACAGCCAACCAGTGAGGGTGAAAGGCACAAACCACAGTAAATGTCCCCAGCTATTTCCTCACATTAAAGCATAGAGACAAGTGGAATTTTAAGTGAAGGAAGAGTAATTATAAACCTGTTCAGAACAAGCACCTTTTTATCATCAAGGAAGTGAAGTATTAATGTGCTAAATCTGCCAAATGCTGTGTTCACTATTATTACAGCTTGAAGATGTGAATTAAAATGATACAGAAATAAGATAATGTACTGTTTTGTCAATGCTTGCATTACCATTGTCTGAATTATGCCTATTCTTTTGATTTTAAAATCTGTATCTTTAGTAAATGTAGCAAAAACCAAGGTAAGAGCCACGTGTGTAACAGCCCATTTTATCTTATGGAACAAAAAAGTCAGCAAGCAGTTTTCAGAACAAAAGTTTTATGAACAGCGATTCCTGTTCACTCTCCTGACTTACAAAAAAAAATTAAAAACAACCCCACTTGTCTATTTTGTTAGGTAAGTGACTTTAGACAACTATGACAATGTTCATCATGAGAACATGAAGGTGAGGTTGGACTGTATGGGATGGGCAGGGACGATGCTAAGCTAAGGTACAGCCCATCACAGAACCATACCCCTAAACTGAAGGACATAATAAAGGTTTGGCTCTCACATTTTCTATCCCTGTTAGTTGAGTTCCCTCCTTCTTGCTTTACAACCTCCCTGTTCAGGAGCACAGATGCTGCTTGTTCAATGTATCAATCAAATGACAGAAGGAGTTTGCAAAACAATTCTCTCACACACTTGCTAGATTTTCTTCTGCATGGCATAATGTTTTCCCCTCTGTTATAAGAGGCAATCCTTGAATTTATAGGCACTATATGCCTCTCAGATTAAATTTAACGTAAGATATGGCACTCAGAAGTTCCTTGAGCGGTTGGGGGAAGAAGGAGAAATCAACTATCAATCTTTGGTTTCACTTGCTCATTCTTTATTTCCTGGGAAGATTGTTGGCTGCTTTCTGGAGCCTCTCTCTGACACGGCTGGAAGTGACTCTTCTTCCTTACATAGAAGCAGCACAAGCAAAGAAAAGATTTTACATCTGTGCTTTCTTTGTAAAGGACTACATGGGTAAAGTTCAACAACAACAAAAAAGAATTTTCCCAACTACCTATGGATTGGTCTCACTTCCGTATGAACGCTGCAACAAGAAATTATGCAAGAAGCTAATATGCAAAAACCCCAAGATGTTGGGAGATGGAACCCACACGCTGTTATCATGAGTGTAAGGAGCAATTAATTATTGTATTTTTATTCTCGGACTCTGTCAAGGCAAACTTGAAGTGATTCAAGATTAGATATTTCAACACTTCCTCTGGGAGATTCATTCCTTCAAAGTCATGTTTCTTCTTTCTACTCATGCTTTCCTAGTAGCATGTTGCTTCAGTATCTTTACAACATGAATTATAACCACAAAACTCAAATCAGATACCTCAGACATTACATTATGTATCTTTACACATACTCCCAAGTGAGCTCTCCTTTCCTTTGAATATATTTTAACCTAGTATTAGTATCAGTAATGAAGTGACTTCAAATAGCATGCAATCAGTGACTTGTTTCAAATACGAATCTATCTCCCTGCCATCTTCTGTAACCATGTCAAAAAGTTAGTACCTTTTCAACAAATCTGTCATTGATTTATGGCACTCGCAACAGGAAAAACACGTTCTAGATCAACGTATGATGAAAAATTGCTTTAAAAAAAGCAAACAAACCCATAACAACAAAACACACTCTTGTACGCGTCCTGCTAGACTACTGATTCCTTCTAGTGCAAGAAACATACTATCAGGGGTCTGGAACAACAGTGTCCACGTGTACAATCACTGAACTGTCAAGTCATTATAAGACTAACTTCTAAAGATGTGCACTCATCACTATTTGCTTGCATTGACTTACAAAATATATTTTTTAAATATATAGATAAATATATTTTTAATAAATAACACCACCTAAAGACATGTAGAAAAAAAAGGTATGTCTCTGTTTTCTAACACAGATTATGGCCCCCATGAGTCCCCAAAGCTGAAGTCCATGCACAGTCTACATGAGGAGCCTCTTATGAGAAAAGTACTTTAAGCACTCAAACTACTTGTTCACTTCTGCTGTAAATGAAGCAGACCGTCCTCAAAAAAGCCCCAAACTTTAAACATTTATAAAATTAATTTAGCGTACAGGTGGGAATGCAGAGTAGAAAACTGAGCCTTAAAAGAAACTTGGGACTGGTTAAGTTTCAAATTCTGTAATTTGAGGATGGCCTTTGCATCAAGGCAAATTTCGTCTTTAAATTTCCCTACCTGCCTCAGTTGGAATAGGGCTATAGGCAGCATTGTGCAGTTTGTTTTAATAAGAGAAAATACACTTTTCTTCTGGAGCTAGTTTCTAAATAACAGCCTTTCTTCCACCACAACTCCAGCCTCTGCAAATAATAAATCAATCACAACAGCATGTTGAAACTGTGGGGGGGGGGGAAAAAATCTACAGGTCATTAACAGAGTACTGGGTTAATAAAGTTTCACTGAAGTCTTTGATAAATGTAACTGGGCCCTGGAAATAGATGACTGACAAATAACTCCAAAATATCCTCTCCTAAATAGCTATGAACCAACTATACAGGTTTTCTGTATTCTTGATGGTGAAGCTGAGCTGAAATAGCTCTCTTAGCATTCAACAGGATGAAACTGCTTCTCATCTATTTGAATGTTATGGACAGAGGAAGGAGGAAACGGAGTAACTTTTATGTATTATACATGTATCTATACAATTTTGCTTGTGTTTAAAAAGATCTCCCCCCTACCACCCCAGAGGCTTTTGAAATTTTTCATGCTACTTTTTCTGATAACCATGAATTAAATGGAAGACTCTTCTATCTCCACTCATCCAATAGTTCCATCACATCTGAAAAGCTTGATGGTCAAGCAGGATAGGCAGCCCAATGCATCTCCTGTTTTAAATAGGCAGTTGCTTCTGTCATGACTGCACATATCTAAGTCACCGCATCCTTTGGCTGGTAGCAAGTCTGTCGCACTTGAATAACAGGCCCTACCCAAGTTTGAAGGAAAAAACCCCAAAAAAACCCACCAAACCAAAACAAAAGAAAAGAAGTCTTTGGGGATGATGACTTCCATCATTATTGCTTTAATTTACTCCCATATGAGACAGAAGTGATTTCAGACTTTATCATCGAATGTATTTTCCAACATGAAAGCAAAAGATATCAAAGTAGCAGTGGTAAATTGTGACGTTCAGCTGTTTGTCCCTTATGTTTCTGAGACAAAAATCTATTGATTAAATTCTGCTTTAATTTTAGGTAATCAATCAGAAGACTGCAAAGTTCTGTAACTGTGCCAAGGTCACTGAGCTCTTGCTTAGGCAGCTTGTTAAAAAGAACAGACTAGTGAAATGATTTCAGTTCTGAGTGGCAAGCATCTTCTGGCTGCAGGACGTTTAATGAACAGCAGTACCGTACCACATTCCAGTGCCGACTTGTTCTGTTCCCTTCTTGTGGCTGCGACTCACATGAGAGTTTCTACAAAACCATGTTAAGGCGCCAAAAGCTGTCAGTGGTTTTGCAGCCTAAACCTTGCGTGTGTGGCAGACAACCCAACAGCTCCTTGGTCTTTACAGTAAAGCCTGTGTTTCTTGCTCACAAGCCTCCACATCCACTAGCAGAAATTTGGCAAGATCCGGTAACCTACTCAATTACCCTGTTGCTATGGTTCTGCAAAGTGGTGGCTACAGACTTCCCTTTCATCAAGACACTACCATTTTCTGACTATGACTGTGATTGGAAAGGTATGATGATTACAGGAATCTTGATATCAGAAGTTTCGGCTCCCTTCTCAACCAACTCAGGAAACAAAATAGGGCCAAACCCAGAAGGGATGAAAAAGTTTCAGCAAACTTCCACAGTAAGAGTTATTCTTATAGATTCATTGCATAAATCCTTCATAAATAAAAAATCCTTCCATAAATAAAACTCCCAACTAACTTTGCCAGCAGCAGGAGGAGAGGGAGAGAAGATGGGGATCAGGTGGCTACAAGTGATAGCCAGAGAAATATCCATTTGGGAAGAGGTACCTTTCATCAAGGGAATGGAATCCCTCCAGATCCTTATGACTATTTAGTTTAACTACCATCAGAGACAAAGCCTAAATTAATACAGAGGATTATCTACTGAGAACCACAAGTGTTTACATCGGCTCATCTCTGTTATGTTATACGGCAACAGACCTGGAGCATTCCACCGTGCTGCCAGTTGCTGTACCACAGCTGCAGGGACAGTAGCTGAGTAAACCACTACGGAGGTTTGCAAGTGAAAGGCCAGTTAAGCCATAAGCTCTTGATTTGAACATTCAATACCGAGTTGTGAAGTCCAGCTAATATTTCACTGATTTTACCCAATACTCAGTAAAACCATTCCAGTTAAATGTCACTCTATGATTGGGCATAAAACTGGGGGGTGGCAAATGGTAGACATTTCCTATGCTCATTCCATGTGATGCTGGTTTCTCCTCCTCCTCCCTTATATTTCCTTCAAATGGGTCAAGCCATGCAAAGAGATGTAACAAATCAAAATTAGACAAGACAATTCCACAGGATAATAGTTCTGAATTAAAAACTAAAAGCATTTTCTTTGCTTATAGAAGTCCAAGTACTTGTGAAACAGATTTAGCATGGCGTAGGGCAAAAAGTTAAGCAGAAACTGCCATCCACTAAAATTCAGTTTTCAAAATGCATGTTGTTCTTCATTCAAATCAATAAGCATCCCTTCCTCACACAGACACAGGTTATTCAGCTTCAGCTTTAGGATACCATGGCTGATCCAGTGAAATTTTATCTGTTATTGAGGAGATGTACCCTGCAACTTCCCCCATCCACCTCTCCTGCCCTCCAATCTACCCCAAACACCTTTGTTTTCTGCAGAGTGCTGGAAATGGAGAAGAGAACACCATTTTTTCCTCCTACTAGCTTTCAAAGTTCACCTTGAGCAGCTCACCGATGCTTACATGACATACTACAGGAACCAGACTGTTGGCTGGCTGTAATTACCAACAGTTAAGTTACCCAAACAAGCCTGCCTCAGTGGCATCTCCCCTGTCTACACATATTTGTAAGTCTCTCCTTTGCATGCATGTTGAATATAGCACAGATGTTCCCTCATACATTCATCCTATGTCGCAGCTTGCACATATTTCTAACACACTAAAAAAAAAAAACAATCATGAGACAATCCTACTGTCTCTTTTAAAGCTGCTTTTAAAATTACTGTTGAAACAGCTAATTCTGTAATTCCCTTCCATCCTCAAGTGCTTGCAGAGATCTGCACCAGTAGTTTTATCCTTAATCATCTAGAGATAGTCGCTCTTGCTAATCAGACAAGTGCATACTGACAAAGCGCAGAAAGGAACAGAGACCTGACTACACTTAGAGGAGGTGGATTAAGGTTGGGCATGAAATTAAAGCGCAACAGCTGACGTGCCCACAACTCTGCAGCGAAAGGGAAACATGAAAATAGGGGACCTTCCCATTAGATGTAACTTGCTTTTTCTATATAACTCTCCAAGTATGGAGACAACTCCTAGGAAGATGTCTGTGCATATACAAATTCTAACAGTAAAAAACTTAATCAACAAGCTTACTCTGCATTTATTCTAGGAGGATTTCTTACTACTTCTTTGTAAAGGCAGTCATGAAACACAACTTGGAATGAAAGAAAGATGAGAAAATAGGTGTTCACATCACTTCATGTGTTTCCTATACGCCTGTCAGCTAAAGCTTGAATGCCAGCAAATGTTTTTAATGCCCAGAGCCTGGCAACAAAGCCAAGGCGGAGGGAAGAGATTCAGCTAGAGAAGAGGTTGGTAACTGAGATGAAGGTGTCAGCCAGCTTCTCCAACTAACGGAGGCTGATCCTAAAGACCAGAAGAGCAGCTTTCCACTTTCACACTAAGCAAACATGTTTTTCAACCAAGTAAATTGAAGGGCTGTAGAAACTGAAGAATCCCACCTGCCACCAGTGCCCATCTCGTGGTGGATCCTCAGGCGGCTACTTGCAGTCTGGGCTCCCAAGGGCCTTTCTTGCATTGCTGGGGCCCAAGCGGCACTGCTGCTTGGTCACACCAGCAAATCCACAAACAGCTCAGCTCAACCTGAAACTACTTTTCAGGGGGAGCAACTAATTTGAGACTCTGCACTGTACTAGTGCTCATTTCCATAGGGCTTACAAGAACTTCCATTATTTTTTTCATTTAATTACTCCTTTGTCAAACCTTATTGAAGCTGACCAACAATCTTAAACATCTTTTGTGGGTGACAGCAGAGAGACAGACAACATGGCAACTCCAATGAGCTTGGCTTCCCTAGAACTTCAGGCTAAGAAAAGCCTATGAAGTGTTTTATACAACATCCCCGCAGATCCAGCTGGCCTGGCAGCTCTGCGTGCCTCACACAGGATGCACAGAAAGATCCCGTCTTGTGCTCCTGATGGAGAAATAAGAGACAGTGAATGTGTTATGGTTTTCATAGGTCATGGAGTCTGCTGGAACACACCAAGGACAATGCACACTGGTAAGAGAGCAAACTGGTGTTTCTCTTAAAGTGCCATTCAAACCAGATGCTCCTCCTTCCCCTCGCCCCTTTGGATTCTGACTGTTCAGAAAAGGCCAAAGGGAGAAATTAGCTTTCTTCAATGAATTCTTGAAAACAGACTAGAAGCAACTTCCTCCTTTTCCCACAAGACCTAATTGTCTGCCAGTTCATCAGTGTTAACTCAGCATCAAACACAATTCTTTTAAAGCAGGGAGTGGAAAAGGTCTAAGACCCAAATGATGAATCAAAAACCAAAGACTATACGCATGTATTAGGAAAGGATTGCAAGAAGGAGACTTTGAAGCTTGTACATTTGGCAGAAGACTCCACCACCTTCGTTAAATCTGGAATTGGCATCTTTAAAGGCACTAATTATTCATAAATTTTATATATCCATATACTAATAATATTATTTGGTATCTCTTCTTAAGGAAAAAGAATAATAAAAAAACCAGCAAAATTTGCAACTACCTCTACAACATAATATTTAGACCTTGTATTTTTAAGTCAGCCTTACCAAACTTCTGTATTCACCAAAGGTATGCAGTGGAGTACATTCATGTTTAGTTGTTTGGGTTTTTTCCCCTCTTCTCCTAATAGCAATTTAGAATTTATTACTGTAATACTGATTAGTGCCAGGCACATAATGTAACATTACTGAAAACAATGCTAAAAAAAAAAAAAGAAATCAAATTTAAACAGCACTATAGCAAAGACAAAATATACAAAAGCCTAACTTCAGCGTTTACTTTGCTTCCAATCAGATCGGAGGCTCTTAATGCTGTGACTTAACAGCACTTTCACAGTCACATTCCCATCGAACATTAAAATGTTTATCTAAAAGCTGCAGTATAGATTTTTCCCTTGCCGCAAGGAAGGAAAGTTGTAAACTTTCTGACTCAAAAGTTTTATGAATCTACAATGGTTCCACTCTGTTTAAACGAGCTGCAGACCTCCACAGGCCATTACAATTCACGCATTCCAGCTCTGCTCCGCAGGGATGCTTGCCATTTTCCATTACATAAGCTCAGGCCGGAGAGCCGGGTTCGGAGTGCTGCCATCCCCGCGCCCGCCCTCCCCGTCCCGTCCCCTCTCATCAGCCACAGGGAGTCCTTCCACCGGATTCAAGGTTTCACGGTTTGGGAAAGCTAGGGCTGTTTTTATTACAGCGGCATTCAGAAAGTGGCCCCGTTATGCCAGGTGTTTTACAAGCACAGTAGCAAGGGAAGTTCTTTGCCCTGGAGGGTTTCTGCCTTTGGTAAGATAAGGTTAATAGGCAGGTTAAGCAAACAAGGCTGGGGGCGAGGGGGGGGGAAGCAGCGAGAATGGGGGCAAGCCCCCTCTCTCACCCAAGTGGCACATAGAAAAGTTAGACTAATGACAAGTAAAGAGAGTATATTGGACGCTCACACTTGCCCTTTCTGCCTTTAAAGAAGAAAAAAAATAAAGATACCCTCGTTGTAATTTCAGTCAATTAAGTTTCACAAGGATCCAGAGGTATCCAAAACAAAAGCAAACTTAACAAGTTATTCTTGGGTTTGAGAAATGTTATGAGAGCTCCACGCTAGTCAAACTTTGCTCTCTCTCAAAAGACAGCAAGTGGATACACATATGAAAGTAATAAACCCTACTCCCATTCTTCAAGTGCTTAAAACAATCACGGCACTAAACGAACACTCAAAACTGCATTTTAAGTACAAAGGGTGGGAGGATAGTCACAGAGGACCGGCTGTAGCCAAGGGTACGAGTCTTTCTACACTCTCGTTAAAAATTGATGGAGAGAGAGACTTTTGAAGAGGGTGATTCAGAGCTAAGCTCCTCTCTCGCTCTCGTCTCCTCCCCACCCACACTGGCCACACTCCATGGGTTACAAGACCACTTAGGGAATACTGCACTCCCTCTGCAAAATTCTTACCTCTTTCCTTAGAAACTTGCTGTTAATGGCATCAACCAGCCAATGTATCAGGAAAGCCGGCATCATTGTGCAACTATTCTCCCTCCTGTGAACACTGGCAGGATATTTAACAGCTTATTCTTGCTATAATTATTTCGATTTGCAGATAACTCAATTATTTTAATCGATCACTACCATTTGAAGGTGTGCTCTTCTCCCTGAGGCACCCTGCAAAGACTTACTTATGAGGAATGCTCAGAACTTCAGTCGGCCACAACCAAAAGTTATGCAGGTCCAAATGCAAATGTTAAAAGGTGTTAAGAGTGTTAGACAGGAAATGAGCAGCACAAACCACAGCTACCTCAGGCCATCTTTCAGTCCATACTGGGTATCCTCCTGGTTGGCATACTGGTCTGCAGAAGCAGGGAAGAAAGCTCAGTCTTGCAGCCCTAGTCACTTCAGGAAATAGAAATGATCAACTCTACCTATACAAGAATATTCTTAAGATCTCCTGCTCCTCTGCCACAAGGCATGTTTTTTCTGGTGATTAAGCAGGGAGAGAGCACGGGGGTTTTTTTCCATCCAGCTCTGCTTTAGGCAAATAGAGACAACACAATGGTAAACGTACCCTAGAGATACTGGTATTTTTATACTAGGATTCCTTTAAACAGGATTCTAATTTCAAATATTTTTAAGAGAAATGCCAGCAGAAGATTGTGGAAAGAGTTCCCGACTTGTTTCCTTCTTGCATTCCCCATGCAAGTCTTCCATTCTATACACACACTTTGTTAGGTGAGGGACAGGTCAGGGGGAAACAATGATTTGGGAAGTTTCAGCAAAAACATGCCTTTTGCAACAGTCACTCACTTCTTTGTTTCCAGGACCTTTGCCCAATCTCACTGAACTCACTCTGTTTGCTGTTTCTTTACACACTCACTCTCAGCTTATGACTTCATTCACTGTCCACTGCTTATATCACCTGTATTAGTCACTGAATAGAAAATGAATAATTCATGTCTTTCCGCTTATCATGGTAACTTTGTGCTCTGTAGAAGCTTATCACAGAGCTCTTGTGAAAGCAAAAATCCATTAAATCACATTACTGCTGACATTTTTCATAGGCAGAAAGGTAGCAGAGATTAGTAAGCAATTCACTACATGGGCCTTGATTACCTGTCAACACCACGTTTTTTACATGACGACTGTACCCAAAGTCCAACCGTGTCTTTGGGAGGGAGGCGCACAGCTCCCTGGCTCGGTGTTCAGTGGTTCTGCAAGTCAGATGTGGGCTTCATGCCAGGCATCTAGAAAATCTGTAATTCTCTACTAGTAATTCTCTGAATTATACAGATAACCTGTGTAGTAAGTAGCATGTAAAAGTTTATGGCCCCCTTTTCAAGACAGCTGTCATCTGACTGAAGTATGGCAGCTTCACCAAAGCAAGTTTTCTACAGACAAGAGTTGAGTACACACAACCCTGATTACATCTACAGATCAGCTGGATGCTATTTAATGAAAGACATGGCTCCAGTGGAATAAAGTCACACATAAATCTACACCTCAGCATACAGGCACCACGGGGGGTAAAACCGTACAGGCAATTCTAGAAGCTCACAAAAGGCATCCAGTATATTAAACTCCCCTTCTGCCTGTGGACTTTATAATCTGGTACATTATGTCAGTTTTCCACATTGCTTGTTCTCAGTGGCACTGCATACTGCGGTACATCAAGTCTAAGTGGCAATTCAGCGATAAAGTATGTTCTTCATGGTTTGCTGGCAAAATACACTCTGGTCTTGCAGCACTAAAAAATTCTTAGAGAGAGTTCAGTGAAACTGTTTCTATGATCTTGCATTACAGTACTCTGAAGTTTAGCTAGTCCTTCTTGGACATTTACCACTGCTCCACATCCACTCGAGTACAAGAATTCTTGCTTTTGGTTTCAGTTCAGAGCCAGTACAGTGTTTCTGTGTTAGGGTACCACAATTTTTAATTTCAGGTTGGAAATACAGAAAGGTAGGCATTTCTGTTTTTTTCAGAAATGCTTCCATTTAGCATGAGTCTTCTGTACAAAAAAATAAAATTAAAAAACCAAACAACACAAAATAAAAAGCTGTGCTTCATCTTCATCATAGGCAACATCTGAAAGGTAACCATCACAAAGACATCTGTGCTCGCATGAGTAGGAATAAGCCAGATTAAGAGAAGTAGGGAAGAGCAAGCAAAACATGAATTATTTCCATTGGCATAGTGGAATAAAATTTAAGCAAGGCTCTTGGCATTTACTACCTTAATAATGCTAATTCATCAAGCAATAATCAGTAGTCTCTCTTCACTGTTTCTACAGAAGCAGAAACATCATAAAAATACTGTAACTAGGAAAAGGACTCCATAAAAATAAATTAAGTTCTCAAAATACGGGAAAAGAAGGAATCAAGTCACATCCCTATGTTTAAATCTTATTTAACTCTGCAGAGTAGCTGCAATTACGGGAGTAGGGTTAAGCCTTCAGTACCTGCATTTCAGTATTTTGTGCACTGTTAAAAATTAAGAACCAAAACAAATATTTAAATTCCTAAGAACATTCCCCACCAGATTATAAATATTTTTATGAGGTTAGATCAAGAGCTTAAACTAATTGGTAAGGGTTCCTTTGAGGTCTTTACATTAATTACTTCAATGAAAAACAACCTCCAGGGTAGAGCATACCTTTATGCACAATCTAAATAAGAAAAACCACCTCACTGAGTGCTCAGCGATGGGGGAAGGCAGGAAGAACAGATGTAGGAATTTCAGATATTTGTTAATTGCTCCTTATTCTATCCCAACAAAAAATATTTTCCTACCCCACAATGTTTATTTAAGGTCACTATTTTCAATAAACCAGATTGAGTGGCAAAGGGAAAATTCAAGTCCAAAGGTTCTTCTTTCTACACAGTGCACTGACCCCTACTCTCTTTATTGGCCATAAACGTTTATGAGAGTTTGTCATCAGCTTGCTGAGACAACACATTTTATCTAGTTTCCTAGAGCATATATCAATAGACTCCAAGGAACGTTCTGCAAGACTGAATCTAGCACCTTCTCTTTCACCCACATCCCAAAAGGTTTCTTGTGTGTTTGTTAAGTAGCTAGCTTTTTAATAGATGTAAGAAAACAACAGGACTGTGAAAGGTATTTTCTTATGTAAGAATTAAAATCAGAGCAAACTTATTGTAAGAGAAGGAAATGCTAGAGAGCTGAAGGAATAGACTTGACATTAATTATTTTACTCCTGATTCATCTTAGTTTGTTGTATTTCCTGAAATAAGTACTTACTTATATATCCTCAGTAGTAAACACTTTCCTTACATTTTCCTTTTGGTCTTATACTCCTCTACCACTGGTTTTAAAGCCATCAGTTTCTGCAGTTGTTTCTGCATTCATAAATACCCCCATCACTAGCTATTTAACCAAAAATAAGATGAAATTCTCAAATCTAATCTTTGCTAAGAGAAATGCATTTGGCATGCTAAAATTAAAAAAATCCTACTTTCTATAGGCAGGGTTTTAACACATTAGATTCCCTTTCTCTCCCTCTAACATCCAAACTAATCCTTACTGGCTGCACATGGCTAAGTTCACCTCAGCTAGCTAATGTGCACTAGTATCTCGCATGTGGTTTAAGGTTTTTTTTAAGTTTTCAGCTTGAACAGACAACCACCACATGCTAGAAATAAACAAAAAAAAAAATTAAAAAAGCTCTTTATTATAGTAACATTAAGATACACACAACTGGTGTTTGTCCAGACTACGCGCTGAGGAGCTGGGGAACACTCCCTTCCTGGTACTGTTCATTCCTACAGGAGCCTCAGGCAAGTCTGAGGATGGAGACACTCTGACCACCTCCTTCACGGGGTCTACCAGAGGAAAAAGAAGATCAAAGCCATGTCTCATGCAACTAATCTACAGAGGGACTGTAGAAGGAAGGGAAGTTTTGTGATATTCTCCTTTGCTTGGCCTTATTAAGGATCGCCCCCCTCCCAACTGTTCCTTGCCATGAAGTCTAATTCTTAGTTATTAGATAGCTTTGTGTCTTTCCAGCATGGTAATTAAGTTGTGAATAGTCTGTATTGCTGCACGGAGCTGTAATTCGCTTCTGGTTATTAAAAAATCTCAGGACAGATGAGCAGAGTTGGGTATTCAAACAATAAAATGATTTCTTAAAAAGGCATGAACTGCTTCCAGACCGGCCCATTTTTTACATAACAGTTTTAAATTTAAGGGATTATTAACCACATATTTCAGCGATCTTACATTAAGCATTTACTGTGCCTAGACACCACACATTTACTTGGTGGCTCATATAGACGAAAAGTTACTTAATCTAATATTGTAGCCCACAACCCACAGGTGTAATTCGTACCAAGAGAGCAAAGAAAACAGAAGCACCAAACATAGCCAGAGCAAAACCCTACTTAGTTTTCTGTAAGTGCAGCTCATGAGCACCAAATGCATCTGTCCAAGTGCAGAAATTATTCATTTTCTCTGTACTCACTTTCAAAATAGTTGGGGGAAAGTTCTCTCAGTAACACAACCACCTCCCTATCACTTTCATCTGAAGTCACTACAAACTTCAGCAAAACCTTCTTGCTAAGAGGAAGCATCTCTCCAGCGTTCTTTCCCTTTTCCTCATCATTATTTGGTCTCTGACTGTAGTTTTAACATTTCAGAGACTATGTATACACTTCATTAGATCACTGATCGCCTCACTGCAACAGATTTCCTACTTGTATTTGTCATCTCCACTTCTTTCAGCCCTGGATTTACTTCACGCCCCTCCTTGTTCCTTCTTGTCAACACTGGGCGTACTGTTCCATGATAGAAGTAACAACACAAGCACATGTTAACACCAACAAATCCTGTATTATAAGGACTTGAATTTCTATGAATGCTTTGACCTGGGATGTGGGAAAGAAAAAAGAGGAAAAAAGAAAAAAGAGGAAAAAAGAAAAAAGAGGAAAAAAGAAAGGGTAGGGACAAGGGAGAAGAACTAAATAGAGTACTACCACTTAAGGAGCCAAAGTTTGAAAAGTCATACAAAATAAACTCCATAACTCTGGGAGATCGTTTCTGTTTTTCTTGTTGTAGTAATTACCAATTCAGCAAGGAAGAGATTTTCCCCCTAGCACATACAATACTTAGGGACAAGGGAAACACATTTCTTTAACTATTTTTTGACCCTAAAATAGCATCTGCATCTAAAAAACCCTGTACTGATCAATTTCTGCTTACATAGCGCTAACGGTGTAATATATGCCCTGTAAGATGCAATTTCTAAGCATTATATGTATTATGACTGTCACTATATGCATAAAGAACCACAGAAAACACTGAAGTTTACACCAGCACTGTTGCAAAATTGTGTTCACGTCAGCTATAACAATAGCATTTCCTTTCTCCTCCTTATTCAAGTATTTTGATTTTTTTTTCTTGTTATATCATACCTGAAAGTAGATACACAGAGCTGAAATTCTTCTCCAGTTTGCCCAGGAGCACAGTAAGAAAGCAGTCAGATGAGAGAGAGGTCACATCTTTAGAGCTTTGGTCATAAACCACCACTTCCTGCTTGCAATCAATTTCAACCTGAAACACAAGTAAATCAGAATAAGATAGGAAGGAGGAAGATGATTAAAAGCACCACATTATCACCTGCATCAGGGTTCCCACAGATTTTCTATGCAGCAGTTCAGATATATAGATTTCTTCTATATGCAAAAGTTTTTATTTTATACTTAATATGCCTGATCAAATTTAATTCCTTTGAGAGTTTGTAAATTTATTATTTGCTCCAAGTTGAAGCATGGTCTGCAAATTTCTACCATTAAGTGATTGTATGTTACTTGTAAAATGCTTTACCTTCAGCTAGATTGGTTGGTTTGTTTAAAAACTAAGCTTTTTAAAAGAAGGCCCTACCTCAGTTTCTGCTTCTAGGGGTTTTTTGTGTATAAACAGTGAAGAGACCTTAAACTGCCTAAAACCACACACATTTTAGCCATCTATACAACTTTATGTATAAAATATGCTTTAGATAGTAGCAGTAATAATAATAGGTTTCAGTTTTTAACACTTCAAAGCAATAATGTAAGAGATTACTTTTTTAACCAAAACATTTGAAAGAAGTACCAATAGATTAAGAAACAAAACAAAACACACATAGTTACACACTAAGTTTAAACAGCCTAGCTATTTTGACTAGTAACACTATTTTAAAAAAAACAAAGCACAAAAAAACCAACAACCAAAACCCCATCAAACTACTCACATGAAAAGTATTTTAAACAACAAGTAGGAGCCAGGATTGACAGAGCTACAGTTTCTTTGCAAACTGTACAACCACTTGCTAAGCAATCCCTGCCACCACAGACCCCAAAGAATCCTTCAAAGTTTAGAATGAGAATGCTTTCTGCCTTAATTACATTTAAGGGACTGTGCTTTGCAAAACATACAAGAACCCTCAGAGCATTCTTTCTGAGTAATTTCTAAATCCCTCCCCATTACTCTGACACTTAGAGCAGAGCAGGCTACAAAGAATCCCAAAGATAAACTTAGTAGTAACCAATAGCCTCTTAAGTCAGGTAAGAGCTCAGCAAAACTCAGTGCCCAAATTTAGTTTTTTAAAATGAAATACCTAAGGGAAAATTATTACAAGTTGCTTTCCAGGCACTCCTTTAAACAAATACAAGGACTAACAGGAAAATGACTCCTACCTTGTGTTTTGCTGAATGCTGAATGAGCTCTGTAATCAAAACTTTGTCCTGCTGCAGCCTCCGCTTCATAAGCTTGGAGCAGTTGATGTTGATGGCATCCAAGATGTGGGACATATTGTATTCCACAAAGGGGCGGCTATCAATCAGCAGCAATTTTTCTGTACCACTCTCCAGCAAAGCCACCAACTTCTCGGCGACAATGAGTTGAGTCCTGATCATCTCATCGGCCATGACAACAATAAGGCCTCTTTCACCACCTCCCTGTCTAATTTGCTGCGATGATGTAATGGCTGTGTACTCAAAGGCTTAGCCACACCATTGTACTAGAAGTGTATGAGGTCATGCTGGTAGTGACTGGCAAAAGAAAAGTTAAACCCATTTTCAGAAAGAGCTCTTCAACTGAATGTCTCCTCCTGCTTCCAGTTGATGTGCCGTTACAAAGGGTTCATTCCACAAAGCAGCCCCTCACATCTGATTCATCGGGAGATGACTATGGAGTAGCCATTTCACAATTCAAACAAAAGATGCTTTCTGGCTGCCGCTGCATTACATCATTCTTTACCTTTGCTCCCACCCATCAGCTTTACACCGGACTAAGAGCCTGTAAGAAGGGGAAGATAAAAAAAAAACCCACAACAAAAACAAAACAACCATGAAAAAAACACAAACTATATGAGGCCATGAAAAGTTTGCAGAACAAAACATTCAACTTTGAAGCTCACTGCACAGTGGTCTGTACCATATAATAAATGCACTCCTGAGAAGTTCCCCTCTCTGCTGTATATGCCAAACACCTAGAGAGAGTATTTGCAACTACAGTCTCTGAATCCATTCCAACGATCCTGCCTAGACAATTATCTTGTGTTTCAGGCAACATACCCTGTCTTAATTGCAGACTTTTGTTGCCACTAGCTCTGCCTCTTCACAAGACTTTGTTAAAAAATAATTAAAAGATATTGCCCTAAATCATAGTATTCCTTTCAATACCAAAACTAACTGGATGCGTTTCAGCATTTCACCACCTAGTAAGAAGTTGTAAAATTAGTTAAGATACATTTTTAAAGTTCAATGCCTTGGAAGTATTTCACAAACCAGCACTGCAAGTCGGGGAGCTGAAACCGTACAAAAGAAAGGACAAAACTTACATCTACCTCTCTCCTTGGTTGAGGATAAACCAGAAGAACAAGATACTACATCAGGACACAAGCATTGTATTTGAATTAATCACCAGAGATGGAACAGAAGTCTTGTGAATACACTACTGAAAGGTAAAGCAGTGTGCACTGTTAACTGGCCCTTCTGGACAGGTAGGACAGTTACGTGAGATGCATTACACTTTTCATACATGCTAAATAATATCTGAAGCAAACTATAATCTGTAAAATTAGATCCTGAGAGCATCTAAACCACATCAGCCTAAATGGCAGCAGAGCAGTAAATAAATCACCTGAAGTGTTTCACCATCTACTTGCACTATGCTTCACAGTTGTCCTCAGGCTTTTCAGAGTCTCCCAAAATACACTCTGATGGAACAAGTCCCTGTAGGAACACTCCTCAGAAAGGAGCCACCATGGGGCTTCATCCATAGAGGGTTTAGCTGCACTTTAGTGCATATAGCACTGCAGCTATAGATGCAACAGAAAACATGAGTCAATTTGCTTCGCTCCCACAGTTCAAAACTTGGTCCCTTAGTGCAATCACGGATATTTACAGAGACAGCCGCCTATGTAAGGCTGCAAACAACAACTCTGGAGGAAACATAAGCCACATGTTCAACTGCCCTGGTGATCAACTGCAGCAAGGGGAGACAGCTGACGGTGGTGACTTCTTCAACCGAGGTGGCAAAGCTCACAGGTTAGAGCCTGCACGTGAAAGGACAAGCCTGACAGAGTTCCTCACCTCATTAGTATGGCAGACTGGTTGGAAATGAGCAATATGGGCTCAAATCCACGCAGGGTAAAGCCAGCTTAGCGAAAAACCACATTTCTCCAGTTTGTGTGTCTCATCATCGCATTCCCTTTTCCTGTTTGAGGAAGTGATTTCAGGTCACAAAACTAAGCAACACCTCTTGCACAAGGCAAAGTGTGTCTTTAAGAGTCTTCTGCCAGTTCTGGCCCATGCCACCCAGCCTGTGACCCAAGCAGCCTTTCTACCTCCTACCTGTCTACCTGCTGGCTGAGACAAAGCAAATAACACAACTGCCACAAAACTGAAGTGGCCAGATGAAGAAAAGAAAAATCCAATTGATTGACAACTCTTGAGGCCGCAAAACATTTGTAAACAGAAGCAAGTTATGAGGATACATTTTCCTGGATTCTTAATGCACATACAGGTACATATGGGGAAGAAAATTTTACATATTTTAAAAAATATATATAATTTTACATCCTCAGTTTAACAGGTTCAGCTGGAAAATTCGCATTCTATTTGTAAAATAATTTTACATGCTTCAGTTTGAAATGTTTCTTATATATCACTTAATTGCAAGAGAAGTGATGAATTCGAACTCACTTATTTGGACTTACTAAAAGTCCTGTTACAGCAACTGGTCAGTTGTGTTTAGCAATGGGAAATCCCAGGTCAGCAGATGTTTTGCTTGTTAGATATATTATACAAATCTAAATATACAAAATCTTAAATAAATTAAATTCTGAAAAAAGTACAAACTTCATTTTAACAATCCAAAAAAGAACTGAAAGAAACTTACTTTGTGAGAGTTTCATGTAGTAGTACAAGAAAAACACCAATATTCATATAAATAGGGATTAGGTTGACAAAATGTGACTTTCTGTTTGCGCTGACTCTACTGCTATAGAGCCAGTGCTTTTAAGCTTGTCCAGATAAATGGAAGCGTATAGCAGTGAAATGCATATTGCTCTAAACTACAAAAATTATTGGAAAAATTACTGTACCACGCCTTAATTA
The DNA here is from genome assembly GCF_011004875.1 of Balearica regulorum gibbericeps. NCBI lineage: Eukaryota > Metazoa > Chordata > Aves > Gruiformes > Gruidae > Balearica > Balearica regulorum. Next base: position 80,042,651 of record NC_046184.1, read on the forward strand.
AACCTATTAAAAAACCCCCTATCTTTGCAATCTGCTTGGTAGGTGTGCTTCCCCTCAAAGAGCAGTCATTATATAGCTGCCTCAGGCTCTTTTATAGACAGGCTGGAAGGTATCAAAAGACTATGCCATTATTATACAAGGGGGGGGAAAAAGTGAAACTTGATAGTTGTGTCTTTTTTTTTTTTTAAGAGAGAAAAAAATTATTCTGCATTTTTTTTTAATTTCTCTTAACATGTCCTGTCACGAATTTTGATTCTCTTTTCTTTGTATCAAAGGCTGCCAGATACCAAACCCACTGAACTCAATGAAAACTTTTCCACTGGCTCTAGTGGGAATTGGCTCTAACTCTTTTGTGAGCTAGACAGTTTGTTCGTGAACTAGACAGTTTGTTTTGATGGGTAAATTGCTGACTTAAAGTCCAAGTAATAACAGGAAAATAAAACAGCTGAGAAACTACAGAACTCTAAAGTGGAGGCTGTTAATACATTTTTTGCAACTTTCAGTTTGGGTATATTTTTTGTCTTCTACATGCTTACTGCTTGCTGTCTCAGCCTTCACTCTTTTGTAATAGAAGTTTGTTGCAGAAGACCCTTAAAATTAAGTCAAACCAGTTATATATGGTGACTGTGTAAACAGCATGTAAAGAACATAAGGCAAGTGGGCTACCAGTCAAGAATCCTTTTAAGTAACACTATTACCTTAACGTATAGCTATGTGTTAAGTTTCTGAAAGCATTCTGCCCATGGCCTGAAAGTAATAAACTTAACAGTAATGTCACCTCAAGTTATCGTGATCGAAATCCTATTTTGACAGGAACAGCTCCATTGGGCAAGGGAGGAACAACATTTTTATCAATTACAGGCTTTTTGTTTGTTTCAATTCTCTCTGTGTCTGGTACTATCAGACTTTGGGACTCTTCCTTGAGATCTATCCAAACAAGAGAAACTGGCAGCCTCCTGCTTTAGGTAAACACTAGAACTCTCCTCCCCTTCCTGGTGACTGCTCTTATCGTTCAGCTACTATGAGGTGTTGAAATATCTGTTTAATTTCTAATCATAGTTTGTAAAAAGCTAAAATTCAATTTCTTGACCGTTCTCTTTCTGCTGCACTATTTCTAAGTTAGATCGCAATGGTATGTATTGATTCTGTAGTGTCTCATAAATGGATGCAACACTTTGTCCTAAATAGGCCATTATGTTGCTGATCTTCAAGCTAGGAAACCATCTTAGTCACAGGATGTTCTACACTGAAATCAGGATTACTGAAAAGTGATCCATAATTGAGCTATGAAAACTCCACATGAAGTCATTCACATACACATTGGTAGTACTGCATGGCTTCTTCCTCCTTGTAGACGGACTGCAACATGTGGCACTGCTTGTTACCTCTTCTTTTAAAGAACAAAATTAACCTTTTAGCTCACTGTAAAACTAAAAAGATCTGTTCCACACTTGCCCACTATCTTTACAGTTTCTCCATGTTGTTTAAAGAACCAAAACAAAACTCCTACTACCTTCCATACAAACAGCAGTGGATCTCTAATACGTACACGTAATGCTGCCACAGCACTGTAGGATCCCTCTTCGCCTCAGGGATTCCTGTTCCCATCTCAAATGGCTCAGATGGAGTGAAGCTGGCAACCACGTAACTGGAAACCTGGCACTTAAGTTGTGTGTTTGATTCCTCAGTCAAAATAACTCACACTTTGTATGCACTCCTAATTTCTACTTCTACTGCTTCGACTCTAAGCAATTCCTTAACTCAAACAAGCGTCCTGCTATGATGTAATCTCAACCGTTGGCTCATACGAGAGCAACTATTTTTAAAGAGGCAGATGTAGTAAGAATATATTTTAAAAACTCAGAATGACGCTCTAATTCTACCTTAGTTAAGGAACTAGCAAAGAGCTTCTAGAAGCCTTGCTACAATCTCTGACTGCTAGCTCACGTAAAATAACCTTGAAGTTGAACCTTGGTATCATAAACTCTCAGCAATTTTGTTCCCGACGTCACTAATGCCTGCTTTGTCAGATGCCTACAGCAACACTCCCACATACGTCACCGCTGCATGGCAAAACGCCAGTTAAATAACTTTACAGCATCTGAACATTAGAAGGTCCTGAAGGGCAGCTTTTGCATACTCAGCCTGAGACACATGAAAGAGTTGATTTTTAAACCCGTGTATTTTTCCACTTTCTAGAGGCAAACACGAGGAAAAACACCACCTTCCCCTACAGTCAAAATCCCATTTATGTTTCTCAGGACGGACACCAGCACAAAAAAGAAACCCAAAAGCTGAAGCAAAACACAGAGGTAGGAGTTCCTAACCTGCAGGACGCATGCCACTGCTGGCACATCAGCTGTTTTCAAAGGAGTATTTGGCTTCAGCGTTACTGAGCTGGGAGCTGCCAGCGGTTCAACAGCCAGTGCCAATACCATCAGCACTGGTCCCTACCACCACAGCCACACGCAATACTCAAGAAACAAGCCTACATGAACTCCTGTATCAGAGAGGATCCCCCCTGATCTAGGGATGTCATAGGGCAAATTCCACTGCAGAGATATTCCCCTCCCCTCAACATTTATGACAGCCTCAGCATTCCCTCACCAGCCTCAGAAAGATGGAAGTAAAAGTTGTTCTGAAGAGATGCTTGTAACATTTGCTACTATGGACTGAGAGACAATGGAGGAGAGAGAGTGCCGATCCTTGCTCAATTTGCTACTCATCAGTAGGAACACAAAGTGTCTATGGAGCAGAGGAGAAATAAGATTTCTAAGTGATAGTGAGGAATGGCTATATTTCTTCTCAATTTAGCAAGCAAGCCAATAAACTCCAGAGATTGACACTGTATAGTAAAGTGTAAAGTCGGGGAAAAAAAAATGTAACTGGGCTTACAAGAAGCCTATGTCTTGCCTGCCATTGTGCGGACAACACAGGAGTGAGATTACAAATGCTTGCGATTTATAAGAGGAGCTCTGTTGACAAGGGCTCATGTTAGAGACGTAGAATGGTTTGGGTTGGAAGGGACCTCAAAGATCATCTAGTTCCAACCCCCCTGCCGTGGGCGGGGACACCCTCCACTAGACCAGGTTGCCAAAAGCCTCATCCAACTTGGACAATGAGCCGTTGACCACAACTCTTGAGTGTGACCATCCAGCCAATTCCTTATCCACCAAGTGGTCCATCCATCAAATCCATGTCTCTCCAATTTAGAGACAAGGATGTCATGCAGGGCATTGTCAAATGCTTTGCACAAGTCCAGGTAGACGACATCTGTCACTCTTCCATTGTCCACCAAAGCTGTAACCCCATCATAGAAAGCCACCAAATTTGTCAGGCACGATTTGCCCTTAGTGAAGCCATGTTGGCTGTCACCAATCACCTCCTTGTTTTCCAGGAGGATCTGCTCCATGATCTTGCCAGGCACGGAGGTGAGACTGATCGGCCTGTAGTTCCCTGGGTCTTCCTTTTTACCCTTCTTAAAAATGGGGGTTACGTTTCCCCTTTTCCAGTCGGTGGGAACTTGGCCGGACTGCCAGGACTTCTCAAATATGATGGAGACTGGCCTGGCCACTTCATCTGCCAGTTCCCTCAGGACCCACAGATGCACCTCATCAGGTCCCATGGATTTGGGCACCTTCAGGTTCCTTAGATATTCTCGAACCTGATCTTCTCCTACAGTGGGCAGTTCTTCATTCTCCCAGTCCCTGCCTTTGCCTTCTGTGACCTGGGCAGTGTGGCTCAAGCAATTGAGAGTGAAGACTGAGACAAAGAAGTCATTGAGTACCTCAACCTTCTCCATATCCTGGGTAACCAGGTCACCCGTTTTGTTCTGGAGGGGACCCACATTTTCCCTCATCCTCCTTGTATCACTAACATACCTGCAGAAACTTTTCTTGTTGTCCTTAACATCCCTGGCCAGATTTAATTCTATCAGGGCTTCAGCTTTCCTAACCCAATCCCTGGCCGCTCAGACAGTTTCTCTCTATTTCTCCCAGGCTACCTGCCCTTGCTTCCACCATCTGTAGGCTTCCTTTTTTTTGTTTGACTTTGCCCAGGAGCTCCTTGTTCATCCATGGAGGCCTCTTGGTGGTTTTGCCTGACGACTTCTTTGTTGGGATGCATTGTTCCTGAGCTTGGAGGAGGTGACCCTTGAATATTAACCAGCTGTCTTGGGCCCCTCTTCCTTCCAGGATTTTGTCCCATGGTATTCTACCAAGTAGATCCCTGAAGAGGCTGAAGTCTGCTCTCCTGAGGAGTGTGAGCTTGCTGTGCACCCCCCTTGCTGCCCTGAGGACCTTGAACTCCACCATTTCATGGTCACTGCAGCCAAGGCTGCCCTTAAGCTTCACATCCCCTACCAGGCTGAGGGGAATGAGGAAGTCTTTTGGCTTTTTGGATGACTCAGGAAAGTGTCATCATCTCACAAGAACATCATTTCCTCAGGTTGGTTGGGGGGTGGAAGAACACAGACTTTCCCCCACCCTCCCTAGCACACTCCACTTTGGTGCGATAGTGGAGAGCAGCAAGGAAATCACTCAAATAGAAACACTTTTTTTTTTTTTTAATGTCACTTATGTACCATGTTCATAAAGAGAGAAGCAGTTTTAGGAACTTCACCCTGCTCTCCTTTGCTTATCTGTATGATCAGATCTATACATGCAGTCAAAACGGAATAGTGTTAATTTTCTCTTCCTTGTAGAAACAGCAGCCACACGCATTTTAGATTACACACTGTACATTCATGCATTGGAAAAAAATAGTGGAGAATTTTCTGTTCAGTACTCTGTTGTCCTTCATCCTACTTGACTAGTTACTCAGTTTTAATTACTACTTCTAAAGAGAAGTCACCCCATTTCACCAATTGTGCTCACCAATCTCAAAACTTAGACATGGAGAGATAGAGTTAGAAAGGAAATCAACTTCCCACAAAGAAGCTGCACAAAACACCTCCAGTTTGGATTTTTAAGCTCATTCTATTTCTACACCTACATCTCAATGACATTTTTACCAACAGCACTCTAAGACAGCTGGGCCAAGCAAGGTTAATGGACCTTCCATTTAGATAACAGTAAGATATTGCTTTTCATACAAATAGTGGTATTCGAAGTAATATAATGTGTTCTATTACCAAAACAAAATCAAAAAACATACCATCAAACCACTACGTTTTACTGACCTACTTAACATAGCCCTCAAAGATGTGCAGCTTTCTTGCAAATATGATCCATGCACCATCACCAACTCTAAGCAATAAGACAGTTTATCATCACTTGCATTTACCAAGAAACCAACCTCTTTGACATTCACTGTCAAACTATAAACATTTATTAAGTATTACAGCAGGGAAACCTGATGGATAGAATGTGAGCTCATGGGGAGTGTTAGAAGATGCTGTTGATGTGTTACATCACTCTATTCAACAGCTCAAAGACTGTATCTGGGGACTCCCTTCTCCACCCATACAAGCAAGAAGTTCTTTCCATTTCAAAATACTTTTCCATTGCAGGTGCACAGTATATGGTTCTATGACACCCAGAATGAAAGCTAACCTAATCCACTCCAACCAAATACTATAATATATAACATTTTTAGTTTCCTATTGCCCGGGACACTGGGCAACCCGAAGGAGCATCAATGGATTTTTAAAAGATGATTCTCCCTGTACAACTTCCAAGTCAAAGTAACTGAAAATTCCAGAGTATGAATTCATTATTGTTTCATGTCAAAAGCAATTACTCACCTACATTTAAGTCAAAATCTAAATAGGCTGAACAGGACAGACGGTGGTCCACATACAAAGGCCAGCAGAGGGAAATACCTAAACATAGGGAAAAAAATAAAATCCTTATTACAACACAAAAACCCAACAGGAAATAGATTTCACACTTTCAGCACAGTCGTTTGCTGTAAAACTCCCTCAAACACATGAAACCTGGGTGAGAAGAGCTTTATAAATGCTAGCATTCATTTATATGGAAAGGGTCTGAAATAGAAAATTATGTTATACTGATTTTCTAAAAGAAAAGAAAAAAAACACAGCAAATCTATCTTTAAAAAGAAAAATGGTTGGAGATACTTTAAAAAACAAACAACAAACAAAAAAACCCCCAACCAACAGTAGCCTTCCAAACAATTTGACTACTAAAAAACTAATCTAGAACTAGCATTCATGGGTGATGCATCTGCATGAATTCAAGCAAATTCACAAACTCTTGTTCAGTGTCTATTAACATAGGAGACTGCCATAAGTAAATTTGATTACACTTATATTTTGCATGGACAAAGACTAATGAAATTAGTCAGGTAATTAATCCCACCTCCCCATACGCTAAAATAGCCAACACTAGAAACTGGCAACACTAGCGTCACCAATCATTATGTGTAGTCATACCTATACGACCTCTATATAAAGCACCTGCTGTTCCTACATGAACAAATTAAATTATAACCTTTACATGAGGAAGTAAAAATAAACACATTAGTGTCAATTCCAAACCGTTTCCTGGGCAGCTAAAAACAAAGATTCAAATCATCGCTATCAAGAGATGACAGCTCCGTTTAATCACTGTAACATAAACCATGATAATAAATTATTGCCAAGCACTGCCTTGTTACGAAATCCAGGAGTGGCTCCAAACCACGTAGTAAATGATATGACAACTACAAAGAGCCACCGCAGCAGAGGGCTGAGCACATTACGACAGTCAGTGAACAGATTTAAAACCCATGTCATCTCGCAAGGAAAGGAGCTACAAGAACCACCTCTGTCTTTAGTCAATTGCTCTAAAAACCTTGCAAATGCTAACTGTAAAACATGGGGCTAGAGCCCTTCAGATAGATGATTAAAGAGTTTGCTACCCAGACCATGCTCTGCTCACTGGGACAGACACCTTGACCAGGACCTGCGTGTTTGCCCCTGGGAGGTCCCAGGCTGGAGATTCTCTCACTTATCCATCATTAGCACATCAGCGTGTGTACATGAGAGCCGCAGGGCAGAGGTGATGAGAAGATCTGTTGAAGATTGTGCCAGGTCCATGTCTCCTCGTGCCTGCTCCAGCTGGCAGATACCCTTTTGAGCCCCAGGAAGAAGCTCTGCAGATCCCCGTGCTCCTTCCCCCAGTCCAGCAGCAGAAGCCCAGCAGAAGGCAGCTGAGACCTCAGAGAAAGCTCATCCTACTCATCGTATTTGTCACTATCCCCTTTTCTAATCTCACCCCTAGAAATTAAAACTAACCTAGCGCTTAACACTGATTAGGCTCTGCCCAGATCCAAGACCCTGTGATAAGAGACCACCTTGTGACAGTCCAAGGAAACAAAGTACTGGGACAGAAAGTACCTCCCTTTTTGTTCTTTAGTGCTTCACGTGCAGTTTCTGAAGCCTCTCTGGAAACTGCCCGGTAGTCTTCACATTCACTAGTACCTGCTATCCATGCCTCTCCAAAGTCCTTACAAATAAACTAGCTACCACCTCAGGAAACTATACACTATTTTTCTCACTTTAATGAATAGAAGTAAATCAGGAGTTTAAAGTAGTCCCCAAAAGCCCTCGTTTCACCACTGGGTGCAATTAATTCTGCTGAAGAGCAGACAAGAAACAAAGCATACACTTAATTTCAACATATTTTACTGGAAGGAGGTGTCACACTTTTAGAACAGGATCCATTAATGATTGAAGACTAAGCTGCTGCAAGTTCAGCCATAAGCATTAAGTGCATTTGGAAATTCCCTGGCAATGCTGTTAAAGGAACAGACATTTCCTGTAATTTTCGGAAACATTTTATATCTCCCCTCCTCCTTTTTAGCCTTGGTGGTAAGAAGGGGGAGGGAGAGAGAGGATACCATATTACCATTAAGTGAAATATGAATGAGCCACCCAAGTTTAAAGTGGAAACTTCAGCTATTTGTGCTTAGGAGAAAGTTTTAAAAAAAAGGTCTTTCATCATTAAGAGGCCAGGATTTTTTTGCTGACTTTAGGAAAAGAAATACACATCCTTTCAATTAGTGTGAATTACAAAAGGATATAAACTTGCCTTTTACTTACTTCTGGCAAATAAAAAGTCCTCCAGGCCTTATTTAAATACCTTTTTCTATTTTCCAGAATTAGAAATGGAAGCCTTTTTTTCTCCTCTCTTGCTCTGGGCCTTCCCTAAACTGCAGCTAAACGAACCCAGCCAGTCAGGTCCCATGGAGCGTTCCTCGCACAGCTACCGAGTTGTGGTGCATCAGATGAGCTAGACTGAATAGTCAAGTGTGACAGCATCTTTCTAAGGACCTCAATGCCTACCTCTCCTTTCCTGAAAGTTTAATTCTGTCCTTTCCTAAAAATCTAATCTTGTATGAAGTATCTGGCATAAAATTTATATTAAGTTGTAACTTTATTTATCTATGTAATGAGTCTGAAGAGATCCAATCCAAAGGCACAGCATGTAACGTAAGAATTCACAAACCGAATTAAAACCAGAGGACAGCTGCCTATCCTTACAAAATACATCACGAGTGCTATTTGTTTGAGTCCTGTACACTGAATGGTGAAGATTCATCATTTAGTTGTGAAAACTGCAAAGTTGATGCCTGCCACTCTCTATCAGCAACTGTATTTTAGCATTCAGTTCAAAGACACAAAGTACAAAAAGGGAAAACCTTAAAGGGTTGAACTACTTTATAAATCCTCAAGCTGTTGAAATTCCAGCATCTCCTTACTCTTTGTAGAACAAGCCTGCTATACAGCAGCCCCTTTCATGTCACCAAGGTTTCCATCTACTACATAACCCGCACATCCCGGATTGACTGACCGTGTTCTGCAGCTCTGCAGACCAATACAAACAGTGACTCATATTTTACATGGTCATCTTTTTGCTGAGAAACAGATTAAGAGGAGGAGGAGGAGTGCTCTGAAGAGTAGTGCTAAATAAACATCAAGCACAGCAGTTGTAATAGTCTGTGCTACTTCTTTAAAAATCTTCCCATGAAAGAAGATAAGATGGAAGCTCAGAGTCTTCAGATAATGGTTAGCCTTTAAGTTTAAGGCATTTTGCCTATTGACAGACTTTAAGGGGGAGACATTCAAATAATATATGCCTGCAAATAAGGAGTTAAAAATTTAAAAAAAAAAAAAAAAAAAAAGCAACTCTGATCTGCTTTGTGGTCACTGTATGATGAAAACAGAAGCTGGATCTGAAGCCTTTGTACAAGAACCAGGACAGATTAAAGGCAGAAGATAATGATGGCAATTTTATTAGGGAAATAAATCAGAATAGCTTCTGGGCAAGGCAGGGGTGAATTTCTTGCAATAGACTTTTTAATGACTATTCTCTTAAATTAAATTGAATGACTAGAGATCACAGTGAGTCAATCTCCTTTAAGAACAGAGACGTGTAAACTGCTTTCATGGTACACTGTGGGTTAAAATGTTCTGATCTTTCACCCATTTGAGGAAATGACACCAGTTCTCCCGGAAGGCAACATGCACATTCAACCCCTTCACATCAGGGCATGAGAAAGTTTGGAAGGAATTTCTTTTTTTTTTTTTTTTTTTAATTTTTTTTCAACTGTCAACATTAATACTTTGTTTCTTCCTGCTTGTGTCTGAAAACACAGTGCTGCACTGCATGCATGTCCTGTCAGCTGTACAGGGAAACATCTAGAAGTTTAAAAATAAATACCTAATAAGTGTCAATTAAATCTGTTGTCAAACTCGTTAAAAAAAACCTCTGAGTGCTCAAAACAAAATTAATATTGTGAACAGTGTACGCTATTCAAGTGAAGCATATTCAGAAGGGATGCTGGGCCTAATAAAACATCTACATTACACATATATAAGCTCAATCCTACTCAGTAGAGCAGTTAAATTTCATTTGCTTTCTCCTTAAATGATATTTATATGGCAAGGAAACAGAATAGATAGTGGAAAACAGTGAGTCCACAAACATAGTACAGCCAAACTATGTTGAGGTGGGGGTAGAGAAGGAAACATAGAGGTATATGCTATACAGCAATGGCTCCCAATTAACGTGGTGGAATAATTCAAGTTGTTATGTGCTCCCGGTGTTTCATCAGTTGCAGTAAGCCTGTTAAGAGGTCTCCTGTTCTGGGCTGTGCAGACTAGGAAGGTGTTCAAGCTATGACACAGAGTAACTGCTGAATTGTAGATAAGGCCCAGAAAATAAATTAAGAAACTCCTAGATCCAGATGATTGGGACCCAAATCACTCACCATCGTGTAAGATCCCTGATAGCTCACACACTGGGAGCAGAATACATTTTCATACCTAATTTGTACCCACAAAGGTAATTCTGATGGCCTGCTTATTACAATTGCTTTCAAATTTTCATTTAATTGACAAGACGGTACCAACAGGGCCTGAGTTCAAGAACAAAAGCAGAAGTCATAGTATCTCACTGAGCTTATGCTCCAGGTAACGTACCCTGGTATGTCTTTCCCAAAGGATCCCAAGTGTTTCCTTGAATATGAATCAAGTTATACAAGACCTGTAACAGTGCCAAAGCCACATTTCTAGCATGGTAACTACACAGCTGAAAAGAGAAGTCATATATATCTTTACAACAGAAGGCGAGACCAGAGGGTGACTTCTATTCCCCAGCTGTGCCTCTTACATCACTATAAACATTACCATTTAAGTAGAGGAAGAAGAGTGGCATAACACAAAATATATTAATGCCCCTTAAGAACAACTAACAAAATGTGACCGGTATTACATCTAGTTTGCAAGAATTAAAAAGGAGCGGGATTTTTTAAATTTTGAGCAAAAGTGTGCAATACCAAACCAAGGGAGTAAATTCTGTTGGTATTACCCAATACGCACCTTAATAAAGGACCAGGGTCAAAAAGAAATGTTCTATAGCAACCTCACTGGACTTCTAACAGGATTTTGAATAGCAAAGAGAAACAAAACATATTCCCTTAAACTACATTTGTATTATTCTGTTTGAAGCATGCTTACATGCACGCACAGCTCCGTACAAATGTATAAACAAGATTTTATATTTCTCCAGTATGTGTAGAGGTGCTCTGTTTTACACAGTCCTTTAAAAAGCAACCAGAAAGGCATTGGTTTTGTCAAAGTAATCCCAAGCTAGTAAAGTTCAATATACTTCTGCAATAGCTTAAATAATATATCAATAGAATGGATCGACTTCAGTGCACGTGGAGCCAACTAATACTTGGAAAGAAGTATATCATCTGCAAACTGCAAAATCATTGTATTTCTTGGGTATTCAGTTATGGAAGAAGCACCAGTTATTTTTCAACAATCATGGATACATCAATAAATAACACTGATTAGTTTTGTAATAACTTACTGATTATACATAAATTCATGTTGATACTGCTAGCAAGTGTTCTGACCATTTTCAGACTTCCAGTCTACATGTGAGCAGTCCATAGGAACAAGTTAGGTTTTGGTATGCAATCCTGAGGTTTTTACCTCCAGGAAACTGATCCTGAAGGATAAAGGTATACGATGGGTGGTCCTTAATCACTTCCTTTATGCGAAGATTGAGGTCAGAGTGGAAAAAGAGCCAAGGAAGGAAGTCTGCAGCACCCTTCAAACACAGACACACACCTTCCTGAACAACCCCTTCGACATTTTAGAGGGTTAACTTGTAGTTTAAATTGAGTAGTCAGAGGTTGGGATAGAAATAAACAGCTTGCACAAGCAACACACTGTGCTATTAAGTTTTTAGAAGTGACTTAAAAATTAGGTCAGTCTAATTTGTGGCTGATACTTTGTTCTTTCACTACTATGAACTCACAATGATGTCAGTCTCATGTTCAAACATGCCACATTTAGCAGCGTACAGGCTTCCTGAGAGACTCTCTCAGCCTTCCTTTGTGCAAAAGGCTTCTGCCAGATTCTTAGCTCATACTTCACTGACTCAGGCATGCCACTCCAGTTTCAAGGGAGTTACACTGGCTTCCCGTCAAATACTGCACAGTTTGGGGTTTTTTTTTTCCCCTCTTTTTTTTTTTTTTTAAACTTTACTAGCTACAAGTTTAAGAACACATGGCCATATTCAGGTTACCATTTTAGGCCTCACTTTTCATTAGACCACATCCAGAAGAGAACTGCCCATTAAAAGACATGGGAAACAGGTTCTTTGAACTAATTCAATCCACCTTTCAATATGTAGAGGCAGCTTACAAGAAACATGGAGAGACTTTTCACCAGGGCCTGTAGGTACAAGGAGTAATGGTTTTAAACTGAAGGAGAGTAGGTTTAGATTAGATATTAGAAAGAAATTCTTCACTGTGAGGGTGGTGAGGCACTGGAACAGGTTGCCCAGAGAAGCTGTGGATGTCCCATCACTGGAAGTGTTCAAGGCCAGGTTGGATGGGGCTTTGGGCAAGCTGGTCTAGTAGAAGATGTCCCCTGCTCATGGCAAGGAGGGTTGGACTAGGTGATCTTTAAAGGTCCCTTCCAACCCAAATAATTTTATAGTACTTCCTCATCCTTACTGATCTAAAAAAAAAAAATAATCCTATATGTCCCTGTATTCTACCCAAATTCAGCTAACTCTTGAGGATGCAAAGCATCCCACTGAATTGGAACTTTATACAGAAATGCTTCTTATGCAGCCACCCCAAAAAAATGAAGCACACTCACATACAGAAGCTAATCTGTCTGCATAACTTTTGATGTTCAAGGAAGAAATCTTTTCATTATTATTTCTGACACAAAACTTGCTGTGGGGTTTTTAACCATGTTAGCAAAGACACATGAAGCACAAAGACAGTGTAAGTGTGTCCAGCTACAAAACTTCCAATGAGCCTTGGACCCTGATACCTGTGAATATTGAAATATTAAGATCAATTCAAGCAATTAGAAGCATTGCTAAATGAGCCTTGGACCCAGCAGTAAGCTTTTGCAAGCACCTTTAACTAGACTAATGCAAAGCAAGTGGTTTGAACCACTGCTGCTGCTTGTTTTGCTTGAATGGCAAAATGAAACTGAAAAAGATAGAAGAGAGATTTTAAAAGCAGTTATTAGTCCCTTCCACTTCTCACCTGTCAGTGGGAGACCCACTCTGAGGTACCACCCTACCTCTCTCCCCCACTGGTCTTCCCCTTATCCTTTCAGATAGGCCCAGTCAGCCTTTTGTGTGGCTGCTTTCTTGAGGGCACAAAAAAAAAAATATCTCAGGTGGGAGTAAAGGAAAGCCATCTAAAAATACAATGGTAGGTAAAAACAAACAAAACAGGTCCCTGAAAAGGGGCATCTGCAAGTTTGTTACTAGCAAGCGTAATTCTTACCATTTAATTCATGTTTATGCCCATCACTAAATATCTGTACTTAACGTTTTGTGCATCTTAACTGCAGTCACTCTGTACGCTTCCCATTGCAGCAGCCATCACAGGAACTCTCCCCCTCAAACACTCAGCTGGAACAGAAGTAAAAAGAGGAAAAAAGGGTGGCCATTTATATGCTGCTAAGGCACTTCTGAAGGGGCTACACTATCAGAGATACAATATTAGCCCAAACTCTCCCACTGCTTTTTTCATGATGCCAACTAGTACAGATATTTTTTGGTTTTGTTAGTTTGTTTTAAACTATCATGTCAGCATGTTCAAACCGGTATTATATATCCATGGAACAATGCTACTGCATGAATCTTTAACATAGAAAAGCATTGACTGTCTCAGGAAAAGACACATTATCTCATGGTCGTTTCCAGCACCATGTTAAATTCCAGCTACTCTATGAAAGAAAACACACAGACTTGGTTCACAAGAACTGCAAATCCAACAGATCCCCACTATCACTGCTGTATCTGCAACTGCCCAAGGATACAGGAAAGGCAAGTCTCACAGGGAGAGGTGACATCTTTTATGAGACCAGTTAATATGGAGAGATAAGGAGAGGGAGGGCACGAACTCTAGAATGCACAAGCCCTTCCTCACACACACACGGACGTGAAACAGAACCAAACCGTGACACAGAAACAGAAGTCAAGGCTTCCAAAACATCTCAACATCCAGCCTGTCCCTCTTCCCAAACAGGAAAAGAAGTCCAAAGCACATCCCGAAGTATGTCATAAATTACCCAGTGAATCATATTCCTCATGGAAACTGTCTGGCTGAAGCCACACCACTGAAAATAAAGTGATAAAAGACAGAAAGAAACCTAAAATTTACCCTCAAAGAAAGAACACTCTCCCCTCCACAAATTCTTGGGAGTTAATACCAAAACAAGAAAAACCTGGAGTCATCACAGAGTTACTAGATTTGTGGCACATTTTTCCTATAAACAAACTTTTTTCTGGATTATCAAGTTGTTTATTATTAACTCACACTTGACCTAGATTTAGCTTTATATTCACTGCTTGTGTTTCAAGTAGGGTTTGCATTCCTGAAACCTTGCGTGCCTTCCCCAAACTAATCAGTTTAAGCAAAAAAAACAAAAAAACCTCTCCTTATAAACCTTTTCTGTAGACTATCTGAAAAAAGTCTGTATTTTCTGGAAAAAAAACCAAAACAAAAAACCACAAACACAAAGCATAGAAAAGCATAGAAAAAAAGCCCATAGAAAAATGATAGTTTCCTTAAAAGTATTGTTCAAATATTCAAATTTTCAAAACTTTGACCATTTCCAGCTACAACTAAAAAGGTACTGCATTACTCAAACTTACAGAACTAGAAGCTTCATTCTGCAGTGCTACAAGGAGGCACTAACTTAGCTGTTTTAAAGTAAAACCAATTTTATTTTCTTTCAGTTCCAAGTTGACTTAAAGGTATCAGTGATAAAGATAGCAGGTGAGATTAGACGCATTTGTCTTTATAAAAAAGTCATGACAGTGACAGATGTAGTTGATGCATTTGTTACCTGAGGGGGGTGGTGGTTTGTTTTCTCATTTTATTTGGATTGCAAAGAAATGTTAGCTAGCTAGTTTGCCACCTAGAGTGGTATATGCAGTTACGTTCTCCATGGGAACTCTGAGTGGCATGAAAAAACTGACCCTGGTAGTTTGAACAACAGAGTACGAGGAGTCATGGCAAAAACACACCTGAGAGAAGCCAATCTCTACCAACAAATGCTAAAATCCTTTCAGATGAGCACACTTAGGTGAGAATCTTTTCCAGAAAAAGACTTCCTCCCTGACTGC
Source organism: Balearica regulorum gibbericeps (assembly GCF_011004875.1). Taxonomy (NCBI): domain Eukaryota; kingdom Metazoa; phylum Chordata; class Aves; order Gruiformes; family Gruidae; genus Balearica; species Balearica regulorum. The sequence goes on from NC_046184.1 coordinate 80,057,773, forward strand.
AACTGCCCTCTCCAAAAGGATTCTAGCACAGGTCAAAACAGAAGTGGAGGTCACCAGGAAAGAGGGGAAGGAGAAGCATTTCTTCCACCCCCTCCAGGCCTCTTCTTCTGCAGCCACACCACCAGGCTCAAGCTAGAGCAGTAAATACCTGGGGCACATGCTTCCAAAATCAAATAATCCATAACCTGGGAGCTGGGCAAATCCAAACAATTTTTTAGAACATCTAAATTCTAATTCAGCTTAGACTGCTTTCGAACAGGCGAAATAAAAAAAAACCCTGTGACTTAAATCTAGAAGAAAATGTATCTAGTCTACCTGCAGCTAAAATGCCTATCCAGGACTAAAAACATTCTTCCTAATCTTGTTCTCAACATCAGCTTAAAGCATGGTTTTGCCAAGGTTCAGCTTTCTGGCACTCTGTTGAAAGCATAACCACATAAAATCTTCTTGAGAACCAGCTTTAGGTTTGGCAGGGAGACCACCTGGCATCAAAGATATGCCTATGGCCATATGCCTGAATTTTAGTCAAAAAGCCAGAAGCTGCAGGGATTTTTTTTTTTTTTTTTAAATGTGTTTGGCAGCTAAATTCTCCTGATATTCCATGGGCGTTGAGCATGCTTCAGTGCAGGGACGGCCAGCATAGAATCATAGAATGGTTTGGGTTGGAAGGGACCTCAAAGATCATCTAGTTCCAACCCCCCTGCCATGGGCAGGGACACCCTCCACTAGACCACGTTGCCCAAAGCCTCATCCAACCTGGCCTTAAACACTCCCAGGGATGGGGCCTCCACAACCTCTCTGCGCAACCTGTTCCAGTGCCTCACCACCCTCATGGTGAAGAATTTGTTTCAAACATCTAATCTTAATCGACCCTCCTTCAGCTTAAACTCATTACCCCTTGTCCTGTCACTACACTCCCTCATGAACAGTCCCTGACCACCTTTCCTGTAGGCCCCTTCAGATACTGGTAAGCCACAATTAGATCTCCCCAGAGCCTTCTCTTCTCCAGGCTGAACAACCCCAACTCTCTCAGCCTGTCCTCATAGGAGAGGTGCTCCAGCCCTCTGATCATCTTTGTCACCCTCCTCTGGACTCTCTCCAACAGCTCAATGTCTCTCCTGTACTGGGGCCCCCAGAGCTGGACACAGTACTCCAGGTGGGGTCTCACCAGAGTGGAGTAGAGGGGCAGGATCACCTCCCTCGACCTGCTGGTCACACCTCTCTTGATGCAGTCCAGGACACGGTTGGCTTTCTGGGCTGCAAGCGCACGCTGCCAGCTCATGTTGAGCTTCTCATCAATCAAAACCCCCAAGTCCTTCTCCTCGGGGCTGCTTTCGATCCATTCCTCGCCCAGCCTATAGTCGTGCTTGGGATCGCGCCGACCCACGTGCAGGACCTTGCACTTGGCCTTGTTGAACTTCATGCGGTTCGCACGAACTTGGCCTTGTTGAACTTCATGCGGTTCGCATGCAGAGGAGATACTTAAATCTAAGATCCATGAGCTAGCTGTGAACCAAACCACCAACCTGTTGGTCAAACTAGCCTTGACAGAAAGGAGGGTTTATTTGTGCAGGCCTACCCCACAACATGGCTACAGGGCTTTCCATACCCAGGCTAAATACTTTCTCCACTGCACATCACAGTGTAGGGCAGATGACTGGGCTGAGCATCCCAAGCTGCACTGTCCCCCTCACTGCCACGTCCAGAATGATTTGTTCTGCAATTGCTATTGCGTGCCATTATAGTACCAAACACCAGAGAAAGCAGATGATCCCTTAAGCTTGCATTATTACTTCTGCTGAGGCACACAGACAGCATAAGGAAGGGAAAATAATCTTAGCACCTGCACACAGAAGTTGTTGCAGACAGCAGGGGTGGTCTGTATACAGAGTTGAGGGAGAAGTATGCTGGAATAACTGAAGGAGAGGACAAATACACTAGTGCCCCAAAAAAACGAACCCAGCCACCAGATATTAAACCACAAAACCTACAGCTGTCCCCAGGAGTCGATACACCTTTGGCTTTAAAAAGACAAAGTGCGCACTGCTTGGATGGGAAAGGGGGACTAGTGTCCAGAGAATTCCTGCTCCACTAATACAAATGGATGGCGCCTGCTGCATGGGTCTAAAGATCCAAAGCCCCGTGGCACAGTTCAAAGTGCACCATTGCCCCTCATATTAACTGTCATAGTTTGTTGGTGTGTTTAAGGTAAAACTCAACTTAGTAACTACTTCCAACACAAGTCTGAACAGTCAAATATGAGAAAGCACTAGCATGATGATTGCTCACACAGTCTCAGCACCGCATCCTTGTTCTTACACAGCATGATAGGGACATTCCTTACTTAAGCACCTTCCTTGGGGCGGTACTCACTCAGTTGAGGAGTAGTTATTTAACCATGATTCCATCTGCTTTGCATTCCCGTTAAAGAAAACCTTATGCAAAAACGTAAGAGTTGGCTTATGAGTTCTTGGCCCAAATATCCTCTTACCAGTGCACTGCTTGCCAGGTCATCACTGTTTGCACTTCAGAAGTTTGCAGCAGATCAACTGTGCCAAATCCAAAGAACTTTGTCATTAAAAGAAAAACTTTAAGCCTAACTGTAGGAAGTGCTCTCCATGCTTCACTAATCTTGTCAAACTATACTGTACAGACAATTACAATTAATAAAAATATTCTTAGGAAGCCTAATGACAACTTTGGAGCCATGGTTTCTCTGCTTCAGGTAGACTGGAATGAGGAAAACAGCAGGGCACAAAGTGTCTCTTGCTGTGCTTTAGCCCCTCACAAACGCAATGAGGGCTCCCAAGGGAAACTGCCCCGCTCCAGACAGTGATTTAAGTGGTACAGGTCTACCCAAGAACATCAGCTTCTCTTTGGGCCTACCCATGGGCAACACCTTTACTACCAGCACCTGAGCTTGCAACCACAGAAAAGCATGATCCTGTTCTGCATTAACTACTTAAAGGTATTTCAGGTGTTGCTTCCAAAAGAAGTTAACAAGACAAAGCTCACCAGCTCCAAGAATATCTGAAAAAACACTCATGCTGTCATCCCTCAGCAAAGATTGAGACATGCAATAAAATGGCACACTCCTTCACTGCCTTTCATACCTAGTACTGTATATAACTCCCGTAACTTAAAACAATGGCTCCCAGACAGGACGCTGAATAGTCTAAGTAAGTATCTGTTAGCACACTTCTATTTTGACAAAACCATATTCATATCCGAAATTCTTTTGGTGAACAACTGACATCAAAGTAAATGATTTACTGACTTAGAATTCACATTTCTTTGCAGGGATAAAAGATCACAGAGGATCAGACTAACTAAGAATCTAAATATGGGTACCTTCTTTTAGCGTTTTTAAGGCATGATCAAATCCTCCTGGGGCCTGTCACAGACTGTCTATCCATCCAGCAAGGCTAAAGGCAATTCCCATGTTACTCCACCCAACTATTGCTCTTTTCAGACATTTAAATGCATTCAGGCTTATCCGTTAGCTTTTCTAAAGCGCACAGTTCCATGTCTAAATCCAGCAATTAGATTACCAATAGTTTCAGACACAAACTTGCAAAATCCATCTTTAGACACCTGGATGCCCAAAGCAGGAATGGTGTGTTGCATCCACCATGGCAGAAGTATTCAAAACTTTACAAAGAGAGCAGCCACTGTGCAAAGAGCCTGGAGGTAACACTGCCATCAGGTTTACTGAGACAGGCATCTTCTGATTGTCTCACAATAATTAAGAAAACCCTAAAGTTGAGTAACTATGAAGGAGAAGAGGAACTCTGGGCCACCTTTTATGCTTCACAGGTTTCAACTAAACCATAAAGAAGAAGAGATTAAGCCTCCTGAAAGGTCTGGTAATTTTGTTACCTTATTTATATTATTATCATGATCAATTGTGTTTCAATTTTAATTTTTTATTCCAGAGGATAGTTACTTAATCCATTATAAAACTGTAAAAATAACTAAATTGTTTGAGGGTGACAGCTACACTAAGAGAGAAATGAATTTGTGGCATCCTATGTGACAGTTCAGTGAAAACTCAGCATCACATATCAGCATCTGATGGGCCTTTTAAAGACACAGTCAGATCTGAAAATTCAGTCAGAAAACTTGCCAATTTGTTGTAGCTTTGAGTTTCCTAAAAAAATCCACCCTGAAAGCAAACCTCAGTTTAACACACACACATCACGCACCACTTCACTAAGTTCACAGAGAACACAGTAACAACAGTCGTCCAAGGGATGTACCCTGATGGAGCGGAAACAAGTTTACATAAACCATGTTTTGGGGACTGTCAGGAACCACCACGTGTAAACCCATCACTTTGACACCTCGTCTTGTCTTAGATTGCTGTCTCAAAATTTAGATCTGTTAAAATCTCCACAGCAAACAATCATACATCAAGGAAACAACCACTGCTTATAACACAGTCTCAAGAGAAAAAAGACAGGAATTAACACCAGAAGTTACAGAAGAAAGATGGTTTTGTTTAAGACTTACTTTGAAGATGTCATCTTGTGCATGCCAACTGTTGGCAACCATCAACAAAAATAAATTCTTGCTGTTAACAGAAGTAACTGTAAAGACAGGAAACTTAAGATATTACTACACTTTCTTCTGGATTTTAACGACCACACGTTGCAATAAAAACAGTGACAGAAAGAAAACATAATTAACTGATGGCCAATCTAGAAAAAACACATCACTACCTAATGGTTTCACCTACAAATCAAGTTATTGCATGTTTGAATAATTTCTAGCACCCTCCTGAAGAAACTCAAAAATCTGCTACAACAGAGAGCCTTTTTGCATTCCCTCTTCTCATCAACTTACTTCATCTCAGAAAAGATTTATCCCTAGACTTCTACATCAAACCTAGAGTTGTATCCTGCCCTTTTTCTCCACTTGGTATTAAGACAATTTAAAGACCATAAATGGATGAAAAACGCTCACCTAGGCACACGATCTCTTTTTGCTAGCAGCACAGTAGCATTTCCTTCACCCTTGACTATGCTGCTCACACCTATGCAGAACACTGCAGCAAATGTAATCTTCCAGACCTGTTCCTTTGACTAGATGGATCTTTATTTTCTTCTTAAGCCATACAAGGTAACATGAGACCCTGACCCATATCCCACTCCTTCCAAACGCTGCCTCAAACCCACTACTTTGCCACAATGTCTACAAGGACTTTGGCATCAGTACCAAGACTATTATGTTGACCAGAATTGCCTATGTGAACACCACTCCTCTCTGCCTCTGGGACCACCAAATACAGCAGAGTACATGGTCTGTGACTGGCCTCCAGGGCTCTGTAATAAATATCTGTATTACTGCATGGAAGGGATACTCTAAAAAAAAAAAGTGTATATTAAGTAAAAATAAGCTGCGACTTTAGTTTTAGATGCCAAAGCAAACAAGATTAGTACTCCATAAAGAAAATAACAGAGTTATTTACCACTTTGGAGTTCTACCAAGTATTTGATACAACCAAGCTAAAGCTGAGGATTTTAGTATATTTTCATTACAACTTGTTTTTGAGTAACTGGGTCTCAAGACAGCACTGTTTTTTGCAGAAAAAAGATGCAATCTCCAATACCTTTTCTCTACTTTTCTGGACTAACACTTCTTAATCATTCCATTTCACAACAGTGACCTTAACAAAAAAAAAAGAAAAAAGAAACAAGTATTTTGATAACGAGTTCTCTGCGCTTACTGTTTCATAACAATTTTATGCTTGCAGAGATGCCATGCCATTCCAGACAGAGCATATTTCAAAATGGAAACCTATCAGGAAGGAATTCAGAGAATCATGTTCCCCACATGAAGGGAAGACAGCTGACAGAGAAGTGGAGAGCACACTATACTATCGGTCCAGTCTTCCTTACTCCTTTAGTTGGTAAAATGACACTAACATTACATGTGAAGTCAACTGAAGCACTCTGTATATGAGGAACCATAAGTTGCGGTGAAGATTGATGAGGAAGAGTCTTTGCCTAGGGCAAAACACATGCAAATAAACCCCCAAAAGAGTCTGTATGTGGCTGTCAGGAGGAGGAGAGGAACAACAGGAAGGAGAAAGAAATGACTATGAATCTGGCATCTTTAATTCAGGAAAACAGCAGAGCTCTTGCAATTCCCACAAACTAAACAAGGAATCACACAGTTACTGTGGAAAAGGGGGAAAAGTCAAGCCAATTCTGTTTAGAGAAGGAAGTAAGGGGCATACCATGCCAAACGCAAGAGGAATTTAATTTGATGAAGGAAAATCTACATTTCAATTTAGCCTTTGAACCACTGCAGGACATGCCAAAGGACATTTTTGGTTCCGTGTCTGTTCTTTACCTTGCAATAAGAAACTAAGTTTTTCTCCTGCTCCTCACTAGAGTGATCTTAGTACTATGTTGGAAAGCCAATTTACTGTTTGCATGAGCTCACCACTAAATGACAGCAGCCATAATATAACCGAGTTCACCACATTCATGGAAGGAATCCTACCAAAACTAGTACCACGCCATTACGTTTCAGAAATGGTGATTAAGACACCGCCAGTCCAAAAGATCCTCAATTCAAGGAGAGAGAGGAAATTAAAAGCTGCATATTTAGCTCCCAGCTGAGTCTGAAAGTTGCAGAAGGTATACATACCACTTCACAAGCAAAGGGAACAGGAAGCCAGGGAAGAAAAGAGTCATTATGTTTAAATGGTAACATTTTCGTGAGGTTACACAGGCCAAATGAGCATATCCCAGAAAAATGTGAATCCAAGCTGGGTAATGAAACAGAAAGCAGAATAAATGACAGCAGATTAAAAAAAGAAAAGAAGTTTTAGGAGAGCAAAGACTATCGGATTCTAAAAACGTATCAGAATAATAAGAAAAATTGTAAGAGCTGGTGCACAAAAATGGAAGTGTACAATTAAATTTGATACTAGCAACTAGATAATAATAGCTGAGAGCACAAAACCAGGTTCCTTTGCAAGACCCTCTCCCACACAGGATGCTGGCAAAAGGTAAGTTTAAGATAGATGAAGATGATCTACTCTTAGGACTGACATGTCAAAAGAAAGGAAAAAAAAAAAATCAATTAACCAACAGTTAGCCACCACGTCCTCAAGATTTATGAGGGAAATAAACAATGTAAAGGTTGAGCAGATAACAGAAATACGTAACGCTCATTAAAGCGAACTATTCCAGCATAGGTATGAAGTGTTTGTAAAACACAGTATATTTTACAGAAAAAGAAAGAGAAAAAAAAAAAATCAGTACTAGAAAAACTGGTTTAAAAGTAGCCACACAGAACTTCTGGCAGACCTGATGATAGGCATAAAGGAGCATAATGCAAGAAATGGGGGAGGACACAGAACCACATTTCTTCATCCAACCCGAAGCCACTGCTAAATTTGCCCATGTGTCTTTGAGCGTACCAACTCAATTGTTTAAAGGAACTTTATGTAGACTTACTAGAAAGTCCATTTTGTAGTCTATAACAAAAGGTTTCAAGGAATCTGAATAGTAAGAAAAACATAGTATTTTCAACTATATACACACCCTTACTTCCTACCACTGAGGAGATAGGAAAAAAAACGAGAGGAGCAGTAAAGAAAAAAAGACATTGATATCTATGTTGATAGAAACAACATTGAATTAAATTACTGGAAATTACCACTTTTTCGGTTAATACTTTAGCTTTGCACCTGGCTGAATGGCAGAGTTGTGTCAACAGACAGGCTACTTCAGTTGACTTGTTTGTACAAACCCACATGCGAATCTGATGCAAGTCAGCAAAGCTCAGTCTTCACGGTCTGGGGAAAAAAGTCTCTTCCTTGAAAGACAAAAGCCCTCACCTGACAAAATGCCATCAGTAACAAGACTAGTGCCAACATGCTGGAGGGACAGTAGTTTCATCAGTAGGATGCTCTGGATTCCTATCTGACCTATACATGATCTTCTGCAACACCATCTCTTCCAGTGTGGGTGCCACTGCATGACAGCAATGCAAGCAGCCACACAGCAAAAGGAGCTCTGCAGAGCTCCAGTTGAACCAGCAGAAACAAGTGAGAAAAATGAGAGTTCTGTATGTCAACTCTGAAGATCCTGGCACTATTAATTTACTATGAGGTGAAAAGGAAAAAAAAAAAAAATCAGAGTAAAAAATTAACAGGTATTACTAGCCATCCATTCTCTCAGGAGAATTTTACCAAATAAGTATGATAGTGAGGAAATACTTACCAGTTTTCAATAAAAAGGGATTAGGCTTTCATTTCAGTTTCCTTTGAAAGACCAAGGAATGATCAGAAATCACAAGCATATTCAAACAAATACATCATAAGCTAATGAATGTGCAAAATTTATCTGCACTAAAACTACATACTAAGTGTTCCACGAAGACCATGTATCCAGATCTTCTCAATTCATTATACCTAGACATAGCTTAAGAAGACTTACTTGCAAGGCTGTTTTGCTTCGCTAGCTAATTAATTCCTTATCATATAAAACAGCGAGAAATCACTTTGAATGAAAGCTGTGTAAGATATAAGCTGTTCTGGACAGAGCGCACGTGTATATATACATATATGCATGTGTTCATGTATATATAGATACACAGTTTTTATGTGGGTTTATGTATATAAAAACACACACACATATATACACACATATGTCCTGCCACTGTTTTGAAGGAAAAGCATCCTGACAGAACTCAAGTTCTAAACTTGTCAGGTGGCAGACAAGTGAGAGTTGCCAATGGAGCACAAAGCTCTTGGAGATCTGGGAAGCCAAGCCAATTTGAACACAGTGACAAACAAAGAACTATCAGGTTTTTAGTTTGAATGGATGGTTCCAGTCTTGCTTTCCAGTGGGCAAATCCATGTAATGAATACATTTCTTGTGGCCTCTGCAGAAAGACAAGCTGGGAAAGGAATTCCTCTGAGTTTCAGCAATTCCCTCCAGACTGTCATGGGCTGCAACAGGCTTACCCGCACTGCAGGACCCAGGTAACCCCTGTGGATACCCTCATGACTTGGCTTGTGGGCCAAGCGCACAGGAAGCCCCCAGACAAGGGCAAAAGATGGGTCTCTGCAACAAGAAGAAATTCTTCTGCTGGAGCACGCCTGGCTAGTAAATGACTAAGCCCGTTCCTACCCCCTCAACAGCCAGACACATCAACAGGAGGCAGAGCACATCATACCTTTGGCTGCTCCAAGAACTGCTGTTTCGTGGCCTCACAAGCACCCACCTGAAAGGGCAGACTGAGGGGAGACACTCCTCAGCAGCTTAAAACAAGTTAAGCCAGGGCTACCAGAGAGCAACCATGTCCCTTACGCCAGCTCACATGTTAATTCAGTCAGCTGACTCAGAGCTAAATCAGTCACAAACTAACTGTACAAGCAAGTAGAATAAACAAACACATAAATAAACCACATCCAAACAATTTTCAGCCATTTCTTGTTCCCGGCTCTGGCTCACTGTGGGATCCTGAGAGCCATTAAAAGATTGAGTTTGCAATGATGGTGGCTGGGAAGACAAGCAAAGAATGACAGTAACTGTGAGCGTTTGGTGTTACCTGCCATGGAAACATGCATTACATGGCACTAACTTGAGAGAGCTCCACCAGTTTCAGTGGATTCACGCTGTTGTCCTCCCATTTCACTTTTACTGCTACTGCACCTATTTCTTTGGGTCAACGAGGGTAATAGCAAGTCAGGCAGAATGCAGAAGAAAGGAGAGGATGGTCTACAGAGTATTTTACTTTGAAGGCTTGTCTATGTGTCAAAAAGGCAGGCAATTTAAGGTCTGGCATGGAGCAAATGACCACCTAGAGCCTAATGAGCAAACAGCTCATTTGCTTCAAGCAAAACACGAACAGCTTAGCTCAAACAGCAGAATAGGCTACTTGTGAGTTCATTCTCTGACATGGCCTCAAGTATAAGCAGTCATAAAAATGCTTCTAAGCAGCAGACTCAGGGCAGCAGCTAGAGGCACAGGGGCTGTGGCAAGCAGCTGGACTCAGTAACCTTTTCTACTAGCACTGCTGGAAAAAGACACTTTGTCAGTAGCCTTTAGACTACTGTTCTGCTTTCTGCATTTAGGTTAAAGCTCCTTGTGGCACTGACTAGTTGTGCTTACAAAGCGCTCACACCAATGGCAGCACATAACCCAAAAATGTTAGCAGACAAAGAGCAGGGGCCTAGGGAACCCAGTACATTTGTACCTGCAACTTTGTTAACAGACATCCGTCTCTTGAACTGGACATGTTCTAGAAGCAAACACAAAATTTGCCAATTTTTTTTTTTTTTTTTAAGACAAAAGCTTCTCTTCCATCTAGAATAGCTACATACATATCCAGTTCAAAAAAAGCCGACAATAAATTAGTAATAGCATGAAGAAAAATAGCAACTCACAACAGAAATATTTAGACATATCATTTTCCCCACTCTTTACTTTCCTCTCAGTTGCATTGAAAGACATGTCTTTATGTGGACTCAGGAGCACGCTATTTGAAGCCTAAGTCTCTGAACCTTACTGTGTTGGGTTTGCGTGGCAAGGTTTTGGTAGTGGGGGGGCTACAGGGGTGGCTTCTGTGAGAAGCTGCTAGAAGCTTCCCCTGTGTCTGATGAAGCCAATGCCAGCCAGCTCCAAGACAGACCCACCCCTGGCCAAGGCCAAGCCAATCAGCGCCTCTGTGATCACATATTTAAGAAGGGAAAAACCAGTTAGAGAGAACTTTTGCAGCCGGAGTGAGAAGATGTAAGAACCTCTGCAGACACCCAGGTCAGCGCAGAAGCAGGGGGAGGAGGTGCTCCAGGCGCTGGAGCAGAGATCCCCCTGCAGCCCGTGGTGAAGACCATGGTGAAGCAGGCTGTCCCCCTGCAGCCCATGGAGGAAGGATGAGGGGGTGTAGAGATTCCACCTGCAGCCTGTGGAGGACCCCACGCCGGAGCAGGTGGAGGCACCTGAAGGAGGCTGTGGCCCGTGGGAAGCCCACGCTGGAGCAAGCTCCTGGCAGGACCTGTGGACCCGTGGGGAGAGAGAGAGAGAGGAGCCCAGGCTGGAGCAGGTTTGCTGACAGGACTTGTGACCCCATGGGGGACCCACGCTGGAGCAGTCTGCTCCTGAAGGTCTGGACCCCGTGGGAGAGACTGACGTTGGAGAAGGTCGTGCGGGACTGTCTCCCGTGAGAGGGACTCCACGTTGGAGCAGGGGAACGATGAGAGGAGTCCTCCCCCCGAGGATGAGGAAGCGGCAGAAACAAGGTGTGATGAAGTGACCGTAACCCCCATTCCCCGTCCCCCTGTGCCGCTGCGGGGGGGGGGGGGGGGCGGGCGGGGGTTGAAGCCGGGAGTGAAGCTGAGCCTGGGAAGATGGGAGGGGTGGGGAGAGGTGTTTTAAGATCTGGTTTTATTTCTCATTCCTCTCCTCTGTTTTGCTGAGAAATAAATAAGATGAATTCTCTCTCTAAGTTTGGTCTGTTTTGCTCGTGATGATAATTAGTGAGTGATCTCTCCCTGTCCTTATTTCGACCCGTAAGTTTTTTTTCATTGTACCTTTTCTCCCCTGTCTAATTAAAGAGGGGAGTGATAGAGCAGCTCTGGTGGGCACCTGGCCCTCAGCCCGGGTCAATCCACCACACTTACAAATTTCCAACATGAAGATATGGTCTCTAGTGCAACATTCTGAAATCAACTCATTCTTATGTATTTACAAATGCCTAGAGATAAAGAACAAATACACAAATCCATGCAATATTGTTCTCCCAACAGCCACCACATATTCTAGTCCAGCAATTCTAGTTTTTAATATGTGTTTTCAGTTCCATGAATTATAAACCAAAATACAGACTCAGAAAGACAAAACACACAACTCATTAGTATTTAGCAATCTTTAGAAGATATTTTCTCGATATACAAATAGTATTTACTACTATGAACCCACTGAAAGCTACAGCTTTCCCTGTACTTCCTATAACTTGTCATTAGACTTCATTTAGACAACTTGTCAAATGGCTTTTCCTCATACACAGAAAATAACTCTTTTATTATCTACTACTACAAGCTTATTACTAGCCAAAGTGGAGTGATCCTATCCTCCACTTTGAATTAGATCCTATCCTCCACATTAGAATTACATTTTCTGTGATTTAGAAGGTTCATTTTTGTGTGCAACTAATGCAGAACCTTTTCCTTCCTTTTTAAAAATTGTTCATCTCTGTTGACTCTACTTTCTTCTTTTTTCCCCTTTATTAGCCCATATAGTATATTTTTCTAATATCTAACCAACCTCTTCTTTTCAATTTTCCCCTATTTTTTCTAATTCTGTTCCTTACGCACATCTCCCTTTTTAAGTATTTTCACAATGACAAAAGTTGACCCTAATACCACACAGCTTTTGAAACTCAGAATACTGTTTGAAACTTCAGCTCCAGAAAGTGATAAGCTTGAATGTTTTTCCACTGTAGTGCAATTTAACTGCATTTTGAGTAAAAGCAGAAAGGTCACAGCTCTGTCCACAGACATCAGAAGATAGTACTGCATTTCAAGGTAACCATTTAAACATAAATCAGAACTAATTCTGCAGAATTCTGAATTCTAGAAAGCCTATTTGCTGATGAAGAAGCTGAAAGATGTTATATGATGGTGGTTTAATTACTTTACCTTCATCATGTCCTAAAGCAGCTAATCTACTTGACGCCCATCCCACTCCACCTGTCCAAAAAAAGTAATGCTATTTTCTACCAATAGGTAGACTTCTCCAGCTGTGCTTTGATGTATAAAAATTGACATTTGAAATGGAGAGACCTTTCAAGAAGGAAGTTATGCTTGTATATTCTCACTTTGCCAACATAAACAGAAAAAAACCAAGTCAATAAGTGATAGCTAAGTAAGAATAATGCTTGACTGTACTGAAAAGCTGTATCACTAGTTGGACCAAATATTAAACACTCAGTAAAATGCCTCACTTTGGTAGATATAATAAGAAGATTTTTGTAAATGTACTTTACAATTTAGTCAAGCAAAGATATATAAAAATGTGCTACTACTGGAAATCTACTCCAGTGTCAGACAGGTTCCAGGTCACGGAAAGCATAACATTAAAGTGATTTATTTTTTTTTTTCCTTAGGACCTATATCTATCATATCTTTAAAGTTATAGGGTTTTTTTGTTTGTTTTGGTTTTTTTTTAAACCAAAAGTGAACTGGACATCAATACTGAGGTATAACTATTTCCTGAGCATGTACACACACAAAAAATTAAATGCTCAATGTCCCTCCCAAGTTAATCCATAACATAAATTCTTGGCTTTGAAATATTCAAACACTTTAAATCATCAACACCATCTTGAAAAAGTTTTTTAATTATTCATCAAGCCATGAAAGCCACTTTTCTGTCAAAGTAGACAGCCTCTTCAAGGAAAAGGGGAAAGAAGAAAGAAAGATAAAAAACCACCATCGAAGGACTTGGCAGCTTATAAAAATTCCCAAAACAAACACTGCGTCTCTCTAAGGTAGCATTTGCTAACAGTGTCATTGTACTCAGCTCTTTTTGTGTGCCTGCCACTAAGCAGCAGGTAAGAACAGATAGTCCAGAAGCTACCTGAAAGGACAAGACCTGAACCTTTAACCTGAATCAGTGCCCCCTTCCCCACCCCCCCCCCTCCCCTATTGCATTACCTCCTTATTGTTGACTGAAACAGTACACAAAGTCAGTGACTGAAAAGAACATTCTGCCTATTTGAATGCAAAAATCTCCACAATCTTCACCACAGCTCATTTAGAAAGATTAGACAATCATTGGTTGAACCCTCTCAAAAACCTGTAACTAAAAGATTTTGTTTTAAACAGCAGCTGTATTTTCACTTAGCTATGCAGACATTTCATAGCCACTTTGCCATACTGGCTTATGTCTGGGCATTTGAATAAAAATAGCTAATGTGCTTGCTTGTTACGCCATTAAATAAAGTGCACAAAGGAATTGCCAGTACTGTTTTTGCCCATGAAAGGCAATGGTCATTAATAGCTTGTATTTGCAGAAGGCTGTGAGAGAAACAGCATGCCTGAGCTTCCTCCACAGTTTTCTATAGGTTTAACCATACATGAGGCAGCAGGGGAAAAGACACTACATGTTTCCTCATTCCAGAACAGGTCACACCTGTAGGAGAGTTGGCAAGTCATACAAGCCTCAATCAGAGAAAAAAATTCAAGTCCTGTAAATTTGAGGGGGCAGAAAGATGTGGGTCTCTTTCCCAAGATACTCTTTCCATGAAACGTGCAATGATAGTTATTTTTACACTTTCTTTTGCTGTCCTGACTAGGATCTTGGAGATCTGCACTTGTATTACTATTCTTTTTCACCCATTTTATGCTTGAAGCAGTTAACTTTTTTTCAGTAGTATTTTGAGAGGAAATAGGCAACAAATGGGCTGCTCATACAATCATGTCTGGGCTGGATAAACAGATTTTTCAGGCATCTTCAAGTAGGTCCACCTGGAAATCACAGCAGACAGGTGAAATGAGCCACACTGAGGAAACTGGCTTTGTCAACTGGATGGTATGCAAACATGGATCACCTAACAAGCAGAATGGAGGACTGAGAAGCTGACAGCACGCTCACAATGTGTCAACCATGCAAAGCCAGGGATTTTCACCAGCCTGGTCTCTCCAGGAAAAATGTATCATCATACCTATTCAGATCAAAAGTTACATGCAAGAAAAACCAAAACAAAACAAAAAATGGAGATAGTGAGAAACAAACAAGGTAGCAGAGGAAAGCACAAGTAGAAGCAGCTTTATTAGTTTGTCTAAATATGTCCTAAGTAAGTCTCCTACTAGCTAGGAGAACATGAAGTTTGCCAGCTCTCATAAGGACTGTGCCTGTTTGACTTCAGCTGCCGTGTCTTCCCGTGATACAGGACTATGACCTATAGACTGGTCATCGTTCATTACCTCTCTTCAGTAAGGCCTCAGAGCACTCTCTGTGTACAGCTTGGGAGCTTTCAGAAAATTGAAATTATATGTCAGTAGCCCAAGAGAAATGAGAAAGTGGTACTGGGTCCTGTTGCTATGAGAAGAGAGTTGCCATCAATGTGGAATGCCAAACAGACTATGGGAAGAGAGATTTTCACAGCCTATCCTCAATTTGGAGCACATCTGCCTTGCACCCAGGGTCTTGGGAGAAGCAGAGGCAGCCCTACTAAAGCGGTGACACCATTTCCCTTCTGCTAATCTAGATTCAGTCTAGTGCATACTTTCAGACTTACTTGGACCTAATATGTCAACTGGACCTAATATGTCAACCCAATACACTAAGATTACTGCTGTAATTTTTTGCTGGAATATTCCTTCTCCTTGCTTAAAAACTGGCAGAGCTTTATGTATCTTTGAAATCAAGATGAAGTTTATTCTGTTTGCTCCCCAAGTGTTGCTAGTAAGAGACCTCTACCTAAATTCGCTTATTTTAGAAAGGCATTTGAGTATGATGTTAGAAATGAGACACGTAACACAAAGTTTCTTCCCTCTCCAGCTCTCTTCCTAGTTTTCCAGAGTTCAAACAGACTCCCATGAAACTGTCAGGGACAGTAGAGCTGGAAAGCAAGAGAAAACACTGAGTCCCAAGCATAATTTTTAAGGAAAGAAGGTATGAAATCCCAACACCTAAGCCGGTTCTCACCGGCACAAAATACCTGTGAGAACTGTATAGAGGATAGGTACTATACTTATTCCAGATGACATTAACAGAATGAGTAGAAAGTAAACTCATGTCTGTTCTTTAGGCAAATGTTCTTGGTGCTTATGACCCACCTTTGAAATTAAGGCTTGTTCCAGTCGCAGGATGGCATGCTGAGAGAACCCCTCTGAAGTGTAGTTCAAATTCTCTGCATGTACTTCGAAGATGGTGTTTAGAAGATGGACGGCTTCCATGCTTAAGGGACTGTGTAAACTTAGTGAAATACACACTATCAAGAAAGTCACTCCCCTGCAAGCACCATCCTGCAGGTAGAAACCGAAGTTCTGACACAAGATTTCAATCTTTAAGGTCAGCGAATGATTCCTACACCTAGCAATCAAGAAGCAAAAACAACACTCGGGCTATTAAAACTGTGGTGTTTACATCCCTAACATTATTAATTATTCAGTCTTTAAACATGCTTTACTAGGGGTTCAGTAGGAGCAAAACACAGTACCAAGTCAATTTTATTTGTAATAGTCTGGGAGTGAAGGAGAGTTGCTTTCCTATTTTGAGAGCAACATCTATGCTACCCATGCAGAGCCAAAGCGTTCTAATCCAGCACATTGAATACATACTAGTTATTCAAACTCAAGAACGTGTGCATAAAAGGAATTTCATACAATTAGTCTTTGTTGTCCTCCTGCTTTTACACTCTCTGTAAGTTCTCATTCCAATGTTGCTACATTACACACTCAGACCCATCTTTTTGCCTCCTAGAATGCATTCAGTAATATAAAAAACGTTAGACAAGCAGGCAAAGGTGTCTAAAAAGAGACTATTTGTACAAGTCACCGATCTATCATTTAGTCAAACAGGCTCAATTTATAGATTATTATAGTAAAGCAAAGTCAAATGAAGCACAATGAAAATGGATAACACTGTTTTAGTCTCAATATTAGAAACCGTGTGTCAGTTTTCTGCCAAATTAATGTAATGAAATACAGTTACAATTTCATGAAGAAAAATTTTCATATTATTTTAGCAGACTATCACTCTGAATAGCATGTTAGAAGACCTTATGGAAGAAAAAAAACCCAAACATTTATTCTCAACTAATGAAAGCCTCTGCACACCTCCACTTGTGTATCTTTATTTGCTAAACAACTGACAGAAATGTGTAACTTAAGCTTGAAACCACACAAGAGCACAAATTTACCTGAGGAGGTCTGTGCAAGGAACTCATCGTAGTTTCGGAGCAACAGGAGAGAAACAGGATGAAAACTTGTACTACACAGGGCAAAATTAGTTCCAAGAACACAGTAAAGAGAAGCTGCAGAAGTTACTGGCAACATATGGCTCATATTGTGACCAAAAAAAAGCAGAGATAACGGACTTCCTCACAAAGAAGGACCTTGTTTCAGCGGTTCCTTTCATATATTCACACGGCACAAACATTACAGCCTCGGACAGTGCAAGCGCAGAAAAGCAGCAGCACAGGAGCTTGGGAAGGTCTGTGGCAGAATAGATCATTCTGCATCCCTGCAGCCCCACAGGAAACCTCCTGTCTCTGAGGCAACACTCTTTCCCCCTTTCCTAGCCTGCTCAATTATTAATTTTGGGGTTTTTTTTCGGCTGCAGGAGCATTTCATAGGGACACAACATGGAAAGCTGCCAGCCTTCACAGAGCCAACTCCGAGTAGGTCAGTCTTGGCTCAGCAGCAGACCACATAATGCAGCAAAAGGAAACACAAGGCCTTGAACTCATGCCCATCTTCCCTCTCATCCTCCATACACACACCCTAGATGCAGATTTTCTTTGATCGCTGAGGAATAGTAATTCACTGGTGGCCAACATCATCTCCACTGGAGACCATGATAGCTGCCAAGGCCCTATCCATAAGCAAACCGAGCAGCAAAACTGCCCCGATTAAAACTACGCAAACCCAGAAGTTAAGATGCCAAACTTTACCATTAATACGTATTTTGGGCTTCCTTCAGGTGTTATGGGAAGTTACAGGATAAGTGTAATGGAGATTTCTTATTTGGAGCTACCAAGTTAATACCAATCTAAAGATCAGGTCTGGCAAAGGAGAGAAGTGGTGACATGAACTTCTCTCTTCCCACGGCCGTCTTCAGCCAGCAGCAACAGTGCAGTAGCACAGGGCATCCCGGCCTCTAGCCTTGCTCCACAGCCAGTTTCATCTCAGTTAGCTTTGGTATCAGGGTGGTAATACCATTATACTAGTGATAAAGAAAACCTTGAGGATAGGGTCCCCCAAGGAATGACTAGGAAGTAGCCTGAAGTTACAGTGTTGGCTTCGCCTTCGCATGAATGACTCCTGGTCTTTAGTTATCGCTGGTTTTAGTCCAGACATCCTGATACACATCACCAGGCCACCCATCACCTATGGCTTTAGATTCACACAGAAAGCAGAGGCCGCGTATGCAGTCGACAGCCCTAAAGAATGCTGCATTATCCTTTATGAAGGACAATGAAGGGGGACACCAAATAAATCAGAGAAATATTACTGATACGTAGTTACTGATATTTAAAGTATTCTACAGAAACCCTTCATGTCACTACACTAAATCTGGATGTAATCCCTAAGGAATTGTAGGGAAAGTGAACGTACCATTCAACACATTAGGGACATGTCTACTTCCCTATTACCCAGAAAACCAGCTTCTTAATAATTCTTCTCAAATAATCATGGATGTATCATTACACAACTACAGACAAAATGCTACAAGATTGCAAGAAACGTCTAGTCATTTGGCAAAACAACAAATCCGTAGAGACAGATTCATAGGATTCACAGGCCAAACCCAGGTTTCTTCCTAGGGGTGAAACAAAAGTGAAAAAGGAGGAGGAAGGGATGTGCCAATACTTCCACACCTCATCCTTTGACAGTAACTACTCTATGCCATCTGGCTATTAAGGATTGTCAGCACTTGAAGCTGACATGATGCTTTCCTGATTGTTCTTACAGGAAAGAAAAAAAAAAAAAAAAAAAGAAAAAAAAAGTCCTAGAAAATTCAACATACTATAAAGTGAAAGCTATCACCCTGCCTCTCTTTTCTTGCGAGAAAAAATGCTTCAACTGTGTTTACTGTGTATCTTGGAAAATCTGTATTTTGAAAACAGTGAATATTCCTGAATAGTATGGGGATTAAGGCATCGAACTCTGAAAAGACAGGTGACTGAGCAAGGCCTTCACCCTGCACACAGCTCTTCCTGCACAATGCATTGGAGCAGAGCTCACCTGAAGATCAATGCAAGTAACAGAAATCAACAGGTGATTTGCCTATTCAGCATTTCTTACGGAGGTCTAGAAGAAAGCCTAAATTTGCCCTCCAAGGGCTTCTTAAGGCCTACATGAATCATTTATTTTAAAGGCAGAAGAGTGGCTGGACCCGTCCCACCAGGCTCTAGTAACTCCGAAGGACTTCACTCCCCCGTCTCCAGCTGCTGGCTGCAAATACAGAGGCACAGGACTCCCAGGGCAGAGTCATTTTGCCAAGGAAGGTGCACAGGCACATGGCAGATAAAGCCGCAACTCCTCCCACGGGTTGAGGGCTGGCGCAGACCCCAGAGGAGCCAGCGCTGGCTTGGGAGACTGAGTTTCTAGTGAAATCCATTTAACACATTCCTGCACAGCTTCTCCCGATACCGTTCCTACGGACAGTTGAAGCTATTCTAGCTAAAAGCAAACATCCTTGCCAGGCTAGCTGCCTTTGATGAAAGAAGAGTGCGCGTTTTACAGAAACAAAGATAAATTGAGCTCACTTTCTCCTACAGAAGTTTTTCTGGCGTGATTTTGTCCCATTATACCCACTTAGGTAGCTAAGAAAACCAGAGCTACTGGAGCAGGAACATATTTATGTATCTTTATACAACATGTTGCATTTTTAAATGCTTGGTCGGGCTTTCTGGACCCTTGCACGTGTATTAACCATACAGCATTTTGCAGCTACCACCTCTAATTAGCACAGGAACTGGCACCTTCTCGGCTGCTTTTACTTGTGCATTTAAAAAGAGACTTTGTGTATTAAGATCTGCTGAAGCTCCATTGCATTAAACGAGCATAATGACTAGAATTTATTACACCTCAGGCATTTTTTTATAGATTCTTTCCTAAAAATATTAAGAAGCATACTCAGCAAATGCAGTTTTTACTTTTGAGTATCACTATTCTTTGTATCTTTTGTCGTTAAAAAATAAAGCTAAAAATACACGTACCCCGTTGCATACTTGCTCCACATTCAAATAGAAACCCCCAGACAACTAACATAAACAACTGTGATGAATGCTTCAATCTCCAATGGGCAGTGGGATGAACACCATAAAAAGAAATTAAGACTTACTATTTTTCCACCTCCCCTCAAAACATAAGAGTCTAAACCAAGTCCTGTTTGGTCAGTTGTGACTTCGTAAACTCTGTATCTACCAAACCACATGCTTCCAGGAATAGCTAAGTCTTAAAGCAAGGATTACAAAATCATTTTGGGGTTTTGGTTGGGGTTTTTTCTTTTAAGAACCCCAACAAACATCCTTACAAGGAGAAACGGTTCAATCTGCTTTTAGATTTCAAAATTAGCACAGATCTATTTATGCTGCTGGGTATACATCGAATGTTTAAACAAAAAAAAGTTAGCCATACGTCAGACAATACAGCTCGCTATGACTACACCCTTCACTTGAAGGAAAATCGAAAGATCGATTTTCTATTTCAACTGGCTGAAATGACAGTACAAGAAAGTAAATTCTCCTGGCTTTTCTTTTCTAAAAGAAAAAAAAAAAACAACAACGAAACCAGCTTCCCTTCTGACATCTAACCAAAGGGGTTTTGGCCACTGAAAAAATCCTACCATTGGTCAGGCTTTGCAATAGGCACATCCCATACACCTTGTTCGGCACGCACTGATGTGCGTTCAACTCCTCATCCCTGCTGCCTCTACGGGGGAAAAAAAAATAAAGTCAGGAGAGGGTATCTGTCAGGCCACGTTCTGGCAACAGACATGGAGTTATTAGTTTACATGAGCGCACTACCAGGTTAACAATTTGCTTCACTCCTGGACTACACGGCAGCCCTCCATTTTGTCAACTGCTTCAATTTAAACGTTTTCTAAGTTGAAGGCAGAACTTCCAACATTTCTTCGGGAGCCCTTCGGGGTTTTAAAGCATCCTCGACCATTTTAAGCAGCAGAAAGCCTACTCGGAGCCAGCACCGTTTACTAAGTTTAGAAAGGCAGACGCGCACGCCAAAGCTTATCAAGAGCCTCCCCAAACATCCCCTGCAGACGGTTCCAGGGCGCACTGAAGAAGTCAGCGGTCTCTCGCTCATCCCTTCCAGCGGCATGCTGCCTCCCCTTCCCCGCACAAAAGGCGCCCGGCTTTTCCCCCGCTCTCCCCTGCCTTTACGAGGAGAGGCAGGTGGATAACGGGAGGTGAGAAAGGAGCCGCCGCGGGCAGCAGAGTGCCGGCCGCCCCGCAGCAGGTAGGGGGAGCGCGGTGGGGGGGGGGGGGCGGCCCGCCGGTACCGTACCGTACCCCCCTCCCTCTCACCCCTTTTCCTTACCACCTGCGGAGGCGGCCGGAGTCTGCCTGGGCCGGGGCAGCGACCTGTCCGCTGCGGGCGCTCTCCTCCGGAGGTGAGGGGGCGGCGAGGAAGGGCATGCGGGAGGAGGGAGGGAGGGAGGACTCCCGCCGCCCGCCTCTCCCTCACCTCCCTCCTCCTCCTCCTCCCCGCCCAGCCCTGCCCGGCCCAGCCCGGCCCCGCCGCGGCACCCCCCGCGCTTCTTACCCCCCTCGCGGGCTGGCTTCCACGGGGCGGCCCCGGGCGAGGGGTCCCTGCGCTCCTCTCGGCACTTACTGTGTCACCCCCCCCGTGTGTCTGTCTGTCCCTTCGGCAGGGATAAAAGTTGTTGTCACCAGCCTCGCCGCTGCCGCCTGAAACAACTTTGTCTCCTTCCAGCCGCTGGTTTAAGCTCTTTTTTCTTCTTCTTCAAATAAAAAAAAATAACAGCAATTTAAAAAAAAAAAACCACAAAAACTCTTTTCGGCTCTTTTTTAAGAGGGGGAAGCGTGAAGGTGGGAGGGCAGACGAGAAGAAAAAGGAAACATTTGGAGCTTCCCCCCCTTTCTTCCCCCCTCCCCCCCCAAGATGGCTTGAGAAAATTAAAAGGAGACAGTGGTGGGAGGGGGACGACACTGAAGAACTCGGGAGAGGGGAGAAAGTTTCGGGGGTTTGTGTTGTTGGTTTTGGTTGTTTTTTTTTTTTAAAGCCTTCGGTTCCCAGAAGGACCCAAACGATTACAAACAAACGGGCAAAGCAGGCAGACACAAGGAGGGGAGCGAGTGAGAGAAAAGAGTTTTGCTGGTCAGTAAACTTCAAGCTGTTGGGATGAGGTCATTGGTGTAAAAATAAAGCGATGGCGTCATTTGAAACCAATCCCAGTGAATGAACTCAGCCGGGGGGTGAAGGTGGGGGGAGAAGGAGAAAGAGGAGGAGCGGGGAGAGAGGATCCCTGCGGGGAGACGGAGGCAGCCGCGGAGAAGCCGCCGGCTGCGAGAGGCGATGGCGGGGGGGGGGGGGGGGGGGGGGGGGGGGGGCGGCTCACGTTCTACCATGCTGTCACCGGGGGGGGGGGGGTACACGCGTCCGCTGCCCCCGGCCTCCCGCTGGAGCCGCCGGGCCGGCCCCTGGGAGGAGCCGGGATCGCGGCGCGATTCAACCGAGCCGCCGCCGCGGCCCTTCCCCGCCCCTCGCCGGGCCGGGGAGGCAGGGTCCGCCCGCCCTGCCCTCGCTGTCCTGCCCTGGCTCTCGCCTCTACCGTCCCGACTCCACAGAAGCCGTCCTGCCTCAGCTTCCCCTTCCATTCCCGGCGTCGCGGCCTGCGCTCGTCCGCACACTGAGGCCGGAGGCGGGCCCGTCGCCGTGGGGAGCCCTGTCCCTCAGCAGCCTCCCCTGGCCGCTCCCTCAAGCCCGCGGTCAGGCTGCTTTGTGCTTGGTGCCACCGAGCAAAGGGCCTTCAGTACCACAACAAGCACTCCGTATACAGGTAGCTCCGTAATCATTGGCCTTATCTTTTAAAAAGTAACGCTGTGGGGTGTGATGCAGGACCCGTAAAGTGTTAAGGTGTCAGATCCTCCTGTGGTAGCGCAGCCTGATGTGTGTGGAATGCCATGTTGGCTATGTGGCATGTTGAGGGCCTTCACCCTTTAAATAACCTTGCTAATAAAAAAAAATTTAAAACCCACATCTAAAACCGGTAACTTGAAGAAAGTAAAAGTTAAGTCTAAACAGATATACAGAAATATAATTATTTTACCTAACATGTATCTCTTCTGGCTATTTGCAATGTTACCTAGCGAGAACATCCTTCAGGGGTTTGATGGGCCCTGTCTTACACATCCCTCTTCCAGGTACAGCAGCCCTCTTTCTCCCTCAGAGGCATCGTCACTGAGGAGAGCTTGCTGGCACAGCTGGGTATGCAGGACATCTTACACAGCAGAATTCAAACCCTGGTCAGTCTCCTTTGCTAGCTTTCAAATCCCTGTGCCACAAACCCTTGGAAGATGGCATGAGAAAGAGGATTAACCAGATGGGTCCTTAGGCTCTTGGTGGCTGTCTTTTCAAATGAAGCACCTTGGGAAAGACACAAGGCTATTGCCCATGGTAAAAAAAACACTGTTTGTGTGGGTGGTGTTTTGGGAAACAGGCAACTCTGAAAAAAATTACATGGTGTTGGGCTCTGCCCTGACAAAATTGACCAAGAACCACCTTGACAAAGGGCCTGGTGTTAAGGAGTTGCGAGCTGTCCCTCATGAGGAAGCCTTGTTGGCACTTGTACTGAACAGTCACATTCTCTGCAAGGGAGTGCAGAGCGTGCAGGGAAGAGAGAAGTCCTAAGAGAAGACCAGTCTCTATAAGACAGTGACAAAAGAAAGATCAAAAGCAGCGAAGAAACTGTGGTAAAGCAATTTACGTCAGTACGCTTACTATTTTGCATGTCTGAAGCTGAAGAAGAGTTTTGCCTTTTTGTCTCAATTAACCAGTGGCCCTGAAGATACCTTTTGCAAACCCCCAAGGTGCCGACAAGTATTTAAAGACTGCACAATTAAATGCTGGTTAACGGAGCTACAACTGACCCATTTTGATGAAGGGGATGAGAGAGCGTGCCAGAGAAACTCGAGGTGACAGCCAGTGCCCCAGCTTATTCAGACCAGAGAAGTGCAGGAACAAATAGTTCCAGCACGGTTATCCTCACAAAGAGAAGTGGGGAGCAGCGGAGAGGGGCACATGGTGAGGAGGAAAGACATTTCAATTCCCTCTTCCCTTTTGTCGTCTCAACCTGGTAACACCTTACGTAACTGTTCTTTTGGTTTTTTAATGGGGAGACTGAAAAAATCTCCTCACTGTAAAACTGTAAGAATAAAAATTACTTGTGATCTTTTTGCAATATTTTTATTTTTAGCTAAAAGAAAAATATATATACAGAAAAGTCTAGAACGGCAAATTAAAGCTTTTTCAATATAGAGTCAGGATATTTTTTTCCCTAATTTAATAAAAAGTGCAACTAAACCACAGTCATATCACAATTAACTCCTGCACGTTGATGTTAATACTAAGAATAACTTTTTATTTTCAGCTGAGCTTAAGCTGGGAGTCTGATCTGGGAGAGAGCATTATGGGGTGAAACTGTACAAGTTTGTTGCTAACCTGAAGACACAAATGGAAGGAGTCCAGAGGACTCAAACACAGCAGCATCTGACTGGCTTCATTGAGACTAGCAGCCACGTTCTTTACCTCCTGTTCGCAGTGGGCAGAGCGTGCACGTGTTGGCAGCTGACATGCCTCAGCTGGCAGGTGGTCACTCGTGAAGGAGCAGTAATTTGTTTGCATGTCAGAATCTAACTCCAGCTTAACTTTTTTTTTTTTTTTTCCTTGAAAGCCTTTCGTTCCTCCCTACCACTTGCACAGCAGGCTCCTGGAAACGATCTGAACTATAGACTCAAACCAGGGGGAGATTCAGGCCTTAGTTTGGTAAACACCTGAACCATCTGGGAGAGGGACTGCCTGGCTTTGCTGATGTCCCTGCCTGCTGACGTTCCCTCCCCACGTTTTCGAAGGTCTGTCAATTCTATGAAATTTATTTTGCTCCGTTTCTGGCAATGAATTTTTTTTTTTTTTTTTTGCGTCAGCACTCACTGCCCCTTTTCAGCAAAGCAGTACCGAAAGAGTTACTGTTAGTGTCCCTTTCTTGTGCCTCCTTATTGAGTTCATGAGATAAGAAGACCTGAAGTGTCTATATGGGGTAAAACAAGGGCAAAAGACATTATGGTGGCTATCCAGCAGGCTACGCAACAGCACTTGAACTTTGACACTCCCTCATGTCCTACCAGTTCATGTCCTGCTTCTGGCAGGAGCGGCTGGAAGTGTGTCACCCCTCACTGCCTCTATTGCTGAGAAGGGGGAATAGGTGGGTACTTTCAAGAGCTGGAGGTAATGCACCTTGTTTACAAAGGTTTCTCTTTATTTATTCATAAAAGCTAGCATAGGTTTTTGTTCCTTTTCCAGTTAAAGGATTTTGTGGCACTTCACTTGGTTAATCAGTTAGCAGTGATTAAACAGGGGAAAGATGAATGACAGCCTGAGTAACGTCATCATGTTTTCTGCGCAGTGGAGAGGAGTGGCTTGCCAGAGGAACCTCTTGCGAAATGAGAATCGAACTTAAAGCACAGAATTTACCAGGCTTTAAAATCCCCTTGTGGGTGCTCACTTCCTCCATGGGCTGAAGTGGTGTTGCTGAAGAGTTACCATTCCCAGGCAGCTCCCAGTCGCCATCACGGCTGTCTTCTGCCAAAGGTTACCGCCTCTCCTACCTACCTGCAAGCTGCTCACGCAATCCCTCCCAAACTTGTTTCAGCCAAAGTCAACCAGAGTAACTTAAACAGTTTAAATAGTAGGTGTCAGCTGAACTGGTTTGTTTGGGCTGAAATGGATTAAGGGAAAACCAAGTCAGCAGATGGCAAATGGGGTGATGACCTTTTCATGGACAGCTTCAGGGACATTGGGTAGTTGGGCCTAATCTGCTTTCAGAGTAGACTGCTGTACCAGACATAACTCCTACCGACAGCTCTTCAGGGTATTTAAAAATAGAAGGGTTGCCGAGATACCCACATTGAAACATTCATAGCATTTTTAGATACTACTGGCTTTGTTGGCATAGAGAGCAGGGTACGGCAGTCAAAGCAACGCAGGTTTGTGGGAGAGCAACAATGGGAACATGAGAATTTGGAAACCGGTAGGAATGCATGTGGGACTGAGGGTGGGGAAAGAGCAGAAGAGAGATAAAAATTTGCAGATGGAGATCACAGAGGTCGGTTTGGAGAGGAGGGATTTGGGTAGTGTGAGAAATGCAGTCATCAGAGACATAGGGCACAGAGTAGCAATGCTCGGGAAAACAGTGAGTTGAGAACAACCAGTATCTCCCCATTCTTCCCTTCCATGTGTGCATCAGACCTTGGGAAGCTGTACCCCTCTGGAAAATGCTTAAATAAAAATAGCCTCACTATTCTGTCTCTGCAGGTAGTTTTCATACCTCTGCTTCCCCATAGCTTCTCCAGGACTGCCAGATTCATAGCATGTCAAACAAGCTGGGGTTAGTATGCAAGTGGAAGGGTCTAGGTTCAATGCAGATATGTGTTTTTGAACTGGGATGAACGTAAGACAAGATGGAGCAACTTTCTTGTTCCCTGTAGGACAACAGTGGATGATTTGGAGCAGTGGAAGAGAAAGGGAGAATTAAGGAACCAGAGCAGCAGAAAGTACAGAGAAAAAGGAAGGAGAGCATCAGCTGTCTGCTTCCTGGTATCTCCTTACTTTATAAATCCTATATCTATTACTCAATAGGCATTTACATGATCCTTATCTCTATAGTTTCTGAGTAATCTTTATTTTTGTAAGTATTTTGTGGGACAGAGGAGTATCACGATACCATGTTTTATGGATATAAGAATGAGTTACTGAGATAAAGTAACTCATTCAAGGTAGTATAGCAAGCTGGTTGCAGATCAGAGAACTAAACCAAGTTCTCTTAAATTCCAAATCTAACCACTAACTCATCTTTCTCCCTCTCCCTCTTCCTTCTCTCAAAAGAAATAGTAACTTTTTTTAACTTACCTGCGCAAGCACATTTGGTAAAATTAAGGACTTGCACAAAAGTTTGTTGGCTTAGTTTGCAATTGGAGACACACACACAAAACAAAAGGTTATAAGTGAGACAGACAACAGAAGACAATGAGAAAAGACAAAGGAAGAAGTAATAATAATTTCTGATTCTATGGATGGGCTTTATAAAGCTTAGGGGCTGCTGATCAATCCTAATCATCTTAAACAGAAAAAAAAAGCAGCTATTTTGATGGTTAAGCCACTTCTGCATGAAGCAGCAAGATTAAGTTTTGAGAAGGCATTTGAAATTGGAGATCATAATAAATATTATTTACAGAAAAGGAGCATAATAACATGTTGTCATCAGGAAACAGAATAATGAAATACTGTTCTCAAGAAACAGCAAGTTCAGACAAATCTATGGCAACTGAGAAACTTAACTACTAACATTTCTCACTTTTCTTTATATCAAAAGAAAAAATATTTAAATTAAAAAAGTGATACATTAGAAAAATCACAAACACATTCCAGAAATTAAGATAATTGTTACAATAAACACCCCCCTCACCTTCTTTCTTTTAGCTCTTACTCACTGCTAGTCACTTGTCTGTAGGCTGGTGTACTTGTATTGAAATCAACTTGTAATGGGCTGTAAGCACAGATGGTGTAAATCATCATTGCTCAACTAACACTTAAGTTGCTATGCCAATTTATACTGTCTGGAGAGTAGCTTTGTATGTTCATGTTTTGTTTGTGGCCAATGATGAATCAGAACTAAAATGTATTTGTGTTTATTATGAGGGCAACATAAAATGTATGAGGTCTTTGACTATTCATATCCTTCTTTTTAACTACTTGAATACTTTAAATAATGTGAGAGTATAGTAATTACCCACCTTAAATATATTTTAGACTTTTTTTTCTTATAATTAAATATTTTCTTAAGAGTACCAAAGATACAATAAAGAAGAAGAGCTTCCATAAAATGCTTTAAAGTTGTGATACATGAAATGTAATCTGGGTTGATATAAACCATTAAGTACAAAGTTACTGTCTTGATAGCATGCTAAAGTAAGCTCACAATCAGGAAACTCATTTGAAAGTCTGAATGTAGAAAGTGAATGAATAGCCTGTGATATTAAAGACCAGTTTATTTTTATTTATATTTATTTATTTTAAAATATTTCTACTTCCAAGACATGTACACAGGAGAGGAAATTTTCTCACAGTTTTAGAGTCTTCACCATTTCTCTTAATCCATTTTGTTGTTTCTGCCTACCTGTAACAGGTCCTGACACTTATGGATATCCTAAGCCTTATGGATTTGATAGGTTGTTGTTTATTTTATTTCTATTTCTAAGGTGCAGTTTGGGTGTTGTAGTAATATGCAAATGAAACTATACTGTTATTCAAATGGATTGTGAAAGAGATGGATTTCTCTTCCATGGAATCATTAAAATGTACTTAATAGATAAAGAGCCTCATATCAAAAAAAGAAAGGACAGATAAACCCATAACGGAAATGAAAAAAATTGAGTTCTAAAAGGGAAAATAAAACCGAGTTAATTACTGTTTGTTGTTGCTGTGGGAAAGAAAGGCATGAACACCACAATGACCCGCATTTATAAGCTTTCATTCATATAAACGTTTAAGTGAATAACACCCAGAACATCAATATTTTGGCCTCACAGTAAAAACATTCATAAGAAGACGACTGTTAACTCTAAAGAGTGTCTTGTTTTGTTGAATGCACTGGTCAGAAAATTGGCAGTCTGGTACTAGCCCAATTGTCAACAACAGACAGCAGAGTTTGTCGAGAAGGACAGGTGAAAATATCAGGTTACACAGAAAAGAAGCATGTGAAAATTTCAGACCGTGTGTCTTTTTTTTTGTCTTTTTTTTTTTTTTTTTTTTTTTTTTTTAGGATGCAAGCTTAGAATATGCCTATTTTAGTAGCAGTCTGAGTTCAAAACTCTAAGGTGGAGGTGAGGTGAAGGACTGCTTGTTTATTTTTATATTGCCTTCTTGACTACTCTTCCAATGCTCAGGAACAGCACAGGAATACATAGAAGCCAGCTTCTATGTATTAGGTATGGGTACAACTCATTTAGGTCTACAGGAGGGTTGAAAATCTCACACCAACATTTCTGCTTCAAAGCAGTTTGCCACTTGTTCTCCTTGTAGCTGGGGGAAGAATCATGAACATATTAAAAACGATTAAACCCTCGGTTTATGTTCTGCTTGCGGAAAGAATGGGAGAAGATCAATGAGGGAAAGGACAGGGCTGCAAATACAATGTTTTATTTTCTATGTGAAGGTCTGTCTCAGACTTCCCATGACTTATTTGAAGCTGCACCCACTTACCTCAGATATAAATTTGGCTTGTTGACTCTCCGGTCATTAAAAAATTGTTTCAAGCCACTGATAAATGATGATGAGTTCCAGATAAACTTATGCTGAAGAATGTGCATCTTCATGACCATTTAAAATCTACATGGAATATTATGAAATCAAATGGGGCAGAAGATTTATTAAGAGGGGGAATTTCAAGTAGAGGACATGACTTTCCAAGACATTATTTCTTGGCAACTGTGTAAGCTCAGAAGAACTTCCTAGACAGGAACACATGAGGACAGATTCTTTTGTGAGCCAGTCAGTGGAGACATTTATGGGAAAATGGTAGATGCAATTTGAGTTCCAGAATATAAAAGGAAAAATAAGTCCCTGTTAGAAGGGCCTGTCTAATTACTAAGTTGCAGAAATTGTATGTTTATTCATCTGTTATTTTGTATGAGGACTTACAATTAAATGATGTCAACTACAGTTTAAGAAAAATGGTTATTATAACCGATGATTCATTTTAAATACCTTCTTCCCATATAGCACCGGCAGGAGATCATGATGAGTTGCACAAACGCTGAAAGAAGAGCTTGGTTTCCCGTTTGGTTTACAGCACATGAATGAACAAAGGCTTGGAGCACTGCAGAGCGGACAGCAATATGGGAACAAGGATGCACAGCAATCGGTAGGGAAAGAGTGAACCAACATGTGTCAGTGGCGGTCTGGGCTCACAGAGGGAGTGTGCAGAGCTTGAAAACATGCAGGCAGATGACTTGGTTGAGTCCATCTAACAGGTTTCCGATGCCAAAAGGAGATGCTGCAGCTCACGGTTTCCTACCCTCCGTGTCAGACTGTGAGCTCCTGCCACTTTCCTTGCTGTGGATCTAGCATTGTTATAACGTGTATGGGTCAATCCAGCTTGCTAAGCCAGTAGAAGTAGAGTGAGTTACTCTTTGACAGTCATTAGGTTGACGTTTGCTGTCTGACGATATTAGAAAAGAGCTCTTTACAAGGAGGGTGGTCAAACACTGGAACAGGTCCCTAGAGAGGCCGTGGCTTCTCCTTGGAGATGGTCAGTGCTGGAATGGACAAGGCCTCAAGCAACCTGATCTAACTTTGGAGCTGGATTTAATGTCTAAGTTGGCTCTGCCATGTACAGCGAGTTAGACCAGCTGGCTTCCAGAGGTCCCTTCCAACCTAAATTATTGTGTATGGTATAGAGGGGGGAGTCATGATTCTTGTATCCTTATTTTACACTGAGAAATCTCAGTGCATCAGTATCCCTGGCTGAAAATTTATCTGTCAAACATTAAGGTACTCCTGTCATTATTGTGAAATTTCAGTGTATACATTTCTATGTATAAATTTCTATGAGCAAAGCTATTTCAGGAGGAAGTTTGTTTGGATGGTATAAGTACTTTAAAATATAGATATTGTAGGGTTGATCTCATTATTGCTAAACCAAACGTTATAAAGCCAGGTTATTAAATAGGAGTTTATACTGTAAAATTACTAAAGTAACATGTACACAGTTAAAATTTACAAATGAGTTTAAATTTATGTTGAAGAGAGACTCTACAATAATCATATGATAATACATAATGTGTTTTAACTGGTCCAGATTAATCTCAGTGGATGTTAAAAACATACTTAGATTCTGTCTCTACTTTGTCTCTCTGTGGCTTGCCTGTGATGCAGCATGGCTTCTGGATTTTATTGGACCAATGAAAGTTGTTGTTGTCCTTAGCAACGGCACTTTTTAATGGTAGCAAATTACATTTACATCTATTTAGAGGCCCTTTCACATTGGTAGGGGTGTGAAAGAAGACCCTGGAATAAAATGCATCAAGGCTGTATATATGTAATTGAAGGAATGGAGGTATGAAATACTTCAACAACAACAACAGCAAAATCCCTAGTAACAAATGCATATGCAAATATATCTTTAAAAATCCCAGAGCTTTTTTCTCAATCACAAACCTCCCTCTCCATAGCTGTCCATAAGATGACAGTGTAGCTGCACAGGGTATGCTTACTTCCAGTTAAATGTTTCTCAACGCTTCTAGAGTGGTGCAAAAGGGCTGTATTGTACCATTCTCTCGATACTTCTCAGTTATGCAGCCAGATTGTGAACTTTATGAGCCACAAACATACAAAGACAAAGCAATAAAGCCATCTAAATCTTTTATGAATTATGATCATGCCAAGGAGCCTTATAATTTTTTGAAATCAGCTCCATTTTATACAGACTGTCAGCATGATGGATTGAGGGACATCTGTCTTTCTCCATTTGAGTACAAACCAGTACAACCCTAACCTGATCAGTAAGGCACCTGTCTTGTTTTCAGTGTTTCACACAGGGACGCTCAAGTGGTTGGAGACTCTAGTCTTTCAAACAGACTTTTTAATAGGTATGTGCTTCCTATGGGACTTCAGCGTATCTCAGTGGGAACGCGGTTGTAGGCTCCAGTTGCGTTCAGAGAGGAGTGCAAGCACAAATGCAACCACACTGCAAATTGTCTGGCACCAGGGGATTTGGACCTGAGATGTGCTGAACAGGTCATGCATGTGTTGCCCTACAGTGCCCAATAAATAAATGTGTTGCAGATAAATTTGCCTCAGGGTGCTTGCCTGCACAGACTGTTTCTACACGGTGAGAATCTGTACTATGCTGGCAGTGACTGCAGCCTGCCTGGAACTATGTGTTCTTTGCAGAGATTTTTTTCTATACCAGATATGAAGTAAGTTGCTCCAGGTATACATACACAGTGGCACTTTTCTAGGATTCCTGGATGCCCTGTGACACATGCATTAAAAGTAGTAGTCTGCTGTCAAAACTGACACAAGAAAATCAGGAATTGAGACAGATGAGACCTCCAGTGTAATTCACAAATTCCAGTTTCGTTCTTTGAATTGATGTGTAGGACACCAGTCACCAACTTAAATGGTGAATCAACCATTCTTTCTTGAAACTAGGAATTCCAAAATTGTTTGTTGTGTTTGGATTTCATTTTCAAAATCCCAATTGTCTCCAAAACATGCTGTGTCTGATTGCTAGTCTAGAGCTGCTAAAGATCTCATTCTTCAGGAGTGTATCCGTGCTGCCTCGTAGCTTTTATACTCAGTTGAAAATTATGTCCAAGTGGGAGTTTAATGCTGACAGCAGAAAGTAGACAATTGCAGCTTGGCAGCGTTCTCCATTTGTGACTCTCTTTTGTGCTGGGCCAAAGCACATGTGGAAGAGGAGTGAACTTGTATGAGATTCTGCCCCCAAATCTCCACATGGAGCAGAGATGGTAAGAATCAGGCTTGCTCTTTCAGCACATCTATCTGCAAATAGCTACGGTATAGTACAAACAGACATAATAATCCAGTTTATTTTGGACGATTGATTAATGGGAACATTACTCATATACTCAGTGCATGACATTTCCTATTACTTGTTCATATCATTTGAGAGTTAAAGGATATAAATACCTAGGAATTTGCCACCAGTTGGGTCGCCACCTGTCTGCTGAACACATTAAAGGGGGAAAAGGGTGAGTTGTATTCCATGTAAGAATGCTGCAGCTATCTGAGGGACTCTGAAAAACATTTCTGACACTGTCAGGGGAAAATTTTCCATAGCAGTCTCAACACAGATTCAGCAATAGGGCCTTTTCTCCCTGATATAACTGGCCATTTAAAGGATGTTAAGAAAGATGGAGGTAGAGGGAAGGGAATGATTTCACTGAAGCAAGTTTACAGTGCTCTGGGCCTGACGCTTCTTTCAATAAGATAAGTCACTGGACAGCTAAGGACTATATATATGCAATCAAAGTGAACATTTAGCAAACAGCTGTCCATCTGTGTATAGATCCATCACTGCTTTGGTTAATGTTTATACCTGATATTGTAACAGTTGGTTAATAAATAGCTCATTTGCGTGAAGAACTGGAGATGGTAAAAACAAACAAAAAAAATCTATAACAGACATGCAGATCCCCCACCTGCATTTCTTTTTGTCAAATACCAGTCAAACTGATGGCAAAGCAATTCTATAGCATGACATCACTTGGTCCTGTGAAATGACTGCTGATGGGTCTATTCAGAGCATCTATAATTAGCTACTTACCTCCAAGTTTCAGTGATTTCGAGCAGCAGACTGATGTAAATGTTTTAAATCAGCTTCTGGGGAAGCCTTTGAAGCCAAGCAGACTAATGCCTAACATGGGCATCAACACTACATACTTATGTCAGGCTTTCTCCTGCAGCTTAGCCTGGGCCTTAAAATCATGGAAAATGCATGGAGAAAACTCATCAATGTCATATTTGGAAGCAGATAGCTGTGGATCTCAAGGGATCCTGGGAAGGATGAAAGCTCCTCTTGCTATAGGTTTACTGCCGTTGAATTAGCTCACAGCACCATTTAGTTCTTTTCTTGAGATATACCCTGTTAGACAGGAACCACTAATGGTCCCTTGTGGAGTGCTATAGAGGGGGAACCATGCAGAAATTAATAAAGCTTTAATGTACGCTCCTCCTGGGTCTGACAGCAAAAGTGTCAAAGAACGTGCAGGAAAGGGGCACAGTGCCACAGAGAGCTTCTTTTGCTTGTGGAACCACACCACACAGTCTGACCATGAATGGTTTGTAATGCAAAATGGCAGAGACATAAATGGACTAAGCTATTTTATATCATTTTCTGAAACTCTACTCTCAGTACCCAATTCTGAGGGGACAATATAGTCCCCAGTCCCAAATTCTTAAGGGAAATCCTGAGGTAGAAGTTAAAAAAGACCACCTGCTTAAAAAAAGCAGGTAGCTTGATTTCAGAATATACTAGTGTTTCATAGAGCCCATTTCCTTCTTCCCTTGGATCAGTCTTGTCTGAAATTTGTTTAACAGTATTGAAACATTCAAAAGAAAAAAAATGAAAGTTCACAGTGTGTTTTTTGATTTAAAATACAGTCCTTTTAGACACAGGGGAAAACCCCCAGATCTTGTACTTTAATGCTTTTTGCAAACTAGGCAATATTTTCTAATTTTGATCTTATAATTACAGTTAATCCTCCAAATCTTCAAACAGTTGCCACAAATCAATTATGCTTTCAAGTCAGAGATAGTCTGGAGCTTACAATTATTATACATATATGTGACTGAGAAGGAGAAAATTAGTAGATATTTATGTGCATTTGTCGTCAATTTTCTTGATTGTTACATTTTTCATATGATAGTTTGAGAACTAGCAGTCTGATTTGCAAATTTAACTGCGATTCCTTCAACTCAAGACTTCAGTGAGCACAGTCAGAGTAGCAAAAGGTTAAAGTGCACTGGATCCTCCAAAACAGCTGTATTGCACCGTATCTTTGGGGCATGCCCACGTCTACACTTGGGCAAATCCTGGTCCCCCATCACAAAGCAGGGTACCTGAATATGACAAAGCTTCCGTGAGGAGTGTGCATTCAGGTTCCCTTTGCACGGAAACTGGAGAGGAGAGAAAGGAGCTGGCTCTTACCTAGGTCTCACCTAGATACTGGATGTGATCAGGGTATATGCCTCATTGAGGAGCTTAACAGAGCTTCTGGGTCTCTCATTTTAGTTGTTACCTAAATTACTCCAAATGCCTGAGAAGCCGGTCTGATTTGCTGTGAGTTAACAGGAGAGAAGTATGGGAGCATTTGCATTCATTGTTTCAGTGTCAACAGTGCTTCCTAAGGAAGGTGGCAGAGCATCAGGTTGTGTGAAACTAGAAAGAGAAGTTCAAGAGTATCTGCACTTCTTTACTGGGTGACACGTGGTCCACTCGATAGACAAAATTTTGCAACCTCACTGAAGTGAAATGCAAAATTTGATCTGCCTTTTTTTGTAAATACATGCTTAAAAGTAATTTGCTCTAAACCCAACCTACTCAGCTGAATGAAACCATGGTAGCTCCAGCCATGTCAAAAGAAGTGTTACCTGGTATTCTTCTGCCTCTTTCATCTGACCCACGCTTGCTGGGTCCATCTGTATCTACTGGCAGGTGCCATCACGGACACGTCTGGTGGCAAAGGTCGGTCAGCTCAGCCAATTCAAGCAAAGGCTCATTCAGAGAAGTGGAATAGATTGTTGGCTGAGAGGAAGGGCAGGAGAGGCAGTGTAGGCAAGGGAAGAGAAAACGTGGTGGTTGTTTCAGGAAATATCGGTGTAGTGGGAGCTCTGGGACACACCAGAAAGATTTGGAGAGCTGGGGAGAAGGGAGCTGATGACAGGTTAAGGGTCTCTGTGCTTTGTTCTACATCTTTCTGAAACAGCACATTTTTATTTCCCCTGTACGGATGGACAAGGCAGGCAGCCTGCCAGCTCCCAGTAACATGCTGCTTATTTTGCTTGTTGCCTTGAAACAGCCCTGTGAAGGAGTTTGTATTATCCAGGAGTGTGTTCCAGTTAATAGAATACTTTTCATGGTGCAGCCTTTGATCCTGTAAGTAACTTTTTTTCACATGAGCAGTCTCATTAAACACAACTCCCGTTAAACACAAATACAAGTCTCATCAGCAGTTACAACAATACTAGGAAATCCAATATGCTTAAACACAATTGCAAAACAGAAGTTAGCTGATATGATGCTGACTTAAGATGGAGTAAGTGGTGCAGACCAGGGTAAAGCACTGTATTTGATGACCTGACCCTTCAGATGAAACACAGCAACATTTCACAAAGTAGTCCAGGTCATCATGGAAGTCCTCTGACCCAGTTACAATGCAGATCCGGCTTGCCATACGAGTCCTTCATTTGGCACTCAAGCTATGCATAAACCTTGTTTGTGCCCTTGAACAAGACAACAGTATCAGACTTAGATTAGTAAATGTTTTGAGCGTGAGCACAGCCCATGCCAGACAATCTGGGTCTGGACAAAACTGTTTAAAATGTTGTGGAAAGCAACCAGAAATACTCTTACCAGAATGGCTAGTTATAGGCAGCAGTTTCTGGCTGGCTGTAATAGGTATGCATATGCAGGCATATTTCTTTGCGTAGGCCAAAGGGGAGAAGCACGTTGCAAAATATCTTAAGAACAAAAAGTGACACTGAGCTGAAGTGGATTTTTAAACCTCTTGAGAATGAACAATATGCTTTTTTTACTAAACCAGTTGTGCATAGAGATCAATGTACACAATTAAAAGAAAAAGACTAATCCTGCTGTAAGTTCACCTCAAGTATTTCATGAATTTCACATGATCCACCCACTTTTTTCTGTACCTCTGCAATTACCATATCAGCAGCAATAATTCTCTGTTGTTCAAGTGCCAGATACAACATGGCTCTCACATTCCTGAACATGGCATATTGTGCTGCTCTGTTTGTTTGTTGTTTCGGAACAAGATTAAATTTTATTCACTTGCGCACCGCATTGAACTTTAACCCACTCTTCGTCATCTTCTTAATCAGTGATTTGTTTGTCTTGCTCTTTGGTTCTCAGTTTTTTATATTTAGTTTAAATTCTGCTTGAAATCCATATTATTCAAATGCCTTTCTGAACCATTCCTAGTTTTCCACTCTATCTTGCTTAGAACTACCAATCACATGCCTAAAGCATAGGAGCATCTGACTTTTTTTTTTTTCACTTCTACTAGCTAGTTCGAAAATAGAAGTAGCTCATTTCCAGCTGCAGCACGAACATTTTCATGCAATAAAATTTACAAATATCCTATCCATTCAGCAATATAAAAGCTTCACGAGCGCTGTTTCAAGATTTTGCTTACATGGGAAAGTTAGTTTGGTTAGATAAAGCTGTAACTTTTCTCTGCGTGTGTGTATGCACAGGACAAGAGCTTATTATTCCAAATTAACTTATTTTGAGTCCATTTTACTTGGGAAGTTAATTTGCAATAGCTAAACAGGAAGAACTCCCCTTGTAGATGTGACTTCAAGGATGTGTAACTACAGAAGGTGCTCATCTTGTCACAAAGTAGAACATTTAGCAAATATGGGAGCAAACCCCTAATCAACATTTAATTATACAGTGTATAACAAGTAGTCACAGATCAGGCTCCCAATGTGCTGTGCTTTGTTCAAACACTGATTAAAGCTTTCAAAGAGCTTGTATTTTAAACAGAATTTTCTTTTAATCATACCAACCAGGTGATCAATCACTGGATTTGTTAGCAGGTGCTGTTCATGTGTTTACCAGAGCTTTAGCATATATGGCTTATTTCTCTAATGTAAAAGAAAAAAATCTGCTTATATTTATCATAGTTTATCATATCACTTTTATCATAGTTATGTAAGTGGCAATAAGATATAGAATCTTATGGAAACAAACATTTTTGTCACTCCCCAGTGATATAAATGACAAGTTGTGGGTATTCTCTGTCTCAGTATCGACAGTCTAAAACCTGAATGACAGGGAGTTTCTTCTTGTATTTCCAGAAATGTTTCTGGGATATCAAATTAAAGGGTATAGGACAATGCAATTTCTTTATTGGTTCTAAAAAAAAAAAAAAAAAAAAAGGGATTGAAGGGCAGGCTGTTCTTGCATAATCTTTCCCCACATGGCAAATGAGTTAGCATCTCTATTAAAGCAATTAGCATCTTGGTACATTTGGAAAGCAAACAAGAAAATATCTTAACTGAATCCTTGTTTTCCCATTTATGAATGACCTTATCTCAAAGGCTCCGAATCTGCAAAGACTCCACAAATGGACAGGGGAGGAATTTCAGCAAAGTGCTGTCTTGATACCAACAGGTTGCAAGAGTTATTCTTATTTCAGGTAGGCTTTCAGAGGAACAGATTTCCATTTGCCCAAATTAAAACATTTACAGTTCTAGAAAGAGAGAATAAACACCTCTTTGGGATGTGTTGACATCACTGCAAATAACGAGCACATGGTGCAAAATCACCCAGTGAGTTATATCTCTTTTTTAGTCACATTGACACAAGCAATGATTTTTAAACTATTGCCTGATCACTGAACCCAGTTTATTTATATACCTCAAAGTCTCTCTGAATCTCAGAAGCACAGCCCTTCTTTTAATAAATATAATTCATTTGAGCAGGGAACTGCCGGTAGTTATTGCGTAAGACAATTTGTGACATTGGGTTTAATGCATGGTAGTGTTTCCTTGGTGTGCATCACTATGGTTTAGCAATAAAACCATCAGGATGTCTCAGGGAATCACTTAGGAATGAGCACTTACTTGGAAAAACAGTAACCTGCAGTTAGTGAGGGTGAGTTGGTCTGGTACACAGATCATCTGCCTTTGCTTTAACCAAGAAAGTTTTACTTAAAAATCTTAATTCACTTTTGAGTCTTTGAGGGTCAAAATGTTGACCTGTTAGACAACATGAAAAAAAAGAAAAGCCCTGCTGGGTCAGACCATGAGTCCATTTAGTTCAGTATGCTGTCTCTGGGAGTGGCAGGAGGAGACACTTTTTAAGGAGAATACATGAACTGGGCCTTTTTCTGTGCTCTGCTCCTCTCATACATCCCCAGTATCCCAAACTGTTAGATTAGGGAAGGTGAAGAATACATCCCTTTAGTACCTCTCTATGAAACACAAATCTGTCTAATCCTTTTTTGAACCTGCTGAACTCTCTGCCTTACAGTGTCCTGTGGCAGTAAACTCCGAGAGTTTGTTATTTGCTCTGTAAAGTGCTTTCTTCTAGCTGTTAAAATCAGTTTAAAACATCATAAGCTTGTGCGCTATATATGTGCATATATATAATATTCAATTTCATTTACAACTGTTCTTTCTGACAGACTCCCATTCAATTTGCATGTTTGCATTCATCCAGGAGGACAGCACAGCCATAGCAGAAAAGCAGCTTGAAATGCATTATCTTCAGTTGTTCTGTGCTAAAATATGGAAGCTCTTAGGTGTTTAGGCAGGGAATTTGTGCTTATGCTGGTCAGAAGGTGAGAGCTCTGCATCTTAAGTGATATAAAGCAGAATGGGTAGTGTAGGGTAATCTAGTGGAAGGAAAAGATGCAGCTGTAACTTTAATTTGCTGGTTAAAAGGATTCTGGCCTTTCTGAATCAGCATCAGGGCTCTGTCTAATCTCCTTCCTCCACTCATGTTGCAACAGAGGGTTGCCTAAGTGAGCTGTGTTGGCTCTTTGCCACTCAATATTTCCCTTCACCAGGGAAACCCCCAACTGGCTTTTAAAGGCAGCTTTATGGCCCCAGGATAGTGCCAAAGGTGGTATGAGGCGCCTCGCTGCCTTCTTCAAGAATTTGAAGGCAAAGATGGGGGAGGGGATCACAGGAGACAACCTAGGCAAGCTCATAGCGAGCTATTCCTTCCACTTTATTAGCTGATGCCTCTTGCTTAACCTATTGATCAGTCCAGCTTTATTATTATTATTATTATTATTATTATTATTATTATTATTATTATTATTATTATTATTATTTCAGGGGCAGAGTTGCAACAACTGATTCATCGTTGTTGGACAGGCAGATAGGAAGCAGTGTGCAAACTGCCTTGTCTTCGACAACTGAAAAGCATATAAGCTTATAGAAAAAAAAGCTTCTAAAAGTGCTTTGTCTCTGCCATCCAGAGAGCATATCCCTCCAAGAGGAAGGTCTGTGATTCAGGGGGAAAATCCCATGACAAAGCCTTTAGCCCTAACAATTGCATGTAAGAGAGATTAAGTCATGGGAAATTCTTGTGAATAGAGTTGCATGAATAAAAAGAAACATGCAGCAACATGAAACATGCCTAGCTTCAGGTTTCACTGCGAACTTGAAACACGGACCATGTTTACAGAACTGTTTGCTGGGGTACACGTGTCTTTTGAGCAAGCAGGAGCCTAATTTCAAGGGACCTGGTGGGGGTGGGGGCCACAGCTTGGCTTTGCATCGGAAGCATTCAGCGTTAACCTTTTCTGGTACGTGTCGACACAAAAAGGAGAAAAAACCCGGTATGCTCTGAGGATTACAGGGACTGTGAGTTTAGACTTGGCACGGCTCGGGATCACAGGCCCAGCACAGCCCGTGAGCGAGCAGGAAGACTCACTTCTGGCTTCAGGAACTCGAAGGGCAAAGGCAGGCAAACAATAGCAGAAAAGTTAATTTGTTGGGGTTTTTGTTTTGTTTTGTTTTTAAGGCTCAAGCCATTACGCAGCTGCTCAGCTGGAACCTTAATGGCTCTGTAACAGGCTGCTGCGGGGCAGGGCTGCAGTCAGGCATGCCGGCTAGCTTGGACACCGAGGGCAAGGAGGCGCTGGTGGTGGTCACATCAGTGGCAGGAAAGAATGGGGTTAAAATTAGGGGTCGAGAAAGTCTGTGCGAGCGCCAGGGGAGGACTGGCGGGCAGAACGAGACGCATCGGGCCGGCCGCGCTGCTGCCGCCCGTCTCTGAGGGAGAGAGGGCAGCAACCCGCCCGCGGGCCTGCTGGGAAATGTAGTTCTTCTGCCCAGCGGGGCGGGGACCAATCGCCGTGCCGCTCCCCGCCTCACCCCAGCGGGGCCTAACTGGGAGTTGTAGTTCTTCCCGCCCTCACCTCCGTAGCGGCTAATGGCGGCGGGGCCGAGCAAGACTACTCTTCCCAGCGTGCACCGCTCCGCCGCCGCTCCCCGTCCGCCCAGCGCGGGGAGGGGCGGGCGGCTGTAAACAAACAGGGCGGTGAGCGATGGCGGTGGCAGTGGGCCGCGCTGGGGGTCTGTGAGTGCCGGTGTCCGCTGGTGCGGGGGCTGGCGGCTCCGGTGCGCTCCCCGTGCGGGGACTGCGGCGGTGCGGGGCCGGGCCGGCGGCCCACATGGATGACAGCAAGGTAAGGGGCTGCGGGGCTCGCCTGGGGGCTGGGGCCGGTTTGGAGCCGAGGACAGCCGGTGGGGCGGTGCAGGGAGCCCGGGTAGCCCTCCTGCGCCTGAGCCCGGCGGATCCAAGCTCTAAGCGGCGAGCAAGTGTGTGATGTAAGCCCCCAGAAAGCCTCATAACAGTTAATAGGGAACTGCGAGTGAGGGGAGTGCTCCTGCTAAAGGCTTTTGAAGTAAGCTTCTCTGAAATCTTCTCTTGAAGGCCTCTGGTCGCTGCTGATAGGAAGAGGGGGTTGTCCCCTTAGCTCACCTTGCCTGCTGCCTGCAATGGAGCATAGTGCTTGGATGCTGCTTCTGGCTTTTCCTTAAAGCTCTAGGCACAGGCCAGAGGCTGGATATAGGCCAGTGGTCTGATCTGGTGTGGTGGATCGTGTTCCTTCCTATAGCACCCTGAATTTATGTAAATAGCAACCATGGAAAAATGGTAAGGTAGTAGGGTAGGAGCTTGGGTTGCAACCTTGCAATGATTCTTCCTGCATCTTCTTATAAGAGCAGCACAGTGGCATCCCTGAAAGTACAGGCCTTCCATTTAAGCAGAGGGAACCATCAGAAGATGCAGGAGGAACGCCTCCTCTGCCTGCTTGCACTGGGGAGCCCCTAAAGCAGGACCTACAGGGCCTGTGTGAGGACTGAAAACATAACTGCTGTGTCTGCTCAGTTCAATGTTTTGCAACTGAAACTCCCAGCTGGGTTTGAGTATTTCATCTCAGTAGAGTGGTGATTATGGTACTATCCTGGGTTTTGTGCCAGAGATAGTTTAAGTCCCCAGAAGTGAGCCAGGTGAAACCACACTTGGGGTAGGCTGTGAGGCAGCTGTCTTCTGACTCGTAATAAATTCTGAGCTTGGCTTGAGTATTAAAACTGGTCCTGTGGTAGTCACAGGCCTGTGGTACCTTGTCTGTTCTCAAGCCACCTGGTTTTCTTCCCACTTGAATTTTAGTTAAACAAAATTGCACTGCCTGTGCTGATCCACCTTAATTCGAAGGGGAAAAAATACTTGATGTAATTTCTTAAGGAATAAATCTAAGAAACTTAGAAGTGATCAATAATTTGGCAGTACAAAGGATCCACAGAATGGATCGCAAGTATATGTAAGGTTCATGATGATTTGCCAAATTAACATATATACTATTTGGTTTTATTGAGGCCTTGTCTGAAAGCTGCAAAGGAAGGTGGGGGGAATCTGCATCACTGAAGTCAACAAAATGCTCACAACTGTGAGAACTATGTCAAAGTTTAAGTAATCAGGGAGTAGTCTAGAAGATCCAGAAGACTTCATTCTAGAGGTGTATATAGCTCATAAGAATTAGCTGATTTTTATTTCTTTTAGTGTTAAAGAACACTTCATTTCTCCTATATCAGAATTAACTTACTTGTAACAGATAACTTCCAGATTTTTCATTTAAAATACCATTTTTGATCTATTGTTGTATTTTGTGAAGTCCTGTTAATCTGCTGTTTTTCTGATACATTTTTTTAGGTGCATTTACAAAATAAATTAAATCTTTTCATCAAGTCAGTAAGATGAGTCTTTGCTCTTTTTTCCTTTGAATAATTGTTGGGTGGGGTTTTTCTTTTCTTCTTTGCTCAACATCAGAGTGGAATATTTACTCTTCCTATATTCGGTCTCAAGTA
Source organism: Balearica regulorum gibbericeps (assembly GCF_011004875.1). Classification (NCBI taxonomy): domain Eukaryota; kingdom Metazoa; phylum Chordata; class Aves; order Gruiformes; family Gruidae; genus Balearica; species Balearica regulorum. The sequence continues at coordinate 80,100,380 of NC_046184.1, forward strand.
TGGTTTCGTAGTAAGATGTTTTTATTTAATGCTTACTGCTGAGATGCTTGGGAGAACAATGGCAGTGAAAAAGGGCCTGCCCACAACTACTGGGTATGGCTGTACTTGAGGAAAAGTTTGAAAATCTTTGTTACCTCATAAGGTTTTTCAGTAGTTAATAACCTTGGGTGATATTGGATCCTCATAACTTCTACTGAAAATAGCTGATACTTGTCAGTAAGTGTCTGCTCCTGTGAAAGGCTTCGCTGTAGTTGTTTTGAAGGGCTGTGGTTCCTTTCAGAACAAGTTCATGAGGCTGCAGGCTGCTCTAAGGGTTTGGTGGCTCCGTTTAGGAGGTCCCATTTCTCTTGGGAGGCCTCTTCCTGTTGGATGTTGCTTTGTCAGGATGAGGCAAGCACTATTTATACTTCATTTTATAGCCAGTGCGATCTTACAGCTTGGGCCAGCATGTCTTTGAAATCTTCCAAAAGTTCCACTGAGTCACATTTTCCCCCTTATGGAGAGGGTTAGCGTGTGGGATTGAAAAGTCTTATCTGTGAATTGATTGAGCGTGACTGTGAAGGGAATTTCCCTGTAAAAAATGAGATAACTAAATTACACGAGTAGTGAAGTAACCATTCTACAAGCACATCCACCCAAGTTCAGCATTTTCGTTCATCCACATGACATAAAGAATTTAGAATTGGGCTTGCAGGCTGTAATGTTTTCCCTGATTCTTAGTGCACTATAATTTAGCTGTACTCAGTTTAAGAGCTATCGAAAAATGGTTCATCTTAATGTATTCCTCAAAATGGGAAGGAAATTAAAAGAAAGAAAGGGAGAGGTAGAATATCTGAATGTCAGATCTAGAAAACTTCCATGTTCCAGTTTTAAAGGATGTTCTTAAATTATACACATAACCCCCCCCAACCAAACCCAAAATATGACCTTCTCTTCTTTCTCCTATAGAGTTGCTCTGAAACTACGGCTTGTTCAGATACTGGTTTCACTTCTTGCTGTGGTTTGAGCTACTAGTTTTGTAAGGGAAAGAGTTTAGTGATGCAGCTGTTCCTTGGCAATGAATCTCTGTTAAAGTAACACTTACATGTATCTGAAGTATTTAGACACAGGAAAAAGGAGAAAGTGTGTTACTGTGATTTCAGCCTCTATAGGTGAAATTACTTGGTTAGTTTACAAAACTACATATATATTCATTATATACATTGGGAAGCCAGGGGGTTTGTATTAGGGTAAGAAGTATTTTTCACATTTGTGTTAATTGATAAATAACTCTTGTTGGTAACTGTTAAAATACAGTTCTACATAGCTAACTGCAATTTTCTGTATTAATTATTGAAGCTTTTATAGGGTACGCTCTGGCAATACTTATGTGAGTAATTAACTTCTCAGTTTATGGGTAGCAATGAGAAATAAAAAAAAAAAATTCTTAACATTAGATCATTTTTTTGTTATTCCAGTGAAATTAAGCAAACAAAAGCCAAACCACCAACAACAAAATTTTGGGGTTGTTCTCTTTTATTACAAATAATCTGAACCTGTAAGGAAAAGATAGCCTGAGTTTTCAAAAAGTTTTGATGAAATATATTTTTCTTCAAAGATATGCTTAACTGAGCCGAAACATGAATGAGTAGATTGAGTTTTAAGTAAAAGTGTATTTTGGAGGCAAATATTATATTTAAAATGGTATTTTTAAATTTAAAGTAGGATTATTTTTTTATTAATATATAGTGCATCATTCTTAATCTTGGCAGAGGAACGTAATAGTTGATTACTTTTTTGAATGGGAATGAAAATTTAGTGAAATGCACTCAACAGCTTTTTAAAATGCCCTGCTAGTTCAAGGCAGCTTTGTGTTGGATATACAAATTAAGGTAAAAAAAGCAAACTTAGGAAAACCTTTTGTTATCCAGTTCTGATGACAATAAAACAGCCAACTCTTCAGATTTTTTTTTTTTTTTTTTTTTAAAAGTAGATCTCAGTCTTTTGCACTTGTTTTAATTTCAGGTTAGTTTTTCAACTTTGAACAGACTGGTTCCTCGTTGTTGGCTTGCTTTTGCTTGTAAAGAAATTGCTGCATCCCATAAATGAAGAAGCAAATTCTTTATAGCTGTAAAAGAGGCTGTGGCTGTTGAAAGCTCAGACTGTTTGCTCTCCATCAAGCTGGTCCCAGGGCCTTGGACAAGGACATTGGTCTCGAGATGCAACTACTGCTAAATTTCCACAAACTTGTAATGTGTGAAGTAAAATAAAAGCCTTTAGATAGGTACGGTCAGCGTGTTTTCAGGCGTTCAATGAATTTGAAAAAGCAAGCCCTCAGATAAATCGTTCGTATCGTCATTTATATTTATGGATTGAGCATCTGTTGATGTCTTGCTCTGGGATTTGTGCATCTCTTCCATTTTGGGGGAGCACTTGGTGTTAGGGCAGGGTAAGGCCACAGCAGAAGGCTGCACAGGAGGAGTTGTGCTGCTTTCCCCACTGCCTAGCTTTGAAACATCAAATACCCAGTTGTGTGTGAGGCAGAGGGAGTTTTGTTCTAAGTCATAAATGGCGAGGATGGAGGCATCCCTTGGAAGGAGTGTGGGAGCAAGTCAGATGTGAAATCTTGTGCTCAAAATAGAGGGTTTGATGGGTCTTCCTTCATGAGATGTCCTCTAGCATGTCTCTGCCTGTGACCCTCACTGTTGTGGGTGACTGGGATCACAAAGACGGGGTGATCTCTCAGGCGATCCTGGAATCGACTCTGAGGAATGTCGGAGCTCTCAGGAGGGACTGAAAGCTAGTGTGGAGAGCGAAGCACAGGGTCTGTTTTCATAATAACCTCAGCTGTTAAGGAGGTGGGTCACCATATTTTCACACTTCATTGCTTTTTTACAGTATACAGGTTTGCAAAGTGCTGGAGAATTCTCCCATCTAGGAAGGATCCATCTAGGATCATGTCTGATCATGTCAAGTCTGCTGCTTGCTTGGAAATATAAAACCTAAATAGCTTTAGTTACAATTTGAGATGGGCAATTGCAAATCTTCAAATGTTCTAACAAGTTGCTGGTCAGCACTGCTTGGGTGACCCGTCTGCTTTCTCACGTTTGCGATGTGTAAGTAAAATGGATGAGCTTAAACCCCATAGAACAACTAGAACATTTTATTTCATGTTTGCAGTGGGCTCGAAGGATACACGTAGTAGAGTGTTAGTTGACCATTCGTGTTACCTCTTTTGAGCTCTAACAGAGAGAGGTTTAAAGAAGTGCTTGGATTCTGTTAACATAAACTGTGAGAACGCATGTGATGTGTTGGTGGACGTGCTTCCCCGTGTGAGGCTGTATGTCCTTCCTGGGGGGAAGAGGAGGACTCTAAACTGTTGAGCGGTAAGGTGGCATCTGGGTGATTGCTGCAGAGTCTAAACAGCGATTCCTACCCTGAACCATAACGCTTACCCATCTTGACTTGTGGATGCCTGCACAACACTATGAAAACTTGATGTTTATTCCTACCTTATGCTTTTTAAAAATAGACATTTCAGCAAAGATAGCACAGTTGTGTGAAGACTAAAGATTACATGCTTAGTACATTAATCACTTTGTATGATTAGAGTTTTAGGATTAATTTCTATTGACATCTGCTTAAGACATATACAGTGCTTGCTCACTAACTAGGATCTTACATATTTGGATCATTATTGGATGCATTTTGTCTGCCAGTAAAAGTTAACTAATCTGTGTTAAGCATATAAAATGTCATGCAATGGAGGAATAACTAGCATACTTTCTAGCTGGGTTTTGTACTGCTGCTGTGAATGGTATGTTGTGACTTAGCAGATCAGATAAGTTAATCTTTATTAGACTTGTGACTAACTTCATTTGATTACTGATTTTTGAGAAAATGTTTGCAAGTGTGAATAGGTTCTTTCCCCCTCTACTGTAATGCAGTGCTTAGGTTTGTTTTTATTTCTTGCTAATAATTTGGATAGTTTTATGTAAATTCTGTAGATGATCATCATCTCTGTGCTAAGTTAGATTCTGCAGCCCTATACCTTCAGCCACTAACACAAACTAGAGTCATTTTAAGATGATTTCCTGAGCTGGATCTCAAGTACTGGCACTTAAGAGCTATTTGTTTACCTGTGAATGAACTGAGAGCTACTGGAAAATACTGAACTGGTCAACATGATCAACACTGCTTATCAGCAGTGCTGAACATGCTTCAGATAGCACTGTTTTAATCTGCCAAATTGTCCAAAACCTGCAGGTGTCATGCTGAGGCCAACTTTATCATGATTTTCTATCTGAATGGCTCAGTTCTTCGGAGGTGTGAATGCTACTAGTCACATCTTATATCTATCTATCTATCTGTCTCCTTCCAAAGGAGGACCTTGTTATTATGCAATCTGGCAGTGCTTCTGTAGAGATCTGCTGAACCCCTTCTGGGGTGTATGTAAATAAAAAAATCCAGAAATCTGAGGGCTTTTTCTATATCAGGGCAAGTAATGGAAGCTATGTCCAATTCCAGGTCAAATACTTTTGTACCTGAACACTGATGCAAGGCAAGAATGATGTTATGATCCAAGTACAGTATTAAAAAGGGAGGGAGTTATGTTTTCCTATTTTCTGAAGTCTGAGTGATCTGAAATAGGAGCTTGGTCAGATTTCTGACAAATGCATGTCATTATTAATATTTCTGTGACCAATTTTATGATTAATATTTTTCTGGGTCTTGATTACATATGACCCCCTGAAAAAAACCCAAATCCCTGCTGCTGAATGCTAATAGATCCCATCCCTTTATAAACCCTGGAGGAATACAAAGGGAATAAAAAATGTTTGCTTGCTTGCTTGTTTTGTTTTCTTGGTCTGCTGCCATGTTCAACGTCAGCTAGCACTTCTGCTTTGTCTTCTTTCTGTCACATCAGCATAGCAACTGAGTAGGCAAACATGACTAGAAGCCAGGGAGATATGGTAATGTGGGATGGTGGCAAAGGCTTTATCAGACCTTTTTTTCCTCAGCGGGGTTGCTTAAGGTTACAGCAGGAGCTTTTAAATACTGGTGAGGAAAAACTGTTAAAGATGCAGAATTTGATTCAATCACCACCAAGCTATGCAGGATGATGCCTAATTGTATGGTGAACTCCAGTTCAGGAGTCACAAAGAGTCTTTTGGGGTGGTGTGAAGACAGGTTATTAGGGTCTTGCTGCTTAAAGTCAGAGTTAAGAGGGAAGGAAGCTTTCCATTATTTCCATAGTCCTGGTGGTTAGAGCATTGGCAAGCAATGACCCAAGAGGTACAAGCCTTTTTCCTCCCATAAAAGAGCTTGTGTGCAGGGCTGCTGCAGTGGTAAAAGATCTTGGGGGAAAAGAGAGCAATTAGTACACCTATCTGTAGAAAGCTCTCTTGAGTGACTAAAGGGAAAGCAGTTAATTGATAATGGTGGGTCCAGGATGCATTTGCAATGCGCAAAGCAGTCTACGCCATCATCTAATTTCCTTGTAGACTGTGAAGTGCCTTTAACAGTTTTATGTCCACATCTCTAGATCTGTGTATAAAAACATGCCTTTAAACTCAGTTTGTACAAGCTCACTTGATATTGTACTGGTGTAAAGATCCACTCTCCCTTGCCCTTCTGTGTTGATGTCACCCCCTACCTTAAAAAAGGCACCAGCTACATATAAACATACGCAAGATGCTTTAAAATAACAGGTCCTTAAAAAGTAATTATTTTGTGAGATTGTGGTGTTGGATGGATTTAAGTGAGGTGAAGCTGTGCTGCTTGAGAGTGCTTTTCATTGCTGGTGCCTGCCCAAGATGCTGGCTGTGGAAGGGTTGAGTGCTATTTCCAAATAGCTTTAACTTGCTGCTTGTGAGAAACGGCGTGGTAGCAACTAGTCACCTGTCTGACGTTCTGATGAAAGGGCATGGCTGTGACGTGCTCCTGCGCAGAACTAAAACTTGAGTTGCTGTTATTTTGTTCATGCAGCAGTATGTGGTGTGCTGTGACTCTTGACCTTAAGTGCTAGCCCACTCTTCTAGAGGGTCAGAACTCAGAGCGGCAAAGGTTTTTTTAAGAGAGCTGGAGTGTATGTCTTTACAAGACCTTATCTAGCTCTTGAATTCAAAGATTTACTTTAAACTACCTTGCATTGGCACAGAAAAGCCTCAGGCGCTAAAAGCCTTTGAGAACTGAAGTACTTTGGCTGTAGTCTATAATGTAATATCCAAAAATCTTTCAAGTGCAAGTAATAATAGATAGCAAATTGTGAGTGCCTACAGACCCTCCTGGGAAGATTATGTGTATTTCTAACTCCTACTTAGCCAGGAGTATAAATCACACCACGCACAAATATGAGCATGGTTCCCTGAGAGGATGGACCTGTACTTGTCACACCCAAAAGGGGACAGGTGCTTTCCTTTCCTTGGAGCTTCTTTCCTCCTTGGCTATGGCTGGTTAGTTTTATACTATTTTGGTGAATATAGCATCTGAACTAGAAGATCTTAAGGAGAGTACCTTGGTAGAGTGAATGAATTATTCAAACTGTATTTAGCAGTTCAAATGTAAAAGAGACTGATTTTTTTGTCCTTTGCTTTTCTGAATGTATTATGTTTGTTTCATTATCACTAGATGTCCATTAAGTACTTTATTTTCATCCATTTGCTTATGATAGGCAGCTACTACTCCTGAATAAATTAGGAGAGGCAATATAGAGAGGGTAGGATTATGTTGGCATGTGATTGTTGACTCGCTTTCCAAAGAAAGAATAGGCCCAATTGTACAATTTCCTTCATTCTAGCACATCAGTTCACTATGTTATTGTTTTTATTGCAGCCTGCTAAGTTTGTAGAACAAGTGGCTTCTTTGAATGTCAAAGCTGACTTATTTTGTAGCATCAGACAGTAAAAAGTGCCTTTTTTAATTATGAACTCTGATATTTTGAACACTGCCTATTAGAAAAAGTACCGTCTCCACACAGTATGGTGAAACACTAAGCCAGCAGTGAAATTCTTGTATGTAGGTGTGTGTTAGGTGTGTTTCTCCACACCCCCTCCATTCAAACAGTGTGATCAGAATGCAAATAAAGAGAAATCCTTGCTTTAGAGGGGAGGTGGGGTGTATGGCTGATGCAATGCTTATGGGGCGATGCTATCTGATGACCGCTGTACTGAATTTCAGACCATATTTAAGACTTTCACGTGCCATGCTCTCATGTTAAGAGTAAAATATTTGGGTGGGGAAGTATAGAGTAAACATTGAGGAAACTATTCCCTTCTTTTTTATTTGTAGCAAGAGGAGCTTTCTGACCTGTAAAAAAGAAACCACAAAAAAGAAGGGAAAATGATTGCAAAACCTGCAGTACGTAGGACAAGAAAGTAGGGGTTGCAGTTCTGCAAGGGACATCTAAAACGGGTGCTGGGAGAGTTGAACATTGGTGTAGGTTGCATGAGGAGGCATGAGAAGACAATTTCCCAGGCTGTGTAGTATTGTTTTGAAGGTAAACGTGGCCAGAGTAGTTAGGTACAACCAGGATAGAGGCAGCAGAGGTAGGACTCAGTGTTACCGAGTTCCCTGTTTAGTGAGAATCTTCAGAAGATTTCTGTGAAAGACATCAGGACTGAGGAAGCTTAGATGGCTAGTGAGTAATTCTGACAAGTTTCATCTTTCGAGTAGGCTGAAACTACGGTCATTTTATTGCAGCAAAACTAAGTTTTGGATTATATTGATATAAATAAATATTTTTTTCTTCCAAACTAAGGTGTTAAACTGCATAAACCTTGCCAACTCTAGAAACACTATATTAGGGCAGGAGTTGTTGGTAATAATGAAACAGTTCTGCTACGAATTTGACTGATGGTCTCTGTCTCCTATGTGTCCCAGATATCCTCCTAGATACCTGGAGTAGTGTGTCCAGTTCTGGGCTTCCCCAGTACAAGAGAGAAATGGAGCTGCTGGAGAGAGTCCAGCAAAGGGCCACTAAGATGATGAATGAGCACCTCTCCTATGAGGAAAGGCTGAGAGGACTGGGACTGTCTAGCCTGGAGAGGAGAAGACTCAGGGGACCTCATCAGTGTGTACAGATACCTGAAGTGGAAGGTGCAAAGAGGACAGAGCCAGGCTGTCTTCAGTGGTACCCAGTGCCAGGACCAGAGGCAGTGGGCACAAACTGAAACACAGGAGGGTTTCTCTGAACGTCAGGAAACATTTTTTTTTTACTGTGAGGGTGACTGAGCACTGACACAAGTTGCCCAGAGAGGAGGTGGGGTCTCTCTTCTTGGAGATATTCAAAAGCCATCTGGACGTGGTTGTGCGCAACTGGTTCTAGGTGGCCCTGCCTGAGCAGGGGGGATTGGACCACATGACTTCCAGAGGTCCCTGCCAACCTCAACTGTTCTGTGATGTTGTTCCTCCAAATCAGATTAGTAGCATTTACAATAGGACTGCTTAAGCACTGACTTCATAATGAAGTCATATCCCTCCCTTTTGATGCCGTCTCTGAAGACTTCATATGTCATCCCCCTAAACAAGCTACATCTTTCCTCTTGCTCAGAATCAGTGAAAGTATACGCAAAATTTTCTACTTGAGACACCTAGTAGGCAAAATTATGTGGCTCCAGCATTCCCTCTGCAGAACAGGATCTTTAATGTACCCTTCCTTTCCAGGTGGTCGGAGGCAAAGTAAAGAAACCAGGCAAGCGAGGTCGTAAACCAGCCAAAATAGACTTGAAGGCAAAGCTTGAAAGAAGTCGTCAGAGTGCAAGAGAGTGCAGAGCCAGGAAGAAGCTGAGGTACCAGTACCTGGAAGAGCTGGTTTCAAGCAGAGAGCGAGCCATCTGTGCTCTCAGAGAAGAGCTTGAAATGGTAAGAAACGATCATTTAACCTAACGCTCAGTATTATTTGGGACCTGCCCTCATGGACATTTGTTCTTGAAATCACTGTGACTGAGAGTGGGATTTGGCTAGTCATAAGGTATCAAAACATCAGTAACAGATGCACTCAGCTGTTTGCTGATTTTGCGTGTTGAATATGAACCTCGTGTCACAAGTTTTCTACTGGTTTTGAACCGGAAGCAAGCAAAGAAACAGCCATTAGATATGAGTCTGTTGTCTTTGAAATGTTTGTTTTGGAAAACCTTTGACAGAGGTAGAAAGAGGTAGAGGTTGGGAAGAGATGTGTTAAAATGTGAAGGGGGGCATATATCCAAAGTGTGTCATTGCTTCCCACGGACCTTAGTCTCTGTTGGGGAGGTTGATTCTTGCAAGATAGTCTCTGCGTTTACATGTGTAGATGGTTGCACAGCTGTCCTGTGTTTACAGCATGTATAAGGCGGGTGTCTTGGCCAAATAAGCTGCATTAACCAAAGAGAGTGTTTCATCTGGAAATAGAGACTCAGCTCCTCAGTGATATTGAGATGCCATTGAAATTTCACTGGAGCTGAGGATATTTCCTTGACCTTACATTAGGTTTGTTTGAATAGGCAGGGCTAATCACCACAAGTGAATAGGGTTAGGATCGGGTGGAAAGTCAGCCAACTGACCACAGGTTTTTCAGTGTTATTCAGGATTTGCCAATGAAGAATTTAAGATGAAGGAACTAGGAGTAAGGCACACGTGCTGTAACTGTGCCTTGCACAATCAGAAAAGACCTCTTAATAGTCAATCAGCCCCAGAATCATGTGAAATATTTGGTTTTAATAGGCCATGAACTGGAACGGTATTCTGGCGTGCCAGCAGCAAGAAAATGCACAAAGTGTTCCATGTTGTTTAATAATTAAAGTATTGTGTCTAGTACTGCCACTGAGTAGCAGTTTATTGACTGAAACAGGATTTACTGAGGCCAGGTATGCAACCATGGACACGTGCTTAGCTCGTTAGTGCGCTGCTTTTTTGTGAGAGGCTTCAGCCCAGTAAATTCAAACTGTAAATGAATATACCGGAAGGTAAAGATTACAGCTCTGTTTTGTCTGCTAATGTGATCCTGGCAGTTTGCTAATGCCTAATGTGTTTGCATATTTCAGTACAAGCAGTGGTGCATGGCGATGGACCAAGGGAAAATCCCCTCTGAAATAAAAGCCCTGCTAACTGGAGAGGAGCAGGGCAAAACACAGCAGAACTCAACCAAACTTGCCAAGGCTGGGAAGACAGAAGCAAACTGCAGCAATCCCTGTAAGTATCCAGCCTATGATTAATTCCTATTTTGTTACATCTTTTGTGGTGTAGGAGGATGGCTGTAGTGTAGGAAGAAACATAAGGATGTGCTTTTGGGCACAAATAGTTGATTGAAGCAAAGAGCTTAGTGGGTGGTACAAAGACTCTGTGTAATGTTTACATGGACAACATAGAAATTACACTAGCTAGGAAGCTGGGCAGTTATTTTAAAAGAAGACTCAATCTTTGTGTTTCACCAAGGCCTGTAGAGACCTGTCAGGAGCTGAGACCTTAATCTCTTACAGCATTTTCTGTTTTCCTAATGCAAAGTAAATGGAGCACATAAAACATAATTGAATTTTAAAAACTCCATCAAGAAAACATTATTCTAGCTGCAAGCATTGAAAAGGGAGAAATGCCGGACTTGGAATTTCCTATGGAGTCTTCTTTCTGCCTCATTTGTGCTTGTCCAGGGAATGAAATATGGTTCTTCGGGGGATTGAAAGGTGAAGAGATCATGTGATATAAAGTCATATTCCTGATATGTACGTGCAAAGGAACAGAGTTAAGGTGTAGCACAGGCAATTTTATATCTTGCATCTTCTGATTTTATAATAGTTCATGCTACAGGTTAAATTACATTTTACTGTAAATTAAAAAAATAAAGGAATTCCTAGAATTACATTTTTAAGAAACAATGTGAAAACCACATTTGTAACTGTAACAATCTACCCCCATGGTGCATCATCCACAGGAGGCCAATGCAGAAGCTTCCATGCTGCAGCAGAGATAGCTTGGTAGCTAGCAGAAGAATGCTGTTGTCAGAGAAGTGGATGCATCCCCGGGTGCAGGGGGAAGGATCCCAGTCTGCTGTTTTCTCTTTGCTCCTCCCCACATGAAACTCTTTGATTGTGGTGTTCCTAAACCTGCATGGAGTGAGGTTTTTGGGGTAATAGGTGTAAGGTAATTTGTGTAAGCGGAGCCTTATTCTTCCTTTCTTTACACACCTTCCCCAAATACAGCTATGGCAGCTTTTGGGCATTCCCAATAAGAGATGGGGGCTACTTTTGTGTCAGAGCCCAGAATTACACTGGCTTTGTGGTCAGTAGTTACATGGTTAGTAACCGTTGTGGGAGTCTGTAAAATAAAAGCAAGAGGAGGATCTGGTAACAGTTTTGCTAAAGCCAAATGGAGTACTGTAGGTTGAGGAGAAGGAACTGGATCAAAAGCTTTCAGTAAGAAGGTTTATAGTAACGTAATTTGTAGCCTAAATAAAGATATTGCTTTCAGCATCCTTTTATAATGCAGCATGTCTTTTATGTTATCGGGGCTCTTCAAGAGAGGTACTAGATATCTTCCCTGCTTCTGCCTATACTTCTTTTGCAGGAGGTATTTTTCTCCCCCTGCTCCTGGTAAGATAGTCAAAGCATCTCCCTCTACCCTGCTTCCAGCAGTGGACAACTGCCATCTCCTCCCACCTATCATGCCCTGCCCTATTTTTGTATCTACCTATACTTTGGGCCCTAGTATCTTTCTAGCCTGCAACTTAATATAAATTCTGCTGTGCTATCCTGGCTTTCCAGAAAAAGACAATGCCAAAAACTGGTTGCAAGGAAAACAAGTTGCATGAATTTGGTCTTGCAATAAGAGAGGCAATGGCAAACATTTTGTGGGTTGATTTACTCATCCAAGATATTGGCCACTTTCCTTAGACTGCTCTTTCTCCTGAGTATGCTTTTTGCATGGATATGGTGCAAAGTGGAGAGTGGAGCTCTCAAGATTTTCAGTGGGGGCTTTGCTTACTTATTTTCTGTTTTGTTTGTGACAATGTCTTTCTTTGTATTATATGAAATGCATGGAACATTTTTTTAAATCTTATGTTTTCTTCTTTGTTTCATATAATAAATATTATATGGAATGACTTTGCTAGACTGAATGTTGCCTTCTTTTTATTGAACTAATTGGGTCTGTTTAGTATTATCTCAATTCAGGATTAGTCAAAACCACTGAAAGTAATAAGTGCCATATTTCAGTATACAGCACAGTTGTTCTCAGAATTCCATTCTAAGTGTTCATATACTAATCCTTAAGGCATGGTTTTACACTTATTCTCTAGACCTTCCAAACATGTACTTCGCATTGCTAGAAATGTTGCATAGCCATGGAAGACACTAATGAAAGGTTAAGTAACACTGAAGCAGAGATGGGGAGGACATGAGGGTTCCCCTGCCCCGTATTTTAAGCTCTGAACTGCAGTTTGTCCTGAAAGATAGTAACAAAGCCAACCTGTAAGTTTTGGGGGTTTTGTTTATGTTGAATGCTTGCCTGTCCTTTTTCTGGGTTCTCTGGAGGAAAAAAAAAACTTAGGCCAGATGTCTAGAACTATACTCTGTGAACCTTGAAGTTGGATTTTGTATCACAATCATGCCAGAAGTGTAATACATTATTTTTGGTTAAAATTAGACTTAGTGCCTTTAGTTTCAAATGTAAACTATATGTTGTAATTAAACATATATTGCAAAGGTTATGTGTATACTTACGTGTCTTTCTGAATCAGGGATGTAGAAAACACGCAGAGGAGTTAACAGTATGCGTGACCAGAACAGCTCCACGCTGCACTAGGTTATGTGACAAATGCAGCTCTGATCTCACCAGAAATACCCCACTTGTTCTCTTCCCTCCCACTCTTTTGTTTCATTTTCTGTGATACCAAACAAGAAACTTCTCAGGAGTTGAGTTTTCTTTTATGGAGGAAATTAGGAGTTGGAATTTCTCATTGTGATGAGCAATAGTTTTCATCTGTTCTTCATCACAGTGGCTCCTGCTTCCTGGCTTAGCCAGTAGTTGGCATTACAGGATTGTGTTTGGCAAGCCTGGGCCCAGCTCTGTGGCACAAACAGCAGCATCCATGTTCTAACAGGTTTTTTTGGTGCTTCATGCAGATGGGACAGGAAGCATGTTACAGCCTCCGTCATCTTAAGCTGTGTCCATCTTTGTTTTGCAAACCAAAATAAGTGTGACACAGAGTTAGAGGCTCTAACTGCAACCTTCCAATCTGCTCTAGGTGCTGTTGTTCATTACAAAATGCAGGATTCTCAGAAACAGTCATTAAGTAGGTAAAGTTCTGTGGCTTCAATCATGTGGCAGATTTTGCTATGTTATAAATGTTCTGGGCTTAGATGGATCTCCGGGAATCCTTTCTATTGGAGTTTGAAGTTCAGCAGTTGCCCTTGAAAACGAACAGAAATATTTGTGGTACATGCTCATTTGGCACTCTAATGGTTACAGTCTTCATTCACATTGAGGTGGCTCCTAGAAGTGATACAACCAGGTCCTCTGACTAGGAGTCTTGTATAGCGCCCTAAGTAATGGAGGATGGCTTAGTCTTACCCTCTCTTTGTGTAAAATGGGTACAGCCTTCCACCCATTTCTCCTGCAGTGAGTGCATGCAGCTGGTTCTCTCTCACAAACATTGAAGAAAGGAAATAAGCCTGGAAATGCTTCATTTTCCCAGCTTGCCATGGAAATCTAATGGTCAGCTAGAACCATTTGCCCAGCAAAAGGTGGGTATCTCTTGGAAACTATCCATGGTCTTCAAAAAAAAAATGCTGTCTGTAGTAGCTGGTTCTTATAACAATGCTAGGACACTGTTACGATAAAGTGTAGTAAGATTGAACTCGATGCCGATGGAGTAAGCACTGTGTGTTTGCACTAATCCTTTTGGAGAATTTAACCCAAGGATTTACCAGGTAGTGAAAACTTGATTAAAAAAAAAAAAAAATGTAATAAGTCTTGTCTTTTTAACCCCAAATATATGAAATGGATAGATTTGATAGACTTGTCACTTAACTGAGAACATTTTGTAATTATAAGTGTGTGTAAATAAATAAATAAATCATGGTCTGCTTTTGTAATCTGATAATAGTGTTTGTCAAAGAACCTGCATGCTATTAAGTGCTTTTCAAAATACTGTTATAGCTTATATCAGAGGTATTTGGTTGTGGGGTTTTTTATGTATTAGATACATTTCAAAAAGCTTTTGTTGACAGCTGAAACCATGACGAGGTTTGGGAGGGTGCCTGTAACTGACTTCTTTTTATTTTTTTTTTTCCTTTTACATTTTAGGGTGAAGATTAATCTACATCAATAGTTCATCTAGTTCTTCATGGCATCCTGTGAAGAAATGGAGAATATTTGGCATCATAGTTCCATTTGCTCTCCAAGAAATATAATCTCTATAAGTAGCTATAAAATTACTGTTAATAAAAGGACTGAATGTGGACCAAATGTTTGAGACTAGTCTAAAAATGTAGAGGAATCAAGAAGAAAAGCTGAAATAAGAACTCTAGTCCTTCTCATTATGCTTAAGAGTTACAGCATGAGTGACAGAGGATCTGCTGATGTAGAAATCCCTGCAGTAGGTAAGGAAGGCAAAACACCAGCTTGTGAGTGTCCTGCTGTTAGTGCCACTGAGCATTAATTTCTCTGTAAGTTTTGTCAATAACTGAATTTCTTGTATGACTCTGTTGTGGATTTGTATGAGAAAACAGAAGCTTCTAATCCGCAGTAAAATCAGAGGTATCCCACACTGAATAGCGCATCAACTGATGCTGTATTTATGGAATGTACAGATTTGTATATGTAGATACAGAAGTAGAATTTGTAGTGTCAGTTATAGCCATTGCCTTAAGCAATTTCTGCAAAGGCTGTTGCTTGATATTATTTATACCATTATTTGTATTTTCTTTATCTTTAAATTGTAACTAGAAAATGCTGTTATTGTTTAGCTAATGATTTTCAGCAACACTCCATTAAAAAAAAAATCAAAAAACCTAAACAACCAACTTTCAGTTTCTTTTGTTCTTCCATAAAAAGCACTTGGGAGGCAGAAGTTTTGCTTCCGTAACTAGTGCAAGATTAGCCTGCTTTTTTTTTGTGTGTCTGCCTGTAACTCACAACTGGCTTAATCAACACTACTAAGAGTAACCGCTCCTTCAAGCAATTCTTATGTATGATCTATGTATATTAGGGTCGGTAATGGTGACATTCTTAACTATACTGCCACTGATAGGTATTCTGATGATGAAATAAATTTGTGAGTATAAGACTACAAGTGGATTATAAAATGCATGTTTTCATGAGATGGGGTGTTCAATGTGAATAGAAATGGCTTGCTATAAAAGGTGAGTTTTTCCATACCTTCTTTCTTATGGCAACTTTCAAAATACATTTTTGTCAAATTATACAGTGCTGGTGACAGCAATGCTGCATATTCTTGTGGTAGAGCATACCAGCAGTGTCCTCCAACTTCACCATGTCCTTATGTGGCATGCTGCGAATGCTTGCTGATGCAGGAACAATTCTTTCCTACTCCCTATCAAACATAGATCCGGCTGTGTTGCTAGGTCAGTGTTTTCTGTTTTGCATTTCTAGGCTTTTTCTTTCTTCTCCCCTAAGCAGTACTTTGACATCTCTCACTCTTCAGTATGTATTCCTTTTTCCCTACAGAAAAAAAAGTAGTCTTTGAATCTCGTTTCTTCCCTAAGTGGTCTGGCAGCTATTTTCAAAAGCTGTCAAGGGTTCCTTTTCCAGAGGACCACGTGAAAACATGAGTTATTCTGCTGTTTCTCTTTCCCTCTGCACACATGCTGTACCACACCCACCCACCGAATACCCCCTTTTGCTTTTTAAGCTCTCAGTAACATCAGAGTGAATGCCCCTTCTGCACTGCAAGAGCTTAATAATATCATCACCCTTTGTAGCTCACGACCCAAGTTCTTGTTTCTCTGCATAGCCTAGCAGAAGCAGTACTGATACCAGCTTACCCCAGAGTGTTTTTTTGCTTGTTCAAGCATTCCGCTGTTTAGCTGTATGATCAGGAGGAAGGCAACACCGTTAGCAGACAGCAGCAGCGGACAGCAATGACAACATTGTTCAGTTGTAGCAGTTGCGTTGAAGCAGTTTTGCTGCTCACAAAGTTGTAAGTCTTCTTTCACTTGAAACATTGAGATTTAGATTATTCTGTTACTTGTATTTCTGTAAAATTCCAGGTTGCCCAGCATTTTCACCAGTGACGGTGTTTTCAAACAAAAGGGTAAGTTCAGCTTGGGCTTCTTTATCTATGCAGCTGTCGGGGGAATTCGTTTGTGAGAGAAAATTTTGGCCCAAGGCCTTTATCTTATGAACATCAGCCAGAAGAGGTTTTACCAAAGTGAATAGAATAACAGTGTTAGTTTTTCATTTAAACCTAGAATCCTGTCTGGGATCTCAGATGGAGAAAGGGGAAGGATGTATCACCTAGATTTCAGATCAGCTAGTTACTCTTGTGACATGTATTTGCAGAAACCATCACAAGGTGATAGCTCACACTGCAGGGGGATCTATTGAGGAGAACAGAGCGCGTTACCGGTCTCACTTCAGTAAGCTGCGTTTCTCATTACTTTATTCTTAGGGTTTCTCGCCTTCCAAAATGAAATAGCAATTAGCTTTTTAATTACTAGTATACCAATAGAACCAAAGTGGATTGCTGTGGGTGTTTGAGAAACAGCCAATTAACTACTTCAGCTTTCTGGATTTATGTGGTCTTGTGTCTTTTTGCTGTAGCCGCTTAATGTTGTCGTCGTTTCAATCCAGTGCCACTAAAGGAGTGGCATTGCTAATGGAGCTGATATTGTCTACACATGCTGGCAGATAAAAAAGGCTGACTGGCAGCTGGAGAACGATGATAAAGGTTGTCTGTTTTAATCCCTCTGCCGTGAACTTCTTCCTTGTGGAATGAGCACAGTTGCAATTTTGTGAATGTATTAACAAAAAAAGTAGGCAGAATGGTGAATGGCCTGTTGTGATTGCTTGCATTCACCCTGCATTTTTTCTGAAGCATGCTCTTTGCATGAAATAAGTCCTATAAACGACACAAATGTGCCTGTTATTAACACAGCTTTCCCTTGGTCTGTCAGAAATACTATCACCAGCTGTAACTTTAAATATCACCTGTTAACATGGATTAAAATAATTTTCTTTGTTACTGTAAAACCTCTTTTTCCTTGTCTTCATTAGTATATAACTGTTTTCAGACATCAGTGAGAATTTTATAAAGTACAATTTCAAGTTAATTAGAAAGGATGGGGAGAAGTGCAAGGATTGTCAAGGATGCTTCTAAGCAGAATTTCTTCCATGTATGCCATTTTTCTGTCGTGCTTGATTTGAAGTTCTACGTGGATATGGTAAGAGTAGAGCAGAGGATCAATGCTGATGCACTCCAGGTTTGTGTTTTTTTTTTTTTTTTTTTTGTTGTGGGGGGAGCTGACCGGCTAACCTTCCAAGGAGCATTGGGTGCTTTTGAGATCAGTACTATAGCAAGGAGCAAGGAAAACTTAGCTAGTAGTGTTTCTCTTGCAGTGATCTGGCTGCAAGACAGAATCAAGTGTGGGGCTTATGCCTGGCAGCAATCCTTTGCCGTGAGGGTACCTGACACTTGGAAGCCTGGACCCCTGCAAACTCCTCTTACGCCCTCCAAAAAAAAAAAAAAGGAACTTGAATTGCTTTCATTAAACAATTAATGTAGGGTTTCAAGCTCTTCTTCTACCTGTACACCAGCTTTGCTTTTCCATTCAAAGTGGGGTTTTTGTAGAGTTGTCACTTTAGCTCCCTCCTTTGAAGATTAAAATATCATTACCTGTGTCGGAGTGTTTCTGATATTGCCAGGGCCACTGAAGGGCTGTTTTCACAAGCTCATTTTCCTTTGGCTTTGATTGGACTGGGCCTGTTTAGAGTCAGGGTTTTGTTTTGGTTTTTTTTTTTCTCATCTGAAAGGCAGAAACTTGTTAAACTGCTCCAACCTGATCATTTGTAACCATACACTTAAATGATGCAGAAGCTCATAGCTACCATCACTAGCATCCTTTTATTTTCCTCCAGTGTTTGGATGCAGAATGAATAAATAGCACACTTGGGTTTTTTTGCTTTTATCTTAGCTTTAATAATGCTAATATATTCAGTTATGCTTGTGCTGATTTCATACACTGAAATTACAGAAATGTTTGCATGGTAAAATCTCACAGGAAGGGATTTTGACTGTTGCTATAAAGTGAATTGTTCTGCTTGTAAAGTCCCTACAGCCTGATTTCCTTGGGGTTTGTCCTCTTTGTCTTACTTTTCCCTTTCCTTCATTCAGTAACCGCAGCTGCCCCCGCTTTTGACTCCCCGAGCCCTGCTGATGAGCAGGAGACAGCCAGGCTGTGGCTGACCTTCGCTCTTGCTTGCAAATTAACTGGTGAGCAAGGACATGTGCCGGCTGGCTGGTGCGCTGCTCTCAGAGTACAACGAGGGTGATGGAAGTCTCTGGGTGGATAGGTTGGTCCAATCAGCCCTAGATTTGTTAGTCCCTGAAACTCTATTAGCTTTACGACTGCCCTTTCACATTGAGTTAGAGTTGGTGAAGGGACTCCTAAGTTGCTGATGCAGACTGACTGCAACCACAATTGCCTAAGCCCTGGTTCCCCAGCAAACCAGGCTGGTGATAAACAAGTGCCAAAATGAGCTTGTGTGTGCCCAAAAGTCTGAGAGATTCTTGGTTCACAGTTCTACATTTTGGATCAATTTTGGCCAGAGTCCATCTAAGAGATAAGACTTCTGTGTAACCGGAGTGGTTGAAGAGCCTGGAGATTGCTCTGTAAAGCTGAAATCAACAGCTCACTTATACTGGGATTTCAAAATTTACAGCTGTGTTATATTAGTGGATGAAAAACCTTTTACTTCAAGGTGTCATGTACATTTATGGTATGTGATAAATTTCTCAACAAATGAAAAATAAATGATTTTTTCAACTAGCACTTCTGAGATACTCTGTAAAATAGCTAAACTGAGAAAGTAGTACTAATTAAAACCGAATATTTGAATGGTAAAAGTCAAGTCAGGTGAGCTTGAAACCCTAATACTCAATTTTCATATCTTTGGCTTGGAAACAGGAGCATTGCCACTCATTTCTTACACAGCCTCTGCCCCTATAATGTTTGGAAAACTTTCTCATGTGCTATCAGTGTTAAAGGCCACATTTTTACTGGCTGAAGACTGTACATAAATTAAATGAGGACTGTAACCTCTTTACGTTAACTCTCCTGCTGCAAGTGTACAGAAGGTTTGGCGCCATGCAGGTGTTTTACAGGTGCCTCATGTGAGAGATTTGTGAATAGGATGCCCTAATCTAAGTTATGTTCTGTGTGTCTTTTAAGCCAAAGGGTTGTTACGTTAAAACGGTTTAGTTTGTGTGTTTGTTGTCCTTGTTTGTGTCTTTATATATGGTGTGCTGCTGTCTTGCCCCTGCTTGAATTCTAAAAGCCTTAGAGAAATCAAATGTGTTTTTAGGGAAATTTAGATGAAGGTAAGCCTGAGAACTAAGGTGAGAATGCTACTGGTCTTGCAATTACGAGGAAATCACAGGGAAAAATATTAAATGTAAGGAATGAGTTACAGTGAGCACTCTGTAAAGGGTGAGGGGTGCTTTCATTTCTAGATCAGTGTGGCAGGTAGATAGTTGGGCTCCGCAGGGAGTTTTTCTCTGTACAGATCATTGTATCTCCTTTCCCCAAGCAGGAGTTAAGCTGAGAAGACTAAAGAGAGGTACCACCTCCCAGGAAGCTCTCTGCATGCTAATGATGAGGTTGCACTGAATTTTCTTCTGCATATGTGCAGTGTGAGCAAGGTTGGTAGTATCATATGTCCTGTGCACACTCTGCTCATACTACAAAAGCCACTGCAATAAGTACATCCCTTACACTCTGGGAACTGCGCTACATCTGTGGAGAGTTTTGGTAAACCACTGAAAGGGTCATTTTCGATTAAAGACGTTCCCCCTGTATCCTTTCACAAGCCAAACTTCCATGATGACATGAAATACCTGAAATATAATACTCAGATATATTCAAAAGTGCTTACTGCCATGAATAGATTTTTTTAATAGAGGAAAGAGATAACTGAAGATAAAACTCCAAATGATAGGAATTTGTCATGACAGTTGATGTGATCAACAAGTGGGAAACTATCTTTGAAGACAGAACTAGGAACTTGGCCATCAAAAACATTGTTTGGCTGTCAGAAGCTGGCCAGTAGTAGCGTTAAGATTTCTGGATGGCAGCCTCTGTGTGGGGGGCGATGAACAGCGGTGCAGAGTGGTGATGGAAAGGCAGCGTGTCTGTCATCACACCCAGGACTGGAGCTCTCTGGTGGGACTTACAGAGGTGCTGTTGTAGGTTCAAGAGCAGTTTGTGGAGAGCCACCTTTTGCTGTATCGCCCTCCATTGAAGTATTTTGGAATAGCTCTTAGTATGTCCGGCCTGTACTGAAGTGGTGGCTGCCTTCTGCTAGCGTCCTAAGATTATGCGTGATTAAACTCAATGTTTTCTGCCATGGACTGGTGCTGGCAGCGCAACTCCTCGTACGAGGGCCAAGGGCCACATCCCCAACATCCCTCTTCTTGAGGAAAAAAATATACAACCTCAAGACTTCATTCTGAGAAAGATGCCCTGGATTAATAAGAAAGACCAAGTCAATAACATGGCAAGAGCTGTTTCAGAGTCTGCAGAAAGCCTGACAGCAGATCAGCTCCTGGCAGTGCTGTGAGTTAATGAGAAACTCTGGGCTACTCCTGCTGCATTTACACGTAACGGGTAAATAAACTGAAATCTTGCTAAGTCTGGATATCACTTAATAATTTTCCTTCCTGTGTTTGGATCAATACGGGGAGGGACTCTGCAGAGTAGATATTGCAGTGGAGGCGGTAAATCTCCAGGGCTGAGGAGAAGCGCTGTAGTGCCTTTGGAAATAAGAAGGGAAATTACACCCATTCGTACGTGGCATCTGCTGTGCAATTCTATGTTGTCTCAAAAAAAAAAAAAAAACCAAACAAACAAAAAAGCAACAAAAAAAGTAAGTCCTTGATCAGTCCCTCCTCCCCAAACCACGGAAACAAAAGCGTCTCTCGCTCTTACCTGTACATGCAGTGAAAAAGCTAGTGTCTGGGCAGGCATGAGACAAGGACAAATTAACTTATTTGGTGAAGTAATCTTTTTTATTTTTTCTATTCCCCTGCAAATGTAGGACCAATTCAAGAGCTGGTCTAAAATGGTTGAGATGCTGAACACAAAGGAATTACTGCTGTCTATGCCACTTCTGAATTTTATCCAGGGACCAGTTTCATGAGAAAACTGAAAGACGACTTTGTGTGTGTGAGCAGTAGTGTAGAATAAATATGTGTTTTAGTTAAGACTGCTCACCAGAAGGTGACATTTATGTAACAATCTTCCAGTAGGCGTGTTATGTTTTACTAGAACCCAATTCAAATAAAGCTTATGTAATTTATAATGGCCTATTCCACAACACTTGCTAGCTTGAAAACAGCCAACTAATAAAGACCTATAACTTACAGAATCACTTAGGGGGCTAATAACCCTTTCTTTGAGCATATGGATCTGGCTCTAATAAACTTCAAATCTGCTTTTTGTTCTTTTCAACAGAAAGGATCTGATATTGAGAAAGGCTGATCACTCAGAATTTCAGCTAAAATTGATGGTGTGCATTCAACACCTTGGAAAACCAACTCCTAAATCAATGTCAGTTAATCCTGAAGTCAAACTGGTTGAGCTGAGGAGACTGGGAAAACTCAGGGGATTCTTAGCTGGGCATATGGAAACTCTTAAGTCCAATTATGGGTGAGAGCCACCTCGCTATCACTGCCAGGAGACTGGCTGAAAAATAGGTTCAAGCAGCGTGTCTCTGCTTCTTACTACCCCCACACCTCAACTGGAAATTTTTAAAATATGTTTAACCAAAAATCCAGCTTTCTGCTGAAATAAAAAGGGGGGAACTTAATCTGACAATTTGTAAGAGTAATTCCCAAGTGCAAGCCACTTACTTAATACCAAAATTAAACAGCAATGATGAATTTCCACTTAACAAATTTCCACTTAACAAATGTCCCCTTAATGAAAAAAAAAATGTTTAATGGCTGGCACTGTGTCATGTTCTTACACAGAAAAGACTAAGGGCAGATGGGCTAGAGATCCAGGAGTCCTCTCTCCCAGAACTGCTCCTTTTCAGATGGGGTTGAGATTTGTTTGTGAACGGGGAGGTTTTGTTTGCTCAGTGCCAAACCTGCCCTAATAACTCCGGCCAGCTTCAGCCCACATCTGCACACTGGTTTCCTCCTTGCTACACGCATGCTCACGAGCACACATGCGTACCCATGCAGGAGCAATGGTCAGCATCCCGGACACCTAACCAGCCTTTCGGGGGTACAGGGGTGTCTTGAGAGCTCTCTGAAGCTCCAGGGGCAGTCGCTGGCTATTCCCAGATTTAAGTGTGTTTCTTCAAGGTGCCCTTATCTCAATAGCTTTGTTTGGTTTAGTCCTAAATTTCCCCCATCCCTCATTAACTTTAGTGTTGCATTAGATACATCACAAACTGTTGGCAATGAGGAGCTGTGAGGGAGTGCGGAGAGATTTGTTTATATTGATTAGGCAAATCCTGCAGCGTTTTCCTTTTCTTGCTTAGATAATCCATGATCTTCCTCCTGAGCCTCCGGCACCTCTGGGGCCTTGGCAGACCAGGAGGTGTCTGGCAGTTGGTGCTATCAAACACATCTATCACCTGTCCTAAAATGATGAAGGAGTGGAAAAGATTTCTCCTTGCTCTGGTGCCAGGTCAGCACTTGTCAGTCTCCATCCATTTCATTACAAGTTTCCGAAGTCAACCCTAAGCATGGAGTAGCTTCCATTTCAGCCTTCAAGCTGTCAAATATTTTCCATCTTCAGCACTGCTGTAGCATGCTCTTACAGTGGCAGCACCAAACTGCCAGTGGCTGGGTGTCATCTGAAGGGCAGGAGCTGCCAGGGCGGCTCGGGCAGCCTTTCCTCGGGCAACTCTCCCAGAAGCATGATGTTCACCAAGGCATGAGCCTGGTCAGCAGCCACGGATGATGGGATAAGGGCAAGAAAGGATTTGCAGGACTAGGGGAAAAGAGAAGGGAAGGAGGTAGGAGTGAGCGTGGGCACCTGATGTACAGGCAATATCACTGCTCCTTTTGCTCGTGCAGCGTGGTGAAGGCTGGCTTTTCAGATTGAGGGATCTGTTGGCTAGCTAGCAATTTAAGCAGTGCGTTTTGTTTGATTGCTCTGGATAATTTTTTTAACCATGCTGAAAGCTGCATGGTATGGAAACAAAAATCAAGAAGGTTTATCAGTATAACTGCATAAATGGTCAGCTGCACAGGCAAATTCCTCCAAGTTCAAACGCAGCTTGTGTTGGTAAGAATGTATAATTTTGGCTAAAAGAAGTTATAAAGCAGAGTCACGCTTACTCTCATACAACTGTGACTAGATTTTTACTGATAGGGAAAGGTGGTTTGAGAAAGCCAACCTCCAGACTTCACTGATGGTTGCAGGGCCGGATAGGCCTGTGATTTCAGGGCAGAACTGCCAACTGTTTCAACCCATGGATGTCGTGTCCCTACCTGTTGTGTCATGGCAGTCCCCGACTTTTCCTGGCCAGCTTGTGTAGTTTTACAGCTTCTAGGAGGTGGGGAAATGCGGTCAAGTTCACAAGAGGGAAAGTTGCACAGAAGTCTGTGGTTTCACACCTGCTGGTGTGTTCTTTGGGCTTTGTATGTGAAATAACATCTGGTAGACCATGGGTCTGCAACGTGGACTGCCTCTCTCCCTCCCTTCCTTTTCAGCAATGGAGCAAGTCTGAAGGCAGCAGTATTTTCCTTTGGGATCCATAATGGTCTAATACCTGGTCCTCACCTGCAGGCTGCAAGCTGGCTGTGCACAGGCAACATCCACTGGAACACCTATGGGGTCTGACGGTACAAGGACTCACCACTTCCAGCCTCTCTGGATACACCTCGACAGGACAGTGACTGTTACGGCCTGGCCTGTCCATGATGCCCAGATAACGAGGTGCCTCATGCACTCCCATTCACATAGACTTGAAGGAACAACTGTCCTGGGTCCCTCTGGACTCAGACCTAGCAGGGGGTGAGTAACCATGAGCCTGTTGTCATCTGCAACCTCAGGGCTCATTCTGTTCAGTCCTGTTTCTTTAATAAAACTACTTCTATCCACAAGAACAACTGTTGGGTTTCAGTCTCACAACCCAACATTAAAAATAATGTTGCAAAGTTGACCTGGCCTGCTTACCCTACATCTGATTTTACTGTGTCAGAACTATTTAAGTGGCAAAGAAAAACTAAGAATACAGTGATGTTTCAGGGAGAAACAACCTACTGTGAACACGACCCACACAGAAAATATTGGTCTTGTCTCATTTTCAAGATCCTCTTTTCTCCCAATTAATGGGAATTCTTGCTAATGGCTCTAATGAGAAATATCAGATCCTTATTTAATGGGGATTTCTGAATTTGTGAAATACATACTGGAAGTGTTCCTGCAGTCAGTAATGGTTCTTACAACCATGCTTCATGTGGCAGAGGAGGAGGAGGAAGGAAGTTTTCTACCCTACATGCAGGAATATTTCTCAACAAAGGAGTTTCCCCACCCACATTGCCAGCATGAGAGTCTCTTCAGAGGATGTCAGCTTGGGGCTCCACCACGTGTGTGCTTCTGCTCCCTGCTGACAGGAAAGGGAGATACTCGAGCATCTTTAACACACCTTGTAGTACTTGCTGCTCTTGTTCTGTTAACTTTCATTCTTGCAGCACTTTCAGGCCCCCAGCAAAAACACCAACCTGGCTGTGCCACATGTGCTCTGAAAGCAGAAGAAAACTGTCCACAACACTTTTAGGATGACTTGAGTGTGAAATGCCTACTGGTAGTCTGGACTTGAAGATGCTTGGCCATGTCCTGGCTGCTACATTAGGGTGCTCCAAGGAGAGCCTGGTGTGGAGCCAGTTCTGTGCAAGAAATGACTGAGTGGGATGATACTATTCAGTACAGAAAAGAAATAACAGAGAGAATACACAATAGAGGTTTACAAGCCCAAGACTGTCACAGAGAGAATGGGTGGGGATGAACCTCTGACTTTGTCAGAGGTAGCTGAGAAGAAAATAAAGAATAGGAAGAAAGTGCTTGAGATTCTCAACTGAAAGAGGTCAAATCATGATTCTCAGGCAAAACTCTCGTGAAATCCGCTCAGATGGGGCCTGGGCGAGCAGGGTGGAGCTGCTTGTCCCATCTTTGGGACTTTGTGACTAGGCCCATTTGTGACCTGCTCCGGATTTACTGAATGGCACCACTTTTTGGCATCTGCCCCATGAGAGGTATTAATTAGCAGCCACTGCCAGAGGCTGGAACGAGGTGTCAGGAGACCTCTCTGTAGCTTCCCTGCTTCCTATGCTCTATCCTCAAGCACCTGCTGATGGCTAGGGTCAATAATAGGATATTGGGATGGATGGACTGCTGGTCTCAACGCTGCAGGACTCTCCTCTTGAAAATGGAAATCATCCCAGGTGAGGGGTGCAGCAGCCTGCGCTGGGCCTTCCATGGCTCCAGCTCGCGGGAGCATGTTGATCAGGCAGAGTGAGGGGAATTCATCAACCAGACACTAGTGCTGACTACATTTTGTGGATAAATAGTTATCTGTGTTTTCTGAGGGTGTGCGACTGTACTTCTGGGCAATAAAATGGGAATTAAGAAAATACATCAAAATTCCACACGAAGACTCAGTTTGGTTGATATTAATCAAGGTGATGACTGGGGGGGTGGGGTGGGGTAAGGGGGGGTGGAGGCTGTCTCTTTCAGGAAGTCTAGATGGCTTTGGGTGGACTTAGACACTTATGCCTGCTGGCCAATGTACAGTCATGCAAAACAGCAGCGGTTGTCCTTTCCCTTTTTCCCTACGTACTCAGAGGGTCAGAGCTTTCCTGTTTTGGAACAAGGTTACGCTCGTGATTCAGGCAGAGTTGCTCCACAAAGTGGAACGTAACCGAAATGAAATGGACTGGACGCATCAAAACCAATGCATTTAATAAAATAAAACATCTGTTTTTCTTCCCTAGAAGTTGCATTAAAAACCTGTAACTATACAGTGGTTCAACACTGAGAGAAAGCTCCTTCTTCTGGGGGAACAGAGGAAATTCTCAAAGCAATGAAGCCAACTAGACAAACGTATTTGGGGGATTGGACTGAATCGGCCACGCAAGCTTTTTTTCCTTTGCTTCTCTGTTAAAAGCCTCGTAGACAGAGTCTTTGGTGACCGTTTTGGCCGGAGCTGGAACTTCCGCGATCCCAACGTGATTTTTCTTGGCTATCCTGGAACTGGTGGTGATGGTGTACGCATTGCTTCTGTAGCATTTCATGGCGGACATGCAAAAAGTCTCTTTCATCCCTCTTCTGAAGTTGGCATTGTAGATGGAGTAGATGGTTGGCTTTGAGGCTGAAGAACTGAACGAGATCCAGGTGATGGCCAGGAAAACCAAGGAGCTTGTTCTGCAGTCTGTTTCCTGCGGGTGCCACAGCTGTACCACGTAAAAAGGGAGCCAGGACAGGAGAAACACCGAGTTTAACATTAAGAACATCTTGATGGTTTTCACCTTGGTTCTTGGGACAATATTCATCGTCCTCCTGACAGTCATGCCATCGGTGCCTATTCTCCAAATGTGCACGATGACCTTCTGGTAGAAGAGCATAATGGCGATGGATGGGATCAGCAAGACCACCAAGAGGTGGATGATACTGTAGGCGGCTCCTTCCCAAGAAGTGGGGAGAAAGAAGTTGCAGTGGTCGTCGCTGTGGGAGCCATAGAAAAAGAAAGCCGGTGATGCCAATACGGCCTCAAAGAGCCAAGAGGCCAGAATCATTTTCTTGGCTTTCTCCCGGGACACTTGGAAGCTCAGGGGGTAGACGACAGTGTAGAACCGATCCACGCATATGGAGAGGAGCACGTAGATCTGGACGCCAGGGGTGAGGTACTGTACGTACCTTACCAGCTTGCACATCGCGTTCCCCAGCGGCCACCTGCCATAGGTAAACTGGAGCAGCACGAAGGGCACGCTTGCGACGCTGATGAGAAGGTCTGCGCAAGCCACGGAGACAACAAAATAGTTGGTGGTGGATTGTGTCCTCCTGCTCCTGCGGATCACTAGGCAAACGAGGGAGTTTCCAAAGATGGAAACCAGCCACAACGCTCCCAAAACCATGCTGGCTACTGCAATTTCCCCCGGCCTCAGGTCATACTGCCAGACAGTGTGGTTCCTGCTTGAGCTGGGCCCTATGGCTGACTCTGTCATCTCGTAGCCAGCTGGAGGGTTGGAGGTTTCGGGGTCGCTCCTGTTCTGCAGCAGGAGCAATAAAGTTGGGAGAAGAAAAGGACCGCTGCTGTTGTCCATGCTGTGGGCAAACACGGCCACCTCTTTTGCTCAGGCGCTGCATAGAGAGAGAGGAGAAGAGAAGAGAAGAGAAAAGGTTATCTTTAACAAGTATGTGTGAAACACCTTCCTTAGCAAAGAGAGGTGCTTGGAAGTCCTGGTGTTGGGTTTGCATGGCAAGGTTTTGGTAGCGGGGGTGGGGGTGGGGGGGCGGGGGGGGCTGCAGGGGTGGCTTCTGTGAGAAACTGCTAGAGGCTTCCCCTGTGTCTGATGAAGCCAATGCCAGCCAGCTCCAAGACAGACCCAGCCCTGGCCAAGGCCAAGCCAATCAGCGCCTCTGTGATCACATATTTAAGAAGGGAAAAACCAGTTAGAGAGCGCTTTTGCAGCCGGAGAGAGGAGTGAGAAGACGTAAGAAACTCTGCAGACACCCAGGTCAGCGCAGAAGGAGGGGGAGGAGGTGCTCCAGGCGCTGGAGCAGAGATCCCCCTGCAGCTCGTGGTGAAGACCATGGTGAAGCAGGCTGTCCCCCTGCAGCCCATGGAGGAAGGATGAGGGGGTGTAGAGATTCCACCTGCAGCCCGTGGAGGACCCCACGCCGGAGCAGGTGGAGGCACCTGAAGGAGGCTGTGGCCCGTGGGAAGCCCACGCTGGAGCAAGCTCCCGGCAGGACCTGTGGACCCGTGGGGAGAGAGAGAGAGAGAGAGAGAGAGGACCCCACGCTGGAGCAGGTTGGCTGGCAGGACTTGTGCCCCCGAGGGGGACCCACGCTGGAGCAGTCTGCTCCTGAAGGTCTGGACCCCGTGGGAGAGACTGACGTTGGAGAAGGTCGTGCGGGACTGTCTCCCGTGAGAGGGACTCCACGTTGGAGCAGGGGAACGATGAGAGGAGTCCTCCCCCTGAGGATGAGGAAGCGGCAGAAACAAGGTGTGATGAAGTGACCGTAACCCCCGTTCCCCGTCCCCCTGTGCTGCTGCGGGGGGGGGCGGGCGGGGGTTGAAGCCGGGAGTGAAGCTGAGCCTGGGAAGATGGGAGGGGTGGGGAGAGGTGTTTTAAGATTGGATTTTATTTCTCATTCCTCTCCTCTGTTTTGCTGAGTAATAAATTAGACGAATTTCCTCTCTCAGTTCAGTCTGTTTTGCTCGTGACGATAATTAGTGAGTGATCTCTGCCTGTCCTTCTCTCGACCCATAAGCTTTTTGGTATACCTTTTCTCCCCTGTCTAGCGAAGGAGGGGAGTGATCGAGCGGCTCCGGTGGGCACCTGGCCCCCACCACAGTCGTATAGGTCCTACTGCAAGTAGATGACTTCCGAGAAAGGCTCAGAAAGAGACTGCGAGACTCTCTGGTAGAGGAGAGGCCATTGAGTTTCCTGCCGATTCTGATGAGTGACCTGAGTCTTTGAGGACAGGCATTTCTGTCTTCTGAGAGATACCTGTCCCTTTCAGAGGTAGAGACTGTGGTGCAGGTTCCCCAACACTGGTGACCTGCAGACTGAGTGAGCGGAATATGCCCCACTCCTCCCGGAAATGAGCTGTGCTTCCCAATGTCTGTGGAAGCTGCCAAAACCCAGACCAGCTTCTCACTCGACGTGACATCAGCCCATCCTGTAGACAGACAGAGGAGGTGCTTCTTTCACCGAGAGGTGGAATGGGGGGTAATATCTTCCACGCTCATGACGTCTGCCTCAGTAAGGATGCTAGCAGCCCCAGCCTGCTCCCATGCAGTCCTTAGTAACCTTGGTGTTACGATCCCTAATATCCCCAAATCTTGTTGTTCTGGGCGTAATTTTGGAAGACCGGCCAGGTCTGGAATTTGCGAAGACAAGGCAGCACAGCGAGAGGGCTGACTGCGGGCTGGGTGGGCGCTGCTCACCGTGAATCCTCCTCATGCCTTCCACAGTGAGGAAGTGTTCATCAAGAGCTGGCCATCGTATGCCTTTAAGAGTCTCTCCCAACCACCAAGGCTGTCCCCGCATGTCCTTGCCTCCTTAGTTCCCTGCCCCGTCAAGGGCAGCGTTTCCCTCTGTCGCCCTGAGAACCAGGTGGCACGACCCCCTCCCCACAAAACCTGCAGAAGATTTTTTTCTGCATGGCAGAGTTTTGATTTAGAAGGAAAACTCTGGAGGAAGAGGTCAATGGCCCCACGCAGCTGAGATGTGGGGGGATTCCCAGCAGCGGAGCCTCGGGCTGCGCCGGCTGAACTGTCACTAGGTGCGACTGGCGTCAGCTGTTGAGGAGGATCTCTGTGCGCCGGGGAGAAAACCCTGGGAGAGGGTCGACGTCCTTACCTCGGTCAGGGACCTCCCAAGCAGCAAGTCTGACCCTTCCCAGCTCACAGCAGAGCCCGTCCTGCAGCGACCCGAAGGCTGTGCAGGTCTGTGGGTGACCCACGGGGCAACTGAAGGGTTGCCCTGAGCAACTGACACCAACACACAACACGGAACCTCTGGCACAGCTGTGTCCCGGGGAAGCCCTTGCTCAGCTCTGGGAAGGGACCCAGTCACCTTGTCGTGGCCTTGGGATGTGCCCAATTTCGGAGCTCATCAGTCCCCTGTGGACATGATCTTTAAGGTCCCTCGTAAGCCAAACCATTCGGAGACATGACCTGTGGGTTTGCAGGGGTCCAGGCATTGCCAGAGGAGGCCAAGCCCTGTTCTTTGGAAACACCCATGGCCCAGCTTACTGTCTCCCCTTTCTCCTGGTCCTGTCAAGGACGTCCCCTGCTCTGCTCGCCAGACCCTTGCAGTCCTTCCTCCCCCTTTCTGTCCCCCGGACAGACATTGCCTTGCCTGGGCACCGCAAAACACAGAGCCTCCACAGCTCTGAGTCTGCCTAGTGAACGTCACCACAGTGGGGAGCACAAGGCCAACAAGGAGGCGAGAACTGACTTTAAAGGACGTTATGGCTCTGTGAGCTGCCAAACAGCTCGCTGTCAGACGGGGAGTGGTTGAAGTTGGGAGCCTTTGGTGTTTACCTCTCTCAAGCAGCACAGAGCAGTTGTCCAACGTGGACTCTCCTTGCTTACTACACCACCCCCTCTAACGCTAAGCCAATCCATGACCCGTCTGCCTTTTAGAGGGTAGTTTCCACCTACCCTGGCTGCAGGAGCAACCTCTCTGTTTCTCAGCTAGCACTGAAGCACAGCTTCTGGGTCCTACCGGTGGTGGTACTCCATCCTCATGAGAGGAGCAGACGCCACCGCCGTGGGGTGCAGCGGGGTGCAGAGGAGCCCCTGCCTCTCCCCGCTCTTCCCCGGCCGGCACAGCCGGTGCCGTTCCCCTTCGCACCAGGAGCGAAGCTCTGCTTGGTCCCCTTGGGTGGTTTTCTCAGTGTGCTGGCGGAGAAAGAGCAGCAGGAGGCGGCTCCACCCGCAGCCGCAGCTCCCTGCCAGCTTGTCTGCTCTGGGATGGATGCCTGTTAGGGACCCGTGTACACGTGCGCCCAAGGAGGACGCCGCTAGGCATCCTGCAGAGCTCCTTTTGCTGCTCCTCTTTGGGAAAACCCACGGTTTGCTGCTGCTGCTGCCAGAGCCGTACCTCAGGAAGAGGGACGCAGGCCAGGGGATACACTAAATCGACCAGGAGAGGAGTCCCTGTGTGCCTGCTACAGCCGTGAGCCCTTTTGATCAGCAAGGCTTCTCCCAGGCGGTGCCCACCACCCCTGGCTTCTGGGTGGGTGCACCAGGCTGGGTGTAGAAGCAGCTCGCCATAAGTCCAGGAGGGCAAGGCCAAGGGGAGGACTCTTCTCAGGCAGTTTGGGCCACGAGACCTCTGGAGAGGCACAGCGCCCGAGAGGCACGGGCATTCAGCGCTGGCCTGACGCTGACCCCCCGGGGCAGGGGGAATTTTACCGCTCGTGTCCGTGGGCTCAGAGTTATGCCGGCATTGCCCACGTACAGACATCTTCCCCCTGCGGTCTGAACGAGCAGGAAAACCCCAGGGCAACAGTAGTCACAGGGCTGTAAGGAAAGGGAGTCTAGATGGCTTTGGGTGGACTTAGACACTTATGCCTGCTGGCCAATGTACAGTCATGCAAAACAGCAGCGGTTGTCCTTTCCCTTTTGCCCTACGTACTCAGAGGGTCAGAGCTTTTCTGGTTTGGAACAAAGTTACGCTCGTGATTCAGGCAGAGTTGCTCCACAAAGTGGAACGTAACCGAAATGAAATGGACTGGACGCATCAAAACCAATGCATTTAATAAAATAAAACATCTGTTTTTCTTCCCTAGAAGTTGCATTAAAAACCTGTAACTATACAGTGGTTCAACACTGAGAGAAAGCTCCTTCTTCTGGGGGAACAGAGGAAATTCTCAAAGCAATGAAGCCAACTAGACAAACGTATTTGGGGGATTGGACTGAATCGGCCACGCAAGCTTTTTTTCCTTTGCTTCTCTGTTAAAAGCCTCGTAGACAGAGTCTTTGGTGACCCTTTTGGCCGGAGCTGGAACTTCCGCAATCCCAACGTGATTTTTCTTGGCTATCCTGGAACTGGTGGTGATGGTGTACGCATTGCTTCTGTAGCATTTCATGGCGGACATGCAAAAAGTCTCTTTCATCCCTCTTCTGAAGTTGGCATTGTAGATGGAGTAGATGGTTGGCTTTGAGGCTGAAGAACTGAACGAGATCCAGGTGATGGCCAGGAAAACCAAGGAGCTTGTTCTGCAGTCTGTTTCCTGCGGGTGCCACAGCTGTACCACATAAAAAGGGAGCCAGGACAGGAGAAACACCGAGTTTAACATTAAGAACATCTTGATGGTTTTCACCTTGGTTCTTGGGACAATATTCATCGTCCTCCTGACAGTCATGCCATCGGTGCCTATTCTCCAAATGTGCACGATGACCTTCTGGTAGAAGAGCATAATGGCGATGGATGGGATCAGCAAGACCACCAAGAGGTGGATGATACTGTAGGCGGCTCCTTCCCAAGAAGTGGGGAGAAAGAAGTTGCAGTGGTCGTCGCTGTGGGAGCCATAGAAAAAGAAAGCCGGTGATGCCAATACGGCCTCAAAGAGCCAAGAGGCCAGAATCATTTTCTTGGCTTTCTCCCGGGACACTTTGAAGCTCAGGGGGTAGACAATAGTGTAGAACCGATCCACGCATATGGAGAGGAGCACGTAGATCTGGACGCCAGGGGTGAGGTACTGTACGTACCTTACCAGCTTGCACATTGCGTTCCCCAGCGGCCACCTGCCATAGGTAAACTGGAGCAGCACGAAGGGCACGCTTGCGACGCTGATGAGAAGGTCTGCGCAAGCCACGGAGACAACAAAATAGTTGGTGGTGGATTGTGTCCTCCTGCTCCTGCGGATCACTAGGCAAACGAGGGAGTTTCCAAAGATGGAAACCAGCCACAACGCTCCCAAAACCATGCTGGCTACTGCAATTTCCCCCGGCCTCAGGTCATACTGCCAGACAGTGTGGTTCCTGCTTGAGCTGGGCCCTATGGCTGACTCTGTCATCTCGTAGCCAGCTGGAGGGTTGGAGGTTTCGGGGTCGCTCCTGTTCTGCAGCAGGAGCAATAAAGTTGGGAGAAGAAAAGGACCGCTGCTGTTGTCCATGCTGTGGGCAAACACGGCCACCTCTTTTGCTCAGGCGCTGCATAGAGAGAGAGGAGAAGAGAAGAGAAGAGAAAAGGTTATCTTTAACAAGTATGTGTGAAACACCTTCCTTAGCAAAGAGAGGTGCTTGGAAGTCCCGGTGCTGGGTTTGCATGGCAAGGTTTTGGTAGCGGGGGTGGGGGGGGCGGGGGGGGGCTGCAGGGGTGGCTTCTGTGAGAAACTGCTAGAGGCTTCCCCTGTGTCTGATGAAGCCAATGCCAGCCAGCTCCAAGACAGACCCAGCCCTGGCCAAGGCCAAGCCAATCAGCGCCTCTGTGATCACATATTTAAGAAGGGAAAAACCAGTTAGAGAGCGCTTTTGCAGCCGGAGAGAGGAGTGAGAAGACGTAAGAAACTCTGCAGACACCCAGGTCAGCGCAGAAGGAGGGGGAGGAGGTGCTCCAGGCGCTGGAGCAGAGATCCCCGTGC
Organism: Balearica regulorum gibbericeps; assembly: GCF_011004875.1. NCBI lineage: Eukaryota > Metazoa > Chordata > Aves > Gruiformes > Gruidae > Balearica > Balearica regulorum. The sequence goes on from NC_046184.1 coordinate 80,133,850, forward strand.
AGCTTGTGGTGAAGACCATGGTGAAGCAGGCTGTCCCCCTGCAGCCCATGGAGGAAGGATGAGGGGGTGTAGAGATTCCACCTGCAGCCCGTGGAGGACCCCACGCCGGAGCAGGTGGAGGCACCTGAAGGAGGCTGTGGCCTGTGGGAAGCCCACGCTGGAGCAAGCTCCTGGCAGGACCTGTGGACCCGTGGGGAGAGAGAGAGAGAGAGAGGACCCCACGCTGGAGCAGGTTGGCTGGCAGGACTTGTGACCCCGAGGGGGACCCACGCTGGAGCAGTCTGCTCCTGAAGGTCTGGACCCCGTGGGAGAGACTGACGTTGGAGAAGGTCGTGCGGGACTGTCTCCCGTGAGAGGGACTCCACGTTGGAGCAGGGGAACGATGAGAGGAGTCCTCCCCCTGAGGATGAGGAAGCGGCAGAAACAAGGTGTGATGAAGTGACCGTAACCCCCGTTCCCCGTCCCCCTGTGCTGCTGCGGGGGGGGGCGGGCGGGGGTTGAAGCCGGGAGTGAAGCTGAGCCTGGGAAGATGGGAGGGGTGGGGAGAGGTGTTTTAAGATTGGATTTTATTTCTCATTCCTCTCCTCTGTTTTGCTGAGTAATAAATTAGATGAATTTCCTCTCTCAGTTCAGTCTGTTTTGCTCGTGACGATAATTAGTGAGTGATCTCTGCCTGTCCTTCTCTCGACCCATAAGCTTTTTGGTATACCTTTTCTCCCCTGTCTAGCGAAGGAGGGGAGTGATCGAGCGGCTCCGGTGGGCACCTGGCCCCCACCACAGTCGTATAGGTCCTACTGCAAGTAGATGACTTCCGAGAAAGGCTCAGAAAGAGACTGCGAGACTCTCTGGTAGAGGAGAGGCCATTGAGTTTCCTGCCGATTCTGATGAGTGACCTGAGTCTTTGAGGACAGGCATTTCTGTCTTCTGAGAGATACCTGTCCCTTTCAGAGGTAGAGACTGTGGTGCAGGTTCCCCAACACTGGTGACCTGCAGACTGAGTGAGCGGAATATGCCCCACTCCTCCCGGAAATGAGCTGTGCTTCCCAATGTCTGTGGAAGCTGCCAAAACCCAGACCAGCTTCTCACTCGACGTGACATCAGCCCATCCTGTAGACAGACAGAGGAGGTGCTTCTTTCACCGAGAGGTGGAATGGGGGGTAATATCTTCCACGCTCATGACGTCTGCCTCAGTAAGGATGCTAGCAGCCCCAGCCTGCTCCCATGCAGTCCTTAGTAACCTTGGTGTTACGATCCCTAATATCCCCGAATCTTGTTGTTCTGGGCGTAATTTTGGAAGACCGGCCAGGTCTGGAATTTGCGAAGACAAGGCAGCACAGCGAGAGGGCTGACTGCGGGCTGGGTGGGCGCTGCTCACCGTGAATCCTCCTCATGCCTTCCACAGTGAGGAAGTGTTCATCAAGAGCTGGCCATCGTATGCCTTTAAGAGTCTCTCCCAACCACCAAGGCTGTCCCCGCATGTCCTTGCCTCCTTAGTTCCCTGCCCCGTCAAGGGCAGCGTTTCCCTCTGTCGCCCTGAGAACCAGGTGGCACGACCCCCTCCCCACAAAACCTGCAGAAGATTTTTTTCTGCATGGCAGAGTTTTGATTTAGAAGGAAAACTCTGGAGGAAGAGGTCAATGGCCCCACGCAGCTGAGATGTGGGGGGATTCCCAGCAGCGGAGCCCCGGGCTGCGCCGGCTGAACTGTCACGAGGTGCGACTGGCGTCAGCTGTTGAGGAGGATCTCTGTGCGCCGGGGAGAAAACCCTGGGAGAGGGTCGACGTCCTTACCTCGGTCAGGGACCTCCCAAGCAGCAAGTCTGACCCTTCCCAGCTCACAGCAGAGCCCGTCCTGCAGCGACCCGAAGGCTGTGCAGGTCTGTGGGTGACCCACGGGGCAACTGAAGGGTTGCCCTGAGCAACTGACACCAACACACAACACGGAACCTCTGGCACAGCTGTGTCCCGGGGAAGCCCTTGCGCAGCTCTGGGAAGGTGTAACCGATGTGTTTAACTTTTTAACCATGGTGATGGGATCAAGATGAGATTATTAGCAGTAGTAGGGAATGAGAAAAACATTTTAGGCATGAGAACCTGAGAGCTTGGTGGTGCCATGGAACTGAGAAACTGTGTGGTTGGTATGTACCATGGAACTGATAAACTGCGTGGTTGGCACATGAGCCAAATAATATTTCATTTTCTGTCAAAATCATGTCCTTTGAGTGAACTTTGTTCATTATAATCTCATTATAATACCAAAACACACCTCCATGCTAAAAGCTACCCACCTCCAAGGTACGACCACCCCTCACTGGGCATGCTCTCTGAATTTCTTTAAGTCTGTAGCTTTAAAAGCAAAGCGAGAAAGTTTTACACCAATCATAATGAAGTAACCATCTAACTATGTGATGTAATTGTAACCATGTGTGTATTGAGAATATAAATATGTGCATGTTCGTAGGCTAGGTATGCACGTTGGGTGGAGCTATCCCCTGTGCATCCAGCACTGCAATAAAGAATGCCTGCCTTTTAACACTACATTGGTGTTACGAGGTTTATTCCTGGATTTCGGTGACAGTTTCTGGCGACCCAGATGGGACTCTGCTTTTGAACTCCGACGGATCCGTGGGATCGCAGGATCTCCAGCCGGCACCGGGGAATTCTCGGGGAGAACCTCTGATCCCCGGACCGAAGAGCTCTGAGCAAGACCCCTGGGAGAGGTAAAGGCATTCTTATTTGATTTGAATATTGTTTTTTTTTGAATATTTGCTCTTACCATTGTGGTGGGACAGGCCCGCACCAAGAGCACAAGTTGAAGGCCTTATTCAAGGAGCCCCGTGGCTCTCCGGGACAGGCCCGCTTTGGGACAGGCCCGCACCGGGACAGGCCCGCATTGGGACAGGCCCACACTAGGAGCACGGGAGGCCTGCTCGTAAGGCGTGGTGAAAGCTGCACAGAGTTGGGCTGGGGAGACGTCTCAGGTAAAAGTCTCTGCTAGGCGAAAGCCTGTGGAGCAGGGCCCACCGGGGAGGGGAAGCCTCCAAGGTTGAGATTTCTCTTACCATCGAGGTGGGACAGGCCCGCACCAAGAGAAATCTGTGAGGGAGCTCTAACGCGGGTTGGGGCCCCTCTGACTAGTGCTTGTGATAGTGCACAATCACAACCACTGAGTCCTTGAGAGATGGGTACTTTTCCGAGTAAGAAATCAATCCCACGAAAAACACCACTGGGATGTATTTTGGAACATTGGAAAGATCTGGGAAATATTGATCCTTTGACTCGGAAACAGTTGATTGAATATTGTAATCACTGGTGGCCACTGTATATTTTAGAGAATGGGGAAAAGTGGCCAGAAAACGGGACATTGCAGTATAACACAATTTTGCAACTAATGTTATTTTGTAAAAGGGAAGGTAAATGGAATGCAATGGTGTATGTGGATTTGTTTTTCACACTGCGAAATCATCCGGAATGGCAAAGGCAATGTGAATTGGTTCCATCTAGTTCTGCGATAATGGCATTAAAGGGGCAGGAACCCGGTAAAGATTTGAAAACAGGTTGCTCATCTTGTGATATTGGTAAACAATGTTTTAAATGTGAATTTGAAGATGATGATGTTGAATTATTGGTTGCACCTCGCAGGAGGTTAGGAAATGATCAAGGGGATCAAAATCTGGGGGCCAATAATGCTTCCGCCCCTCCTGTGGAAGAGGAGGCGGAAGGATTTAGCCCAATTGCTGGGAGAACAAGGGGAAGAGGGGGAGGAAACAGATTAACTCCCCTCCAGGCCCCTCTTCAACAGGCTGTTGGCAACGAGGGTCCAGTAATGGTGAAGGTCCCCTTCTCCATAACCAATTTAAGAGCATGGAAAGAAACTGCAGGCACCTATCGGGATGACCCAGAAAGAGTTGCCAAAGTAATGGAAACAATAATTAGAACCCAAAATACTGATTGGGAAGATTTGCAAGTAATATTGGATACATTATTGGAAGACACTGAAAAGAAAATGGTATTAAACACAGCCCGAAAACAAGTAGAAAGTGCCCATGCTAATGGAAATATACAAGGATCGGTGGACCAGAATTTTCCATCCACAAACCCTGAATGGGACCCTAATCAGCCAGGGCCCAGAGGAATGCTGACTAGATATCAAAAGTGGATTTTATTTGGTGTTAGACGTGCAATGCCAAAAGCAATTAATTGGTCTAAACTTTATGAAGTGAGACAAGAATTAAATGAGTCCCCTTCAGCCTTTATGGAAAGACTGAAGGTGACTGCGAGAAAATATACTAATTTGGACCCAGAGAAAAAAAACAAAAAACAAACAAAAAACCCCCCACAAACAAAACCACAAGCAAACAAACAAAAAAAACCACCACGGAAGAAGATATACAATTGGCCTATATATTTATGGGACAATCGGCCCTAGAAAAAAACCTCCAGAAATTGGAAGGAGCTGAGTCCAGAGACTTAGGTAAAATGCTTGAACTGTGTATAACAACAGAGAGAAAAAGAAAAAGAAGTCAGACAAATGCGAAGGGATGGAAAATTCTGGCAATCTTGACTAGAATAATAAACATGTAAAGCAAAACTCAGCTATAAATCAGCAGAGGTTGTTGGTGCTACGGGGCAGAAAGAGAACCGGCCCTTTCTGAAACCATTAAAATTTAAATTAGGAAAACAGTGGATAACACATCAATTTTTATATATGCCCGAATGTCCATTGCCTTTATTGGGGCGGGATTTATTAAGCAAATTAGAGGCACAAATTATTTTTAAAGATGGAGAAATTAGATTACTAATACCAGAATCAAAAGCTATAGAGGCGAGAGTGTTTATGTTACAGGATTCCCCCAAGGAGGAACAGATTCCAGAAGTAGTGGACAATGCAGTTATCCCCCTGGTATGGGCAAGTGGAGTTCCGGGACGATCCAAACTGGCAGAACCGGTAAAGGTGACTTTAAAACCTGGAGCCAAGCCGGTAAGACAAAAACAGTACCCTCTCAAATGGGAAGCCCGAAAGGGGCTAGAGGAATTAATCACAAAATTTTTAGAATATGGGCTGTTAGTAGAATGTGAATCAGAATATAATACCCCTATATTACCAGTAAGGAAATCAGGAGGCAGGGAATATCGAATAGTTCAGGATTTAAGGGCCATAAATCGGATAGTTCAAGATATACACCCAGCAGTGGCCAATCCATATACCTTGCTGACATCTCTGAGGGAGGAACATAAATGGTTTACTGTGCTGGATTTAAAGGATGCCTTCTTTTGCATACCTCTGGATACGAAAAGTCAAGGCATATTTGCCTTTGAATGGGAGAGTCCCACTACAGGAAGGAAAACGCAATTAACATGGACTGTACTTCCACAAGGATTTAAAAATAGCCCTACAATATTTGGAAACCAATTGGCAAAGGAATTAGAAATGTGGAAGAAACAGAATCAAGGAGGAGGCATATTACTACAGTATGTGGATGACATCCTGATAGCAGCAGAAAGTAAAGAAACATGTTTTGAAATGACTATCAGTTTATTGAATTTCCTGGGCCAGGGAGGATATAGAGTCTCCAGAAACAAGGCTCAGATAGGGAAAGAAGCAGTGATTTATTTGGGATTTGAGGTATCACAAGGACAGAGACAATTGGGAAAGGAAAGAAAAGAAGCCATTTGTCAGATTCCCGAACCTAACAGTCCAAAGGAACTGAGAGCCTTTTTGGGAATGATTGGATGGTGCCGACTCTGGATTCTAAATTATGGACTGTATGTGAAACCCCTATAAATCATTTAAAGAACTCAAAAAGGCATTGATGACGGCTCCTGCACTGGGTCTACCTGATCTAACCAAACCTTTTGAGCTGTTTGTACACGAAAGGCAACATCTGGCCCTTGGAGTGCTGGCGCAACGGCTGGGATCTTGGAAGCGACCGGTGGGGTGCTTCTCCAAACAACTTGACACCGTGAGTAAAGGATGGCCGGGATGTTTGCGTGCCGTGGCAGCAACGGTGCTGCTGATTCAGGAAGCCCGAAAATTGACTATGATGGGCCAAAAGATAGTGGTATATGTACCGCATATGGTAATAACTGTCTTAGAACAAAAGGGGGGTCACTGGTTATCCCCTAGCAGAATGTTGAAATATCAGGTTGTCCTATTGGAACAAGATGATGTGGAATTAAAAACCACAGCAATTGTAAATCCAGCAATGTTCCTGTCAACAGAAAATCCTACTGAGAAATTGGAACATGACTGTCTGTTAACCATTGAACAAGTTTATTCCAGCAGACCGGACCTGAAGGACGAACCCGTGAAGAATCCTGATCTGGAACTGTTCACGGATGGAAGCAGTTTTGTGCAAGAAGGAAGGCGAATGGCTGGGTATGCTGTTGTCACCATCGACAAGATATTGGAGTCAGGGACACTACCTGCAAATACATCAGCACAGAAAGCAGAATTGGTGGCGCTGAAGCAGGCCTTACGAATGGCCGAAGGGAAAAGAGTAAACATATGGACTGATTCCAAATATGCATTTGGTGTGATCCATGCTCATGGAGCCATATGGAAAGAAAGAGGGCTGTTATCAGCCCAAGGATCACCTATAAGACATAAGGAGGAAATTCTTCAGCTCGTACAAGATGTGCAAAAACCAAAGGAAGTGGCCGTAATGCATTGCAAAGCTCATCAATTTGGTCAGGCGGCTGTCAATATAGGTAATCGGTTGGCAGATAAAGCTGCAAAAGAGGCTGCAGAACGAGGTATCCTTGCACTGGTACCAGTAAAACAGGCAAAAATTCCAAATGTAAAAGTAAGATATGGTAAATTAGACGAACAATTGGCAGAGCATTTAAAGGCATCCCAAAATGCAGAAGGATGGTGGGTAACACCAGAAAATCAGGTAATAGTGACCCCACAAATTATGTTGGAGCTTGCAAAAGAGCAACATGAGCAGACGCATTGGGGTGTAGATGCTATGGTTACAAATTTGAAAACATTTGTAGTGTGCATAGGAATGACAGGAATAATTAAGTCAATAATAGCTAAGTGCCCGATCTGTCTTAAACATAATCCTTTAAACCAGAGGAAAGCACCTTTAGGAGTAACAAAGCAGGGTAATTCCCCAGGAGACTATTGGCAAATAGATTTTTCTGAATTACCCAGACAAAATGGGTATAGATATCTGCTGGTACTGATTGATACGTTTTCTGGATGGCCAGAGGCTTTTCCTTGTCGCACCAACAAAGCGAGAGAAGTGGTTAAAATATTGTTAAAAGAGATAATACCAAGGTTTGGGGTACCATTGGGCATGTCTTCTGATAGAGGACCACATTTTGTAGCAGAAATAGTCCAACAAGTAAGTAAAATTCTGGGGATAAAATGGGACTTACACACTCCCTGGAGACCGCAATCAAGCGGGAAGATTGAAAGAATGAATCAGACCTTGAAAAGACAAATGAGTAAAATTTGCCAAGAAACATCTTTGAAATGGCCACAGGCTTTGCCATTAGCTCTGTTAAGAATAAGAATCCAACCAAGGTCTAAAGACGGTGTAAGTCCATATGAAATATTATATGGCAAACCCTATCAAACTCCTTTAATCCCAGGGGACATGAGGGTAACAGGGGAAACAGATTTGAAAACATATCTGATTTCTTTAGGAAAGACCCTCGAAGCGCTCAGAAGATATATTGTGCTGACCAGACCACTTGCTCTTGATACGCCTGTACATCCATACCAGCCGGGTGACTTTGTGTATATAAGAACATGGAGTTCTGAACCACTCCAAGAAAAGTGGAAGGGACCCTTCCAGGTACTGTTGACAACTTATACCGCAGTTAAGGTAGAAGGAGTGGAGCCGTGGATTCATTATACTCGAGTAAAGAAGGCCCCGTCAGAGCAGTGGACATCTATGCAAAAAGGACCTTTAAAACTCAGACTGTGTAGAAAATTTGACAGGGAACTGGAAAGCTAAAAGAACTGGTTCTCAAAATGGAAAATTTATAAAAGGAACTAACCAGTGGCTGTTGTCAAATATATTACCCACATGGGAAAGAATAAATGTAAGGGACCACGAGTTAATTACGGACGCACTTGGGGTGATCCAAAATAACCTCTCCTTGGCTCTCAGTTGTATCCAGGCTCAATTATGGATGCAGTCGGTAGCTGCCTCAATTATAAGAGAAGGCGAAGAAGGCACTCTCCCTACTGAAATTAGGAAAATAATTTGGGACAGTGCTACTGATTTTGAGAAAGAACTCCAGTCCTGGTGGAGCCTGGTAAACTTTACTTATGATCCTGTTACAAACACAGCTACAACTTTTGTGCTCACTATATCTAATGCTACTAAATACTCAATTTATCCCATTATTGCATTAGGGATAAACCATAACGGAACTATACTCTATCCTTCCGAGCATAGAGTATGGGCCCGACAGATGAATGAAAAATGGCAAACTGTTAATCTGGAATCTTGCATTGTGCGAGAACAACAAGGATTTGTCTGTGAAGGCAATGCAATTGAGGCACAAGATATTTGTCTGGATACTGAACAAAATATTTGCCATTTTGAGGTTCATCCTAACGAAAACCCTGAAACCATACTTATATATATTGGCAAGGGCTGTGTATGCTTGAGAACTGTTTGTGATTTTTTATATGTAGATGAGGTAGTGGTAGAGATTAAAAATCATTCAAATTTTTGTGTTTGTAATTTTACTAAGATTGATGGATGTGACTTTTCTTATTCGACCCCAGTCACATCGCACCAACTTTTGCAGTCTAACTACATGTTGATTTATGAATTATTACCTATACCCATTGGAATGAATCTCACTTTAGTAAAACAGTTATTATGACGCAAGGATTTGATTGAAATTGTGGAAAAAATTAAGGAAAACGGACAGAAAACCCTAATAACTGTTCATCACAATGTGAAAGAAATACATCGAGTTTTTGAAAGAGTGCAGAGAGATGCAGAACTTAAATGGTGGGACACACTTTTCGGATGGTCGCCTACTGCTACAGGCATCCTAAATGAGTTGTGTCACCCCATTGTGATTCTCTTAACATTGGTTTTGATCAGTATGACCTTGTCAGTAATATTATATATCATAACTTGGAAAATGATGAATCGATTAACATATCTGAAAAAACAAATTACTCATGAAACTTCTCTCACTCATATGATCATTCAAGCTGTTGCAAAACAGCAAAATAAACAAACAATCCCAGAGTTTCCTCCAATACATAGAAAATAATTAGTATAGTGGAAGTATTGAAAAGGTGATGATTTCAAAACTTCCAAAGGGGGGAATTGTAACCGATGTGTTTAACTTTTTAACCATGGTGATGGGATCAAGATGAGATTATTAGCAGTAGTAGGGAATGAGAAAAACATTTTAGGCATGAGAACCTGAGAGCTTGGTGGTACCATGGAACTGAGAAACTGTGTGGTTGGTATGTACCATGGAACTGATAAACTGTGTGGTTGGCACATGAGCCAAATAATATTTCATTTTCTGTCAAAATCATGTCCTTTGAGTGAACTTTGTTCATTATAATCTCATTATAATACCAAAACACACCTCCATGCTAAAAGCTACCCACCTCCAAGGTACGACCACCCCTCACTGGGCATGCTCTCTGAATTTCTTTAAGTCTGTAGCTTTAAAAGCAAAGCGAGAAAGTTTTACACCAATCATAATGAAGTAACCATCTAACTATGTGATGTAATTGTAACCATGTGTGTATTGAGAATATAAATATGTGCATGTTCGTAGGCTAGGTATGCACGTTGGGTGGAACTATCCCCCGTGCATCCAGCGCTGCAATAAAGAATGCCTGCCTTTTAACACTACATTGGTGTTACGAGGTTTATTCCCGGATTTCGGTGACAAAGGGACCCAGTCACCTTGTCGTGGCCTTGGGATGTGCCCAATTTCGGAGCTCATCAGTCCCCTGTGGACATGATCTTTAAGGTCCCTCGTAAGCCAAACCATTCGGAGACATGACCTGTGGGTTTGCAGGGGTCCAGGCATTGCCAGAGGAGGCCAAGCCCTGTTCTTTGGAAACACCCATGGCCCAGCTTACTGTCTCCCCTTTCTCCTGGTCCTGTCAAGGACGTCCCCTGCTCTGCTCGCCAGACCCTTGCAGTCCTTCCTCCCCCTTTCTGTCCCCCGGACAGACATTGCCTTGCCTGGGCACCGCAAAACACAGAGCCTCCACAGCTCTGAGTCTGCCTAGTGAACGTCACCACAGTGGGGAGCACAAGGCCAACAAGGAGGCGAGAACTGACTTTAAAGGACGTTATGGCTCTGTGAGCTGCCAAACAGCTCGCTGTCAGATGGCGAGTGGTTGAAGTTGGGAGCCTTCGGTGTTTACCTCTCTCAAGCAGCACAGAGCAGTCGTCCAGCGTGGACTCTCCTTGCTTACTACACCACCCCCTCTAACGCTAAGCCAATCCATGACCCGTCTGCCTTTTAGAGGGTAGTTTCCACCTACCCTGGCTGCGGGAGCGACCTCTCTGTTTCTGCGCTAGCACTGAAGCACAGCTCCTGGGTCATACCGGTGGTGGTACTCCATCCTCATGAGAGGAGCAGACGCCACCACCGTGGGGTGCAGCGGGGTGCAGAGGAGCCCCTGCCTCTCCCCGCTCTTCCCCGGCCGGCACAGCCGGTGCCGTTCCCCTTCGCACCAGGAGCGAAGCTCTGCTTGGTCCCCTTGGGTGGTTTTCTCAGTGTGCTGGCGGAGAAAGAGCAGCAAGAGGCGGCTCCACCCGCAGCCGCAGCTCCCTGCCAGCTTGTCTGCTCTGGGATGGATGCCTGTTAGGGACCCGTGTACACGTGCGCCCGAGGAGGACGCCGCTAGGCATCCTGCAGAGCTCCTTTTGCTGCTCCTCTTTGGGAAAACCCACGGTTTGCTGCTGCTGCTGCCAGAGCCGTACCTCAGGAAGAGGGACGCAGGCCAGGGGATACACTAAATCGACCAGGAGAGGAGTCCCTGTGTGCCTGCTACAGCCGTGAGCCCTTTTGATCAGCAAGGCTTCTCCCAGGCGGTGCCCACCACCCCTGGCTTCTGGGTGGGTGCACCAGGCTGGGTGTAGAAGCAGCTCGCCATAAGTCCAGGAGGGCAAGGCCAAGGGGAGGACTCTTCTCAGGCAGTTTGGGCCACGAGACCTCTGGAGAGGCACAGCGCCCGAGAGGCACGGGCATTCAGCGCTGGCCTGACGCTGACCCCCCGGGGCAGGGGGAATTTTACCGCTCGTGTCCATGGGCTCAGAGTTATGCCGGCATTGCCCACGTACAGACATCTTCCCCCTGCGGTCTGAACGAGCAGGAAAACCCCAGGGCAACAGTAGTCACAGGGCTGTAAGGAAAGGGGGTCTAGATGGCTTTGGGTGGACTTAGACACTTATGCCTGCTGGCCAATGTACAGTCATGCAAAACAGCAGCGGTTGTCCTTTCCCTTTTGCCCTACGTACTCAGAGGGTCAGAGCTTTCCTGTTTTGGAACAAGGTTACGCTCGTGATTCAGGCAGAGTTGCTCCACAAAGTGGAACGTAACCGAAATGAAATGGACTGGACGCATCAAAACCAATGCATTTAATAAAATAAAACATCTGTTTTTCTTCCCTAGAAGTTGCATTAAAAACCTGTAACTATACAGTGGTTCAACACTGAGAGAAAGCTCCTTCTTCTGGGGGAACAGAGGAAATTCTCAAAGCAATGAAGCCAACTAGACAAACGTATTTGGGGGATTGGACTGAATCGGCCACGCAAGCTTTTTTTCCTTTGCTTCTCTGTTAAAAGCCTCGTAGACAGAGTCTTTGGTGACCCTTTTGGCCGGAGCTGGAACTTCCGCAATCCCAACGTGATTTTTCTTGGCTATCCTGGAACTGGTGGTGATGGTGTACGCATTGCTTCTGTAGCATTTCATGGCGGACATGCAAAAAGTCTCTTTCATCCCTCTTCTGAAGTTGGCATTGTAGATGGAGTAGATGGTTGGCTTTGAGGCTGAAGAACTGAATGAGATCCAGGTGATGGCCAGGAAAACCAAGGAGCTTGTTCTGCAGTCTGTTTCCTGCGGGTGCCACAGCTGTACCACGTAAAAAGGGAGCCAGGACAGGAGAAACACCGAGTTTAACATTAAGAACATCTTGATGGTTTTCACCTTGGTTCTTGGGACAATATTCATCGTCCTCCTGACAGTCATGCCATCGGTGCCTATTCTCCAAATGTGCACGATGACCTTCTGGTAGAAGAGCATAATGGCGATGGATGGGATCAGCAAGACCACCAAGAGGTGGATGATACTGTAGGCGGCTCCTTCCCAAGAAGTGGGGAGAAAGAAGTTGCAGTGGTCGTCGCTGTGGGAGCCATAGAAAAAGAAAGCCGGTGATGCCAATACGGCCTCAAAGAGCCAAGAGGCCAGAATCATTTTCTTGGCTTTCTCCCGGGACACTTTGAAGCTCAGGGGGTAGATGACAGTGTAGAACCGATCCACGCATATGGAGAGGAGCACGTAGATCTGGACGCCAGGGGTGAGGTACTGTACGTACCTTACCAGCTTGCACATTGCGTTCCCCAGCGGCCACCTGCCATAGGTAAACTGGAGCAGCACGAAGGGCACGCTTGCGACGCTGATGAGAAGGTCTGCGCAAGCCACGGAGACAACAAAATAGTTGGTGGTGGATTGTGTCCTCCTGCTCCTGCGGATCACTAGGCAAACGAGGGAGTTTCCAAAGATGGAAACCAGCCACAACGCTCCCAAAACCATGCTGGCTACTGCAATTTCCCCCGGCCTCAGGTCATACTGCCAGACAGTGTGGTTCCTGCTTGAGCTGGGCCCTATGGCTGACTCTGTCATCTCGTAGCCAGCTGGAGGGTTGGAGGTTTCGGGGTCGCTCCTGTTCTGCAGCAGGAGCAATAAAGTTGGGAGAAGAAAAGGACCGCTGCTGTTGTCCATGCTGTGGGCAAACACGGCCACCTCTTTTGCTCAGGCGCTGCATAGAGAGAGAGGAGAAGAGAAGAGAAGAGAAAAGGTTATCTTTAACAAGTATGTGTGAAACACCTTCCTTAGCAAAGAGAGGTGCTTGGAAGTCCTGGTGTTGGGTTTGCATGGCAAGGTTTTGGTAGCGGGGGTGGGGGTGGGGGGGCGGGGGGGGCTGCAGGGGTGGCTTCTGTGAGAAACTGCTAGAGGCTTCCCCTGTGTCTGATGAAGCCAATGCCAGCCAGCTCCAAGACAGACCCAGCCCTGGCCAAGGCCAAGCCAATCAGCGCCTCTGTGATCACATATTTAAGAAGGGAAAAACCAGTTAGAGAGCGCTTTTGCAGCCGGAGAGAGGAGTGAGAAGACGTAAGAAACTCTGCAGACACCCAGGTCAGCGCAGAAGGAGGGGGAGGAGGTGCTCCAAGCGCTGGAGCAGAGATCCCCCTGCAGCTCGTGGTGAAGACCATGGTGAAGCAGGCTGTCCCCCTGCAGCCCATGGAGGAAGGATGAGGGGGTGTAGAGATTCCACCTGCAGCCCGTGGAGGACCCCACGCCGGAGCAGGTGGAGGCACCTGAAGGAGGCTGTGGCCTGTGGGAAGCCCACGCTGGAGCAAGCTCCCGGCAGGACCTGTGGACCCGTGGGGAGAGAGAGAGAGAGGACCCCACGCTGGAGCAGGTTGGCTGGCAGGACTTGTGACCCCGAGGGGGACCCACGCTGGAGCAGTCTGCTCCTGAAGGTCTGGACCCCGTGGGAGAGACTGACGTTGGAGAAGGTCAGTGCGGGACTGTCTCCCGTGAGAGGGACTCCACTGTTGGAGCAGGGGAACGATGAGAGGAGTCCTCCCCCTGAGGATGAGGAAGCGGCAGAAACAAGGTGTGATGAAGTGACCGTAACCCCCGTTCCCCGTCCCCCTGTGCTGCTGCGGGGGGGGGCGGGCGGGGGTTGAAGCCGGGAGTGAAGCTGAGCCTGGGAAGATGGGAGGGGTGGGGAGAGGTGTTTTAAGATTGGATTTTATTTCTCATTCCTCTCCTCTGTTTTGCTGAGTAATAAATTAGACGAATTTCCTCTCTCAGTTCAGTCTGTTTTGCTCGTGACGATAATTAGTGAGTGATCTCTGCCTGTCCTTCTCTCGACCCATAAGCTTTTTGGTATACCTTTTCTCCCCTGTCTAGCGAAGGAGGGGAGTGATCGAGCGGCTCCGGTGGGCACCTGGCCCCCACCACAGTCGTATAGGTCCTACTGCAAGTAGATGACTTCCGAGAAAGGCTCAGAAAGAGACTGCGAGACTCTCTGGTAGAGGAGAGGCCATTGAGTTTCCTGCCGATTCTGATGAGTGACCTGAGTCTTTGAGGACAGGCATTTCTGTCTTCTGAGAGATACCTGTCCCTTTCAGAGGTAGAGACTGTGGTGCAGGTTCCCCAACACTGGTGACCTGCAGACTGAGTGAGCGGAATATGCCCCACTCCTCCCGGAAATGAGCTGTGCTTCCCAATGTCTGTGGAAGCTGCAAAAACCCAGACCAGCTTCTCACTCGACGTGACATCAGCCCATCCTGTAGACAGACAGAGGAGGTGCTTCTTTCACCGAGAGGTGGAATGGGGGGTAATATCTTCCACGCTCATGACGTCTGCCTCAGTAAGGATGCTAGCAGCCCCAGCCTGCTCCCATGCAGTCCTTAGTAACCTTGGTGTTACGATCCCTAATATCCCCAAATCTTGTTGTTCTGGGCGTAATTTTGGAAGACCGGCCAGGTCTGGAATTTGCGAAGACAAGGCAGCACAGCGAGAGGGCTGACTGCGGGCTGGGTGGGCGCTGCTCACCGTGAATCCTCCTCATGCCTTCCACAGTGAGGAAGTGTTCATCAAGAGCTGGCCATCGTATGCCTTTAAGAGTCTCTCCCAACCACCAAGGCTGTCCCCGCATGTCCTTGCCTCCTTAGTTCCCTGCCCCGTCAAGGGCAGCGTTTCCCTCTGTCGCCCTGAGAACCAGGTGGCACGACCCCCTCCCCACAAAACCTGCAGAAGATTTTTTTCTGCATGGCAGAGTTTTGATTTAGAAGGAAAACTCTGGAGGAAGAGGTCAACACGCAGCTGAGATGTGGGGGGATTCCCAGCAGCGGAGCCCCGGGCTGCGCCGGCTGAACTGTCACGAGGTGCGACTGGCGTCAGCTGTTGAGGAGGATCTCTGTGCGCCGGGGAGAAAACCCTGGGAGAGGGTCGACGTCCTTACCTCGGTCAGGGACCTCCCAAGCAGCAAGTCTGACCCTTCCCAGCTCACAGCAGAGCCCGTCCTGCAGCGACCCGAAGGCTGTGCAGGTCTGTGGGTGACCCACGGGGCAACTGAAGGGTTGCCCTGAGCAACTGACACCAACACACAACACGGAACCTCTGGCACAGCTGTGTCCCGGGGAAGCCCTTGCGCAGCTCTGGGAAGGGACCCAGTCACCTTGTCGTGGCCTTGGGATGTGCCCAATTTCGGAGCTCATCAGTCCCCTGTGGACATGATCTTTAAGGTCCCTCGTAAGCCAAACCATTCGGAGACATGACCTGTGGGTTTGCAGGGGTCCAGGCATTGCCAGAGGAGGCCAAGCCCTGTTCTTTGGAAACACCCATGGCCCAGCTTACTGTCTCCCCTTTCTCCTGGTCCTGTCAAGGACGTCCCCTGCTCTGCTCGCCAGACCCTTGCAGTCCTTCCTCCCCCTTTCTGTCCCCCGGACAGACATTGCCTTGCCTGGGCACCGCAAAACACAGAGCCTCCACAGCTCTGAGTCTGCCTAGTGAACGTCACCACAGTGGGGAGCACAAGGCCAACAAGGAGGCGAGAACTGACTTTAAAGGACGTTATGGCTCTGTGAGCTGCCAAACAGCTCGCTGTCAGACGGGGAGTGGTTGAAGTTGGGAGCCTTCGGTGTTTACCTCTCTCAAGCAGCACAGAGCAGTCGTCCAACGTGGACTCTCCTTGCTTACTACACCACCCCCTCTAACGCTAAGCCAATCCATGACCCGTCTGCCTTTTAGAGGGTAGTTTCCACCTACCCTGGCTGCTGGAGCGACCTCTCTGTTTCTGAGCTAGCACTGAAGCACAGCTTCTGGGTCCTACCGGTGGTGGTACTCCATCCTCATGAGAGGAGCAGACGCCACCACCGTGGGGTGCAGCGGGGTGCAGAGGAGCCCCTGCCTCTCCCCACTCTTCCCCGGCCGGCACAGCCGGTGCCGTTCCCCTTCGCACCAGGAGCGAAGCTCTGCTTGGTCCCCTTGGGTGGTTTTCTCAGTGTGCTGGCGGAGAAAGAGCAGCAAGAGGCGGCTCCACCCGCAGCCGCAGCTCCCTGCCAGCTTGTCTGCTCTGGGATGGATGCCTGTTAGGGACCCGTGTACACGTGCGCCCGAGGAGGACGCCGCTAGGCATCCTGCAGAGCTCCTTTTGCTGCTCCTCTTTGGGAAAACCCACGGTTTGCTGCTGCTGCTGCCAGAGCCGTACCTCAGGAAGAGGGACGCAGGCCAGGGGATACACTAAATCGACCAGGAGAGGAGTCCCTGTGTGCCTGCTACAGCCGTGAGCCCTTTTGATCAGCAAGGCTTCTCCCAGGCGGTGCCCACCACCCCTGGCTTCTGGGTGGGTGCACCAGGCTGGGTGTAGAAGCAGCTCGCCATAAGTCCAGGAGGGCAAGGCCAAGGGGAGGACTCTTCTCAGGCAGTTTGGGCCACGAGACCTCTGGAGAGGCACAGCGCCCGAGAGGCACGGGCATTCAGCGCTGGCCTGACGCTGACCCCCCGGGGCAGGGGGAATTTTACCGCTCGTGTCCGTGGGCTCAGAGTTATGCCGGCATTGCCCACGTACAGACATCTTCCCCCTGCGGTCTGAACGAGCAGGAAAAGCCCAGGGCAACAGTAGTCACAGGGCTGTAAGGAAAGGGAGTCTAGATGGCTTTGGGTGGACTTAGACACTTATGCCTGCTGGCCAATGTACAGTCATGCAAAACAGCAGCGGTTGTCCTTTCCCTTTTGCCCTACGTACTCAGAGGGTCAGAGCTTTCCTGTTTTGGAACAAGGTTACGCTCGTGATTCAGGCAGAGTTGCTCCACAAAGTGGAACGTAACCGAAATGAAATGGACTGGACGCATCAAAACCAATGCATTTAATAAAATAAAACATCTGTTTTTCTTCCCTAGAAGTTGCATTAAAAACCTGTAACTATACAGTGGTTCAACACTGAGAGAAAGCTCCTTCTTCTGGGGGAACAGAGGAAATTCTCAAAGCAATGAAGCCAACTAGACAAACGTATTTGGGGGATTGGACTGAATCGGCCACGCAAGCTTTTTTTCCTTTGCTTCTCTGTTAAAAGCCTCGTAGACAGAGTCTTTGGTGACCCTTTTGGCCGGAGCTGGAACTTCCGCAATCCCAACGTGATTTTTCTTGGCTATCCTGGAACTGGTGGTGATGGTGTACGCATTGCTTCTGTAGCATTTCATGGCGGACATGCAAAAAGTCTCTTTCATCCCTCTTCTGAAGTTGGCATTGTAGATGGAGTAGATGGTTGGCTTTGAGGCTGAAGAACTGAATGAGATCCAGGTGATGGCCAGGAAAACCAAGGAGCTTGTTCTGCAGTCTGTTTCCTGCGGGTGCCACAGCTGTACCACGTAAAAAGGGAGCCAGGACAGGAGAAACACCGAGTTTAACATTAAGAACATCTTGATGGTTTTCACCTTGGTTCTTGGGACAATATTCATCGTCCTCCTGACAGTCATGCCATCGGTGCCTATTCTCCAAATGTGCACGATGACCTTCTGGTAGAAGAGCATAATGGCGATGGATGGGATCAGCAAGACCACCAAGAGGTGGATGATACTGTAGGCGGCTCCTTCCCAAGAAGTGGGGAGAAAGAAGTTGCAGTGGTCGTCGCTGTGGGAGCCATAGAAAAAGAAAGCCGGTGATGCCAATACGGCCTCAAAGAGCCAAGAGGCCAGAATCATTTTCTTGGCTTTCTCCCGGGACACTTTGAAGCTCAGGGGGTAGATGACAGTGTAGAACCGATCCACGCATATGGAGAGGAGCACGTAGATCTGGACGCCAGGGGTGAGGTACTGTACGTACCTTACCAGCTTGCACATTGCGTTCCCCAGCGGCCACCTGCCATAGGTAAACTGGAGCAGCACGAAGGGCACGCTTGCGACGCTGATGAGAAGGTCTGCGCAAGCCACGGAGACAACAAAATAGTTGGTGGTGGATTGTGTCCTCCTGCTCCTGCGGATCACTAGGCAAACGAGGGAGTTTCCAAAGATGGAAACCAGCCACAACGCTCCCAAAACCATGCTGGCTACTGCAATTTCCCCCGGCCTCAGGTCATACTGCCAGACAGTGTGGTTCCTGCTTGAGCTGGGCCCTATGGCTGACTCTGTCATCTCGTAGCCAGCTGGAGGGTTGGAGGTTTCGGGGTCGCTCCTGTTCTGCAGCAGGAGCAATAAAGTTGGGAGAAGAAAAGGACCGCTGCTGTTGTCCATGCTGTGGGCAAACACGGCCACCTCTTTTGCTCAGGCGCTGCATAGAGAGAGAGGAGAAGAGAAGAGAAGAGAAAAGGTTATCTTTAACAAGTATGTGTGAAACACCTTCCTTAGCAAAGAGAGGTGCTTGGAAGTCCTGGTGTTGGGTTTGCATGGCAAGGTTTTGGTAGCGGGGGTGGGGGTGGGGGGGCGGGGGGGGCTGCAGGGGTGGCTTCTGTGAGAAACTGCTAGAGGCTTCCCCTGTGTCTGATGAAGCCAATGCCAGCCAGCTCCAAGACAGACCCAGCCCTGGCCAAGGCCAAGCCAATCAGCGCCTCTGTGATCACATATTTAAGAAGGGAAAAACCAGTTAGAGAGCGCTTTTGCAGCCGGAGAGAGGAGTGAGAAGACGTAAGAAACTCTGCAGACACCCAGGTCAGCGCAGAAGGAGGGGGAGGAGGTGCTCCAGGCGCTGGAGCAGAGATCCCCGTGCAGCTTGTGATGAAGACCATGGTGAAGCAGGCTGTCCCCCTGCAGCCCATGGAGGAAGGATGAGGGGGTGTAGAGATTCCACCTGCAGCCCGTGGAGGACCCCACGCCGGAGCAGGTGGAGGCACCTGAAGGAGGCTGTGGCCTGTGGGAAGCCCACGCTGGAGCAAGCTCCCGGCAGGACCTGTGGACCCGTGGGGAGAGAGAGAGAGAGGACCCCACGCTGGAGCAGGTTGGCTGGCAGGACTTGTGCCCCCGAGGGGGACCCACGCTGGAGCAGTCTGCTCCTGAAGGTCTGGACCCCGTGGGAGAGACTGACGTTGGAGAAGGTCATGCGGGACTGTCTCCCGTGAGAGGGACTCCATGTTGGAGCAGGGGAACGATGAGAGGAGTCCTCCCCCTGAGGATGAGGAAGCGGCAGAAACAAGGTGTGATGAAGTGACCGTAACCCCCGTTCCCCGTCCCCCTGTGCTGCTGCGGGGGGGGGCGGGCGGGGGTTGAAGCCGGGAGTGAAGCTGAGCCTGGGAAGATGGGAGGGGTGGGGAGAGGTGTTTTAAGATTGGATTTTATTTCTCATTCCTCTCCTCTGTTTTGCTGAGTAATAAATTAGACGAATTTCCTCTCTCAGTTCAGTCTGTTTTGCTCGTGACGATAATTAGTGAGTGATCTCTGCCTGTCCTTCTCTCGACCCATAAGCTTTTTGGTATACCTTTTCTCCCCTGTCTAGCGAAGGAGGGGAGTGATCGAGCGGCTCCGGTGGGCACCTGGCCCCCACCACAGTCGTATAGGTCCTACTGCAAGTAGATGACTTCCGAGAAAGGCTCAGAAAGAGACTGCGAGACTCTCTGGTAGAGGAGAGGCCATTGAGTTTCCTGCCGATTCTGATGAGTGACCTGAGTCTTTGAGGACAGGCATTTCTGTCTTCTGAGAGATACCTGTCCCTTTCAGAGGTAGAGACTGTGGTGCAGGTTCCCCAACACTGGTGACCTGCAGACTGAGTGAGCGGAATATGCCCCACTCCTCCCGGAAATGAGCTGTGCTTCCCAATGTCTGTGGAAGCTGCAAAAACCCAGACCAGCTTCTCACTCGACGTGACATCAGCCCATCCTGTAGACAGACAGAGGAGGTGCTTCTTTCACCGAGAGGTGGAATGGGGGGTAATATCTTCCACGCTCATGACGTCTGCCTCAGTAAGGATGCTAGCAGCCCCAGCCTGCTCCCATGCAGTCCTTAGTAACCTTGGTGTTACGATCCCTAATATCCCCGAATCTTGTTGTTCTGGGCGTAATTTTGGAAGACCGGCCAGGTCTGGAATTTGTGAAGACAAGGCAGCACAGCGAGAGGGCTGACTGCGGGCTGGGTGGGCGCTGCTCACCGTGAATCCTCCTCATGCCTTCCACAGTGAGGAAGTGTTCATCAAGAGCTGGCCATCGTATGCCTTTAAGAGTCTCTCCCAACCACCAAGGCTGTCCCCGCATGTCCTTGCCTCCTTAGTTCCCTGCCCCGTCAAGGGCAGCGTTTCCCTCTGTCGCCCTGAGAACCAGGTGGCACGACCCCCTCCCCACAAAACCTGCAGAAGATTTTCTTTCTGCATGGCAGAGTTTTGATTTAGAAGGAAAACTCTGGAGGAAGAGGTCAATGGCCCCACGCAGCTGAGATGTGGGGGGATTCCCAGCAGCGGAGCCCCGGGCTGCGCCGGCTGAACTGTCACGAGGTGCGACTGGCGTCAGCTGTTGAGGAGGATCTCTGTGCGCCGGGGAGAAAACCCTGGGAGAGGGTCGACGTCCTTACCTCGGTCAGGGACCTCCCAAGCAGCAAGTCTGACCCTTCCCAGCTCACAGCAGAGCCCGTCCTGCAGCGACCCGAAGGCTGTGCAGGTCTGTGGGTGACCCACGGGGCAACTGAAGGGTTGCCCTGAGCAACTGACACCAACACACAACACGGAACCTCTGGCACAGCTGTGTCCCGGGGAAGCCCTTGCGCAGCTCTGGGAAGGGACCCAGTCACCTTGTCGTGGCCTTGGGATGTGCCCAATTTCGGAGCTCATCAGTCCCCTGTGGACATGATCTTTAAGGTCCCTCGTAAGCCAAACCATTCGGAGACATGACCTGTGGGTTTGCAGGGGTCCAGGCATTGCCAGAGGAGGCCAAGCCCTGTTCTTTGGAAACACCCATGGCCCAGCTTACTGTCTCCCCTTTCTCCTGGTCCTGTCAAGGACGTCCCCTGCTCTGCTCGCCAGACCCTTGCAGTCCTTCCTCCCCCTTTCTGTCCCCCGGACAGACATTGCCTTGCCTGGGCACCGCAAAACACAGAGCCTCCACAGCTCTGAGTCTGCCTAGTGAACGTCACCACAGTGGGGAGCACAAGGCCAACAAGGAGGCGAGAACTGACTTTAAAGGACGTTATGGCTCTGTGAGCTGCCAAACAGCTCGCTGTCAGATGGCGAGTGGTTGAAGTTGGGAGCCTTCGGTGTTTACCTCTCTCAAGCAGCACAGAGCAGTCGTCCAACGTGGACTCTCCTTGCTTACTACACCACCCCCTCTAACGCTAAGCCAATCCATGACCCGTCTGCCTTTTAGAGGGTAGTTTCCACCTACCCTGGCTGCAGGAGCGACCTCTCTGTTTCTCAGCTAGCACTGAAGCACAGCTTCTGGGTCCTACCGGTGGTGGTACTCCATCCTCATGAGAGGAGCAGACGCCACCGCCGTGGGGTGCAGCGGGGTGCAGGGGAGCCCCTGCCTCTCCCCCCTCTTCCCCGGCCGGCACAGCCGGTGCCGTTCCCCTTCGCACCAGGAGCGAAGCTCTGCTTGGTCCCCTTGGGTGGTTTTCTCAGTGTGCTGGCGGAGAAAGAGCAGCAGGAGGCGGCTCCACCCGCAGCCGCAGCTCCCTGCCAGCTTGTCTGCTCTGGGATGGATGCCTGTTAGGGACCCGTGTACACGTGCGCCCGAGGAGGACGCCGCTAGGCATCCTGCAGAGCTCCTTTTGCTGCTCCTCTTTGGGAAAACCCACGGTTTGCTGCTGCTGCTGCCAGAGCCGTACCTCAGGAAGAGGGACGCAGGCCAGGGGATACACTAAATCGACCAGGAGAGGAGTCCCTGTGTGCCTGCTACAGCCGTGAGCCCTTTTGATCAGCAAGGCTTCTCCCAGGCGGTGCCCACCACCCCTGGCTTCTGGGTGGGTGCACCAGGCTGGGTGTAGAAGCAGCTCGCCATAAGTCCAGGAGGGCAAGGCCAAGGGGAGGACTCTTCTCAGGCAGTTTGGGCCACGAGACCTCTGGAGAGGCACAGCGCCCGAGAGGCACGGGCATTCAGCGCTGGCCTGACGCTGACCCCCCGGGGCAGGGGGAATTTTACCGCTCGTGTCCGTGGGCTCAGAGTTATGCCGGCATTGCCCACGTACAGACATCTTCCCCCTGCGGTCTGAACGAGCAGGAAAAGCCCAGGGCAACAGTAGTCACAGGGCTGTAAGGAAAGGGAGTCTAGATGGCTTTGGGTGGACTTAGACACTTATGCCTGCTGGCCAATGTACAGTCATGCAAAACAGCAGCGGTTGTCCTTTCCCTTTTGCCCTACGTACTCAGAGGGTCAGAGCTTTCCTGTTTTGGAACAAGGTTACGCTCGTGATTCAGGCAGAGTTGCTCCACAAAGTGGAACGTAACCGAAATGAAATGGACTGGACGCATCAAAACCAATGCATTTAATAAAATAAAACATCTGTTTTTCTTCCCTAGAAGTTGCATTAAAAACCTGTAACTATACAGTGGTTCAACACTGAGAGAAAGCTCCTTCTTCTGGGGGAACAGAGGAAATTCTCAAAGCAATGAAGCCAACTAGACAAACGTATTTGGGGGATTGGACTGAATCGGCCACGCAAGCTTTTTTTCCTTTGCTTCTCTGTTAAAAGCCTCGTAGACAGAGTCTTTGGTGACCCTTTTGGCCGGAGCTGGAACTTCCGCAATCCCAACGTGATTTTTCTTGGCTATCCTGGAACTGGTGGTGATGGTGTACGCATTGCTTCTGTAGCATTTCATGGCGGACATGCAAAAAGTCTCTTTCATCCCTCTTCTGAAGTTGGCATTGTAGATGGAGTAGATGGTTGGCTTTGAGGCTGAAGAACTGAATGAGATCCAGGTGATGGCCAGGAAAACCAAGGAGCTTGTTCTGCAGTCTGTTTCCTGCGGGTGCCACAGCTGTACCACGTAAAAAGGGAGCCAGGACAGGAGAAACACCGAGTTTAACATTAAGAACATCTTGATGGTTTTCACCTTGGTTCTTGGGACAATATTCATCGTCCTCCTGACAGTCATGCCATCGGTGCCTATTCTCCAAATGTGCACGATGACCTTCTGGTAGAAGAGCATAATGGCGATGGATGGGATCAGCAAGACCACCAAGAGGTGGATGATACTGTAGGCGGCTCCTTCCCAAGAAGTGGGGAGAAAGAAGTTGCAGTGGTCGTCGCTGTGGGAGCCATAGAAAAAGAAAGCCGGTGATGCCAATACGGCCTCAAAGAGCCAAGAGGCCAGAATCATTTTCTTGGCTTTCTCCCGGGACACTTTGAAGCTCAGGGGGTAGATGACAGTGTAGAACCGATCCACGCATATGGAGAGGAGCACGTAGATCTGGACGCCAGGGGTGAGGTACTGTACGTACCTTACCAGCTTGCACATTGCGTTCCCCAGCGGCCACCTGCCATAGGTAAACTGGAGCAGCACGAAGGGCACGCTTGCGACGCTGATGAGAAGGTCTGCGCAAGCCACGGAGACAACAAAATAGTTGGTGGTGGATTGTGTCCTCCTGCTCCTGCGGATCACTAGGCAAACGAGGGAGTTTCCAAAGATGGAAACCAGCCACAACGCTCCCAAAACCATGCTGGCTACTGCAATTTCCCCCGGCCTCAGGTCATACTGCCAGACAGTGTGGTTCCTGCTTGAGCTGGGCCCTATGGCTGACTCTGTCATCTCGTAGCCAGCTGGAGGGTTGGAGGTTTCGGGGTCGCTCCTGTTCTGCAGCAGGAGCAATAAAGTTGGGAGAAGAAAAGGACCGCTGCTGTTGTCCATGCTGTGGGCAAACATGGCCACCTCTTTTGCTCAGGCGCTGCATAGAGAGGGAAGAGAAGAGAAGAGAAGAGAAGAGAAGAGAAGAGAAGAGAAGGTAAAAGGTTATCTTTAACAAGTATGTGTGAAAAACCTATCTTACCCAAAATATCTAATTTTAATTCCCTCAGCTTGACATACATCTGTCCTGTAGACAGAGAAAGGAGATGTCTCTTATACTGAAAGGTGGAAATGGAAGTAATATCTTCCACGATCATAACATCTTCCTCGATAACAATACTAGCAGTCAAACCCTGCTCCCATCTAGTCATTAGTAATAGTGGTGTAACTGGAGAGTAGTTAATTTTGGGGGTCCTCGGTGTTTACCTTTCTAAAGCAGCACAGTGCAGTTGTCCAGTGTGGACTCTCACTGCTGACTATAAACGCACCCCTAATCCTTAGACAATCAATAATCCATCTACCTTTTAGATGGCACTTGTCACCTGCCAGGATGCTCAAGTGATCTCTGTATTTGTGACCTAGCAGTGAAATAAAGCTTCTGGGGTCAAACTGTACGTGGTCCTTTTTGGTAGGTATGGTACACACCATGGTATGTGATAGCTATGACCTACTGTTTTAAGGAAGAGTGAGACAAGAATGGATGTAGTGCTAGACAGAGGTTCCAGTCCTGGGTTTATCAAGATGGTTGTGTTCTTTCTAGGCTATCACAGGGAGAAAATGGAAAAATACTTAATTTTATTGCCTGTGCATTTACAAACACCATGCTGGACGCTGATGCTCCAAAAAGTGTCATTTCAGTCATGGTGTTTACATTCAAAGCATCTTATTCATTAGTAATAGAAAATCTTTTTTTTGGGGGTATAGTATATGAATGCTAAACTCCAGAGTCTTGATACTGTGCAAGATAAATCAGTATTCACTTAATGACCAGAAGATCAAAAAGTTCATCCCAGAAACCAAGTGGACATGTTCAAAAAGCCAGCAACATCATCAGCTTTCCAAGGGATCCAATTCCCAGCTTTGCTTTCTGACGGTTTTTTTCAGTGTTTTGCTGATGCTTTTTGTTCTGCCTACTCTAGCTCTGCATCTACCACCAATTACTTTCTACTTGTCTGCCCACTCAGAGCAGAGCCTGTATGCACAAAGCCACTGTGTGAATTTGGGATCTTGCTCGTTGTGTTTTTTTGCATGTCATCTTCAATGATGCAATGCAAAAAAAATAGTCACATGTAGAAGAGGAAAAGATGTACTAATTGCTTGATGTGGTTAGGAAGACTTTTTTTCCTCTAGCTTTTTAGACCCTGTATTCATTAGCTGTGCTCAGTATAACATTGTGTGTTTCCCATGAACAGGCTTGATGTACAATCAGCTGCACAGCACAGGCATAAATTTAGCGTGCTTGAAAATGCAGGCTGTGTTTGAGAGCAGTGCAGCGCAGGCGCATGGACACAGCCAGTCTGCGTAGCCGCAGTTGGGCTGCCACAGCACCCCACTGTGCCTCTCCTCCACCCTTCACATCGTGCCTGGTCACTGACTCTGCATCATTGGAAAGTGGGTTGACGCGTGAGTCACCAACACTGCTCCCAAAGCAACTGACCTTATTTAGCAGCTTTTGCATGCAGGTGGTGTCCAGGAGCTGGTAACATGACTCAGGTTAAGCTGGACTTGTAGCCAAGTTCCCCAGGTCAAGAAAGACACGAACTACTGGAAAGAGTCCAGCCAAGGGCTACAGAGACGATGAGGGGACTGGAGCATCTCTCATATGAGGGAAGGCTGAGAGAGCTGGGTCTGTTTAGCCTGGAGGAGAGAACACTGGCAGGGGATCTTATCAATACTTATAAATATCTAAAGGGCAGGTGTCAAGAGGATGGGGCCAGACTGTTTTCAGTGGTGCCCAGACTGTTTTCAGTGGTGCCCAGCCACAGGACAAGAGGCAACGGGCACAAACTGGAGCACAGGAAGTTCCATCTCAATATGAGGAAAAACTTATTCACTTTGAGGGTGACAGAGCACTGGAACAGGCTGCCCAGAGAGGTTATGGAGTCTCCTTCTCTGGAGATTTTCAAAACCTGCCTGGACGCGATCCTATGCAACCTGCTCTAGGTGAACCTCCTTCAGCAGGGGGGTTGGACTAGATGATCTCCAGAAGTCCCTTCCAACCCCTACCATTCTGTGATTCTGTGATTCTGAAGCAGTTTCAGGCTAGTAACAACTAGGTTTGTAGTGGGGCGTGTTAAAACAGGAGTTTTGCATGGCACCATCCTGTCAAAATAACACTCAGAGACATCAGTAGTGAGACCCAGACGTGGGTGTTGTGGTGGTTGCCTTGCCAACTGCCTGCAAGGGGCACCGTCTGCAGATGATACTCTGCCCCTGCTCCCGTCTTCTGCCGGAGGGCTGTGCAGTACTGCCCAGCTTGGCCTTTGCTTTCCCATCATTCTTAGCTGCCTTCCCTCATCGTTTTCTTAGTAGCTTTGCCTGGCAGATGATTCCTGGTTTCTCAAACAGCTCCTGTTTGCCTTTTGCACCCCTGGAGATATCCTGCTGTCATCAGCTGTAAGCAGGGTATTTGGGTTGCCGTCTCTGGCAGAATGGCAGGATGCATTGACCGTACAACCCGCTAAATTACATGTTAGAATTATCTGTAATAGAATAATACATGTGGAGCTATTAACTAGATAGACAAGAAGATTATGGGCTAATTTTCTTCCTTAATTTCCCTTCTTGCCACGCAGAAGTATGTACTATTTAAAAATAGCCACATGCACAAATTAAGCTCAGCAGAAGAATAACCAGATGAAATTTCTTGGCCGATATTGAGGAGTAGCGGAAGTCAGGTACAAGAATGAAACGACCTTCCTAAGGCTTTAAAATAT
This sequence comes from Balearica regulorum gibbericeps, assembly GCF_011004875.1. Lineage (NCBI taxonomy): Eukaryota > Metazoa > Chordata > Aves > Gruiformes > Gruidae > Balearica > Balearica regulorum. Next base: position 80,160,731 of record NC_046184.1, read on the forward strand.
GCAGACTTGCTGACATTGTTCTCATGATATTTCTCCTGGTGAGCCTGTCTTTTCAGACCTGAGCCATTTAGTTATACAGGTGAATAAACCCAAAAATAGTTACATGGTTGTAGCACTCAAATAGTACTTTTTTTCCGTTGCATTTTGCCTAAAAGTCAGCCCAACCGCTGTTTACCGGAGAAACCAGCAAACATAGAACCATAGAATCACTTAGGTTGGAAAAGAACCTTAAGATCACTATCAAGTGCACCCTCAGCAAGTTTGCCAACGACACCAAGTTGTGTGGTGTGGTCGACACACTGGAGGGAAGGGATGCCATCCAGAGGGACCTTGACAGGCTGGAGAGGTGGGCCCGTGTGAACTGCATGAATTTAAACAAGGCCAAGTGCAAGGTCCTGCACGTGGGTCAGCGCAATCCCAAGCACAACTATAGGCTGGGTGAGGAATGGATTGAAAGCAGCGCCGAGGAGAAGGACTTGGGGGTGTTGGTGGATGAAAAGCTCAACATGAGCTGGCAGTGTGCGCTTGCAGCCCAGAAAGCCAACCGTGTCCTGGACTGCATCAAAAGAGGTGTGACCAGCAGGTCGAGGGAGGTGATCCTGCCCCTCTGCTCTGGTGAGACCCCACCTGGAGTACTGCATCCAGCTCTGGGGTCCCCAATACAAGAAGGACATGGAGCTGTTGGAGCGAGTCCAGAGGAGGGCCACGAAGCTGATCAGAGGGCTGGACCACCTCTCCTATGAAGACAGGCTGAGAGAGTTGGGCTTGTTCAGCCTGCAGAAGAGAAGGCTCCGGGGAGACCTTATAGCAGCCTTCCAGTATCTGAAGGGGGCCTACAGAAAGGCTGGAGAGGGACTGTTTACAAGGGCAGGTACTGATAGGACAAGAGGTAATGGCTTTAAACGGAAAGAGGGTAGATTTAGATTAGATATTAGGAAGAAATTCTTCACTGTGAGGGTGGTGAGGCACTGGAACAGGTTGCCCAGAGAGGTTGTGGCTGCCCCCTCCCTGGAAGTGTTCAAGGCCAGGCTCGATGGGGCTTTGGGCAACCTGGTCTAGTGGAGGGTGTCCCTGCCCATGGCAGGGGGGTTGGAATTAGATGATCTTTGAGGTCACTTCCAATCCAAACCATTCTATGATTCTATGATCATCGAGTCCAACCATAAACCTAACACTGCCAAGTCCACCACTAAACGACGTCCCTAAGTGCCACATCTGCATGTCTTTTAAATACCTCCAGGGATGGTAAAACAGAAAGGCACTAAACACAGGTGAAAGTAATACTATATTTTGTCATTCTTTCTTGATTGGAAAAATCCAAAGTCATTTGGCACGCTGCCCACAAGATCCAGGTGAAAATATAAGTGCAATAATAGGGACTTTAACTACCCAGAGCACAGGATTGCTCTGGTTGAACAGCAATTACTTGTTTTATTTTTTTAAAAAGTAAATGATTAACCAATGTGCTCTGAGATTCCTGCATTCCTAATGATAGATAACTTTTCCTTCTAATAAACCAGAAGCTGATTTCCTTTTATATTGAAGGTTCTCTATTCAACTCTGTTTTTCCTAGGTGGCACTCAGATCAGAATTGTGCCTTGATTTAGCACTAACAACCTTAGTTGTCTATAGCCCAGCATATCTCTTTCTTCTGTGGGCAAGTCTGTTTTTTATAGTGGAGACTTAAACTTCTGCGGTATGAGCATGAAAAGCTCAGCATACACACTGCTCTGTATGGGTCTGGGATGGAATAACTACAGATTCTGTATTTTGCTACATTATGAATCTCCAATTCCCATGTCCCCATTTGCTGCATCATTTACTGAAATATGATTTAAGTGTTAGTGAACTGTAAAACTTGCAAATATGACATCCATAAGAAAACAGTGATGAGCTCTTTAGTCTCCCTCTGCCTTGCAGGTCAATAAGCAGGTATTAGAAACACAAGAATTAAAATTTATGTATAGCAAATATGTGAGGCCAAATTAGATTTTTATTTAACAAAAATGCTTTTGTTTGATTTTCCCTTTAAACCTATATAACACTGAGCTGAGTGAAAGGACACTTTCTAGTAATCGTGAGTCTCCACGGATGCAGCAGTGTCAAAAATCTCACTTTTTTCTTTTGAACATTTTAGAGTGGAAATCCTTTTAGAACTAGGTATAAAGACTTCCTGTATTTCTGTTTAAAACCCTAAATTTTTTGCATTTGCTTGGGAAAAAAAAGGGCATGTGAAATGACCCATAATCATCAAAGAGGGATTTCCTGGTGCCACAGTATACTATTACTATTTAATTTGCAGTTTGAAGGCCCAAACACACCATTTTCAGGGTTATCCCTTTGGATTGATAGCAAAGGAAACATATTCTTGCTAACTCTCCAAAATAGATCTGTTACTTAGAGAAGTATTTGAGCCACAAGAACTTCATAAAATCACTACCACGTCTACTTTGCTGTTGCATAAAGCCCATATGGCATAGTTACTATGTGTTTGCATGTTTACTGTCCTGTCTAGAAATGTAGTGTCCATTGCAATTTGGAGGAGTAAAAACCTAATGAGATTTGCAAAGGAATGTAATAAATAGCTTTTTTAGTGTTTAATCAAAAGAATAAACTTTTTTTCCCCAACCACTGTTTCTCAGGATTAAAAAGGTAGCTAAAGAAACAGGTCATTGTACATTGCTTAACCTAGCACTAGCAGAAGGGCTTTTTTATTCAACAATTTTACTTCTCTGCATTATAACTGTGAAAGAGTAGGCAAGTTCTGGCCCAGCAAATTATTTCAAAAGCATTAATCTGGTCATTTACTCCATGAACTTCCCTCTCTGAAGAGTATTTCAGGAATAGCTGCCAGACTGGAAGTGGAATGCTTCATCTAACTGAGTTTAATCAACATTAGAGGTGGGAGTAAATTGAATCAGAATGGGGGGTGACTTTTGTCTGGATGTAAGATGCTAGAACGTGACATTCATCCCTGCCTAAATTCAAATTAACTACCCTGTGCGTGCATTGTCTCAATGTAATAATCCTTTTATAGAAGAGCACAGATTCTTTTAACCTCTCTCTGTTTCTTGCTATGCAGTGATGTCTGTGTGCATATTGAGGCCATTTAGTACTTCTGCTTCCAGTGGAGGAATGCGGATACACATGCTTTTGTAAGCACACAGATTCCCTGCCAGTTCTTTTCTCTGGTCTAGTGCTCATAAAAATGCTCAAGCATTGGCCCTGTTCCTCTTATGAAGGCTTTTCTATTCTCCGTGTGGCTTTTCTGAGGAAAGCCTGAAAATCTCTTGAGGTGAAGTGTGTTCTTCCTCACTCTCTGCATTCCAGTGCATGGGGATAGAAAACATCTGCCCCTCTTTTATCAGGACAATAAAATGTTTTGAATGCAACAAAACTTTTGAGATCCATACCCATATATGATACGTTACTGCCTGCTCCCTGGCTCTACCCAGCTGGTGGAGATTCCTGTTCTGCAGCATGGGTAGCTAACGATGACATGACTATAACTGTGGATAGGCTGTTTCATGGATGAAGTTTTCAGTGCCAGTGTGGTCTCAGCTCAACTTACGGTAAAAGCTTCTGAACTGAACTGATGATATAAGTCGATATATGTTACTGCATCTCATATCAGCATCTGAGAGCCTAGCCTGTGTTGCAGGGTGAGATCATGGGAGCAGGAAATAGGAATAGAATCAAACACAAGAGGGAAATGTTCTTAATTTCCAGCACATTTAAAGAATATATGTTATACTCAGCTACTGCACAAGCATGAATCTAAACAAGATTTTTCTGCTGTGTGCTTGAGGAAAGTAAGGACAGCTAGACAGTTTCTTTGCCATCAACCTTCATTGACTCTTAACGTTCTTTCCTGACTGTTTTAACAAGGTATTAAAACTGAGAACAAGGATTTAATACTGCAACATTTGCTGGGATTTGGGCCAGTTTATGTTTCTTGTACTGGTTGCCTCAGGAAGAATAATTTTTTGGCTTCATCCTTTTGACTGAGCATAGTAAGTGGTGAGCCATACAGTCATTAACTAGACCAAGAACAGGGTCCATCTATTGCTTCTGGGTCTATCAGCTCACATCTGGAGTAACTCTGACTGTAGCACTGGGTCTGAGGCCTGGCCCAGGGCAAATCCATGGGGCATGATTTTGATGAACATTCAGGGGTCAAAACTATACATAAGTCACAAGTTACTGCATATTGGCTGAGTCTCCTTAAAAGAAGGTGCCATCTTTTGAAGGTCATTGGGGTGTTAAAGGCTCTGGGAGAAATGGCTTTTTCATGCCTTTGAAGTCAATTAATTTTTCTCATGCATTTACCGTGGGTTAAGACTGACATGTAGGCAGTCACTGTAGATCTATTAAGCTGAGTTGAGTTGCTAAGACCTAGTAGCTTATTCATGCATCTAAACCCTAAGAGTGCTTTTATTCTGTGTTGGTGGTGGGAAGGAGCCCTTACAGTAACTGCAGATTCCACTTACACCCAACATCATGCTCTGATTCACAGACAGATACTGGTAAAATATGAGCCAGATTTGTGCTCACTACTACCCAGATAGACACCCTCACCTCATCAGCATCTGCGGAGTGAGGGAACAAGTGTAACTCCCTTCAACCAGGGCTATACTTAAGCACACATGGAGTTTGCAACCCTCAGATCTGTAGAGAGGATGACCTTTCTGAAGAGGTAGTCAGGGTCACCTACAGTGAGAAATTAATCCTCCAGTGGCTGTGGGGTAGAGTCATCCATAAGGCCCAGGGAGGACACAGCTTTCCTTCCACAGACCTGGGCTGTGGCATATGAATTGTTGAGTTTGCCATGACCTTCTGACAGCCTGAGTCATCCATCCGTCTTCTCTGGTCTCTCCCATGGCCTGGTCTGGCTAATCACAGGAGACATACACAGCACAATGCTCTGGCTACTACCTCATGAGCATAATGAGTGCAACACACTGTTTACAAACAGGTATGCAGTGGTTATAAGTCTCCTTTTATAGATGTAACTCTTCTTCCCCAAAGGAAAGACCCACAGAGTTTTAAGTGTCTCAGAGCTTTACTCTGTCCTCCTACTGCTGAGACTAGTAGGCAAAACTCTGGATTAGCACTGATCTAAAAATGATGGCAGAACCCAGATCTGTGCCCAGTGTGACTGTGGGGACATGAAAAAGTGGGAGCAAGGAGAAGAGGGACAGACCTCATCTCCTACTCTGCTGTCAAAATAGGTTCCACCTACTGGAGTTGTCCAAGAAGAGTGTGGAGAAGCTTGAAATATACCTTTGCAGGCTGCTTGCTTTCCTTAATGGGGATTGAGTCTGTCCTGGGGCATGGCTAGGCTGGACCCTTTCCTCATTCAGAGGTAAAAAAATAGACGCCCTCTCCCACACGCTTACATTGATTTTTGGCAACACCAGGCCCTGCCCACAACACAGCACACTCTTCTGCTTGATGTGAGGAACGCAGTGCTTACCAGGGCTGGTTTGCCATGGTGGGTGTTGACAGATAAGCTCTGGTGAATCTCACACTTGGCTGATTTCTCTGCCCATCTCTTGGAAATTCTCACCCTCTCCCCACCAAGTGTCCTCTCCTCCGCAGGGAAAACGTGCCAGCAGCTTCAGTGAGGACTCTGGCAGCTTAGCTCACCCTTCCACTAGCAGTGAGCACAAGTTGTCCTCCTAGCAGAACCCTTAGGGTTGGTGGGGGTTTTTTTTTGTTGCTTTTATATGAAAAGGTGATATAGAAATGAATTCTTGATAGTAAATCTTGTAGAAGCTGCTTTCTCAGTACACAAGAAGTTCATATGGTAACAGGATTTTTTTGCACTAGGATGTGAGAATTCCTGTTGTATGGCTCTTGATGCTTTTCAGTAAGGTGGATCTAGTGCTCACAGTATACAGGTCACCTGTACCAAACATACTGACAGAGAGTGGAGTGACACTCGTGGCTAAAAATCACGCCAGGGAGAGAGTTGTCAGAGCTCAGAAGATGCTTCCAGGAGGACCAAACTGATAGGAATAAGAGGAGGAGACCTGAATGAGCAGTAGGAGAATGTTCCCATGGGCCTCCATCAGACAATATGGCCATTAGTGAGAGCATCTCATAGTCTTCCTACCCTAACTTTGCTGGAGAAACTGGGAGGGCTGAAGGCCATGCAAAGCCCATAGTTAAGTCAGAAATGCCTGATGCAGAGGTGATTGTTGGAAGGGATGTCTGACCTGAGCTAGGCTCAGGGAGGACAACAGCAGAACAGAGGAAGCCACTGAGGAAAGATACTGGCCTGCTGATACCCCCTGAACTGGATATGTCATCTTGGGCAGGGTGCCTGTCAGAGGGAAAGTCTAGGGAATGATGGAAGCTGCTGGAATGGAGAAATCCCCAACACACAAGTGCTGCATCATGTTTCAGTGTCGGGAGAGCTGTGTTTGTGGTGGGGAGGGGGAGCAGACTCTACCTGAGGATGTTAGAGGTTATTCTGCATTGTCTGATTGAAATTACTCTCTAAATTGTTAAACACCTGAGGGAGGATGCCTAGTGGGGCTGCAAAGGAAAACGCAGATGGAGATTATATGGTGTGACCCAGATGTGTGAATTGCAGTGCACAGCTTTGCAAACAGAGGCTTCACAGGAGAACTGCAGGGGAGTAAGAGTCTGCAAGCTCTTACTTTAAGCTAAGGAGCAGAGCTCCCCAAACTTGTCTAAGGTATAGACATTCCTCCCCTTATTGACTCATCTGAGACCAGGATGTTTAAAATAATCTCATAAGTCAAGCTACCAAAAATCCATATTTAGACACCCAAATAAAGATTAGCTTTTAAGGATGCCTCTGGATTGGCATCCAATTTTTCTGCAAATCAAGCCACTTGTTTAAGTGATTAACAGTGGCTTTAACAACAAATCTTCAAGAACCACATTTGAAAATCTTTGCCAGAAAGAATTGGCTATGAATCCTGCCTCATACACACAAATGGCCTTTTGAAAGCAGAAGGCAGTTTTACTTCTCCATTACTCTGTGGAGCAAACATACTGTTTGACATGCTGGAAGCCAGCTGGATAACTGAAAAATATTTCTCTGCATTCTTAGAGAGTATGTGCCTAAATAAGCAAAAAACAGAATAGCCTTCTTGCCTCTGCTGGCTACAGATAAGCAAAGATTACTATGCCTGTGTTATTCCCTTAAGTAGCTGCATCCAGGCACCCACACAGAAAAAGGGAGACAACATTTTCAGAAAGGATGATTTCAAATTAATGACTGAAAAATACAAAAGCAGCTGTTTTAGTGCAATAACATGAGGAAGGAAGAAATTGTTTGAATGTATCTAGAGAGAAAAAAAAAAAACCAACAGATGGGCAGATTGGTCTGCTCCATCTCAGTAAAAGTAATTTTCTGCTTTCATCGAACTCATCATGTCAGGAGATTGTTTTAAGACAAATACATAGCATAATTTAAAAATAATTAATATAGATAGACAGCATGTAGATGTGTGCAGAAAATATGGATAGTTATCCTGCAGTAATTCTACACACCTCTCTGCTTTCAGCAGAATCAGCTTAAAATTCAAGCCCCGCAGAGCATTGGCTTCTGAGGAATGAGTCCTCCTTGATAAAACCCAAGGATTTTAAATGCACGTAAGTAACTACACAGAAGATAATTTACTGGAAAAGATCATGTTGCTTGTCTCTGCAAAGAGAACTATCCCCTTAGCCACCGCACCGCTGAGCACAGCACCTATCCATCCACATACCTGTTTCACAGCATAATCCCAGAGGTGCCGGTCTCGTCCTTCCTCTGCTTGTAATCCCGAGTGAAGGCACCCCTGGGAAGGCGGCAACCATACTGGAAACCACGTAGTATAATCACATCTGTAGCTACCTCTGCCCGGATATTTGTAAATCTGCTTGAGGGGGCAGGGACGGGGTATTCTACCCCTTTTGTTTGACGGAGGAAAAAAAAATGACGTTTCGCAGGGCTGGCCGGCTGCTGCCACCAGTTTCTTTCTGTATCATGTGGGATGCGGATCATGTGGCTGTCCCTCCCCAAGACCCAGCCGCCCCGGGCCCTCCTCTTCCCCCTTCCCCCCCCCTCCCCGCGCCCTGCGGGATGTCCGCCCCCCTCCCCGTCGGGGCTCGGCGGCTCGGGGCCCGTCAGCACCACGGACAGCGGCGGCCGCCCGCGCCCCGGAGCCCCGACGGGGCGGGCACCGGGCTGCCCCCCTCCACTCCCCCCAGCTTCGGGGGCTCCCCCCGCTCCGCCCCGGCCCGAGGTAAAGCCCCGGAGGGGGGGGGGGGGGGCGGGCAGAGGAGGGCAGCCCCGGGGGCAGTGCCGCCCCTCGGCCTGCTGCGGGGTTTGGCTGCCGGCGCTGACGTCCCGGTTGCTATGGCGAGGTGCGGCTGCTAAAGAGGATGCTTTTCTTCCACCATGGTCGCCATGGGACCCCGCCAATTGAAAGGAACGGCGCGAATGAATAAGGAGAAGGAGGTGGGGAGAATATTCAATTAGCTTCCTCTGGGAATTTGTGTTCTCTTTTTTTTTTTTTTTTTTTTTTTAATTCCCATGTACATATTGAAACTCGCTAAGAAAAAAAGAGAAATCAGACTGTCTGCTCCCTCCATTTAGCATTGGGCACCTTTTTAAAAAAAAATTTTATGGGGAATGGCACTGACACCATGTCCTTACGTTCTCTGCCACGTATATTTTATTAAGCAAGGCAAAGTAATAACAACCCTCCCCAAATCTCAATGAGCAGTGTCCCACAAACGTTTGTCCCACAGAAGTACAATGGCTCCATAAATTCTGTTACACTGTAAGTTTAAGGAAGGAATGTATCATTTTAATACTGACAAACTTTCTGCCTGTGAACTAACCAAGAACATTTTTTGGTGCATGGATTTCTGCTATTTCAGAATTTCTCATTAGGTGCATGGGTAAGCTGAATCAACAAAGGCTGACTCAAAGGCTGCGTACTTTCTTTTGTTTTCCCTCATTTTTCAGTGAGAGATTTCAGGGAGAACCCCAAGTATATTTTTATAATTTTTTACTAGATGTTTTTAGGGCAGTGGAGTTGCTTATTGAAAGCTACTTTCAAGGAAGAACACTGAAATAAATAGTGTTTGTTTTTCCCAAGTAATTACTGCAGTATAGTTTCATTTCCTATATTTTATATTTTTAAGCTACATTACATACAGTGGAGCATGAATCCTGGGAATCAAGTCAGAAATATGGAATAACTTCTATACAAAGAATGGTTCAAATAGACTAGGACTATTTTGCCCAGTTAGAAATGGGTAAGATGTGGGCAGATTTGATAGAGCGAATGACATGGAGAGTATGAATGGGGACTGCCTGCTCATCTTCTAATAGAGGAACTTGGAAAGGGGCATCAGATGAAGGAATCTGGTTCAGAACATGCAGAAGGAGAGGGTTTTCTCGAAGTGTGGGTGTAACTATGGGGCTCCTTGTCAAAAGATGTTGTGGGTGCAGAATTTCATGTGAATTTGAGGGGAGATTGAACAAATGTTTGGAAAAGTGCTGAATACACCTAAACTGTCCTAAACCAATAAGCCACATCACTTTAACAAAACCTTCTGAGCTCAGAACAGTTGGAGGTTGGGAGAACTCTTGAAGAAGTGTTGTACTGGGATTCAGTGAAAGGTATCTTTGTGACTAAGACAATAACTTTAGAAAGTTTGGGGTAGGAGTGTAATTTTCCAAATACATCTGCAATATATCCTTGCCCAGGTAGAGTATGACAATGTTAATAGCAGCTTGACCATACACTAGCTTCATTTCCAGGTATTTCACACTGTGTATTTCAAACTTTGCTGATTTTTCCCAGCAAGTGTCCTTTCCCCCCCTGTTTTCCTCCCTGTGATTATCCATGTCAGAGAAAGATAATCTTACTTTTCACTTTCTTTCAAAGTTGGTTTCACTGACAGTGAAGGAGGGTGAAGGAAGGTTACCTGACACCTGTGTTGACAGTGTTGCACAGGAACATGGAAACCGCTGGACTGACTCACACAATCGTTCCTCTAGTTTAGGGATGCAGCCTTTGGCAGTGGTAAGCACACAATGTTTTGGAAGAAGATGTAAAAACCTGACAGTTGTTTTGGGAGTTCACTTTCTCTTTATTGCCACATAGACATAAGGATCAAGGCTTGAAATATGTAGTGATGTTAGTTCCTCACGAGCTTAGCTTGCATTATCTACTCTAGTGGCTGCTGAATTAATCAAGCCTTTATAAAATCCAGGTACATCATTTCAGTATTGATAAACTGGAAGAGGGGTGAGGATGTACACCTCATTCAGCATTTCCAGAGAGCCTGAAGCGTCAGTTGTTCTTATTATTTGGAGACTTGTTTCTCTGACCTAAGTGTTTTCTCAAGTTTGTCCTGAGTGACCCAGGTTACCCTGGGGTACAATCTGATGTCAATTGTTGTCAGAGCCACAGCTGCTGTTGATTATTTTGGAACTGCTTTCACAGAGCAAAGAAATTTTTGCTTAGTGTCGATCTGTTTTGAATTGTGCATTTGTTTAACCAAAGCTGGAAGTAAATCTCAGATTCATTTTTTGACACCTGTCACATTCCTGGTATTACAGAATCTTTTATTCCTGTCAATGAATCCAGCGACAAACCTGGACAGAGACATCAGGTCCCTCAACTGACACCTGGCTGGGGACAAAAAAGCACTCTGTGCACTCAGTGCTAGAAAGTTGGCTTTAGTGAGTGGGGGGAGGCAGGAAAATAAACCATACAAAGAGATATGAGGTAATAGGTACAAATCAAACTACATGACACATTTTGCCTTCTGTGTGTCAGGACCATTACGCATGAGATACTCCACGTGGTGCATACGGAGTCTGTGTTTGCAGGGTCAGGCAGTAGGAAAGCAGTTGTGATTTATGCACGGGGCCAAACTCTGATCCATCCCGAGCCTTTCTGTCTCAGTGGGACCAGGCTCTGGAGATCAGTGGACAAGGGTCACTAGCCTTAGGAGGGCTGAAGGCAGCTGAGCTTGCACAAGAAAAAGTCAGTCTTAAATTCCTGCCTCGGTTGATGACTCAGACATGCAGTTTGAGATGCATCATTTAACCTCTCTGGGCCAAATTCTGCTCAGGAACACTGGAGTGAATTCAGGGTGATTCTACTGAAGCCACATAGCAAAGCCCAACCTGTTACCAGTTACATGTCTCCACTGGCTGTCCTAGGGCTGAACTTGGCTCAGGGATTTGAGAACTCAGTCCAGTGAATGAATGACTCCATGTTCTCTAACAACACCTCATTTCAGCCTGGTTTTGTTTGAGAGATGGACGGGTGACTCTATGCCTCGGACAGGATCCCTCGGGGCTTTTAGGTCTGGTGTGAATTGTGCCCCCAAAGGGTAGCCCATCAAGCGCTGGGTTTTTTTGTTTTGTTCTCTTTGCTGGTTTCACCTGTTTAAATCCCAACAGTGCTTCAGAGAGTAGTGACAAATGTCCCACAGCTGAGCTAAAGCCATAGCTTTGCTTAGCTCTGCTCAGGTCCCTGTAAGGCCCCTGAGCACAGACCCGTGAAGAGAAAGTGAAATTCTGGGATAACAAGCTCTGAGGCTATCTTATCTCTGCTTGGTGTGGGAAATAGTAAGTTGCTCAGAGGAAATATGACTCGCTCATATTTGTGTTCAGAAAAGTGGAGGAATGCCTAGGATTCTGTTTAATCAAAACTTCATATGACCCAGTTTTCTTTGTCTCCTCCCCAAGCATTGCATGCAAAGCAGCATTCACTGGCCCTTGAGGTTAATATACTGTACTACACATTCTAATAGCTGACATTTCATGTGACCTATGCACAGAGAGTGTAGCTAGGATGAGTCAGATTTCTGTGTCTGTGGCCACCACATCTCCTGCATTCTTAAATTAATGCATATATTTGAAATGGGGGGGGGGGGGGGGGGGGCGGGGAGGACTGATGCTGAAGCATTCATTCAGAAGCAGTCATAAGATCTGTACCTGCTTTAAGGAGGAACTAATTTCCCTGGAGATGCTGATGCTGTGCCTCTTACTCAGTGACAGTTTCCAATCACACAGTAATGCCAAAGTCAGGTCAACAAGATCAAAACAGAAAGGATTTCTGGCAATGCCAGTCAGGAAATCCTTAAGCAAGAGGAAATGCAGTAAAGGATGCTGTGGCAAACACACAAAGCATGGATAACCCAGTGCAAAGAAAAATGGAATCACAATTTATTATTTTACTCTGATACACACTCATGAATTTGAACATGATTTTTTTCCCCCCAAGACTGAATGGGAGATCTTTATTGGATTGTTTGGGTACCTATCTTCTATTTAGCAGAGCAAAAAACAAGGTTTTACTTGCCTGTTGCAGAGTAATCTTTTTTTTTCTTTGAATTAGTGAAAAAGAGGTGATAGAAATGATCTATTTAGATATAGTGAGTCAAAGAACCAGAGCTTAGTTTGAGGGCCTTGTGTGGACCAGAATTGGTGATGTGAACTTACCTTAAGCCAAACCAAGTCAAACAAACCAAAACAACCCCCACTAAACCCCAAATCCACAAATTGCTTTGATCTGCCTGTCTTCATGTAAGAAGAGTAGGCCACTGCAGGCTTCAAGGCTCTTCTTATAAGAGCTATCCCCATTATAAGTTTAACATGCTTATCAATAGGTAGGATTGGTTTCCCACAGTGTTAACTTGGCTTTATAACAGCGTCACTCTGCTGGGCTGCAAAAATGTGAGCTGGCTATATACCAACACTGTAAAACATAATAGTCCTCCTGAGAGCAAGCCTAATTTTACAGGGATATGTGAGGGTGAGCAGGAGGTGGTCTTTAACTGCAGTGGTACATGCCTTGGCTGCACACCCCCTTAGCCAGATCAGGGTCATGTCCAGCCCTGAACGGATGCTACAGACTGGCACAGCAGCACAGGGGTCTGCCCGGTTCAGCGCACAAGGACAGGTATTTAAACAAATAATCTTACTACAGAGCAGTCTCTTACAGTGCATAGACCCACTGTAGCCACAAAAGTATCCTGACACATCCTGCTCAACAGTATTCCTTAGTCCTCGGCACCTTTCACCCAGCTGAGACTTTTGCATAAGGTTTTACCCAGTGAGCCAAAAAGGAACTAAGCATTCAGGAGACCAAGCCTTACGGGCAGGCAGTGAAGGTAATTAGTCCCTTCAGTGCTGAAGTGTCTCCTGAAAATGGGATGGTAGCTTTGCTTCCAACATGGGCTTGCTATGTTGAAGACAGTAATGCTTAAATATATTTCAAAAATCTGGGCCAAATTCTAATGAGCTCTATCTTATGCTTGGGGAAACAGAAGCAAAAGGAAGTGAAATACTAGATTTTGGTAGAGCTCTGAATTGAGCCTTTATTTACCTGGTGAACATAGAAAGCATGCTTCTCACTTGGCCTAGGCAAATAAAGAGGACATTTTACTTTTTTGAATAATTACTAACATGGACTTCTTGAGTTAAAAACACTCCCATAAGCATTTTTACATGTTCACATTTCATACATTGGCTATTTTCAGATATTTTTTGTAAAATCCTTGCCTTGTTATAGTCAGTGGCTTGTCTCTGCTTCAGTGAAGGAGGGCCAGGGACTTCCCTACACAACTTGAACCTACACAAGGCCCCAGTGACCTTCTCATCTTACACATTTCTTTCTCATGCTTCCTTTTTAAACATGTAGACACTTGCCTGTGCTATGATGGAGTCTGTTCAGCAAACCTGGCATATGGCTTAGGAGTTCTGTATGCTCTGATTATCCTTGTTCACACCTCTCTGGTCAAGCCTGGCTGACGACGATGGCTGGAAAATCAGGGCCATCCGTTCCCTCCAAAAGATGCAATCAAATGCCTTTAGCAAGGAAAATACACCCAAGAAATGCTACAGGCATGCTTGCTTTCAGCCTGATGGCAGTCTCATTAAAATCAATAAAAAGACTCCCACTGACTTCAGTAGGGAAATCATTTCCTACTCTGGAATTGTCTGCTTGAGTTATGCAAAGGAAGCAAGGTCAGGCTTTATCTTAAAGTTACTTATATAAATAACTTATTACAGGGTTAATAACTGATGACTCAATTCTTATGGAGCCCAAAAGGTCAAAGGGCTGCTTGCAACAACTGATAAAACACCCTTGACTGATGTTCTCACAGCACCCATGATAAATGCTGCTGATAGGCATATCATTCTTATCCATCAGTCTTTGATGAACTACTTATAAAAGCCGTATCTTTATAAATCTCAACTAGCAAAACAAGTAACTTCTGTGTCAGAAAGCTGTGCACAAAGTTTGGAAACTCAAGTTACTTTTGACATCTGCAGAACACTTGGTTGGTGGATTGAATGTTACTTCAGTTGTGAAATATATTTCTGGGAGAATATGAGGTAGGAAGCCTTGTGGCTGGAGCATAATGTATTGTTGGAAAGAATTTCTTTTCTGTCTTATCTTTACCATTGTAAAAAAAACCTCACAAAACAAACAAAAAACAAAACAGGCAACTGATTTCAAACAAAAATATAACAGATAATGGACAAGTCCCAAGAATGGACACCAGGTTTTGCCACATATTGGCTGTTCCTTCCCCTCATCTCTGAATTTCTCTTAAAAATGAGCGCAAGGTTATTATGTATGTCTATTATAAAAATAGCCATCATCTGTCACTCACTAGGGACACCTGATTTTCTTACTTGAACAGATATGGTAATTTCTTTTCCCCCCACTGTGCAATAAACTCTAAGGTTATTTGTGAAGCACTCCAGCCCTTAGCTTGAATCCTATCTCACGGGGAAGAGCCTAAATGGAGTTATCCCTTTGAAGTGTCGGCAGCGGTGCTGCTGGACTCAGGTTCTTTGTCTTCCCTGGGCGAAGCAGTGACTGCATAACAAATCCCAGTGTCAAAGGGAGAACGGGGACGGTGCTGATGCAGGACGCTGGGGGTGACTGCGAGGACATCGGCTCTGACTCTGCACAAGCTTAGGGACAGTGAGGCTTTGGCAAATGGTGATAACCAGGATGACCTTTTGTACTCGTGGAGCACATGAGCTGGATTTGGCGGGGAGGCACTTGCATGAGGATGCAAATTCCTCTCTGGAGCGTCAGCTCAGCGCCCAGTTCATTAATCCTTCCTGGGACAAGTTCAGGTTTTACTCCTTGAGCCATTTTTTTGAAGGCTGCTAGGAGCTGGGAGAACTCACAGAAGTGTGCAGCTCTTAGGAACAGCTCTAGTAGTGCCCCGGCAGCTCTGAGCTTGCCTTAGGGAAGGACGGAAAAGGATGCACATCACAGGGGCTTCTACCTCTCCCTTACCTCCCCAACAGATTCACAGCCATGGCAGAGAAAATTCTCATAGGCATAAAATTGCAGGGGAGAGAAATGTACTCCAAAGAGACACAGAAAACAGTGGCCATAGTTGGTTATTGTTATTTACTGCCTATAGTCAGCGTGCGTTTGGGACAGTGATGTTGAAAGGGACTTGTTCCTTGTCCCAGGCTTCTGGCTGCGCCTTGGTGAATTTGACTGGAGTGGTTTGTAAACCCGAGAAAAGGTGCTGCCTCCGTGCACCAGAAATCTGCCAAGGCTGCGCTTCCACTTTCTTAGTGACACTCCCTTGTAACTTTGCATGCTTTCACCATGTCAAAACCGCACAGCGGTTTTGCATGATTGCTCTTTAATAATGCTTCCTCCCTGAAGAACGAACTTATGAAATCCCGTACGCGGCGCTTCGGGAAGAAAATCAATGCTGCCCTCCTGTGGCCTCGGGCTCTCCATGCCGGGAGGAAGCTGCAGGTGTCCACCAGCCTCTCCGGCTGGTTTTTCTGCTCTGGAGGGAGAAGGGAGAGTCACCAGGCAGTGGGATTTCCACACCGGGGTTATTGGCACCTCCTCCCATTCTCACGCCTAAATTAGGTGCCTGAATTTGAAGCCACAGCTAGTAAATCAAAGAATGATAACAGCTTAGCTGAGCTGTTCATCAATGTCCTTTGGAGGAGCTTGCCTTCTTCCCTTGAGTGGGTGGTGAACTCAAGACTGTCGAAGCAAAGCCTGAACAGCCATCGGTGCTAGCACATCTTCTGGGCAATGGCAGTGTCAACCACAACAAGGCTTTCCTGAATCCTATTTTTTTATCTGCATTGCCTGTTTAGGACTGCTCAGTGACTGGATGTAGAAGGTGGTGGCTCTTCAAGAGGCCTTGCAGTCTCATTTATCTTCCCTGTTTCACACAAATAGACCCATTTGTTGTACTAAAAATCTCCAGGCCACTTCTGATGACCTGCATCTGCTGGCCACTGAGGGCCAGAGATGCCTGCACTGCTATAACGAGACTTCAGCGAGGGAGGATTTTTAGTGAAGGAATGTTGAGACAACAGCAGTTGTAGATTAGACAAATGTGCTATGCTGGGTGACAGCTGGCAAGCTGGGGAGGTGGTGATGCACTAAACAGGGCTAAATTCTGTACTAAGTTTAAGTCTGGAGTAACTGCCCTGAAATAAGTAGACTAACTTTGGACTGGCTCCGTTGTATTGGAGAGCAGAAGTTGGCCTTGCGATTACATGAAACAGTGCAGCAAATGAAGAGTTTCAGGAAAAGTTCAATCAAGACAGAGTGAAATCCAACAGTTCCATCAACGTTTCTCCTCTTTCCTAGTAAGATTTCTGGGGCTGGCTTCTTACACTACATTTCTCTATTTTTACAGGGGTTTATGGGTTTGCTTTTATAAAAGAGGCCCAGATTCTGCTCGCTTTTACACCAGTTCGTGCATGCCTGCCTGTTTCAATGCAGTTCAGCTCTACTTAAGCTTCCATAAGCAAGACAAAAAAAAAAAAATCACAACTGGGCTTATTGTACCTCAGTGGCAGGTGAACCAAGAGGCAAGCCTGTTTCAACAGACACCTTGAACGCCGTGAACAGAAAGACACTGGGCTGACCTCTGTCCTCATATACAAAGCCTGCTAACATCAATGCATCGTGGGAGTGCACATTGGAGGGTAAAATTTGGCATTTCTTGCCTCTTGCTCTCCACCAGCTTTGTAGTTGGGGATGGGAGCCAAGAGTCACGAGGAATCTCTACAGAGGCTAAGACTGTTCTTGCAGGAGCAGGTTTTTGACTGGATTTTAATGTTTATCAGATGTGAAGTTCGTAGGAGGAATAATGAAGCCCAGGCAAAGTATTACATATGCCAAGAAATGGCTGGGTATGCAAGTATGTTGGTGCTGACGCACCATATTTATAGCAGATTAAAAAGTGTTATATATAGTTAGGGTTATAGTTAAGGCTGGTTTAGGGTTGCCACCTTTGAAATAAAAATGGCGCCTTAGGCACATGGCTGTTGTGCATGCTCTGTACGTGTGTACTGGCTTTAAGAGCAGTGGACAACTCTATACACCCCAGCTCGCTGCTAGCAACCTTGTGCTGGGGCCATGAAATGAATTGCTTGCCTCACCTCAGCAAACCAGGTCTCACGCTACCCCTTCCTCCAGGCTCTACGTATTCTGGTGAAATTCAGTGTGTGTTTCATGATGATGGTGCTATTTCTCTTCTTGCAAACCAGCACTGTTCAGAAAAACGTCTGCTGAAATCAGCATCCCCAGCCTTGGTTTGCAAATGAACCAAAGTTTCACTGAAAATGATGGTGCTGCACTGGTTTGTGCTAGCTGGTGCTCTGTAGCAATGAAGTTATGGGAATTTAAAAATTCTCAGGAAAGGAAAATTGAGATGGATGTCTCCCCTGTTGTTGTTAATACCGTCTGATCTTTTTTCCTGTACTTTCTCCTGTGTATCATTTAGGTTCAGGGAAGAGGAGAGGAAGGAAGTATCTTAATGGCCTCTTTCATGAAATGAGGTAGATTAGGCAACTGGTTTTCTGCTGTAGAAGACAGTAGATTTAACACTGAAGACTTTACTCTTTTAAAGTGCTTAGCCCTCCCTTAAACTGTGAATTTGGCTTAGAAAGGATTAAAAGGCAGGTATCAATTTATGCCTTTTTTCCTTTCCCCTAGCGTAGTCTAAATGCCTGGGTCAGGCTTTCACTGCAACCCCAAGAGTGCTAAAAGCTCTCTTCCTACCTTTTAAAACCG
This sequence comes from Balearica regulorum gibbericeps, assembly GCF_011004875.1. NCBI lineage: Eukaryota > Metazoa > Chordata > Aves > Gruiformes > Gruidae > Balearica > Balearica regulorum. The sequence goes on from NC_046184.1 coordinate 80,178,817, forward strand.
AAGCAGCCAGAGGATATCAGTAGCAGGGTGATAGGAAAACTGCCAGGTATTGTGAGACCCAAGTTAATGCAGTAAGAGCTGGCAAAGCTGTCCTCTCGCATGCGGGGCGCTGGCTCGCTCGCAAAGGCACGCCTGGCTACGGCGCAGATCGGCGCACAGCTGACGAAAGAGGTTACCTTTTGTGAGAGTTCCCTCTGGGTTGTAATGCTTATGCCTGAGTGAGTGTTCTGCGTGAATTTAAAGTTAAATCCTACCTTTCCACTTACATTGGGTGATATATTTTTCTGTAAGGTGACTTGCCTGAAATCAGTGTAGATGCACCGATTGGTTGGTTAGGTACGAGTCTCTGCAGATGGGAATGATAAATAATCTTATTATAGGATTTGACTGAAGATGTTTTGTCTCTGGTGCTTCTGACATGACATAGATTGATCCCAAGACACCAAACAGTTGGGCTACCAAAATATTGGAAATCAAGGACAGAAGGGCTCCTGAGAGCTAACATAAAGACATGGTCTTTGTAACAGGAGACGCTACTTAAACAATCTGTGTGTCAGTCATTATGTATGAAGTATAACAGCACTTTTCCTAGCTTACAGGAGTGCTGAATTAGGCCCACGCAGGCGCTGACTGCCAGTGGCTTGTGGAAGCTGCAGAACCTGAGGGCAGGGCATGGCTCTCACAAGGTAAATAACTGGTGGTGGGACAGTGGTGTGAAGGGGACAGGACTGTAGCAGAGGTGCCTAGGGGGCACTTCAGGAGGACACCAGCAGTGGAAGCTCAGCGATTACAGAAGAGCAAGGCTCTGGGTGTACAACAATGTGTCAGCCTTTAGTGACTGTTTTAATTTGGACCCCGTGAAGCTGAACATGTGAGATGCTCATCAGTTCTGAGGTGGGAAGTGCCTCATTGCCAGCATTTGGCTCTGCTCAGTCCCTTGGCAGCCAAAGACATGTCCTTCCCTCCCTCCCTCCCTTCTTTCTTCACACGGTCACAGATGGCTGAGGTTGGAAGTGGCCTCTGGAGGTCCAGCCCACTGCTCCAGCTTTGCCACCTCGAGCAGGCTGCCCAGGGCCATGTCCAGTCAGGTTTTCCATATCTCAGGATGGAGACTCCAGAGCCTCCCTGGGCAGCCTGCCCTTCCTCCTTTCCCCTGTGCACTCCTGGCTTCAGTCAGTAGGTGTCAGCGAGCTCCAGCCGATGCTCCCGGGGCCACCAGCCTGGCGTCCGGGCATCCTGCGGGGAGAAAACCCTGGTGAAATGCAGAAGAAATACCTGGTGAACAAATGAGCGGAGGATGGAGTGCAAGGACAGTAATGTGACAGAGAGAGGGGGTGTTGGGGGAATTTCTCCTCGGTGAGTCAGAGTAACCTCACCGATGTTGGCTGTGCGCTGTGGAAAGTTGCAGGAGGGAGTTTTGCGACTGGTTAAAACATACGGAGCTCCTAACTTTTTTAGCACTCTAGACAAGTCCCCCAGGTCTTTTAGACAGATTCAGCCCATCCTGACTTTGCTGATACGGTGTTGTCTTCGGCAGATGTCTTGGTTTGCCCATCTGTAAAATGAACCTGATAACAATCATCCACCGGTGTCCCAGGGCTACCACAGAAGTAACTTGTTTCACAGCTGACTCAAACAATCATAATGTGGTAGGAATGGAGATATTACACCCTGGGATGGGGATGTTTGTCCAGTGTCTGTGTTCTTACTGCCTTTGGACTGACCTGCAAAAATGACAACTTTACCGGCTAGTAAAGACAGCTGATAAGTATAGTTGGGGAACAATGCTGCTTTTTGTAAACGAGCTGCGAAACCCATGGCGACTATCTTTCGAGATCTAGACTAAGTAATTGAATGAATGCAGGTACAATCCAACTGGCTTGCAAAGCTGCTCTGCTCTGCGCTGGCGGTGGCTGCGTGCAGCAGGGTGATTGATGTGATTCAGTTGTGCAAAACCCAGTTTCTGAAGTTAATGAAATGCCGGTGGCAGTGACATATGGAGGAAGAGGTAGGCAGGATTTTGTATCTGACCCTGCCAGTGCTCTTCATGGTACCTGTAGGGAATCGTGCAGAGCTGTGGCCACTCTGGGGGTCTGGGCCAAAAGGAACAATGAGAGGTTCTCAGCTCCTGCTTTCCAGGCGGGAGACAATTTTTTTATATGCTGAGTGAGATGGTGTGTTGTGTTGAGACACAACATTCAAGCTGATTACCCCGAGAAGGGAACTGAATACAACTCTACTTCTTTCTACTGACTTGCAGGGAGCCAAAGTCTGTCAGCCTGGGAACAGGAGGTTGAAACACTCCTTCAGTCTTTTGAATTAGGCGTCACAGCGATAGAAGTCTCTTATAGATGCCATGGTAGGTGGTCTAACTATAGTCTTTAATCCTTCTGTGCCTCAGCTCCCTCCTTTTTAAGATACAGATGGGGATTCTTTGCAGCCATGCTGGCAGTATAAATATCTCAGGGACTGTGATATTTTCTGATACCTTGTTACCGTGGTGGCAAAACATATAGGCAGAACATTATTATGTACTATTAAATTTCCAGAGCTGGCTTTATAAGCAAGAGAGTGTATGTTTTGGAAACAGAGGGAGGGAGGGCTAGAGACAGCGAGGACTTGCTCAGCCTGGCTGTGGGGCAGGGAACGGGCTAAGAGGCTCCTCCCAATCTGCCTCTCTGGCTATGGAGCTGTGTTGATGGATTTTGTGGGGAAAGCTGTCCGGCTTACAGGCAGGGTGCTGTAGCTCTGAATGTCTGGGCCTGAGGTATGGAGGTATCAGGAAGCCTGTCAAAAACCAGGAATATGTGATCTACTCAAATAGTCTCCATAAAATAATAATAAATTGCAGCATCTTCTGGAGATGTATCTTGACATTTCAGAGCATGAGTGACAAGTATGCCAGCAGGAGCATTGCTGCTGTCCATAGGAGGGGTCACAGAAACTTTGGGGTCCTGCAGAAGCGTTCTTGTGGGCAATGGCACTTTGGAGCTTTATTCTACTGTACTGTACCTTACAGAAGGCATGTGATTAATCCACTTAACTTGTGGGCACCAAATGCTTGACTTATGGAAAGAAAGGATGTAATATGAGTCTTAATGCCTCAAGTGGATTTCCTGGTAACCCTAGGCATGAGATTTTTCTTACAGAGATTAGTTAGATTACTTGGTAGAAATGGAACTCAGAAGACCTGGGCACGGTTAAAGGGGGAAACAGGGAAGGGCTGGTGTAACTGGAAGTTTTTTCATGGGGTGTGGGAAGATCAGAATGTATTTTGGGAGGTGGAAGGCAGACATATTTTTATTAGTGAGGAAAAAGGACTGCACTTTAAAAAGCCATGATATGAGAGGGATGGAAATAGAGGATATGTCAAAATATAAAGCTCTGAGAGCAGGAGAGTACAGTTATGAAAAAGATGTGTAACCAAGTGGGGAATAATATACCAGTGAGAAAAAAAATCTCTGCATATACAGCAGGTTAGTCTTACATTTTATTTAACATTTGTCTGGGATAACATGGGAAAAAATCACAAAGGTGGTCCAGAATAAAACTGCCAGTTCATACTATGTTTCAGCTTCCAGCTGGGACAACGCTCGTTTTGTTCTGCATCTGATAGAGAAGCCTCCAAAATCTGCTTGGAAACTGAGGGATCATTTTCACCCTGTCTTGGTAACAGCATGTCTGCAGTCAATTGGAGAAGGAGTGTTTGAGCAGTTGACCACTGAGGCTGACTCAGACGGCATCCTTCAGTGAAACTGCACCAATGACCTTTAATAAGAGTTTGGAGATGGGCAAGTGTTCATGGTATACTATATACATACATGTATACACATTTATCTAAGGAAAATTTTCCCCTGGAGTCAGTGGTGGCTTGTCCTGCATCTCCATCTCCTTCTTCCCCAATGGTGGAGCAGGGTGAGAGGTCCTTCTCTGGTTCTTCCGTGGCCTGCCAGCTGCCTAGAGGGTGAGATGAAGGTGCAGGAGGTGGGAAGATTTTGGAAACCACATCTGTACGCCAGATCCAGCAGGCATCAGTTGAGTGGCAGGCTCAGCAGAGGGAGCCTTGGGTTCAGTCCTGGAGCTGAGGAAGGGAGTGTACTCAATGCAGTTCAGAAAGCAAAGGTTGCTTTCCTGCTTTCCTTTTCCTCTGTCATCTAGGACCCTGGCCTTGCTACCCAGCCTGGGAATGGCTAGGCAACATCACACGGTTCCCCTATGTGTGTACGTCTGAATATTTTATGCCACGCATGCAGTTTATGAAGTACTTAGAGCCTGCCCCTGTGACACTGTTCTCCAAAACTCAGCTCTCCCACTACACCCCTGGGGCAGCTATCCTTCTTCTGGCAAAAGGAAGCCATGGAGGAGGAGAGCTCCATATAGAGCCGGTCCGTGTTGTCCGAACTTGTTTGCTATTCAGTGTATTTAAAGTACTTTGAATATGTCCAAACATCCTGCCGCCTGGCATTGGCTTTGCCACCGAAGAGCTGGTGGTGCGTGCTGGCTGGGGACGGAGGTATTTCTCTTGTATGGCAGCTCCCGAACGGCCTCCCTGTGTTAAATATTAACTTATTGCTGCTGATCTTACAGGTCGTATTACTGTATCGCCAGCTCTCTTGACGCACAAGGAGAATGTTTGGAGTGTAATGTGAATTTTTCTATGCCTGGCTGTTTCACTGTTAATTTTTTGATTGAAAACTCAAGCTTTTGGCTAAATGAGTATTTTTAGAAAACGCCTGCTTTCCTCATAAAATATTTTTGGTTGAAACCTAACATTTCTTAACTTTTGTCTGAAAGGCTTTAATTTTTGTGACAGTCATTGTGTGAAAACATTTGCTCCTCAAGTTAACAGGGTGGTTTTTTTCAACAACAATTAGGATTTTATTTTGGAAACTTCCTGTTTTGCAAAGAGCTTAATGTTTGAGCAGACTATGTGCCCAGCCCCGGTTCAACAAAAGCTTTTCACGTGCCAGGCCAAGAGGCAGAGGAGAAGATGGATAGTAGTGGTGCCTTTATGGCTGCTCATTGTTTGGGAGAGTAACTGTTAAGCAAAGATGAGTTTAAACCAAAACCACCAAAGAACCATTTTTTTGGTGATGTATGTAGTGAAAAACTTGTCCTGCTTCTTCACCCCAGAACTTCAAGGTCTGAAATATTTTCAAGTGGGTCTTTTTTTTTTGTTTATGTGCCCATGACCTAAGTGAGATGAAGTGGTTATTAAAAAGCTGTGTCAGTAGTGGGCAGGAGGTGAAGCCCCAGCCCAAGACATCAGACTTGACATTCCTGTGACCTCCCTTTCTGTTTTCCTCACTTCTTACCTCTTTCCCTCTTTGCGGTGAATGAGGATCCTGTCCCCTACAGGGTCCCAAACTGAGTTTTGACACACTAACCCTGCAACTTGAGCTAAAACTGATTTGCCTGTTCCAGCAGTTAAGACTGAAGAAAACAAGTGCTATTAGAAAACATATTGGCCTGCCAATGATTTAAACACAATTTTGGCACGTAATTTGATTATCTTTAAAACATTGAAAGTAAGAGCCTAGGTCTAACAGGGACTTGAGATGAATCTTAGCAAGTTAACATGTTTTTAACACATCCCGGTCCATCGTTTATAAAGACCTGTTGGAGAACAAGCAATTGAGCTCTATAATGGTGCTTCCTGGTCTGCTGGGACGCTACCCACTCTCTGTCACCATCCCCTCTTGCAGAAACACGGAGTAATAAATGCTAGGAACAGCTCATGAGCCTCTGTCTGATGTACAAATGTGGACTAATTGAATAGGGCAGAGTTTCCACCCTTAAGTAATAGCAGCCATGCAAGTGCAGCTGCTTTGATGGATAGATCTCCTTGCAGAGGTTTCAACCTTGATCAGAGCAAGTTACAGGCGTGACCATCTCGGGCAACTGCTGTCCTCGGAGGACAGCAAGTACTCCAAAATGCAGGTGGGAGGAAAGAGTGATCTTGAAGTCTCTGCCTGGTTCCCTCTAGGGTAATCCAATCTGATTCTCCCCCCAGGCACACTGGATCTCCTCACCTGACCATGGCAGCAATCTCAACTTGAACTGGCTGAGCCTGTGGGCTAAAACCTGCATGGACGCTCTTACCTGGGCTGGCAGGCGGCTCATCCCCCAGACAGAGACAACTTCATGGTGTTCCTTCTTGAATATGGAGAACTACCATGGATATCTCTCATGTAAAATGTCGAGTTGGCACACAGAGCTGGGCTGTATGAGAAACAGAAGAAATACAGAGGGATTGTTTAGATAAACAGGAGTGAACAGCATTTTTCCAAAGTGCCTCCCCGGCGCCACGCTCCTGGAGCTGGCTGAGCCAGGGCATGTCCCCGTCAGCTCTTCACGCACCTGCACTCTCCCGCTCTTCTACCAACCTGGCTGACTTGCAGCACAGGGATACCTTTGAATTTCACCCATGCGAGTCCAAAAAACAAATTAAAGTTCTGTATGACTGACTTGGACAAATGTGTCCCCTTGACTTGACCCCCAACGACTTACATATCCCCTCATATGCTTGCACTCATGGCCCAACCCCCCAAAGCGCTGTTGGCGTGCTGGTTGGCAGCACAGAGGCATCTGTTTAAGAGCTCAGCACAGATGCATCATAGTATATTTCTCGTAGCAAACAACCACAGACCTGTGTAACATTTAATTAAGGCATACTAGCAAATCCTTCAAAGAAGGCTCTTACAGGCGATGCCTGTGGCAGACGGTGCTCAGCATCTCTGAGCAGGCCAGGCTTTAACCAAAGCTAGTGCAGAAGCCGTGTAGCCCTACTGCTTTGGCGTGAAGACCACATCAAGCGATGTGAGCTTGGGTCCAGGGCTATGGTAGTATGGTCATCCAGCTCCCAAACTAATCCACAAATGACAGTCATGTAGGTGAGCTGCTGTTGAAAACCCCTGAACTGAAGGAGCTCAGACCACACTCTGATCCTCTGGGAAAGTGTGGAGATGTACTCAACTTTTCTAGGAGAAAGGCAGGAGCATTTCAAGGTGAATAGCAATACATACCACCAGCACAAATTAGTTTCTTCAGCCATACTGACTATCAAGGGTGAAAAGGATGGACTTGAACCAGGGAAATCAATATCCTCAGCTACCTGCGTGCGAGAAGAACCCCGCTGGGCACCCCCCAAGGCTGGCAGGGCTCTTTTTCAGCTCCCTACCTCAGGAGACAGGACCTATTGCTTTTGCTTGAAGGATGTTTGTGGCGTGTATCCCAGCTGACTGTGGCCTGAGCATGGTGCGGGAGTATTTCATGGCATCAGCAAGGGAAGGGGGAACAGCTGGGAGGTGGATGCCACCCCTGAGGAGTGATGGTGGGAAGCTGTGAGCTGTTGAGAGTGTTTGGCCAAAAGCCTGGTGGCTACGGTTAAGTGTAGGCGTTGGTTCGCTGTTTATCGTACACTGTGCAACCAGCCATCAAGCAACAGCAATTACTATTTTTTACAGCTTCCAAACAGTGTTAGTTGCAAGCTGTGTTTGCTGTGATAACGTGAAAACCAGATAGTTATAGGATGAATAAAAAAATGGATTTTGTGCTTTTCTTTTAAAGTTAACAGGTGTTCCTGGTCACCCTACAAAACCACAGTGAAAATATCTGCATACCACTGAAATGAAGCATCTCCAAACCAACCCCTGTGAAGAAAATCCCATCCTTTGCTTTTGTTTTGTAGAAATGAATAGGCAAAAAAAGCTTCAACTATGGGTTTTCATAACGATAGAGCAGGAGCTTTCACCACCATCCCAGTTTTGGACCGCATCTGATGCAGGCTCATAGAGACAGGGGTCTGTTATTAGAGCCACATGAATAATCTACAGCAAGTAACTGAATGGAAATGTTTGGCCTTTTTTCTGTTTGCAAGCTATCTGTGAGCCTGCCTGGATGTTCTTGAATGTGTTTGTTGTTTGAAATAATACTGCCCATAATTTCTGTGAATAATCATTTATTTGTAGCTTGCCTATGAGCATTTAAATAGTCAAAATGTCATTTCTGTTCTGTGGTTACATGAGTGCAACCTTGAGATTTCCACCAAGAGTACCCGCAGTCAGCAGTGGTAAATTCACTTTCTGTAAAAACCTACTGAGATCTTTTTGGGAAATGTATGGTCATCTGCAATATTCATGGAAAACAGAAAAAAGGGGGAAATGCAGTTAAATAACAGTTCTTTGTAAAGCATTAAAAAGTATTTCCTATTATTCTTTTTATGGCTAAATGGATGATTTAAGTTTTTATGGTTTGCAATCCGGAACCACTTAATCAGAAGTAAGTTTGCTTAGAAGATTTCTCCCTCAGATGGACACAGTACCCTGGCCCTATGGTTCCAAAAGGGTGTCTGCGTGCCATAGTCCAGATCTGAAAAACCTCCAGACTGCAGAAGTTGTATATTGAAATATTCATACCTCTGGCTGCTGAAGGACTGTTCAAAGGTGAAAAGAAGAGCTTACCATATGGTTTCTGAGCAACGATATCCCTGGGATGAAGGATCACCCCAGCTATTGGGGTGACGGTGTCCTCATTTCTTCCCCAAGCCCAGGTTTGGACTCCAGCACCACTGCCATGTCACTCAGCTCAACTCAGCTTGGCACAAATGACCTCACCTCACCACCGCTTCTTGCCAAGCTTTCAAGAGGAGTAAGGATATCGTCTCCAGGAGGAACCCGGTGTACCAGGGACGCTCGCCATGTGCTCACGGGGCCAAGGCAAAGACAAAGCAAACATCTCACCCACATGCCCCATCAGCCACCAGAGTCTGTGGGAACGCACCTGGGTCAGCTGGGCAGCCAAGCGTCGACGTGGCTCTGTAACCTCCTTGCCCTCCAAAGCATTGGTACAGACTCGGTGCCCAGAGTGCTCCAAACTCTGTCCTGTTGCAGCCACTTGGCTAGTAGCATCCAAGCCATGTCTTTGACAGCCAGCATGCTCGGCTAGCAGCTCTGCGAAGAGTTTCTGTGGCAGCAGTGTCGGACGGCTGCCCATCTGTCTAGGCGGGACTAAGGGAGCTTACAGAGAAGGGGATGGGCTAGGAACAGTTCTTGTGTTTGTTCTCATCTGTAGCCCTTTGGTTACCTGGCATGGTTGGATGGTTTTGTGATAAGGACTCCTTGAAGGATAAATTGCATAGGCATATTAAGGAAGAAATATTCAATACTATACACAGGCTAAGCACCTCCACTCCAGTTTCACATTTATTTTCAAGGGAAGAAGTAATATTTTGGAAAAAAAAAATAAAAAATATCATGAATTCATTTTCGGTCTCTGAAAATTTTCTTCTTCGATTTCTTTAACACAGGCTTGTTGTTTACCCATTGCATTCTGAAAGAAATACACTACAGAAAATTATTTTTTCTGCAAATATTTCCCAGCTCCTGAACCCTCTGTTTCCAAACAGCTCTTTGCTGTATGTGAGTAGGCATTTTCAAAATACTAGATCTCTCTTGGCACGCCAAAGAGCAGTGTGTGCTGCCAGCTTTCTGTATCTGTGTCATGAAAACACTAGGCAGATCAGTTCTCAGAATTGAGTCTGTCCTCTGTCTTGCATGCCAGACATCCCCTGAGCAATGGATTTTGTAGCATTTTAAAGTGATACTTTCTAATATCTTATAACTTTCTCACATACTGCAATGTTAAATCAGTTTCACTTAAAATTTTGTTTCCCATCTCATTATCCATGGGCTGCTTAGGAAGCTAGTGGTGAGCAGGAGATCAGTAAATGACAGTTAGAGTTGCAGCAGTGTGGATGAAGGTGTGGACTTCATTCGGGAGGTGAAATGGGCTGTGACCTTGTAGAACTCACTTTATTCTGTTTCCCTTCCCAGCCTTTGTCTTTATCACTTAAACCATAAACCTTTTGGGTTTCTCACAACAGGTGAAGAAAAGAAAATTAAGCTTATTGTAATGGAGTGGGGAGAAAAAAGAACCTTGTTCTCTCTTTCACCCTTCCTGCTCTCCTTGCAACATTCTGCTTGGCCCTTTCATCCTCTTTCTTTGTCCAACATCCCCTTCTGTCCTACCCTTCATCAGGACTCCTTTACTGTCCCTCTCTTCCTCCCATTCCTTTGTCTTGTTTCCCTTCCCCAGGAAGGTTTTCGTGGAGGGGAGTTGTCTGAGGGAGAGCATATCTGCCCACAGAGCATGTGACTGGTACAGACTGAAATAAGAGTTGCTCTAAAGATGAGGCGCTTTTTTTTTGTGGAAAATGGAAACAAAAAAACCCTTTTTCTCATATTATTGACTTTTTTTCAGAGGATATTGTCATTTGTAGAGTGAACTAAAGCCAGAATTTAGGCTTTGGCTATTGAAATGTTTTGACGAAAATTTGCCAACCTCTAATTTATTTTTTCAGTTCTCCAATTAAGGAAAAAAAAAAAAAAGATTATTTAAAAGAATCTTTCCCCCTCCCCCTGCTTTTTTTTTTTTTTTTGGTCAAAGAACCCATTTTCCACTAGCACTAATTCAATACAATCTTTTTGTTTCAGCAGCCGCATTGCAATAACGGCTGATTTAATGCTTCACTCGTGGCTGTTTGTATCCTTTTCATTTTGCTTTACTTTTTTTTAGCTGCATTTGGTGGGAAGTGTTTTATATGTTAAAGTATGCCAGACACTCCACAACTCTGCTTTAAATCTGTGCTGTATCACTGAGCTGTAGCTAGCCGGGGTACATTGTGTGTTCACCCCATTTCACAGCCAGCTAATAGCTGATGATGGAGGTTCATGTCTACAGCTGCTGTGTCTTCTGGGCTGGCAGAGGAAAAAATCTTTAATAGCAATTGTTCCCAGACAGTTAGTCTGTCATTTTGACCTCTATATGATGTGTGTGGTGGGTAACGGAGGATTGGGATTTACTCCAGTGGGTTAGGAGGAGTGCTTGAATGGAGCTGGAGAGAGGTTGCAAAGCCTTACCCAGTTCTTAAGGCATTAAGTCACCTCCATTTCCAGCGAGGACAATTACACCAGTGGTGTTTTTATTAAGAAATGAAACACAAAGGATGAGCCAGGTTGGTGTTAGTGCCCTATGGCACTAAGTTGTAAGACCTTGTTTGTGATGATGCCACAATTAGGTCTCCAGAAAGGTTAAATTCCACTTCTTGGGCATGACGGAGACTTGGCCCGAGATGCGTGCAGGGTCTGGCAGCACTCATAACAGGGAGTTAATGATGGAACTGACAAAGCGGGTATCTGCCTGCTTCCTTTTCATTAAGGGCAGTTGGTCTCAGTGGGGCAACTCAGGGCAGCCTAGGAGAGTTAGCTACAGAATAAGGTTTGACTCTAATCCCTGCTAAGAATGACTGTGTTTCTTTCACAGGGGGTATACAAGACTCAAGCAGATTTTGCATGTATTCTGAAAATGTTCTCCATCTTTGCAATCTTAGGGTTTTATGGCATGATATGGAAATATAATAAAAAGAGACTCTGGGTGGCTCTGTGCTCCTGTGAGTCTGAAGCAGCATTTAAACCCTGCCTGATTCCAGTGTACTGTCACTGACTCTTGCAACATCATAAACTTTTTAAATATAAATCTAAAGATCACAAACTTGTGCTTTAAATTCTCACTGATTAGTCAGAGACACTGTCCTGGAGCAGAGTTTGAACAGATGGACAGGATGCTAAAGATCAAGATACTCAATAGTCCTTGTGGCTCTGTCTCTAGACTTTTCTCTTCATAGCCTGTCCCAGCACAAGCGTTTGTCAGGTGGACACTTAGGAAGTGCCCAGCATGGGAAGAATTCGGCTTAGTTGCTCATGTTGCAGTCTTCCCACTGGATGTATTTATACCTGGTCAACAAGCTTTGTTATCCTTCTGGTCAAGATAAATATTCACATTAGTGTCTTATATGTGAGAGTGAGGGAATTCAGGAGAAAATCTGTCTTTGACCCCAAGAGGCAAGGCTTTGTCTAGGTAAGTGTGATTGGTTGCTCAGTGTTTGTTATGACTGAACAGCCAAATAAAAGGAGGTTTTAACTTGTTTTAACTTGTCCCCTCCCTCCTGAGGGCAGAGGTAGGGTTAAATCAGTATAGTTGGACCTGGTAACCAACCAGAAGGCCAAGCAGCTGGTGATGATATAAGACATGTTTACACAGCAAAGGAAGAGGTGTGATTTCCACATGTGCCTGCAATGAGGGCATGGAAGGGATAGGCATTGGGCTTTGGAGTGTGGTTGGGATGAGGGTAATTAGCAGCGCAGTTGTGCTTCGAAGTATTGTTGTTCCGTGTGGTTGCCTGAACTGAAGGCTGCATGGCTCACCTTCCATCTTAGGGTTAACCATAAACCAGCTAGGTTAGGCGATACAGACAGCCTTTTACGTGTCTGCAGTCATATCTCCTGTACCATCAGTTTTCAACTGCAGAGACAAGAAATCAAGTGCTGGAATGCTCTTCCTGAAGACCATCTGGATCTTGTGTGCTGGCATTTCATGATCCTAGAAACACTGTTGAGCTTGGCAGGTCTGGCCTAAAACCAGCAGTGCCTCAGACCAGGATGAAGGTTCACTGACCAAATAGTGTAGGGGAAATCTTGGCTGTGCTTTAATTTATTGTCTTGCATTGCTAGTAAAGCTAGATGCATAAATCATAATGATTAATAAATCTGTTATGTCCTTTTATTCCTATTTGCCAACTGTCCAAGCAATTTTCTCAACTTCATTTGTTATTCAGAATTTTTCACTGAGTAATTTCTGGAGATAATTCTTGTGTTTTTATCTTGTCTGGTAAGTTATGCTGTATTTGACATCAGAGCTGTTTTTATTAGAGACATAAATCTTTCTTTTGTTGTTTCAGAATCACATTTCCCATGCTACCATTTGTGATTACAGATACGCAACTTGCTTTCTTTGACTGTTCTTCAACATCCATTCATCACTGGCCGTTTCAGCTGCTGATGAAACGCTAGTAAACTCTATCATTTGGGACTAAACACCATACACAGAAGCAGAAATTAAGAGTGAATGAGCATCCTTTTTTTTTGATAGATTTGCTATAATTTGTGCATGCAGTCCATATTTTGTCTGAGTACCAAACAGAGGTACAACAGAAAGGTGATGCCATCCATGGGCTGTGTATGTTGATGCCACGTGTCGAAGCATGTAACATTACCATCATCCTTGTTATTTGCTCACCCATTGCTGTGTCAATCCCTAATACAAATGGCCTGTACAGGCACAGAGTAGACCTGAGAGACTTCTCTACTAACTAGAAAAGGCAGAAATAAATAATTTGTTATGGCAGTGATCCTTCAAACGGGGCATATGTAATATAGTCATTTGAGCAATGCTGGCCCAGATTCAGCAGGAGTGGTGAGGAACGTGGTTAGCTGGATGTCTGGTCCCCAGCTGGATGGCAGATGGTCCTTGAGGGCATCCCAGGAGACTGAGTCCCTGCAGATGGAGAGAACGGAAAGTGGGTGCCTGCTAACCAACAAGGGTGTAAACAAAAAGGAAGAGGGCAGGAAGGTGAACGTGGACCACTACTACATTCTGTACTTTGAAAGAAAGTGTTGGCCATCACAGCCTTTTGGAGGGAGGACAATCCCGAAAATATGCTCTGAGAATGGTTACTAGGTCAAGATCCTCAGGGAAAAGAGGAGGAGAAATATTTTGTTCCTTGATCGTAACTTGGCTTAGACATTAAGCTGCTCAGATGTCTTTGGGCATGCAGAAATGGAGATTACTTGTCTCCAGGATCAGGCTCCAGCTGAGAAAACGTTTCTCCAGGACACAGTGTTTGGAATTGGGTACCTGAATTCCACTGAGGTCTCACTGGCTACAGCCTCATTGACCTCGTCTGATGTAAGTGTAAGGCTTTGGGGCATGCTGCTCCAATGTGAGCAGAGCATATTGTATCATGAAAGGAGAGGCTGGGTCAGAAAAACTGTTTGCAGGAAAATGTCTCAGTGGAGGAATTTTACCATTGTGGCTGGGATAGTATATTTTAGTGGGGTAATAAAGGGGGAATTTTCTGTCACGCATTCACCTTGAATTAAGCAAAGGGTGGCAGTTGGTGGAATAAGAGTATCTGAACTCAAAAGCAAGCCAATGCATGCATGCAAAAACATTTGGCAATTGTTTAGTGGAACAACGACAGCCTTAATAGCACAGCATTAGGCAGAGGGCCAGGAGGCAAAAATATTTGTAAATAGGGTTTGCTAATTTTTTCCACTGGCAAACATACCAAAAAAGGGAGGGGGGAATTAGCGCTCTGCAGAGACAGGCCTGGGAGCACAGGTCCCTCTAGGTTTATGAACAAAATCCCTCTGTAATCCCTCTCCCAAATGCAAATAAGTTTGTGTGTGCTTGTGTGCGTGTGTGCGTGTGTGCGTGTGTGCATAGCAGAGGGATTTAAAGAAGACATGGTAAGGAGGCACTCCTCCAGTTCAGGAACAGGAGCTGAAGGATAATCAGAAATATAGAAGGAACCTTCCTCCTCCCCGGAAGGATGCCAAGGCCTAATTACGAAACCAATGCTGGCAGGCGATGCTGAGTATTTCTGCCTATGGACCTGTCCTGTTGGAGGCTGTCTCACAGCATCGATGTTTGGGAGCTGTTGGAGTGGTTGTGTCTGTACCCCAGCTCTAGACCCTCCTCTTTATGTCTTTGTCCTGCTGTGGCCATACAAAGGAATTGCCATCTTAGAGATGTGCTCTGAAGCACACTGAAATAAGATGGTTTGAGAGATCTGCAGCAGAACCAGTCAGCAGCTGGGCTTGGATTTACTGTCTCCCTTTCACATGTTACTCGGAGTCATGTCCTCCACAACCCCTTTGCATTGAGAAGGAAAATCTCCTGAGCAGATCCAGTCTATTCCGTGGCTGTGGCTGCTGCTTGTACCTACAGGGTGTACCTGAGCTGTGTCTTGCTGACAGAGAAACACATGGAAGTCATTGGGGATGTCACTTCTGCAGAAATCAACGTATTAACCAGCGTTCGATTACAAAATAGTGGAACTCTCCTTCCAGTTTGTTTCTGGTCACAAGCAGAAGTGGTTTTCACAGGAGTGTCAAAGTATGGGCTGAAATTTTGGAAGAGCAGTCATTTGTCGCCTTTCTGACATTTGCACATCAGATGAAAAGACCTGCTTTTGAACCCACCTTTTGCTCCTTGCCACAGTAAGAATAAGCTTGACTGTGATACAAATTTACTGCAGAAACAAGCAGGCCATAAGGATTTTTTTTTTTTTTTTGAACTTATGCAAGGGATGAATTGAATGATGTCCTCAAATTCAACATCATACTGTTAACGTTTCTTCTTGACCCTGAAGCAAAGTAACTAACTCACCTCTCCGATCTGCACACATTTCAGTATCCAAGTAGGCAAGACTCGTATCTTAACTGGACTTAAACTAAAGCATTTTGAGGTTACCTGTTGAGGGACAGATTATCTATTTCAGTTTGGCTACAGCTTAGCTAAAACTCAAGCTCTGAATAATTTGTATCTAAACAGTGAAAAAAAGGAGTCTTGCAACACACACTGTTCTTGTGAATAATATAAACTATTAGAAAAACCCAAAGGTGATTAATGATAAATCTCCTGTTAACATTTACCCGACAAAAAGAAATAAAAAAGCATCTTAAAGGTGAAAAGAAGGAACTAGTGGGTGTTTTACACAAATGAAGCTGGTATTTCAGCCATACTCTCTAAATCACGGTCTGCTGTTCTTCCTCCCTCTGAAATAATCTGAGCATGTATAAAGGGAAAAAAAGAAGAAAAGAAGTGTTCAAGAGAGAGCTTGCACACCTAGCAGTGCTTTCAGAGGGGACTGGGAACAGAGAAAACACAAAATGTGTTAAGCTAAAATTATCACATGATGGGTAATAACTACGCGCTGGCATATTCAGTTTTTTGACAAGAATGTTTTGCATTACAAAGTTCTTACTTACATGGGAGTGGCTATGTAGAAAAGCTTTGGGTATCCATCCTATTTAAAACCAAACAATGTGCTGCATCCTTGCTGATGTACAGAAGCGAGGAGTGGGTTCTTAGGATAGTCAGTCAGTTTGGTGAAGGTCCAAGCACAGATTTTTACATCTCCTTTTTAACTTCTCTGCCACATGCCTGAAAACTTCATGTCTTGACCATCTGGTTGCAGGACACTGAGCCAAATTCCCTCTCCTGATCACTGATGCTGCACTGCAGCTTACTACTTAGGTGAGCATGCAGCTCCTTTGTACCTTCCTGATTTTGGAGGGGATCTGGGAGCCATACAGGAACCAGGCAGGATAGCTGAAACACCTTTGACCTCCACCAGACCTCCCCTATCCCTCCTTTGGCACGTATTAGCCCTGGGCCAGTGAGGTGGTGATATAAAATCAGTAGCGAGCCATCCAGTTTGGTCTGGGGGATCTGCAGCTCATGTTTGCCTGCAGATTTGGGCTGCAGGAGCCTACAACTTGGTCCTGGGAATTCAAGAAGTTTTGCTTATTTATTAATGCAGTTAATAAATATTGAAAGAGCAAAAGGTCATGGGCTGACCCTCATGCGAAAGTTTTGCTCTTTGCAGCGAGTACAGAAGGTTGCTTACAGGGAGATTGAGAAGCAAGCCCCCCAGCTCACTGCTTTTGTGGCTTGTGACCGAATCCCACTAAAACAACTTGTGATTTATTTCAGCTGCATAATAATATTACAAAGTAATAAAAGGCATATTTAATGATGTCCTTCCATTACATGGTATGCCCTGGCTGTCTACCAATGGCTCTACAGACCTACTGGCGCCTGTGTCAAGACTCTTTCTTTCAGCATGGGGAGAGACATTAAATACCATGATAGAGTCCTATGTACCACCAGGTTATGCTGCACAATTCATTTCCATTAGGCAAGTCATTTTTTTCCTTTCCTTGGCCATTGCAACTTTGTTATGCTAATAAATATGCTCGTGTAGCGGGACCCAATTTAAACAAAGACTTGACATAGTAACTTTGCTGGACACATCCAGAATGGGACATCTGGGTCTCATCATGGCCAAAGGTCCCTTCTCTCACCCTCTCATCTTCACAACATATCAGTGCTCTCAAGCACAGCTCTCTTCTAGTCTCCAGTCTGCATTTGTTATTTTCATTATTAGCTGAAAAAAGTCAGGCAATCCCTGTTCAGAAGAGGAAAGGAAGAAGGGTTTTCAGCTGTACAGGGAACTGGAGAAAAAATGAGGAGGAGGGGAATTACAATGGTAGAATAAAAATCATTTATCGACATCATTCTTCTCAAATGATTCAGAAGCATTTTACAAACTGGATAAAGATCACATCTCTGAAAATGAAAATGTTGCTATCTCTTGGACAGAGGTACAGTGGCTGTGCTGGCTCCTCTGCTGTACAACACGGTGTGTGTGGTGGATACTACCCCAAACAGCAGTTCAGCAGGGGAGGGCTGTTTAGGCAGGTCTCCAGTCCGCCGATCATTCAGAGTCTCAAAAGTCTGTTTCTGTGAAAAGTGCAAGGGCGCGTGCTTGTTAGCATGTCCGTTTTCTGTCTTTGCTGAGCTGTGTGGGGTAGGCTGAAAGTTGCTCTCAAACAGCCAAAGTGAAGTGAGCTGCTATGTAAAGAGTTTGGTTCATCTCTGACTCAGAGATGGTTTCCCACATACCGAGTTACCAGCACCATTTTCTGTAGCATTTTGTGTTTTCCCTGACAGTTTCCCATCCAAGGATCCAACAGTGTTGACCTTGGTTAATTATTCCCAGAGGGAATGTATACGCACAGCATCCTCCCACACGAAGGTGCTGCGCTGCCAGATGCATCCCAACCTGTTCCGGAGGTGGAGGAAAAGGAGCCTGGGGGCAGGGAGAGCAGCTCTGCCCACCTGCTGCTTTCTCTGAATGACCCCCTCCTATACCATCTTGGCTTTCCTTGGTTTCCCTCATTCTTAGATCAGACCTCAAACTACGATGCTCTTTTTACCTACACTTCTAGGCTGAATAACCAAGTGCGTTTGGCACCCGTCAGTCTTCAATTTACAATTCAGTGGCCAATGCTGAATGTATTTTCTTTATTTTTTTATCCTCTTCTTATAAGTTATTGTTTATTTAGTCACAGGAACAAAGCATAAATGATTACAGCAAGGTTTCTGCCAAGCATTTTTGATGCACTTCAGAGAGTGTCCCTTCTCATGCCATGATCGGATCCAGTCATCAGTAGTGGAGCCAGTTTTGGAGAGGGGAAAAAAATGTTCTTCAAAGTGCTACTGTCTTCTGGCTCTTCTGCTCCTCAGCGATGGTCCTGAGTGACAAGTTTTGAAACTTGGCTAGGCCAGGAAGCAAAGCCTGATGGCTGG
Organism: Balearica regulorum gibbericeps; assembly: GCF_011004875.1. Lineage (NCBI taxonomy): Eukaryota > Metazoa > Chordata > Aves > Gruiformes > Gruidae > Balearica > Balearica regulorum. Next base: position 80,197,093 of record NC_046184.1, read on the forward strand.
CAGCCTGGGCTGCCTCTCCTAACAAACCCAAAGTGTTTACTGAATCTGTGTGCTTAACTAAGGCCTCATGCTCTCTTGCTCGATTTCTCATGACAACCCGCTATTAAATTCACCCAACCTATTAGCACAATGAGAATTTAATAACATATTACATAATTATTGCATAGTCTATACAATATAATATAAATGGACATATTATGTTATACAGAATTAACATGTTGTTTTAGAGCAGCTTCCTCTGTAGTCATTCCCCAGTCACAGTGGTCTTGGTAAAAGGATAAAATGGTAATAATGAACACGTGCTGAAGCAAAGTGTTTAACAGTTGATGTTTTTGTTATACCTCATACACAAGTAAGGGAAAAGGAGAAGGGGAAGGGGAAGGGGAAGAAGGAGAAGGAGTAAGAAGGAGGAGAAGAAGAAGGGGAAGGAGAAGGAGAGCCCAGAATTTTTCCCTTCTCACATTGCATTTTACTGAACTTGCAGGTCTAGCCAGTTCTGTGATAAAAATACAAACAAACTCCGGAGAGCTGGGGGTGTGTGACTCAAGGAGATTGGCCAGCTAGGTGCAGGGCCTAACCTTTAATCTGCCTTGATCGCTCCTCCAGAATCTCTTTCAAAAGCTCTTTTTTCTGCACTCTAATGTTCTGCCAATCATAATTTGTATTTCTGAACGCATGACAGAACCGTTTCCTGTCTCCGGTGGAAAAAAGGAGGGAGAAAAAAAGTATTTAAAGTCAAAACGAAATTTTTCTTTTAAAGCCTACTATGGGAAAACAAAAGCCGTTTCCATTACAGGCACAGTTCAGGCGTCTCTTTAAAAGCGATCACACACAGGAGGTGTTAACAAGCCATGTGCACGGGGTTACATTCTCTTTTCCATTCAAGTGTCAGCTTTGCTAGCTTGCAATCGGAGGCAAATCAGTGATCCATGGCTGAGCACATCAGAAAGGTATGATGTAATGGGCCCTGCGCTCAATCCATCCTTCACGCGGGCGACGGAGCCCCCCGTCCCGTCGAGTTAATCATTGACATGAAAGAGTCGCCTGGGCAGGAGGGGTGTGGGGAGGGCAACGCGTAATCCCCCCCCAGCTCCCTGAGCTGAAGCGGTGGAAATTTTTCTCTTACCCAGCCACCGAAGTCTTGAGGAGGTGCTTGGCACCAGCAGGGAGAAAGGCTCTTTGATGGGAATTGGATGCCAGGTCCCTGTTTGGAGGTGCTGGTTTATGTGTAGCAGCTCCCCACCACCACTCGGCTAATCTCTATTACATATCTACAGACAAAACAGCTACTTGGCATTGTGTTGCGGATGTCTGCAACTTTTGCCAGGACGTTGAACAGAGGCCAGGAACTTGGGTGGAGACAGGAGCCAGCAGGTCATCTGGGGTTGCTGCTCTTTGTTAGAGCTAAATAACGTTGTGAATGTATTAAGCCCCTTTCCACGCACTGATTTTATTTTTTTTTCAATGCCTTCAATAGTCTTTTTTTTCTTTTTTTTTTTTTTTTTCACTGGGCTGGATTCATGTACAAATATGCAAGGCAGAGCAGTCTGCTCATTTGCACTTAGCGTGAAACCCTGAGTTTGAGGGGTTTTTTAGAGAAAAACGCACCGACATACTCACTGCAAAGGTTTGCTCTGTCAGAACAAGAACTTGGGTGCTTTGTCATTTCCTCTCTTTCAGACACCGATCAGACACTCACCTTCATGAAACTATCAGATGATCTTCTTATTGTTCCCTAAGAGGAGAAGTTTGAAAAAAAAAAAAAAAAGCTGGAAGTGGGCTGAAGCGAATTGTGGCATCTGGAATTGCAAAGTTGCTGCTGGATCCTACAGCCCTGCTGAGCACTGGTCACGCTGCTGGAACACCCCGGTGGGGACTCAAAAATGGCACGAGTAAGATTTGCATTTTATACAACTGATGTAATTAAATGATTTCTGTGGCTGCATGGATGCAGCTGCTTATTCTGACCTGTAAGATGCCAAAGTTTACATATATATAGTATTGAGTCGTTAGTGTGGATCTCCTTCATAAAACAGGCTGCAGATGAAAGGTTAATACCTCAGCAATGCGAATTATGGTTTCTTCCCATGTCAAATTACAGTAAAATAGTTACAGACTGACATGGAGACAGTAAACAATTTGTTATTGGGAAAATCATTCTTTTTGACACCATGGGAAGTGCATGGCTGGGTGAACATGTGGAGTTCAGGGATTCATGGCAGGTGGTTCTCTTCTCTGGTGGGACTGATGTTCCTGTGGCTGTAGACAAATGACTTCTTCCTATTTTTTAATTTTTCTTTTTTATTCAGGTATTCTTTTGCCCATGAACACATACTGTCTATTGAAATCTACTCATCTCCTGCTCCACTTGCCTACAGTACAAGAGCCATGGGAGATGTGTTGTTGAGGTTGACATCACCAGGCTTTTTAGTGCTGGGGGGATGAATAGGGGACAACCCTATTCTGGTCTAGGTAGGACAATTTAGATGTGAACATCCTCATTTCATTTTTCCTTCAGCCCATGTTTTTTAGCCAGTCCTTTCCCTGACAGATAGTGTGCAGTAAGTAGGGAAATCATAGCATGGCCCTAAAACGTCACAGGTATTCTCTGCGGTTACCTCTGCTGAGAATGGCCTGATGTGTTTGGGATGGGATGCAAAAATGCATGCCACTGGCCACCAGAAAATCCCACGTTACTTCAGGTGTTTCCCAAATCACGTTCTGTGATGGACACCCACCTGGTCCTCAGCAGTCCTGGGGGAGCTTGTGATGCATCCTTTGCAAGGCATCCCTGGAAAAGGATTGCTTTGTACTGGGCAAATAGTCCTTGTGTATAAGATGCAAATACATGTGTATCCCTATATATATAGATATAGATATATGGATACATATACAAATAAATAATAACATGTATAAATATTTTATTATTAAATATGTGGAGTTATGTAATTTTTTTCCCCTGAAGTCTTGCTGGATGAAAGGTGTCATAACATAAAATATTTGATTCATGGCTATGTTTATCCAGATCATGGCACTGTTTTCCAGAGACATTATCTAATTCTAACATCTGAGAGACTTTCAGAATAAGATTTCGTGGTAACCACAAATAACAAAGGCAGAAAGACTGTGGAAAGGTAAAAGGGCTGATCTTGATTTGTAGCAGGCAAGCTAAAAATTCCCTGCAGTGTCTCAATCCTATGTCCCAGCCTCTTTATGCTGCTTCACTGTTTAATATGGCTTCTCTTTTTTTTCAAAGGACAAGACAAATTGTCTAGCCACAAGAATTTAAACTATGCTTTTAATCTGAGTGAAGAAATGCGCTGTGTTGCTTGGCTGCCTTTAAAGTCTACTATCGCAATATCTCAGCAAAAGGTGTATTCGTAGAAGGGGGAGCTGCAGCTTAACGTAGCTGTGCTGTAAAGCTTGTTTATCTCCACTGCACTTGGTTTACAGTTCTCAATAACCCCCTTGCCATTGTTTTTGGCTAAGAAACCTGCAAAGGTTGTGCCTGCCATGGAGGCAGGGGGAGGTGCACCGTTCCCCCCGACACTGCCCTTGTCCGAGCGGCACCGTCCCCGCAGTCCCGCAGCCAGACAAGCCAGTTGATAATTGATGTAGGTTTTTAAATAATCTCTAAGAAAAGGGAAATTTCACTGCAGCTTTTTACTCTGAAACCACAGGGAAATGCACTGAACCGCACAAATTTTTCTCGAACAGAAATGAACTTTTACTTCCCAAGGGCTGGTGACATCATGATGCTCTTTTTACATGGCTCAAGTGCCTGACATGAGCCTCCCCACCTCTTTTCTCCAGCTCTATCCCTCCTCTCTTACCCCAACACACTGTGTTTCACAGGTCCCAATATTGCCAGTGAGATTTTGCCTGCATGGCCGCAACGGCCTTGTATGTGTGGGTTGTATAACAGAACGTATAGAACCCTATAAAAAGGGCAAAGATTCTGATAGCGTCCCTCGTTTCTCTTTAGGGAAGACAGGACCAGATGCTGCTGCTGATAACAGCACCCCTGTGCTGCTCCGGGACCCAGCCCGGTGTCCCGACAGACTGGTGGGAGCAAAGGGGAGTCACCATCGTTTCCCATTAATTCCTGGGGTTCCACACTTCCCTCGACACGCCAAAACGTGCATCTTGTGGTTCTTGGCCGTACAAGGAATTTGATACGTGGCTTGTAAGGACAGAAAGGTTGGCCATTCCTGAGTACATACATTTTCTTAACACGCATTTGGGGAGGGTCTGTGCAGCATGTCACTGAAAACAGCTCCGCACACAGATATACATCCCTATACTGGAAAGAAGGGAGACAGATGGTCCCTATTACCCCGTGTAACCAAACGCAGGATGCAGACGATCCAAAACAATTAGAATAGGAGTTTTCCTATCACAGTTTTAAAGAGATTTCATTCATTGCATAGTTAGTGGCATGGCTCCAGCTCCAAGGACATATCTGAGACAGATTTAAAAGCATTCATAATAAAGTTTTTCTGCTCAGTGTAATGTTATGATATTAACATGTACAATAGCTTGACTCTCTCAAACCAGAAGCAAGCGCTGTGCATCACCTGGATCCTGTGAGTTTACCTTTTCCGATGGGATTATGAGAGTGTTTCTCCACTTTCTTCACGCCAAGGACCACCTAACTTTTCAGGAAAATGACTCAGCAGACCAATTACATTATCACTGCCACAACAGTTTCATTTACAGCAGCAAAACACCCGCTGATCTTTGCACATCCATGTATTTTTTTCCATTTTGTCTCCTTGCTGCTGTGCTGTGAGAACGTGCACGGTATTTTATTTTTGAAAACGCTTTTAATTGGTATGTGGATCCTCTCCCGAAGTTTCAGGGACCACTAGGGGTCCCCAGCCAGTGCTGCAAAACACTTGCCCTGGGGCACTTCTTTCCAATCGCCAGTTTACCTTGGCCCATCCATGTTGCAGCAGGACAAACTACCATCTTTGGCCTCTCGCTGACGTAACTGCACGGGAAGAAATGTCACGTTCCTACCAAGCTGGGGAAAATATTTATTTAGCAGGTGCATATGTGTTGGTTTTACCCTCCCCCCCCACCAATCGCTGAAGCTGCTCAGTGCTTTGGAATGCCTCTTGCCTTTATGGAGGGGATTAATGGGCAGAGTGAAGGTTATTATCCTATAAACACAGCTGATCACATGAACCCGTCACTTCTCAGTGCCTCCTTATAAGAGAAAGGGATGGGTTTGCAAAAGATCATCTGAAAGAGGGACCTTGAGAATCAGACCTTTAAATCCATATTTAGTTCCTGAGCTGATTTTTTTTTCCAGAAGTGCTGCTCCTAAGTAACTCCTCCAGAAGTCATTGTAATAAAAAAATCTGTGTCTATGCATGCCATATATTATAAATCACTTAATCTCCTATTGAAACATGGCCACTTCTGGGTAAAAACAAGGCAGATGTTTAACATGTCATGTCACAGCAGCTCTTCATAGCAGATTTCAACAGGACAGGAAGAATGCCATGAAACTGCAAGAAGGATTTAGTTAGGCGAGACGTAATTACCAAAGTTGGACTATTTCCAGGACACTGGGGCAAACCCTCCTGCCTTTGCAAATTTGATTTTAACAACTTTAATTTTAAACACCTGATAGTCATATTTCTTGCCAAGGGAACAGATTGCTGAAAGTAACAGAGGCAGCATTTCCTAAGCAAAAAAAAATCTCAAAAAATGAAGAAAGAAGAAAAAAAAAAGTTTCCTTCTATATGGTTTGTGACACCTCAGTGGGAAACCATGAAATATTCACTGCAGAAACACATTTTCTGAGCTGTAGGTCAGCCTAGCTTATACTACCCCACAGCCTGAGCCAATATTTTGTGCATGGAAGTGATGAATTGTAAAAAAGTGGAACAGCACAGAGGGATCAGTGTAGGGAGGCCAGTTCACAGCAATGCAGAAACAAAACAAGAAGAACCTGCCTAAAAAGAAGAAAATTCAACTTCTTTTGCTGTTAAAACACATTTACGCACCAGCTTTTATTGATGACATCGCAAATATCCACATCCAACAACCAAATGGTTCAACACACTGGCTTGCTCATGTGGAATTCAACTGTGTCTACAGCATTCCAACAAAACAAGCAAAGCCAAATGAATACCTGAAAGAAAGCATCTTGTGTAACAGAGACCCTCTGAATCTCGGGAGGAACGTTGTTGACTTTGGCTACCCCTGAGATTTGCCACGTGAACAGAGCAAATCATTTCTCACAGCAGTTTGCAAGCTTTGGAATAAGCAAGTCCTGATCCTCGCTTCAGGGCAGGGGGATGGAGTAGGTGATTTCCCAGGTTCCCTTCCAGCTCAACCTTTCTGTGATATTAAGGCCCACCCCCAAAGCCTATTAACAAGGATCCAAAAGATAATGGTAAAAGAATAAAGCAACTACCGTAGCAAGTTGATAGCTTCTCAAGGAAACCAATACTACCCTACAGAAGGGTACCTCAGAATAGTTTGCAGAGGAGTTGCTTTAAGTAGAAGCAAGCTGTACTTGCATCACCCTGAAAGTAACTAGAAGCACATGGAGAATCTCTTTTCCTGGCTTTTTCACCCAAGTGAAACAAGTTTCTCCAGTTGCTGCTGAAAGGAATTTAATGAAATAATCCATACCTGAGAGATTATTTCCATGTTTGTACAAAACATAAAACAAATGTCCCGGGACTTGCTCTGTCCCATTTTCAGCTCAGGTTGTGTTGCACGTGGGACACATATATCTCAGATAGAAAAAATCTGAACTACTGATTTCCCTAATGTATACATATGCCGGTCACACCGTGGTATCAGCGGAAGCTAGGTTGTGGCTGTTGAGTAATATGTAGCCCTGAGTCACGCATGCAGCTTATATTAAAAAAAAAAAAAGGGGGGGGGGGGAGGAGGGAGGCTCAGGTAGATGTAGCTGTACCTACTTATCAGCATGCCAGGGCTACAGAATGCTGCGGGCTCCCGTTGCCATGTAATTCCTGCAGCCGCACAAGACCTTACACAAGTGCTGCTACCCAAAGTCTGAACACATTCCCTTGCTTCTCATGATGAGAAAGTGCTGCTCAGGGGTTTGATGGACAGCCGTAGACCCCTGCAGCCTATCAGACTCAGAGGTCAGCAAATAAGCCCTGAGCAGCTTTGTTACAGGATTAAACTTGGTACGTTCGACGTGCTGTTTATGCCCAGGGAATGAAGCAGACGAAAGCTTCAGTGTATTGCTTTTTCAATCAATCAGGTCTGCTGCCTTGTTTTAAAGCATGGGAATGTTTTAGACCCACCTACTATTAAAAAAATATTATCACCATAGCTTTGTTACATACTGACATATCCCCTTGTGCACACTGTGTTAAACAAGAAAGTGCAATTCACAAGTTGAACAAAATAATGAAATATTCCTTGTTTCATTGTTTCCTCCTCAGTACAGTAATGAAACAGAGATAAACTTTATCTACCCTGGTGACGATGAAGCTCAGACACTAATCAGAAGTTTGTTGTTATTTTTGGCTGTCACACACAAAAAAATAGAGCAGAAAGCATTTATCTTTTAAAACCCATGTATGTAGAAAGGAGGCAACTTTACACAGTTAGCTGCTTATTCTGTAGAGTAAAAGGACTAGTGCAAAACATCTCGGCCTCACTTGTCCTCTGGTGTAAATGACAGTGGTTCCACCACAGATCAGTGGAGCTGTAATATAGTGTACACCAGGGGAGGGTTAGGCCCTCTGGTACAAGTATATGAATTTCCCATTGCAAACACTGGCATGAGAACAGTATTTCCCTCCCCTCCTCCTTCGTGTTATTGTGTTATCTTCATCTCCAATATTCCATCATTGCAAAAATCCTTAACAAACATATAACCAGCAAGCAGAAAGAAATCAGCAGAAAACTCTTTTCTACCCTAGCACTGACTTCCCAGTCACAATCACAGCTAATAAAGATGCTATAAATGCGGACAGGCCAAATGTTCAACCATAGTCTCTACCTTTCAGTCTGAATACATTGAAATTCCATTCTAATCCATTATCTGCATTGGTATCCAAAACCTGTGTTGTTGATAATTTAAACAATTGTTTTACGAATTCCTATGACATTATAGTGTCCTGATTACAAAGCATTTAAGGCAGATGCTTCCTTTTAAATGTATGCTTAAGCACTGAGCTGCTTTGGAATTAATATGGAAAAAAAAAATTCTTTTCTTTTTTCTTTGGGACAGCAGAACATTGACAGTCATTATTTCTCCTACTAAAGAGAAGCATCCCTTTTCCCCTTGAAAGAAAAAGACCCAGCTACTTCACAATAACCTTGTGCGTGGCAGACTTCAAGGCTTTTACACACAGCTTGTGCCATCCTGGTCAGAAAGTAATTCTGCAAGTAACCTTGCTACAAACCAAAAAGGTGCACAGTGTCATTGGTCTGCTTTAAAATCACAAACACATGGAGAGACAATTGTGCAATTTTTCTTAATTAGAGAAAATCACCACACTTTAAAAAAGAAAAATAAGGTTGGCCCTCATCCTGCTTCATTTGGATAAAACTCCCTTTGACATCAGCTGGAGCAAGGTTTGTTCCTAATTTTAAAAAATTCAAGAAAATCACATCTCGTGATGCTTGAATGTAGGTGGAAATGGGCTCTGACCCCACAATTTGCTGACCATCTTTATCTCAGCATATAGAAACAGAGGAAAATCACTGCCTTGTGCCATTTGGGGGAACAATCAACTATTATTTATATCTAAACACTTGTAGCTCTTAATGGGGAAAAAAGAAACACACTAAACCCTCCTGATGTTGCATGTAACGCAGGGGGTATGACTTGCTTACACCACTTCACGTGCGTACACCTCACACACACACACACGCGCGCGCGTGTTAATTTTTACTACCCAGAAGAAACCTTAGTTTGTTTAGAACTGAGACACAAAGCAGCAGTCCATTATCTCATGTCGTTCTCAAAACCTGACATTTAGAGAGCTGTTTCCAAACAAGTTCATTAAACACTCCATGCATCTTAAGGCCATAAGCAGCAGTATAATTTAGAGCGTATATTTTATAGGTTTCTCTTTCTGGTTTACCCACTGATTATTATGTGCTGTAAAACCTCAATTATCCCAACTAGTCAGGGGAATAAAAAAGGGAAATAAAAAGTAGGTGATGGAAAAGGATATGTTAACAAATGCCATAGGAAAGCAGTCCGTGCAACACCAAGACTGTTGCACGTGTAACATTTCAGTGTTATTAATGCCCTTTCTCTTCTTATAGAAAGGTAAGTAGTATGAATAAAAAGCATAAAATGGCAACTAAACTGCCTCCCTCATTCTTACTGTGTTTACAAGCAGCAGGCATTTTAAAACACTGTAGACAAATGCACGGCAAATTTTATCTTGCTTTTCACTGTGCAAACTCACAGACCTAAATGGAACAGCACAACCCAAAATAAAGGCCAGATTTGGCCCAGCTGGGAACAGGAATGACTTGAAAGATACAGGAATATTTCTGCAAATTTCTACCCATGTTACATTTAAGTTTTACTACCTAATTCTTGGGGGGGGGGGGCAGACATACAGGGCTAAAATGGGAACTCTCCTTTCTTCATCTACATCCCAGCAATATACACATTTGGCACCCAAGTGCTGTCACTTATACCCTGAATAGTTGCATGCATAAAATTCTGTACCGGAAAAAAATATTGCAGAAATGGCTGGGAATTTTTTTTAGTGTAAAGCTGAGATGGTGAAACTTAGTAAGCCGTTCCTGCTAAAACCAAAGAAAAGGGTATGTAAAGACGTGACAATATCAAAGACCCCAACTGTGACTTGTCCAAGCACATTATTACACATATACAGTTGTTTTAACTGTTTACCACTTTCTCATGTACAGTGATTTTTAATGCACATTACACTGCTAGCCTTAGTTTTGTTAGCCTAGTGTCCAAACTTGCTTACCAGTGTTTTTTAAAACCAGTAATTTCTCATCAAAGTGATTCCAGTTGGTTTGGCCCGACCTCAACCCAATGAAAGTATTTACTGTTTTCACTGTCAGGAATACATCTCTGCGTGACGTGCCTACGTGTCCGCTGCCTGCACACCCGGTTTTTGAAGGTTGAGGAAGCTTGGCTGAGCTTTCCAACCTCTCCTGTGCAGAGCACTCCTCTCCTTGCTTTCAAGAAGTTGACCTCTTTGCAGCAGCTTGCACATTCGTTTTGACTCTCTTCTTTGCCGAGTAGCAATCTGGAGAACAACACATCAATAGAATTAGGGCTACGACACTGGTAACGGCTGCTTTTCAAGAAATCTCTCAAATCTCATTTTCACGTTGAAGAAGTCATTTAGACTTCTCTACTGCATGTGAATGAACAAACCTAATACCTTTAGCATGTTCCACATAAAGCTACGAAATACCAAGCAAAACAAAGGAAATGTGCTGGCTTTTATCCAGTTGAGATCAAAAGACTTTGGACCCTGTTACACAAGCTGAGCAATCTGACATTTCACTCCAACTTTCGGATCCACTGCTGCAGTGCTTTCCAGACAGAAATAGGTTGTTTGGTTTTTTCCCCTCTTTAGAAATAACAAAAAAATACTCCGTAAAATAACCGAGTCAGTAGAACTGTATTTATGGAGTATTTTATTTCTGTTTCTGAGATCAACCTGCAGATTCAGGGAGGACTGCATAAAACCTTGCACTATCATTGAACTATAACTAATTCTTTGCTCAGAGAGTAAGCACTGTGGCACACAGGGAGAACACCCATTACATTTTCATACATACATGTGATTGAATCTTTGTTTCAGGTGCAAACGTAAATCAAGATTAACTACAGAACCGTAATTCCAACGCAGGAGTTTCCCTATGAGTTCCTTCCCTGCCTCCCACCCTTGCACAAAAAATCACAAACTTTTTTCAGGTAAATAAGGCAGAATTAGCTGAACGGGAAGCTAGATGCTTATTTACTTTACAGTTCATGGCATTTACCTGGTGTAAATTGTTAGTATTTACAGCAATGAATTTGCTCCAATTTCAATTGAGGATGCGGGCTCCGTGAAATTTAAAGCTGAGCTTTCTATACAGTCAAATTGGCAACAACTATCAAGTCCTAGCAGCATAAAGTCTTGCATTAATTCCAACGCAGAACATTGTTGGCGGGATGACTGGAATTCTATAGGCTTTCACAGCCAAGTTTGTGCAACGAGATTCCTGCAGCCAATTCCCTTAAGAATACGTCTGTACGGCACAGTGCAATGGAGCGCAGCGGTACCTGAGCTAGCCCCAAGTTAAACTTCTGGAGCAGGACGCGATCCCGAGGAGAGTGTATTCTCCCAGGCAGGAGCACGCACTGCTAACTCAGTAGAAAAGCAAATCCCGCTATTACTATAACCTGCTGTAGTCTCTCAGTGGAGCAGCAGAGGGAAGGAACAGCAAGAAAAACAAGCTTACGTTACCAAATGTAATCTTTACGACTTATTTCTTCCATTTAAAAGACCTCTATGTAGCTATCCTCTATTTTGGGAAAAGAAATGCATTGGGAATTATGCTTACTAGATGAAATTCAGAAAAGACTTAACTAGTTGGTATTCCCATTTCTTCCCATGAAGAATTTTAGCGAGAGCCCAGATGCTCAGATGCCCACATAACAGAGCCTAGTTCCAAAAATGACAGGGGTGCTTAAAAGCCAGGGGGGGTGCATATTCCCCAGAGCCATATTCAGATGGTCTAGCCTCCGTCTAAGATGCTAAACAGAGTCCCTGGAAATTGGCTGGTTTGCCTAAGCGACCTTACAGAGCCCTTGCACTGGCATAAGTCAGGCACTGAGAAGGACGCTGCCTGCAGCCTGTCAGTAGGAAAGCCTGGCCAGAGGGACCTAGCAGGGAAACATTGCTGTTGCTTAAATATACCTACCTAAATACCTGCTTGCCTTTCCTCCCCATTTTCTCCCCAGCCATCTTGCATGAACTATATCTGCTTCAGAAGTAAGACCAGCTAATGAAAACATAGGGTTGTTACCAATTTTCTCTCCTTTACCTTTTGCAAAGGAGGCAAGGATGTAGGAATGTCTCCCAGGAGAGACAAGGTCTAAGCGTACCAGACTGAGGCAAGCCAAAAAATTTGGAAGAGAAGAAGAGGAGCGAAGAGCTGGCATGGTTTGCAATCATTGATTAGTGAAAAACAACAACAACAAAAAAAAACCCAAAAAAGGAAAAAGTGAAAAAGGCTTATAGCCTGTATCTGAGTTGCTTTTGAATTTGAGGCTCTCCCAGAAAACAGAGCAGAAACACAATGGGTCCGCAACAAAATAGAGAGATGGAGTAAGTCTACGTAAAAGGGTGGGGAGATAGAAGGTAAAATCTACTTTTGTAATGGTTAGCTCTCTGCACATCTGAGGAGTCAAATGCAGCAGGAAAACCTCTGCTCCTTCCACTCAGGAGGCACCAATGTCCACAAAACCCCATGGTTGGTTTTTAATATATCGATATTTATTTAATGGGCCACAGCACTTTCAGCTGTCTCTGAAAGTCCAAATTAAATGCACATTGTTGGATCTTAATGTAAAGCACTACAGTGTTCTTGTTGACCAAAGCAGAAGGCAGATAGCCGGCTTCAAATCCAAGCTCGGATCCTAATCCTAACCTAACCTCTCATTATAGGATGGCAGAAGATGAGCAAAGGGGTGGAAGCATGGGGTCAGACTGTATCAGCAGGTATTGCTTTCCCTGGCTCAGTTTTGCCTGAATTACTTCAGTCGTGCCCAGAGGAACGAGGTTCCTGCAGCTACAGGGAATCTCCTAATGCGTCCTTCAGCTGGCAATAAGAAGGATGTGTGTGCGTGTGCCTGGGAGAGAAGGACTGAGAGAGGGACTGATCTCCAATCCTCACCAAAAGAGACGACTGCAAACAGTTTTCCTGGCCCATCTCGCACACCCAGATTCCTTGGGGAGAAGGGTACTGTTGTTAGACTAAAGTGTTTTCTCTTATGAAAACACATGTGGGAAAGTGTTAAACTGTGCAGCGTGGTATTTTGGTTTCCACATCCCCTGATGAAATATTTCTTGCCTGGGGAAAACAAAACGGAAGAAAAATATCCCCTGGAAATATCTGCATAATTTACTCCCACACACCTAGTGAGAGTTTTACAATTGAACAGCAGTTCCCTCAAACCATCACAACATTGTGCTCTGAATTACGCTTCTGTACTCCTACCTGTAAATTATACTGTTAATTAGTTAATGGCTGTAAAGTGCTTTGGAGAAGAAAAGAGCACTCATTAAATATCATTGTTTTGTACTCTAGCGTGCAATGTTCCACTGTTCATTAATCTCCAACCTCTTCCTGAACCTCTCGCTAGCAATTAAGTTTCATACCCTCAAAGAGCAAATTAGTCTATTGTCTGACTTAACTGAGATCAACATCACTGTTCAGAAAGTGTTTCCTGAAACCTTAGCTTCAATTATCTTCTAGGCAATTTCAAGCTGGTGTCTCACATTAAATTCCCAAAACAAATTCCTTGGTCCACGTCTTGAAAACCTCAGTCTTGGATAAACCAAAACCCCAGTATGGACAAGGGAAATATAATATACTGGATTACATTTTCCAAACAAGCTCAAATCCCATTGACAAGAGAAAAAGAGGGGCCGGATGTTCAGAAGAGCTTAGCATGCAGGATGCTGAGGATTCTCAAAAACCTAAACCTCTTTTATGGGTGCTGAAACCCACTCTTGGCAGCAAGTCCTGGCAAGAGGCATTTGAAAACCTAGCCCCTTCTGCCACTTGGCCAAGCTCAAGATCCATCTGCCCTTTAAAATTCCTGGATGACTTTACCGAGTGAAGATGAAGTTAACAGGAGACCTGGTTGGTTTCTCTGGTTTCTGGTCTTCCTCCTAAGGCTTAGCTGGCTGAACGGCGTTCCCTACCACACTCAGGAAAGGGTGCACAGGGCCAAACCTATAAGCAAGCAAAAAACCCCAAAACTCTCATCCGATGGGCAACCCTCTTTTCCTGTCAGGCTCCTGCTTGAGAAATCACCTCACTACTTTTCTTAGATTGTCTTTTTAACCACCTCACTCTCCTCACCATCCCAACTATCCTCCCACAAGAAGCAGTCATTATCTTACTGCTCTGTGACAAGTCCTGAACAGACCCCAGGGCCAGGAGGGGCCTTGTGGCACAGCACCTTTGAAAAACACAGGCCCCATGCCCATCAGTTTAGAGTGTGCCTTCCTCCTCTTGCAGATGCTTCTTTGAAGGGTTGCACTTTCTTAAAGCACGACTGGTTTATGGGCCCACCAGAGAATTTCTAAGCAGCTGTTGGGACCAGGTTCGATCATCTGAGCCATGCTAGGGGCTCACACACCTGTCAAAGATGTCTGTCTTTGTTTATTCCCTTCCAAGATCCTCTTGCCCCCTGTTTTCTTGGAAGTTTTGTGTTTCTCAGTCAGTGCTACCCGGGCAAAGTGGTGACTCTTGTCCTCCCTGCCCAGGGGCCCGTCCAAGTGCTGCAGTGGTCTCCAAGCATCTCCCACCACACAGCTGTGGTAGAAGGCGGGCACCTCGTGGCCCTCAAGCTCTTCCCACTGCAGAAGCCCCTCCGCCGGTGTGTCCCGGAGGAAATCAAAGTTCCACTTCTGCTGGGCCCCCTCAATGCCATTGCGCAGCATGTGCTGGAAGTCCCGCTGCAGCTGCTCGTGGTCTACAGGACCAAAGAGGTTCCTCCGGGCGTGGGTTGTCTTCCCCGGCCTCCGCTCCATCTTTTCTCCCCGGTGCTGCTCTCCAGCGACTCCCTGCCAAGGACAGAAAGACCATCAGCCACCCTTTGCACGCTCAGTTTAGTGGGCACTGCATACTCTTTAAGCAGAGTGTGGCAGTAAACCTAGATGCTTTTGATGCAGCTACAGGAAATCTTTCTTGGCTTATTTTGAAAGAAATTTATCTCAGCCTCCAGTCCAGAGTGAGAATTTCTGTCTATAGGATGTGCCTATAGAAGGACGGGGAAGGGTGAAAAGCCCTCACCTCTTTTGTGCATCTTTATTTCAGCGTAAACTGAGTGAGGGTTTGCCCTAAGGGGACAGAGACGCACAAGGAAGTGGACAATGTCCCTTGAGGTAGTGCAGCAGAAGACCGAAAGCACAGAAGTGGTACTTGGGGAAAATGACCATGAGTATCACCTTAAACAAGGGAAAGGGGCTGAAAAGGAGGAATTCCAGGACAACAAAGGCTGATGGCAACCAGTAAAGTACAGAAAACATCTTTAATTTTACAGTGAAAGTGGTGTCTCTGTCCTGACTACTCTTACCACCATTTGCTTTGCAGTGTCAGCCAAGTTGGAAGCTAAAGATGACCAGAGCAATCACCTGTTTCTTGCCTGACATTTTCATTCCTCTTTCCTTGAAGCAATTGCCTGAGAAGTGGTCCCAGTCACAGACAAACCCACTGCCTTTCCTACAATGGCAAATCCCATGCAAGCACCCGTAGGTGGACTTCCCACTTGGTAGGCTGGCATGGGGACAGAAGAGATGGGGTTTGCACCCTCCTCTGGCAGGTAAGGTGGGGACACCGCAAGATGGAGAAGAGAAATCAAGCATTTTGCAGATTTCATAGGCCAGACGGGCATAAATATACCAAATACATTCACGCACTAACTTCTGCATCAGGTCTTTAATCTCTGGAAGAGCATGAAAATAGATCTTAAAGGCCATTCAACTCTTTCTCCCTCTGGATCCACAAAAGTCAGCCCCCCCTCACAAGCTGTGATGCGTAGCAGCGGACGGGCTAAAAAGAAACCCCAGAGAAACATTAGCAAACAGCCACAATTTGGATTTGTTGCACTACTGAATTCAGAAGGGCACAAAGAGTTTGGGGACAGAGCTGAGAGACATCAACTGGTCATCTGTCTACAGACCATGCAGATAGAGCCACAGAACTCCTGCAGAACCTCAAGCTTCAGGCTTGGTCTCCAATATCCCAAAGGGTGCTTCAGCTGCAGCTGACACAAACCCAGATGCAACTGGTATAATCATCCCCCCCATATTATTTTTGCAGGGTCGTATCTAATACACGTGAACTCTGAGCATCCCCTTGCCATCACACCCCAAGCACCTACTCTGAGAATGTCACTTGGTGGCTCCGGTATCCAGAGCTGGTCAGCAACGGGGCGGCGCTGGCACCTAGATGCTTCTGCGCATAGTCTGCCGCAAAACTCAGATACTGAGGGATGCGACTACCTCCTCCTAGATGGAAGCTGAGTGTCAGTTCTGCAGATGACAGCACACCTGAGCAGCAGTAGTCCAAAGAGGCAGACCGGCTCCTGCATCTGTTTGTTTGTAAATCTTATTCCTTGCCCTTAGTGGCTCTGAACCAGCGTCCCGCAAACACATGGTCCACAGCCACAGGAAATTAAACCAGGGAGTGCCCTGGAGTCTGGGTTGCCCTTCTGGTGCATGGATTTATTTCCAAACATTGGGTGTTGTTCTCCAGAGGCTGCTGTCTCCCATGGAACTCCAGGATGGGAAGCAGAGTAGCCCTGCTTGGTCTGGGACACCATCTGGGGCTGGCCATGAGGGCTGATGGCACTGCAATGCCTCTGGAGCCCCAGCTGGGTCCCTCCAGCAGTACCACGCTGTGCCGTGTGGTTACACCGGCTCATTCGGCGTGAGCCTCCAGCACTGAGCTGCTACACGAGCAAAGCTGGCAGGTGCCCACTGGATGCTCCTCGCTCCCCGCAGAGCCTAGGAAAGGTGGGAAAGCACCTTTCCTGAGGAAAAGCAGCCGAGAGCACAACAAGGATAATCCTCTAGGTGGCATCCAGAATCCCCAAACTTCACACAAAACCCTTCCCAGGGCTGCACAGAGCCTTGCCCTTAGCTGTCGGGATAATCGTCAGTGCCAGCTGTCACTATAGCTAATAACAATCACACCTCCGCTGCTTCTTCATCTGGTGCCAAGTCCAGCTTAAACTGAGTTACTGAGTTCATTCAAAGGCAATCGGGTCTTAGGAAAAGGCAAAAGGTCTTTGGAAAGGATATGCAGTGCTTTGCAGAAACTATTCCTCTTGTGTTACAAACTTTCCTCATACGGAAACTGTTCCTCATTAGGAACTGTTTGATAGCAGAGAATCGGGGTTAGGAAGAAAGAAGGTATTTATCAAACAACTCTGGCCTTTCCTAACAGCACATTTTAGCATCACATAGGAATGAAGCAGAAAAGACTCTGCCTTGCTCTGTTAATGATTATGGCTATTCCAGCGCAGCCTGTGAATCCAGAGCCTTGTCTTTAAGACTATCTAATTCCAGGTGTTTCAAAGGAAGACAAAACGCCAGCAGAGAGGATAATTATAGCATAACCTTTCCCTATGGAAAGTTTCCTCCTAACGCGCTTAGTTATGTCATGAATCACGAATGCTTATAACTCTTCTAAACTTACATCACATGTATATACACTGCCTGTTGTCATTTCCATTATTCACGGTCGCATCCAGGGTGAAATCCCAGGCCTACAGAAGTCAGAGCGATTTACCGCAGCAGAACCAGGATGCAGCTCCTCGCTTTTTTCGGGACTCTTTCCAGGTCTTGGCTCCAAAGCTGCACCGTCACTATTCCCACAGCTTAGTCTGAGTTGCGTGGGTGTATTAAAACACCCTTAAAACGAGACCGAAATGTTTCTGAAATGCAAAACCATTATCGGAAGGGTCCTTTCTTTCTTAACCCATGATTTCTGCACCACCTAAGAACAAGCTGTGAGCCCCATTCTGCCAGGTCCATACCCATCCATACAGGCATCCTCATGGAGCCAAGATGTGGGACAAATGCTGAAAGCTGGAGCTCTGCACTAGCAGTGGCCACTTCTGTTTTCTCTCCAGTTCTGTGCTAGCTTGAATGAGTTGAAAAAAACCCACAAATTTCCTAGGCAGTTCAGTGCTTGTTCCTTGCATCAGACTTTCAGAGCACCAGAGGAACATTACCTCACATTTCTGAATTTCTTATATATGCACAAGTTAAAAAATACAGATGACAACAAGCAAGAGAATTAGTGCTGTGGATATTTCATTTTCATTCTTACAGTGAAAGTCTGTTTCTTAAATAACTTTGATACTGAAGCTTGCTAGCTATAAATCGTATTTTCGGACACACAGCTTGCCTGTGGCAGGTGCTCAGGTACCTTTAACTCATTCTTTTTTAAAGCTATAGCTGAAAAAAAGCTTTCCCCATCCCTTGCAAGAGGGAGCCACAGCCCTTGTCCCTGCCTTTAAATCCTTCCACCTCTTCTCTGCCCCCCGCCCCCGGTGCTCGCTGCCCTGGCAGCCCGGCCGAGTGCCACCACCTGTCCCCCGCACACCCCCCTTTGTGCGGAGGGGAGAGGGAAGGGGCGGCGTGTGCAAGAATGGGATTTATTTGTCATGACCTTCAACAACAGATGTCGGATGCCCGGGCGGCGTTCATTGCGGTGCTACCCCCGGCGGGGATCGGGCCCGGACGAGCTCGCCCCGTGCGCGGCGGAGGGGGACCAGGGGAGACCGGGAGAGTCGTCCCCAGCAGCGCCCCCCCCCCCCCCCCCGCCGCGGGGGGACGGGGGTAGCAAGGCCCCCGCCGCGCCGGTGTCGGCAGCTTCCCGCCGGGAGGCTGCGGGGACGGGCGGCGGCGGGCACGGTGCTCTGCCCCTCGGGGATGCCCTCCGGCCGCCGTGCAACCGCGCCCCGCCTCTTGCACGGGCGTGAGCGTGCAACGGGAGCTGCGCACCCAACACCGAGCGGCACCGGCAACCTCGCCCCCGGGGCTGCCCCGCACCGCCCCCGCCTCCAATCCGCTCCCCACCCCATCCCCGCTCCCTCCCGGCCCCGGGGGCTGGCGGCGGCGCCGGGACTCCCGTCCGGCGCTCACTTACATGCGGGGCGTCCCGAGCGCCCCCTCGCCGGCGGCGGCAGCGGGGGGAGGCGAGGGGAGGCGGCCGGGACCGGGGCCGCGCGGCACCGCCAGGCTCGCGGCTCGGCCCCGCCCTCGCCTCACGTGCTGCCGGGGAGGGGGCGGGGCGAGCGCCCGTCGGGGCAGCGGGGCACGTGGCGGCGCGGGTCCCGGCGGTCGGGGAGCGACGGTTCGAGGGCATCGGGTGCGGGGCGGGCGCGGAGAGCGGGGCTCGGGCCACCGAGCCCTTCCCCGGGAGAGCCGCGGTGCGGTCCCCGGGCTGGCACCGGGTTGTTTCCCGTGCTCTGCCAGGGACGGTCCTCAGCAGGGGTCGCTTGGTACGGGGGGGTGTTGAGCAGCTTGGCGGCATCCCCTGGGCTGCGGGTGGGAAGGTGCTGAGGGTAATTTCCTGGTGGCTACTGAGGGTCTGGGCAGGCTGAGGCGCTACGGGGGTACCCGAGTCCCCCCAGGTGCGGGTGTCTAAGCCAAAGCTTGGGGGCCTGTGTATATTCGTGCTGACTCTCGCGGTGCGTGCATGGGGAGAATTCACATTCTACCTCAGTGGAGGTATGAAGAAGGTGCTACTGTGATGAATAAATAGATCCTTGACAGTGATGGCCAGATTTGGTCACATACATTTATGTGTCATCACAATCAACACTGTATTTTCCTGAGTTTTAGTAATCTTTAGCATTTCTACAGAAGCAAAGTGTTCTCATGTTTTAACCTACCAGTTGCTCTCAGAAGACTTGTAAGGCAGGCTGAATGATCCCTTCGTGGGAAGGGAGGTCTGTATTATTTGCTCCATTTTTCAGGTTATGATACATAGGCAGAAGCGGGCAGGGGTTTTGTTAGCGTTGGGGGAACTCCATCTTTACTGTTTCCATTTCTGAATTTGAAAGGCCTGCTTGTTTTCATTCCTCTGGGCTTCTATACTGATGTTCAAGAGCAGGAAGAGAGGGAAGACCTGGAGAAAGACTACGGGTTTTAGTTTATTTTCAAGCCAGGCAGAAAAATATCATTAACGATCAGAAAGATGAAGATTTGGGCTGAGAAAGGGATAAGAATATTAATTCTATGAGAACATGACTGTTGTTAAAAATTCAGACAGTGGGGAACTTTTTCCCATCTTCGCACTCCCAATGTGTAAGATTTCCCCTGTACTTTCATATTCTGCCCCCGAGCACTACCCCTGCAAAGGCAATGCCAAAACTTTGCTTTATATCTCCCCCTTCAAAACCATCTTCAAACTCTTGTGGGGCAAACTGGACACAGTCATTTCACATTTCCATGTGGATCATGACTGTCCCCAAGGCAGGATGATGATTTCCATGACGATCGTGACAATCCCCCAGGTTGCTCTTGCAGGCAAACCCAGCAGCGAGGAGGGGGCAGAGCAGATCCTGGTGATGTTCCTTCACACCTCCCCGCCGGGGGTGGGATGCAGCCCGCTGGTAGCACTGGCCACGTCATCACCTTGCCCGCCTTCAGCTGCAGAAGTTGGCGCGCTCAGCCACGTGGTGTGGAGATGATGTTGAGCCTTTCCCATCAGAGGAGCCCACAGCTTTTTCCAGCCTCCTTATAACCCTCCCTCAAGCCCCTCGTAGCATCCTTACGTGCCCCCGCCTGCTGCCCCACATGCCCTTGACGCACACCCAAACCCACCGACGGCGAACCATTGTACCCCAACATGGAGTACAACTCCGCTGGGACTGTGCGGTGGGAGATTGAGCGTCAGGGGCCGGTGGAGGGCTGAAATCCGCCCCCCCCAGCCCTCCCTCCTGTGGAAGGGGGAGGCCCTTTGCGCTCCGTTTTCGCTGTAGGTGCTCCTGTGCTAGTCCGGCATTTCAGTGCTGAGGCTGCAAAAGGAGAGCTTTCTTTTTTAAGGTTTAATGGCAAATTCAAATGTTAAGAAAACCCGCCTCTACCTATGTTGTTAATCTTGCAGAGTGTTTTTTGCTTGTCCTTCGTCTTTTAAGAAAGCCTCGTGTTTTAGGCAATTTTTTCTTGAGATTGTTCCTTCGTCAAATCACAAACTATGAAACCGTGTGTTTTGCTGGCAGCATTTGTTTTTATTATAGTCTAGGTAAAGTAATTTCCTACGGAAGTAGCAATGCCATTTATATTAGGGCTTAGTTTGTTTCACAGAAAATTGAGCTTTTTAGAAACAGAATTCCAGCTTTTCTGACTGGATTTTTTTTTTCTTTTTTTTTCTGAAAGCTCAAATTAATAATACAGTTTCTGGCATAGCTGCAAGTAATTATGTGCCTTATCTTAGGCACATGGATATATTTGTGCCAAATGCTGTGAATCATCTTTTTTAGCCATTTCCAATCACGGTCCAAGGCTTCATAAGATTATACAGGCAATTCATATTTAAGCATCACCTCATCCTCAAGGCTCTGTTTTTGGTTTGCAACGTGCTTTTTACAGCAGATTACTTCCTGAAGGGTTATTCTCTGAATTAGGTTTGCCATCCATTCTGAATTTCTGAGATCACTCATGCTTTGATGTCTCTTGCTCTCAACCTGATACACAGCTACTGCCTTACAATTCATTGATAGCAGGAGAGGACAACGGGATGATGCAATGGCTTGCAGCAGAAAGCAAGCCGTATGTATGTGTCTCTCTCCCAGTCATGTACTGGTTGCATCCTCCATGTCCTTTGATCCATTGGGATCGGCACTTTGAGATGCAATGCTGCCTTTATAGTTCTAAGTGGGAAAAGTAGGTTAAGAAAGGCAGGAGCACTGACACAGTAGATCTTTACAAAGGTATTTTTTTCTCAATTGTGGCTGTGTAGAGTTTTGCAATTGGTGCATACCAATAAGAATTAAATAATAATTCAAAAAATACAGTGGTTTTATTCCTGGACTTTGTGTGACAGATCAAACCTAAAACTGAATTAAAATGAAGGATGATGGTGGGTTTGGTGGGAAAGAATCATTAACTTAAGGCAAATGAGATAAATGTGAAGAGTGACAGCCATGTTTTTACTGTACCAGTTCTGGTCTCTGTGCAAAGCTAAGGGCTTGTATTTTCTGTAACCTGCAGCCTTTATGAAGTGCCAGTGAACCAAAAGACAAATTGCTGCATGATGCCAGTGCTATCTAATAGTGTGTGTCTTGAAAAATGTAACTAATTCCTATTTTCAATTAACTCTATAAGTGAAAAGATAATTGGAGGCAGAAGAATCACTGCTCTATTACCTATTCACCTGTTCACTGGAGATTAATTTTCCAATGGGCTTAGGAGTATTGATGATAACATAAAACCCAGACATAAACACAGGAAAAATTAAGGGCTAGACAATCTTTCACACTCCATTTATCCTCTTACACTGCATTTAAAATTCACTCACAGAAACTAGACCCTGTACGATTTTGAGGGCATTGGAAAACTCCAGACTTTTTCCTCCCCCTCCACCCCAGAAAACAGGTTTTCCATTAGTTTTCATATCTGCGATGTTCCTCACATGCTGGAACAAAGCTACTTTTACTTTCTGAAGAGTGAGAAAGATATTCTGTGGAATACAGAAAATATAGCTAAGTACATTTCTTAGCAAGTATACCCTGTATTAGAGTTGGAGCAGTTACATGGCCTTTTGCCTGTTGACATATCCCTGAGCAGGGAGAGCAGGAACAAATATTGAAAAAGAAAGCATATGTATAAAATTAAGAGGAAGGTTACTGGTATAAATATCAAAACCACTTATGCAGATGTAACATAGATGCTAGTTGCAGGGAAAGCCAATACCGTATGGAGGAAAGGAAAAAGGGTTGGTTATATGAAGAGGTGGTAAATGCAAAAGCATAGCTAGGAGCCTCTGCTTTGGGAGGGAGGTGGGGAGAGCTCTGTGCAGGGAGGAAAAAGAGGGTGGTTACAGTGGGTGCTCTTTGTGAAGAGAAGTGGTGGAGTAGGTGGCTTCAGCTTGGGAGGGAGTGACTGCTCATGAGATGGTCAGGACCCCCAAATTGCAGTTTGTGGTCCCCAGAACTGCATAGCTGAGAGAGCCCTGTGCTCTAGCTGGATTCAGTATTGCATGATGGAGGATGAGGAGGGCTGGGAGAGCAGGAGAAACAGAGAAAGGATGGGTTTCCTATAAAGAAATGTGGTATCAGCTGGCTGGTTGCTTCGTCAGCTCGGCACCCCCACCCTGCCAGTGTAGCACAGGCAGCTCAGGGGAGCAGTGACGTCCATGCCCACCTCTCCACGTTGGTGAAGAGGAGCTGGAGAAGGACTGGGATGATCCGTCTGCAAGAAGTTAGGGACAATGCGCTACCGTGCCAGAGCTGCTGACCCTCCAGGGCAGGTTTGCTGGGCACTGACACGATGTAGCAAAGCAGAACCTAGGTGACAGATGTCAATCCAAATCGACATCTCCTTCCTTCCTATGCCTCTCTGCTGGTGCTGTGCTTGGTGCTCCCTTGTGCCCTCCCATATGGTCTTGAAGGTTGGGGGAGCCAAAGAGGAGAGTTCATACACCAAGGGGAAACGCAGGCAGAGAGTGCTGCCCACCACGAACCTGCCCTGCTCCCCCCAGCGCTCTCTGGCAGGACAAATGAGAATCAGCAAACGAAGGCAAAGGTGTGGGAGAATTTCCCGTTCACTGCTGGCAGTCGGCACAGGGCTTCTCTCTGACTGTGAGTGTTTGAAGCGGATGCTTGGAGCTGCCCTGTGCCACCCCTGAATCAAATTTTGGCACTCAGTTTTGGGCAGCAAAATTGAGTCATGCCTGCCTTTTGGTCATTTTTCTCTCAAGCGACAAGCAGCAAGACTACAAAACGAAGCTCTGTAAATTAGCAGCATACTTCTGGAGAGGAGTGCTTGAGCTATATGTTGTAATGTCATTTGCCTTCATTCACTCCCCTGCAGAGATGTCAAAGATGTAAGCAGGAGATGGAAACACAGCGCTCCTGAGTCTTTTCTGTTCTTCTCTTCCGATTTTTTGGACAGCAGGTGCTATAGCTGATCTAAATCTAGGCATTACCTGATGGGTATACTGTGTAAAGGAGTATGCAACATCTTAGCCATTGTCAGACCCGTTAGCACGTGCATCAGGAATATATACAGTACCCAAGGAGGCGTGGGTGCCGATATGACCCATTGCTCCTCAAAGCTGGTGGATACTGAGCCACATGCTTAAAAGTGATTAGGGGTGAACTGCCAGACAAACAGCCTGATCGCTTAGGCCTTGTTTCCTCAGGAGGTCAGGATAAAATGGGAACAGGGGAATGATGTCAGCTACAGTTTGCATGGGTTTTTTTTCTCCTTTCTTTAAAATGTTCTTATTTTTACCTGTATTTTCAATGTTGTAATCCAGAATTTAACCCATCATTCAGGTTGGAATCTACTGTGTGATGTTTCCAGTGAGTTTTGGAGAGTCTCGCAGACCTAGCAGATATAGAAAAAATGAATCTATATAAATTGGTTTTGTAAAGAAAGCTTTTGGGGTGTCCGCAAGTCTAATCGTTATGGAGATCCAAAGAGCCAGTGTATTTCTCACTAAGCTGCAAAGGTCACTTTGGGACCAATAGTATCAAGTGGTAGAAGGAGGGAAATTTTGCCAGGTAGGCTTTGTCCCATGCAGGTCCCATGTCCTGCAGTGAGAGGCGGTCCACAGCTTCTGTCTGTTTCCAATCCAACAGCCAAATTTGCCCAGAGAAGTTGTGGCTGCCCCCTCCCTGGAAGTATTCAAGGCCAGGTTGGATGGGGCTTTGGGCAACCTGGTCTAGTGGAGGGTGTCCCTGCCCATGGCAAGGGGGGTTGGACTAGATGACCTTCAAAGGTCCCTTCCAACCCAAACCATTCTGTGATTCTAAATTTGACAGTATTTTTTTGCCCTTTTTTTCCACTCTCCCAAAGCTGGTAGGAGCCTTATGGATGTGGGAAGACCAAAGGGTTTCAGTCATTTTCTCTCCGATGAACACCAGTGCAACCAATGCTCCGTAAGTGTCAGAAGCGATGAACCTGCTTCTTAAGGGTTTGAGTCCTTTGCCCACTCTCTTGCCTAGCGAGCCAAGACACACGTGCTCTGTGGCGAGGCTAAAACTATGCATGCCTTGCCTGACCAGCTGGATGCCGCCGGATTAGAGTACGTGACTGAGCTCTGTTTGCCTTCTGCACGGGCATTTCAATTTGGGTGCATTTCCTTTATTCAGCTGCCAGTTTTCACAAAATTTGTGAAAACATTGTTTTCTTTGATATTTCTTCCCTTCTACCAAACGCGCCAACAGATTCCGAAGCTGCAAGAGAAGGTTTGACAGTAGGGTGGATGAGGATGAATCTCATTCGCTTTGGAGAGCACGCAAAAATGGAAGCTGATTAAGAACGTGACAAATACAGCATGTTATGGCTCTTATCTGCTGCCCATGCCTCCTTTTTTTCTGATTCATCCTGTATATATGTATATATGGGCACGAAGCCATGAAAAATAGGATGTAAGTTAGAGCGTCTCAGTGTCTCTAATGTTTATCTGGGAGGCCTGTGAGATCACAAGCACAAGGTGGCTGAGATCTCCCTACTGGAAACACAAGTGGTCATGGTTATCCTAGATCTTCTACTGCCTGCCCTCACAAACTGGGGTATGAACTTCTAGTGTGTCACTCGTTCTTGGCCACCTCTAGTCCATAAGCTTGGTCCTTGGCTTGGCTCGAGCGTGGGCCAGATTGCACTCTCTGAGGTGGTGCCCTGCCGTGGTTTGGGGGACCATGTGCCAAGGCCCATTTCTGATTGGCACTGTGGATAAGAGTGCCTGAAGTTTAGTGCCTTCCATGCAACACAGTTCTTCAGTCCTGCCTCAACAGGCTTTGCACCCTCAGACACCTGTAGATGCTCTCCTGCTATGCTCCAGGATGTGCAGCAGTTGCCACTTTGAACTGAAAAATAAATAAATCAGATCTTAAGAGTACCATACAGGGCTCAGTGGGTACCTGGGGCCAAACGCTGC
Organism: Balearica regulorum gibbericeps; assembly: GCF_011004875.1. Taxonomy (NCBI): domain Eukaryota; kingdom Metazoa; phylum Chordata; class Aves; order Gruiformes; family Gruidae; genus Balearica; species Balearica regulorum. The sequence goes on from NC_046184.1 coordinate 80,222,950, forward strand.
ACTGCGGGGATGTAAGCAGCGTGTGCCGCTTAGCTTCGCAGTCAGAGAATGGTCCCTGACCCTGTTTCACTTAGCATTGCAGATGTTGCCTGTGTCTCCCCACCTCTGTTTTGTTAGCAATAAAGGTGAGCTGAACATACTCCAAACTTCATTCAAAGCAAAATGAGGCTGTTAACTGTGATCATGAATTTGGAAGTCCAAAGTGTGCTTCAGCAAAGAGTTACCTGTAATGGCACAAAACCCCTATCTAAATGTTATTCAGAATATTTTTTTGGCAACCTGGACAGCTAAATAATTTTTCAGTTAAATAATAATTAAGATGCTGCACAGAGCAATTTAGGCCAGCACTAATTCTTTGAAGGAAGCTTTAAACCCTCAGCGATAAGGGTGCTTGGTGTGCATGCTGCCAGTGCCTTTAAATCAAATGAAGTTGATTCATCATGAAGAAGATGTGCTGGGCTACAAGTTGCCTCTGGAAAGGCATGTACTTTGGTAGGACTCCATGGTAGGCCTATGTGAGAGAGCCTTGCATGGGCTCCAAGTCAGATGTGAGCTGTGCATCCATGTTAGCATGGTGTGGTGCAAAACAGAGGTGGTGGACCCTGTCTTGCAGCAGGGCTTGTACAGGGTGGCTTGGCACCAGAGGTGTTTCACGGCTGTCTGAAAATTACAGAGAACAACTTGAGTTTTTAAGTATGGTGCAGCTTCCTAAGGAAGAAATGAGCTTGATGTGCAGTGGTGAACCTGGCCTCTTCCAACCTCTCCTCTGACCTAGAACTCCGGGAAATTTTCTCATTGTTGTTATTATCCAGTAATTACATGTTTTCCTACTTACTACGCATAGTGGCAAAAAGGCAAGGATCAGTGTTTGTTACACTGTAGAAAACATTTGTTAAAAATACAATGTCTTCCCCAGCATGGGATCTGGGTTCAAAGTTGTTGGTCAGTGTTTGTAGCTCTGTTCACACCTCTGTCATTATGTCTGTGGTTAATAGCTGGTTCTATTTTAGCAGAGTAGATGTGGTATCTCTCACGTATCGAGTTTCTGTTAAAAGGGCTGTTTACTATGTGGGGTGGAACAAAATGTGCTGTATCAACAACGTAGGAGACAGCCTAAACCCAAGAAAGGCCATAGTTCAGAGACTGCACTGCACTCCATCGTTCACCATGACTTGGATAGGGCCTCTGAGTGACTTGGGAATGAAACTGAATTCCCCAAACCTGTTGTGGATGAGATGAGTCAGCATAAAAGGGATTGGAGGGGAAGAAGTACATGGTGAAGATGTGACATGCTGTTTCATACAAGCTAGGGACTGCAAGAGACAGAAGCGATCCAACATGACAAACCAACCTTTCCAATATGGTGGTCTGCATGGTGCCGCCGCTGGGGACTGCAGGGGCCAGCTTGGATGGTCACCTGAGGCCTAATAGTGAGGCAGGGAGCTCACAGTGCAGAGCTTCATTCTGTTTTGTGATTTATTTCTTTTTTTCCTGGTGAAGGCACTCATTTTTGCTCAGTCAGAAGAATAAAAGGCTTCTCTAACCTCTCTACCATCAAAGTTGCCCTAAGACTGTCAAGTCTTTGAAGAAAGACCTGATACTCAGAGGTGCACTGGGGCTTGTGTTGGGGCTGGTACCAACATCACTGGGAGAGGCTTTGGGCTAGCTCTGCTCAGTTTTGAAAAATCCCACCTTTGATTTTGACCCTTTTCCAGCAATTTGGCTCACACTCAGGACCAGAGGGGGGCCTGCTTTGGGTCACCAAGCTGCTTCTGCGGCTACACTGGCTAGAGGGAGATGACAAAGGGTTGAAGTCTGCGTGCCACAGCGCGGTGCCTGACAGCCAGCAGGTGAAAGAGCAGAGCTTTCCTCCTTGCATGACGCTATGTGATTAGGTGCATGGTGGGTGTTTTATGCCTTCCTCTGGAGCATCTGGCACTGGTCACTGTCTGAGACGGGATGCTGGGCTGGATGAAGCATCGGTCTGCCCTGGTGTTGCAATGCTGACGTTGCTGTCTCCCTGGTGGGCTAGCATCCTGTGATATCCTTCCAGCTGGTAATGTGCCCAGGACAGAGTTTTAGCACCATCCGCCGCTCGAGCTGCTTGCAGCCTTGGTGTAGCATTACCAAAAATAAAGCTGTTTGAATGAAACAAGTGTTTGGAAACAAGCCGTCTCTCTCCCCCTCTCTTTCTCTCTCCCCCTGAGGGTGGCAGAGCATGCAAGAGCAGAGGGAGGAGAGGAACTTGGCAAAAGCTGACCAGGGCACAAGCCCTCCCTCTTTTTCCCTCCTTCTTCTCCTCAGGGAAACACAAACGAACGCTTACACTGCACAGAACATGTTCACCAAAAAAATACCCTAATGGCTTCATCTGCAAAAAGAGCTCTCAGGATCAGTTTCCCATCCCTTAACCTATCACCTGACGTGTTGAAAGAGAAGAAGAGAGTCAGGAGCCAAACACAACATTAATCAGGTTAGGACCTTTCTTGGGACTTCCTTATTTTTACTTCAGTTTCCCTGTTTCAGTTACTTACCTAATTTCTCCTGAACACCAGGGGCAATAACCCAGACAATGGCATGTAACATCCTTCACAGGGCAGATTTTCTAGTCTCCAGCTCAAATGTTTACTCCTAGTTCTGGTTAGTCCACAGCCGAAGCGGTTAGCCAGTTGGCTGGATATGTTCATACAGCTTATGCTTTCATCAGAGGCTGAAGCGTCAAGGGAGACGGCAGATTTTTTTTATCCTGTTTTCACATTATGCACTCTGAAACAGCTCAGCTGGGACAAGTTAAGTCTTGGGGGCATGTGCGTTGCTGCAGAAGTGTCAAGGAAGATTAAAAACAGGCACCAAAGTTTGACTCTTAGACTAACCCCCAGAAAATGCTAGGAGGGGAGCTTTTTGTCTTGGTGCTAGGTAGAAGGAGGTTAGAAACTGTGAGCAAAGACACTATCTGCTGCCTTTGCAGTTCTATGCTGTGTCTGGAGGCTACAGGCTGGGTATAGATCATCTGCAGTAAAAGAGAGAAGCATACACCAATTTTTCCCTATAAGAGAGAAAAAAAAAAAAAGGCACAACATTCTGGTAACCCTTCAGGCTAGAAAATGTCACAGCAGCAATGGTGGTATCGGTTTAATAGCACAGGTATGCGATGGAAATATCATACCGATGCTTCCTGCAGTGTTGTCCCTGAGCTCCCCGTCTGCCTGAGCAGGAGAGATGGATGCGAAATGGCATCGTTTGTTAAAAGATGATGGGCGGGAGAAGGGAGTGAGGGGAGGTTAGACTCGCCTGCTAGCATTTCAAGCGTATTAAGGCAGAGGCAAAGGGGGGGAGTGTTTCATATGGCACGTTGTGAGTAACGAGGAGCCAAAAACTGGGATATAGGATATACAAAAGGAAAGTTTAGTCTCAGTTTCAGGAAAGATGTTCTGTCAGCTGTTATATTGTTGACTAGTTTCCCAGGGGAAATCGCGAGGACAGGATTTTTTAAAACCAAACAGGGCAAAGAATGAGAAAATTCACAAACAAAACCAAACTGTCCCCGCATGAACAACCGAGGTCCCTTCCCTTCTTTTCTGCCCTCTGTGGTTCTTGCTCCCCAGCTAATTCCTCCCCATTAACCCTTGTTTATATGAACAGCCACAGTGTCTCAGATGCCTGGTAACATGGCAGGTCCTCTCCCGCTTGTCCCGCTTTCCTCCTGTTCTGTACTCTCCGTTCTCCTTCCTACGCTTGCTCTCTTGTCCTCTCCCAGCCCGCTACCTGCCCCCAGGGACCAGCCTGGGTCTCCTGCTGTTTCTGGTTCCACCTTTCCCCAAAATTTTTGTGAGGTTTATACTGCGGTGTGCCGTGTTCCCACAGCAGTGGGTCGCTATCCATGAATCACGTTTTTTTTCATCTCTACAGCTCCACGCACCTGGCTAAGAGCGAGGAAGACTGTTATCCACATTTTGCTTATATGGGGAAGCTGAGAGGCGGCCAAGAGAAGAAGTTTACTTGAAGTGGCACGCTCAGGCCAGGAATGGGCTGACTCAGTTCTCTGGTATCCCATCCCAAATCCTTTCCACTGGCCCGCGGTTCCCGCACTCCTGTCTGACCTATCCATCAGGAAAGTCTGTAATGCGAGAACACTCCCAGCATGTTAGGCAGAACAGAGGGAAAAACATGATATGGAGGGAGATTAGACTTAGGTGTGATGCTGGAAACTTCTCACTTCCCCCTGAATTAAGCATTTAAACCCTTGTCGCCTTTTCTTTCAACAAATAAACAAGGCAGATGTAGCATTATTTACCAAGTAAGGAAATCTCCATAAAACATTCCCCAGATTTGAAGTAATCATGTTTTTCAATGGAATATAAAAAAAAAAAAAAAAATTGGCACACAGCATCTTCTCTTAAGTCCAGGCAAGAGGCACACATTTATTTCCAGTAGCAGCACACAGCGTACTGACTGTAACTAGGTGAGAATGCTAAACAGACCCAGTTTCCCTGCTGGCGTCTGAAAACAGGGATAAATTCCTCTGCAGACAAAAGACAGATGGTGCGGGCATTGCTAAAATCCTGGCTTCATGGAGTCAGAAAGCTAAGCAAATTCAAAGGTTCCGAGTGTGAAAGGTCATTAATTAATTATTATCTTTATTGGGATGTTGTCATGCTTTGCCGGTGGCACCGAGGTCTGGCAGAAAGTTTAGCCCTACGGGCAGGCAGAGTATTTCTGTGATTATCTTAATTTATCCTTCGCTGGATGAATAATGCGGTGTTTCTCATGCAGAGGAAAGGAAGTCAGGCTGTTGTTGTTATAGAGGTAAGGGATGCAGAAAAAAAGACCAGAGAAAGGAGAGGGGGTTTCATACCTATTGTGTCTTGATGCACTTGACTGATTTGTGGGGAGAGTAGGGGAATGTCTGAATGCAAAATTGTTGTGGGTTTGATATTTTTAGTATTGCGTGATACACTGCCTCTGCTGTGTGAGCACTCTCTGCTACCGTAGCTCACAGTGAAGCTGCTCCAGCACTGACCATTCTGGTCGGGATGACAGCACACACCACATGTAAACCCACATTTTGTTGTTGGCTTAGAGCTGTCCATATTCATCCCATGGCTGCTGCTCCATCACTGTACTGAGTGTGCTCTGGGGTTTCTTCCTTGGCGTGTGGTGGCAATCCCTACCAAGAAATGGATTCTGAGGGACAGGCGAGGGGAACACCCACAGCTTCTCGTGTGGGATCCGGCTTTTGCGCATCAGTGCTGTACGGATAAAGCGGCACGACGGGCCATGGTGGTGAATATGAGCAGGTTGTTAAAAACGAAGCTGAGTCAGTGGAAAGCTGACTGGTGGCCAGGCTGGGGAAGAAGGCAGACTGGAGGAGGACCAGTGAAAGCAGGAGCACAGAGGGAGAGTGGGAGTAGAGATAGGAGATCTGGTTGTCTTGCTGGGAAACAGAGAGATGAGAGGTGTGCCTTAGCTAACTGAGAAAAAAATGCCTGGAATAGGGAACCAGAAATAGGGAAGAGATAAAACAGGACAGCGCAGGGACTCATCTGTAATAGTTTGCAAGAAATATCTGTCCAAGGAGCACAGCCCCCTCAAACCTGGAAGGGAATCAGAGTTTCTGCTTCTCCCCTGCTGACGAGTCTGTATGAAACCTGAGGGCAGCGTGTCCCATCTGGCTCTAGTACAGGGACATCTTTTGGCTCTAGTACAGGGACGTCTTTTGGCTCTAGTACAGGGACATCTTTTCAACTACCTGATGCTTAGCTCAGGTGACAGAAGTGTCCTGGGCATCAGTCTTGCTGATGATCCAGTATGGTTTTGCCCAACCCTAACCTACTTGCCACTTTAGACTGTCACTCACCCCTTAACTTTGTCAGCCATGGTGTTTACATATCTAGTGCGTAATGTTGCTTTTAACAATGTGCATTGTCCTTGTGCAACTCGCTGTTCATTGGCTTATGTAGCTGGTTCTCATCTCACACTTCTCCACAGCTCAGAGTGCATCTGAAGATAGTTCAGCACTGCCGGTTCTCTCCTGCTGCACAACCCCATATAGCATCTGCTGTGACCCCATCCACGTAGCATGCATATGTGAACCCATAAACATGGATTGCTGGGACCAGTGATCAGAAGTGCATCCTGTGAAGCTATGTGCTGAACAGTGGCTGCAGCATTGCACCACAACTGAAGTGTTTGTTGCTACCTGTTCATGGAGAAGCTGTTGAAATCTGGGCTGCATGAGCAGACAGTGAGGTGGATTGAAAACTGGCTGAATGGCCAGGTCATGATCAGTCACAGGAAGTCTAGTTCAAGGCCAGTAAATAGTAGAGTACCCCAGGGGTCAGTACTGGGCCCAATACTGTTCAACATAGTTAATGATCAATATGATGGGGCACAGTGTACCCTCAGCAAGTTTGCAGATGACACCAAACTGGGAGGAACGGCTGATACGCCAGAGGGTTCTGCTGCCAGCCAAAGCGACCTGGACAGGCTGAAGAAATGGCCTGGCAGGAACTTTGTGAAGTTCAACAAGGGGAAGTGGAGAGTCCTGCACCTGGGGAGGAACAGCCCCATGCACCAGTATATACTGGGGGCTGCACAGCTGGAAAGCAGCTTTGCAGAAAAGGACCTGGGGGTCCTGATGGACAACACGATGAACGTGAGCCAACAGTGTGCCTTGGCCGCTAAGAAGGCCTTTGGTGTCCTGGGCTGCATTAGGAGGAGTGTTGCCAGCAGGTTGAAGGGGGGGATCCTTTCCCTGTGTTCAGCCCTGGTGAAGTCACACCTGGAGTGCTGTGTCCAGCTGTGGGCTCCCCGGTACAAGACATGGATATGCTGGAGAGAGTCCAGCAAAGGGCCACTAAAATGATGAGGGGACTGGAGCATCTCTGCAATGAGGAAAGGCTGAGAGAGCTGGAACTGTTCAGCCTGGAGAAGAGAAGGCTCGGGGCGGGGGGGGAAATCTTATCAATGTATGTAAACACCTGAAAGGAAGGCGCAAGGAGGATCCTGGCTCCATCCAGGACCAGAGGCAATGGGTACAACCTGTAACAGAGGAGGATCCATGTGAGCATGAGGAAACACTGTTGTCTTGTGGGGGTGACTGAGCACTGACACAGGTTGCCCAAAGAGGTGGTGGGGTCTCCCTTCTTCGAAATATCCAAAAGCCATCTGGACATGGTCCTGGGCAACTAGCTCTAGTTGGCCCTGCTTGAGCAAGGGGGTTGGACCAGATGACCTCCAGAGGTCCCTGCCAACCTCAACCAGTCTGTGATTCTGTGGTTCCTGGGGCTGTCTCCTCTTTGCACACTCTCCTCCTGCACTTTAGTTTCATGGCCTCTCTCCATAGCATGACCTGTTACACCAGCTGGTTCTCTCTTCCCTCCTTTCCCACAGCTCGACATGTCAGACTGAAGTACATGAGAGGCCCTGAGTATTGAGGAAGACTCTTGAGAGGTCTGTAGTGCAGATAGTGGAGCACCAAAAAATGCAAGTGCAGTTGTTTCTTCGTGTGGTCAGCAGTGTTTCTGGAAAGGCACATTTTACTTTTGTGTTGACTGATAAACCAGCATCTAATCCTGTTAAGGGATATATCTGGAAAAACATTAATCAAGCGAGCCAGGTGGCCAGTTTCAGTGAATAGCAAGTTTTTCCCAAAAGGCTTCTAAGTGCACATTTTTTATTATCTTAAGCATGACATAAATATTCCTTTGATCCTCCCAGAAATTGTATTGTGATTTCTCCCTTATTTGTTTTGAAATGATCTTTTCTCTCATTTCTCATTAGTTCAGGTTTTTGCTAGTACTGATGTGTTATTTTACAATGTATCAAAGTGCTGAAAATGTATGAATGAAAATGCTCCCAAAATTCATAGAGATTACAGGATGGGGAAGGAGGTGGAAGAAAAAAATACATTCTTTCACCACTTCTGCTTCTAATGCTGGAGGCTTCTTTCCAGTCAAAACAAGGCAATGTCAGGTTTTCTTATCTTGAGGATCTTAAACATGCTGTGCTTCAATAGCCTGCAGGCAAGAGACCTCACCCTCTCAGAGGCTTGAGCCTGCTGACATTCTTGGAGCCTAATGACTGTTGCTCCACTCAGAGCCTTTACAGCATCAAAACATTGGCTCCTTTGCCACCTGCTCCCTCCCAGCCTGTAAAGGAGGATTGTGGGTTACTGCTATCCATCAGTTATGTGCAATGTGACTGCTGCATCATATGTCACTGTTGTTTTCTTAGTTCTTTCCCTCGGTGTCCTGAAAGCTTTTCATTAGTCATCGGGGGGGTGGAGGGGTGGAAACCTCAACCGTCTCTATTCACATTCTCATGGTGAATTTTCCAGCCTGGATTTTTTTTGAGATGCAGGCTCTGGATCCACACTTGAATTTTTTACAGTCATGAACAACCAGGTCAGGAAACCATGATTTGTTAAAAACAGGTCACTGGGGCTTCCAGGTTTGTGGCTCACTTCATTTCCTGGCAGACTGCGTAGCACTCCGTCTGGGCTCCGCAGTGCGAGCAATGGCTGCTCAGCACTTCTGGAAATTTGGGTCACTTACTGCCAGGGGATCAATAAACAGATTTAGATTCCTGATTTGTAACTCTCTAACTTTAAAGAAGCTCTCTTTGTTTTTTGTGTGGGGCACCTGCCACCAAACAGCCGCTGCTATTTGTAGCAAATCGTAACAACAGGGTAAAAACCTGGAGGTCCCCTTGAGGCTCTTTGGAAAATCCAGGGTCTCTAAACCAAATTCTTCTTATTTCTCTCAAAGGGATCCTTATCTGGTCTTCTGCATGAAATGGTGGAAGATTAATCTCCATGCTATTCTGCATTTACTCTTATGATCCTCTAAGACTGTCTTAAGAGCTGGGGCTTGACATGGCATTGTTAGACAAAGTTTTCCTCTCAGGCCATCAGTGGCCATTTTGCTGGACAAACAAAAGTGCAAGGATACAGACATACAGCCTTGGGGTAGCTCTGCCCAGATCCTTGTTTGTCTCTCCAGTGGGCTGATTCCAGACCTTTACAGGTGGCTGGTCATTAGAAATATTAAGTGTAATGCATAAGGGGAGGTTGGGCTGGGCAGATCAGGCCCTTGATAGTCCCTGGCTCAATAGAGTACAGGGTGTCCAACTCGGGCTCCTTTTGGTAGTCCCAGCCATGGAGCTTGAAGCAGCTGGAGATCCTTAACCATATAAGGTCCTGTTTGCATTTGCTGTGATATTAGCCTCATCTGGTTATTGCTATTATTAGTGTTGTGGCCATCCCACAAGGTGATCAGCTCACATCTGAGTCCTAGCACTTGTCTGGCACAGCCCTTGGAGGTGGCTTGGTTTCCCACAGGGACTTCCAGAAAGTTGCTGGGGAATTGACACCATGGTTTGTGGGGGCACAGGTCTGGGATCAAGCGAAGGCGGCAGATTCACAGCCTCCTTGGTTAACTCTCACTTGAGTGTTACAACACGGACGTTTTTGTTGCTGTTGTGATCCTACTTTTTGATGAAAGGTACTCTGTGTCTCTGTTTCCCTGTCATTCCGTATGTCTTACTCTTCAGCCCCTCTTGCAACTCTCCTGTCTGATTGGGATCTCCCCTGACTTGGTCTTGGCTTCACAAACACCATACTCAAAGCTGCTGAGGTTTCAAAATTGACAGCAAAAGGAGGGAATTAATCTCTGAATGGCAAAATTTGCCATTGGGTTTTGATTATCTTGGAACAGGTCATCCACGCTGCTGGTTAGCACCATCACAAATTTCCAGGTTTTCCACCACACAGCCAGTGCTTTTCTCCCATCTCTGCATCTTCCCTCATTATCTCCTATTTTATGCCCTCCCCGGACCCCCATCAGTCTCCAAGATTTGACCAGGTGGTGCCACCCCGTTGTGGCAGCAGGATGGAAGCTGGCCAGGAGTGGGTCAGGGGAGAGGAGGGTGCTGAGACCTGATGGTGCTTGCTCAGCCAGTCCAAGGGGTAGCAGTAGATCAGGGGAGCCAAGTCCTGTCTGTGGCATCTGTCTTTGTCCCTGTGCTCCTCTTGCACTAGCCTGGCTGTTTTTGGGGTATGGAAGCCATATAGCTGTGTTCACGCTGCACTGTGCCCCTGGGATGGCTTGCTTGGTCTGGTGTTAGCTCATGAAATCCCTGCAGACCACTGATGGGGTCTCTGTGTCCTTTTGTTTTTTTTTCATTTCCCCCCCCCGGATGTTTGCAGCTCACATAAGCTTGGTATAACCATGGATTTCCTTGTTTCAGGTTTTTATTTAGGGAAAGATTTTGTAAAGTGGCTCAACCCTTGCCTTTATCCCCGCTTTGGGTGACGCACGCCCTTTGTGATAGGAGGGTGGTGGCCTCACTGTGAAGGTATTTCTCTTCAGCCTCACCACTGCATCCTGTTAGCCCCACTGTACCCTCTCATTGCCCATATGATTGAGTGGGGACTGTGTTGCAGGGACGAAGGTGCTCATTGTCTCTTAAAATGGTGCATATTGTAAGGGGAAAGAGGGAAAGAAAACCAGCGGTATTTACCTCCTCGCCCTGCTAAGCCATGGCACCACAAAGTACTCACCAGGAAATTCCCCATTAAACACTCGTGATCATGCAGGGATTTATGTAGTTGGCGCAGGAAATGAATGGCAGAGGAGCGTGTCTCAGCAGGAGACCTGCCCCGTTCATGTCATATAAGGACAGAATGCAAAGAGGAGTGCCAGCCCTCAAGGATTTGTCCTTAGAAATATGCCCGGGGGGGAAACCAACCATCCCCATGGCACAGCTTTTTTGCTGTAGGAGGATTCCTTTCTCCTCCTTTGAGATGACTGTTTAAAAATCACAGTATGTTTGAGCACACTCAGTCAGCATTTCCAAACCAAGCCTCTCGTGTTAGGCTCTGAAATCCATCCCTCAACACCTGCGCAAAAAATGATCTCCTTTCTGCTACAACCAGAGACTAGAGAGAGCAGGGGTGGAAGGAGGAGTAATTCAATACATTGGTTTTTTGCGTTGTTTGTTTTTTTGTGGGTTTGTTTTGTGGTTTGTTTTTTTTTAAATTTTAAGATATTTTAAAGCTATTTTTAGAAATTCATATTTCTACATCCCAGCACGTATGGCTTTGCCCAGTCCTGGCTCTCCTGTGATCTGCTGGTTGGCTGTGCCTGTGGTGCCTGGAGTCCCTCCCCGTGTCCTGCATGTTCTGAGGGTATCTCCGCACCTCCTGGGGTAGAGCCCTTTCCACTTGTGACAACTGCCCAAGGACAGGCTCCTCTGCTTGGCCATGTAAAACCTCCCCCTTCCCTGGCCCGGGGGGAGGTTGTCTCAGGCTGCTGCAGGTGCTAGAGTGCTTTGGAGGCACGGCTGTCGCCCAGGCAGGCAGGAGCTCTGCCTGGACCCTGTCCACCCTATGCTGAGCAGAGCAGGCAAGCGTGTGGCAGCACACAGCTAACTAGAGTGCCAGCCTGCACGCCCACTGCGGCGTGCCAGCTCCGCATCCTCCCCGCGGTTAACCGCTTCCTCACCAGTGATGCCAAACCGCTGCTGGATCCCCTCATCTCCTATCCTCCTACCCAAGGCTTGGTCCCAGATTACTCTGTGTGTGCATTAGAAACTGGGATGCTAATATGTATTTGAACAGAAATTACCTGCATCTCCAGAGGCCTGTATGAACCCTCATTGTAAACACAAAATTATTCAAGATAAAAAGCAATTCACCTCTGAGAAATGAATGGGGGCTTTCAAATATCACATTGCTTTGGCCATAAGCCTGCAATAAATTTGCTGCTAGTTTAGGTCTTGTTCCTGAAGGAATATGTATTTTCTCTGTAGTCCATGTGGCTTCCCTAGAAAGACAGACAACTACAGCATACCAGCAATGCAACAGCAGCTGGCTTTTCTCTGCCTTCCGTGTAGCAAACAACAATAAAGCAGCCCTCTTCCTCCCCCAGCTCCCAATGGGTGAGCACTAGGAATTGGTACAAAAGCCTCTGGGCTTGTTATTTGGCAAGGCTTTCCCTCTGCCCCTTTAGGATTTGGGGGATGGGAAGGAGGAGGGAGGCTCTGCTGGTTTTGCTGAGATGGGTCCCTGAGGACAGGCGCCTGCCGTGCACCCGGTGGCATTCAGCTCAGAGAGGTCCAGTACCTCTGCAGCCTGACTCCACCATCACATCTAGCAAAGCCCCAACCTCGCAAAGCATTCCTACAGATGTGTCCCTTGGGGCACGTGGCTTGTTCCCCTGACTTTGAGGAGACCGTTGCATCTTTAAATACAGGCAAGCTGCTGATGTCCTGGACGGCTTTGGGGCCCAAACAGTAAGCTGTGTCCTGCAGGATGCTACGTGGTCACTGGAGCCAAGGGCATTGGAAGGAGTCTAGTATTCTGAAGGATGAGGTCTCTTTTCCTATGGAAAGTCTAGAGGTTGCTTCACCACTGCTGGGTTCACTTGAGAGACCCTGTTCAGACCCAGTTCCACTTCCTTGAAACCTGTAGGCTGACACCACAGTGATAATCCAGCCTGGCTGGAGCAACGCAGAGGGGAATGACCAGGGTCTACCAAGCAATGGGAAGCCCCTACGTATTCTGTCTCTGAGCACCAATTACTATACCAGTCATTAGGGATATATTATGATAAGCTAAAGCCTTTACATGACTCGGTGGTAAGACATTTGTGAACTGATGCCTTGGGAACAGAAGGAAGACAATTTCAAGGTCTGAAAAGAAAGCTAACTTTTTATTAAGAGCCTTCTTCAGGCTAGAATTGTATTTATTATATTAAATGATACTACTGTAGCGCATAGCTGCTTAGAAGTTGCTTTAAAGGAAAAAGAAGAATGAGTTACAGAACACAAGGTAAAGATGTTCAGCCAGCAGAAATCATCTTTGCTATGTGGAAATCCATTGAGTTACACACTTTTACATCTGTTGACCTTCTGGCCATCTAAATTCACTAGCACAGAATTAAATAATTACAATACATTAGAATACTTAAGAAGATATTCAACTGTACTTTACTGTTAGAAATCTGTGGTGGAAAGTGGCCTAGAACCAGACCCCCCTGGTTTTGCCTGAAATTGGTACAGCAGCTGTGGTTGCCAATGAGGTTTTTGAGAGTTAGGCACTCAGCTGTAATTCAGTGGGGTCTGTGCCCCTGGCTCCCTGGCTTTGTAGACTTCGAATATTTTGTGTGTTATGTAGCTAAGCTAGAACAGCATTTGAATTCTAGGGACTACACTTTAATGGCCAGCAGCAAGTACAGTAATAGCAACAGTGAGTAATTTCATATATCTGCAAATATAAGTGCATATTGTTCACCAGAGACACATTATACATGAATGCAGTATTTTATTGCTGTGGGGATTTTTAAAAAAAGAAAGGTATATTGACTCTTTTCCACTGAAGTCCAGAGACTGTTCTCCTGGACTTGAAAGAGAGCAGCTTTAGGCCAGGGCTGATTGCTGCTGAAAAATCCCACCAAGGGGAAGACGCGCACACCCACGTCCAGCCACCCATCATCGTACGGGGTACCGAAGGCTTCGCTCTGCAGGAGGCTGTCGCAGCTGAGGCAAGAGCATACCAAATGCCACTCTGGAGTCACGAAATGGATGACAGAAGTTAATGGAGGTTTTGGCATTGCTGTCTGCACGGCCACGATCACATCCTGTCTTTAAAATACACTGAAGAGCTTTGAATTGACTTTTTAGGTTGTGTGACAGGATTTCCTCATGCTCAGTGGAAAAAAAGAGAGGAGAGTGCAGTGGACAGATGCACGGGCTGCTTTCCTCTTCATTCCCAATTTTGAGAAAATCTAATTTCTTCTGGAAATTAGACTGTCTTATTCAGTATATCAGATTGTTTCATAGTGCCTGGTAATTTTTCTGTGCTAAGTGCTGACCTTTGCTTACCATTTAATGATTTAGTTCTATCTGAGCCCTAGTCTGTGGTAGTCTGAGTTTGTCTTTTAAGCTCTGCTGCATAAACAGCAAGCTTTGAAGGGAGAGACCCAAGGTCCAAAGTTGCTGCAGTGGTCGGTGAGGAGCCTGTGGAAGAAGCCGCTGTGGGTTATATCCTCTCAGATTTCTAAAGAAAAGGGACAAAATTCGGCAGCTGTGTTAGTGATGCTGGAGGGAGTGATGTGTAGGTGCCAGGTCAACATGCTCCCCGTACTGGCACAAAGAAGATAGCTTGGGCATTTCTACTATTGTAACAACAGGGACAAGGCTGAATTTTGTATGTCCTATGGAAAAAACATTTGATAAATGGAGGAAAAGCAGTGAGGAGGAATCTGTTAGCTCCCAGATGAGTTTGCATGGCAGAAAGAGGGTTAGGGTGGTCAGCTGCAATGGAGAGCAGAGGGAGAAAGATGAGTAAAGATGAGGGTTTTGGAGAAAGGAAAATGTGTTCGGTCTTAGCTATATTAAACCTAATTTGTCAAGGAGAAGCGTATGAAGGACAGGCAGGGACATGGGGCTGGCACTGAGAGATGGAGATGGGATGGGGAGACCTGTGCATCTGTGGCCCATCAGCACCAGGAGGGCAGTTAAAGCTGGGAGAGCCAAGGGGGTGACCCCAAGGGACAGTGCAGGGCTGTGGTCCTCCAGTTGTCCTCCTCCAGCCCCCCTCTTTGTACCCCTGTGTCCATCCCCTCCACCCCGGGAGGGATCACTCCTGGTGCCCCCTCCACAGTGTTTGGCTGGATCTCCACCACCTCTGCCTGCTGCCCTCCCCACCACCGCTGGGGCTGGAGGCTTTTGCCCAGCAGGCAGTGATGCTTTTCAGGGGGCCGTGCCACCTCATGGGGGTTCAGATCCTGGAAGCGGTCAGGCGTCTAATTCCTGGGGGGTGGCAGGAGCTCAAATGCCTTTGAGGGTGCTGGGATTCCCCTTTCAGATGGGCTATGGGTAAAGGGGAACAGTCCAGAGCAGCCTGAGTGATCTGTTCAAAAACTTTCCCAATGTGAAATTGAATTAGCAGGAGATCTGCGTTTTGTTTTGGTTCTTAAGTAGAAACAGCTGGGGTGAAGGGATGGGGGGAGGAATAAAGAAGCTGCTTAATCAGCCTTACTTTCGGGCAACTGCTTGGAGATCTCCCCACAGGGCTGGGTTCCTGCTTCCCATACGCATCTACTAGCATGTCTTCCCGGAGTTTTTATTTTTCAGTTTGAAAATGTAGGTCAGCGATAGAGCATAAGTCACACCACACTGGAATATGTAGGTCAGGCAAACTGTACCAAGAAAAGAAAAAGAAAAAAACAATTGAAATAAATTTTACAACTGCTTCCAGCAGGAAAAGGCCACGCTGGGAATTGGGCTTTTGAATGGGATATCCTCTCCCGATCCAAGTGCCCCGGCTGGGACGCCCAGCAGTTTACAGCCAAGAATAACAGGAGGATCAGAGAAGGGGAAGGGGGGAGAAGGGGAGGGCAGGGGGTCTGACCAGCTCATATGACCCTCCGTTAGAGACTTATAAAAAGGGCTGGTACGAGCTCATTTTTCATGAGTTTTAATCCCTCCTCCTTATGATGATGAGCCAAGGGTTCTTCTGGAGAATCTGAGTCACAAGGCTTGCAGCTGGAAAGAGAGGATTGATAGTGGCGGCTCAGCAGGCACAACCACGTCTGGAGAGCTGGGAGGGGAGCAGCAAAGCCACCAGTTTTCAACAACACAGTTGTCTTTGAAGGAATGGGGGGAAAAGTGGGAGGAACACACCAAAAATATTAGGAAGAGGAAGACAGTGGTTGTCCTTATGTCACTGTTTCTGTTGCTGCTGCTCTCAGGAGCTCCTGGAGTAGAGGATTTTTATAAACAGGGTTGTGTGTGTGTGTGTGCGTGCATGTAGGGGAAGTCCGCTTTGTGATTTCATGTTAGGCTTAGCCGGAGGCATGTTTGGGAGCAAGGATATCCCTTCTGAAGTTTGGTGTCCCAGCTTGTGTTTGTCTGCCTTTAGTTTTATTTGGAAATTGAGGGAAATAAGAGGGCTTTTTCTTTTAAAATGTGTTTTCCCTCTTATTCCTGTAAAAAAAAAAATAAAAAAATTATGAAGGGTGGAGTAAAGAAAGAGATTTGGGGGAGAAGAGGACTTGCCAACCATCGAGGCAGATGAGCTTCTCTTCTCATCTCCAGACCATGCAGTATTTTATAGAGAGAGGGTTTTTTGCTGGAGCTTGACTGGAGTCCTGTCCCTTGTTGCCGCCAAGTCTGATATGTGAGCAGGAGAAGGGAGGAGCAGGAGGGATGCTTTTGCTCTGGCTCAGCCTCAGTGCATTCCCTCACGGTATGGGCTGGGCTTCCTTTAGGCAGGAGAACATTAAAGCTGTTTGGTATAAAACACAAGGCTCTTTCCCAGTTCCAGTTGGGTTTTCATGTCTTCAGTACTTCATTAGCGTGTTTCGTAGCAGATGCTGATGAGGGACAAGATGTGCCTATGTCCTGTTACATACCTCTGCCTTCTCTTTCTGTCCGACAGTCCAGAGCCTTATTTTCTATTATCCTTTTCCCAGGATAGGTGGCAAGCAAAGGCTATTGACATATTTTAATCTTGTAAACTCTAACAAGAGTCGCCTGCATGTCTTCACTATGTGAATGGGAAGAACATCTCCTTGGGTGTTAATCAGAACATGTCTCTCTCAGTCCTCACTGCAGATTGATGTGTACAGCTGGTTCCTTTGTAATTAATTTTTAATTAAGGGATCTGATGAGGGATATCGCACACTGTGCTGGGAAAGGGCAGTTACACACCGGCACAGACCTTTCTAGAGCCCTCTCTCTGGTGAGCATTAGTTAGAGTAGATGAGTCTCTGACAGGTACAGTGCTTGGCTTCCCTGGTCATGGTTGCAGTACTGTAACCCGAGCAGAGGAATATACCCAGTTTAGACAGAAACAGGAAAGCACTGGCTGCAGCTCTGTTCGGACATTTTCTGGTTGCTTGATTCTTTTCTGCCACTTGAAGGAATTTGAATTCATATGGAGGAAGGAATTTAATTGTCTGTGCCATTGTAGCCTTAGACAAGGTAAATCCCAGGCTGCAGCCTGCCTTCATTTCAGGGCAGGACCTGGGAATGCCTATCAGTGCTTCTTGCACCCTGCTATCCAGGCAAAGGAGGGTGCTGCCACCTCCTCCAGCAGGTCCAGGCTATCCGGACACCTGAAGGACCAGGAATGCGCAACAGCAAGCATCTGTGCTGCAGGGTAGATAGAGGCATAATGGCTGGACTATGCACAGCTGTCTCTTGGCTCTTCCCATGAGCCTGGCTCCTGCCCCTCAGCTCCTTGCCATCCCATGCCAGCACAGCTGACCTCCCCGAAGTACCCCCAGTCCTGCAATTCAGCTGTGGTGCTGTTTTTATCCTAGATCTTCCTCCCCATCCATATCTTACTATCAGCTCTGAGCTTCCCCTGTAACACACCCGGCTATGCCCTGTAGCCCCCTGTCCCCCCTTTCCTGGGCTTTGCATGCTGTCCTCTCTCCTTCCTGCTTTTTTTCCCAGCCATCCCAGTCCTGGGTGCTTCACACAGGTTGGACCATATCCCCAAGCTGAAACCTGTTCTGCTCTCCTTCCTGCACTGTCCCAGTCCTGAATCCCCCATGGAGCTCTGTGTGACCCTGCAGCCCCTTGCATTCCTCGTTTTGAGCCCCCCACCAACTCTGCTAGCCTCCCCCCCAGCCCTCACCTGCATGACATCTCCCTTGCTGTTCCCATCGGGGATGCCCCCATGACTTGTTCAGCACAATTCATGTCCTGTCCACTGTTCCTGTCTCCTGGTTAGGTCGACACAGGGACGCTATAGTTTGCCTCTCTGGCAAAAGTTTCATGGTGTAAGGAACCAGGCAGCATTCCGATGAAGAGTGTTTTCCCAGGATGGGAGTAGCCACTGTGCTCCAGCTAGAGCTGCTGGAGCTGTTACTTGGGCTTTCCTACTCTTTGGTTGGCCTGTAGTTCCCAGCGCTAGAAAGGATAAAGTAGTATTTTTGCCAAACTTGGAGCTTTTAAAAGGTTCAGTTGTATCCCACGCAGGATCCTGAACCAGCAGCCTGATTCCTTTGCTCCTGGTTCCTCCTGGTTCCTTTTACTC
Source organism: Balearica regulorum gibbericeps (assembly GCF_011004875.1). Taxonomy (NCBI): domain Eukaryota; kingdom Metazoa; phylum Chordata; class Aves; order Gruiformes; family Gruidae; genus Balearica; species Balearica regulorum. Next base: position 80,241,002 of record NC_046184.1, read on the forward strand.
CTGGCTCCATCCTTACATAACTAAATCCCTTTAAAACGTGGACTGAAATCACTTCTGAAATTAGGACACAGGCACCTAAATCACTGAGAGATTGTTTGGAAAGCTTTACTTGTGGTCTTTGTTAGGAGTCTGTGGCTAAATGAATCTCTCCTGAGATATGCAGACCTCATTCTCCTCAAGTCTGTTTTGCAAGTCAGGGAGGAAGGTGACCTGACGGTGATGGACTGATACTGGTGTAAAGCTAAGGTAAAAAGTGAACATCCAAGCCTGCATCAATTTGCTTTGAGCGCCTGGCTTTGCATTAAAAAGCGAAACAAGCAGAAATATGGAGAAAAGAAATGCAGTTTCTTAAACTCTGAAGAAGCTAAAGGCAATATGGAGGGTAAAACCCCAAACAGTATTATCTGAATATCCTAAAAATGCATTAAAATTGAAGCCATGGTCACCAAGTAGGTTGGTGGTGTGCATATGCATTTGTACATTCATCTGCAAATACCCATATCTTCCAACAGTGAGTATGAAGCATTGCATCGAGGCTGGACTGTCATGATACTCCAACCACGTTATTGGCAGACCATCCTGAAAGGCCTGATTTTGAACTCTTAATTTTACCCAAGTGTCTTATGAATTTCAGTGGAACCAATCATGTGCTTATAAATTCACCACAAACGTATGTAAGTGTTGGCAAGCTTGGAGTCTAGTCATTTACCATAAGGAATGAAATTGGTCAGGGGAATCACATTCAAACCAGAATTAATAACAAGGAACAGCTATTTTACATCTACTTCATACAAAGGTAGAAGAGTCCTACAGTGCAAAGCTGTGGAGAATCAAGTTGACTTGATTTTCCTGTGTTCCACTAAATCAGACTTCTCAGGTATCTTCAAGAGCAGCGAGGAAATACCGTTAAGATTACATGGCAGGGGATGTCTGGTGCCTCCAGCTCTGTGATACAAGCAGTGATGCTTTGGTAGCTGGGAATTCTACCTTCTGGTATGGCTCTTTCCAGCATTATCTGTGGTACCACCTATACGTAGTGCCATCATCTTCTGCAGTTCATACGCAGTGTGATGGTATGGAAAGCCTCTGTTGTGCTATGCTGCCTAAATGCACGAGCCATGTCCCTGGCTGTTGGGGAATGTGTGCCAATGGGTGAATGTCATGTCTGGGATCCTGTGTGCTGAACCTAACCTCATATCCTTCAAGTGCAGTAAATACTGATTTATACTGCTGTAAAAGTGTGAAGAATTGGTTCGCTCGTCTAAGGGCTGAAAATTTTAAGAAAACATAGTAATTGCAGTCAGCCTGGAAATACCATGATACAAACTTTCCTATAGCATTCTAGAGTTTATAAAGCAAGTTTCCAGTTTATCAGTGCAAATGGCTCTAACCTCTCTGGGTTTAAAAACAGCTTAGTTTAGCAGAGTTTAGATCAGAGGTCTGCTATTTTACACCAAGTGCTGAGGTAACTGTAAAAGTGGGAACTTTTTTCCAAACGCTGAAGGAATTCAGGTTTGGTCAGAGTCCTGAACAAAGGTTTGGGTTGATTTGACATAAACCAGGTTAATTGAAATGGTGTAAGCAAAGAGTCTTTCCTGGTCCCTCTCCTTTAGGCTGGAATGCGTTTGGAACTGCTCATGCCGACAGATAATCAGGCAGACCTGGGGGGCTGGCAGCTTTGGCAGGGGACTGAAGAGCAGCTGTGGGCAGGCTGTCGTAATCTCTTTGACAAGCATGGCTGCAGCTACAAGAGAATGCGTGTACGCAGCCTAAGGGCTGCAGTTATTTAAGTATCCAAATATGTAGATGGCAGCATTGCTATACATCTAGTCGGCCTCTTCAGATGACTAAATACTGTCAGAAAAGGGGTCTGAAATTACTCCTGACATCTGTAAGGTGCAAGTCGTGCTTATTTCTATAAACACACAGTTAGACTCCCCAGGAGGTGTTTGTGAGTGGCCAGAAGATGTCAAGTGAGGAGAAACTTCTGTGTTTTGCAACATGGTAGTTTGTAGCCTTCACCAAGAGGTCATGGGGACCCAAAAGCTCAGCCAGAGAGTGATGCTACAGCCATCAGCTGCTCTCACCAGGCCAAGGGAGAGTCAAGAGGGAGCCCACTTCTCTCTGTTTTTTGCCTCTTAGTACAGAGAAAACCTCAAAATAATACTTCTTCCTCAAAGCAGCAGCCCCTAGCCTCCCTCTCTGCCCAGCCAGGTACCCTTTCTCTTAAACCTCTACTGAAACTCTCTGATAGACAGACCTTAAATCTCAACTCTTTCCTAACTGATTCACACATGAATTGTTCCATAGTAGGAATATCTTAATCCTTTTTACAGTTTTCTGGGGATGCCCATGCTCTTTGCTTTCTGGCTTCCCCAGGAGCCCCTGTCACCATGGGTTGGCTCTGTCCTGCTCCCCCCTTCCTCCTTGGGGTAAAGGTTAATGAAACTGCCTTCATGCCTCTGTGTGAAGATCTTGCAGAGCTCGGAGGGGTGCTCACATGCTGCTTAGGCTAATGTGAGTCACAAGTCTGCAGAATCAGCAATGCCATGCCACGGGAAAGATACAAAAGTGTCCTGTTATAACAGCTTGCACTCCTCCTTCTCCTGTCTTCACTCCGCTCTGGACTGCGCAGCAGTTTGTTGCACAGCTAAAGCGAGCAGATAACGTGAGGTGTGTGACAGCAGCTGTCTCCTGGCATTCATCAGTGCTTGGATGTTAGAAACCAGCAGCCACTGCCCAGTGGTGCCATCCTTCTTGACATTTCTCTGCATTGGCCACAGGTGGATTCTTCTGTTTTGGTCAGTGCCGAGTATTTCCCCACGAGGAGCTCCTGGGGGTCTAACCACCAGCTGGAAGAGATTGAGAGTCTGTTAGCACAGGATGCAAAGCAAAGAATTACACCTCAACAGTGGTAACAGTGACGTAAGAAAAAATATTTTAGGCTTCTCATTCTGCAAGGAGCTCAAGATTGACCTTGTAAAGACTATGTCTCTACAAACACTCCTTTTTTTGACAACAGCAAGACACAAGAACTCAAACTCACTTGTTGTCAGCTCTCAGACGAGGCATTTCTTTCTTTCTTTCCTTCTGTTTTCCCAACTCTGAAAGAAGTGAGCCTGCCGAGAAGATACAGACCCAGCTGCCTGCAGTGGGGTAGGGCTGACACGTAGGTGAGAATGGCCTGAAGCAATCTGTATGACTTCAGCTTGCATTTCTATCCAGGGAGGTGCGGTAAAGTCTCCTTTCATGTTACTGCGATGAGATCAGTGGGTATGCAAGGTGTTCATTAACAGCCACCTTAAACAATTTTGACATTTTTCCTTTATAAGGCAACAATATTGAAACCTGGGTCTAATATTTCTCATTAGTATGAAAATTAGCTAAAAATGGGCACCTATATTTTCTCTGCTGGCAGGTGGAATAACAGATTGAGAGTGTAGCTGATGAGATGATGCCTAAATGCCATGCAAATGAAATTTTCCTTGAAAGTGAGTTCAGGCTGTTATGCATGAGACTTTTTCAGTACTGTCCTGTGGGAAACAGGCTAACCCCTTTTCAGGGAGAGTAGGACAGTAAGGTGATTATAGGATGTCCCCAGCAAAGATGCTAGTGCCCAGGGAAGCTGAGAGTGGGGTGGGAAACTCAGCTGGGAAATGAATCTTTGGACTAGACCTCAGCCATCCTCTGTTTGCCTAAAGGAGCTTGGAGGAAGATCTGGCCCTTCCATGTCATGTGTAAATTCAGTAAGTGGCAGCTTGTTTGGGAATTGAAGGGATTTCTTGGTACCAGTGAAGGGAATGATTACATGGTATTTTGTATTTTCAAAACAACTACCTGTCCTCTTTGCATGCACAATTTGTAATGTATATCACGTTGTTTACAGCTCATCACTCAAAAGAGAGCAAGCCCCTGAGGGATGGAACTGGAGGGGGAAAGAAAGATGAGAACAATGCAAATAACTAAGTATCTTGTTATTCTCAGTATCTAGAAGGCTAATCCTGAAGTACTTGGGGTGGGGATTCCACAAAGCGAGGGGGAGTTTTGCCTCAGCAAAGAAAAAAGGGTTCGAATCTTTGATTTTGTGTAAATAAATATATGGGGCAACTTCCAGAATCAGCAGTAGCGGGCATTGTGGAGCTGAGCAATTTTCTCTGTTAAAAAGATAATATCTAAATGGTCTAATTATAGTTATAGTTCAACATACAAGGGAAATCCCCACCATTACTCTTTAGTAGCTGCTGCTGCAGTTTCAGGAGCTGAATCATGACCTGCTTGTTAATTTATGTTTACTACCAGCCTGTCAAACTACAAACTTTTCTGTTGGTGAAAAGAGCCCTCCCTTGCTGACCCATCCCTTCTCTGTCTCATATTGAGAAAAGTCTGCATTAGGAGCAGACTGAAGCTAGCTGTTTCCATGACCACATCGGTGGCCTTGGGAAGCCAGGGATCACAGAAATACTGATGGTTTTGTTCATCTACTTGACATACAGAAAGTCTTGAGAGCTTCTTGGGGCACACAGATCTCCGGGCTGTGCGTATGGCAACCCATTCAATGCCTCCGTTGAGCTTTTCCTGCCTTCCTCAACTCCTGTTCCATGGGTGGGTCACTTCAGTGGTCATGCCTGAGAATTTCCAAAGTGGGGTGAGCCACCTTACAAAGATGCCCAACTGCATCTTTGCTTCTCATACAAAAGAGTGAGTAGAAGCTGGGATGTGGGGCATGAGGGCAGCAAAGACACTGTATTAACCCTGGGAGAAGCTATGTCTCCAGCTGGATGCATAACTCTGCCAAAACTGTGACCCAGGAGATGCAGTCCAGCACAGCTTCCCCATCTCCAGCATCTGGCCTGCACCAGGTCTTTCTGCTGCTCTTCAGGATCTGCCATGGTGCTGCCGTTGGCATCTGTGCTGGAAGTGACTGACTCGCTATTGAAAAGAGCCTTAGTTTCATATAATTTGCAAATAGGGCCTCTTCAGCTGACTTCAGTGAGGTGCTGCTCATGTCTGGAAGGTTAATTATCTTCTTTCTGTTGCTGCTCCAGTTTGGTGTGTACTGTGATGCTGCAGTTAGAGCACCATAGGACCGGGATGTGACCTTCACATGCGATATGTTTATATGGAGCATGGTACATATGGTAAATAACGAAAGCAGATTCTGTTGCTGTCCAGTAATCACATGGGATGGGTTCCTAGTTAACCAGGTCCTTGGCAATAAGTCTGATGCAATGTAGGACATCCATTTAAAAAGCCATGTTAATCTTGTAAAGAAGTCTTGTTACAAAAGAATTAACCAATTGGCTGGTCTAGCTAACAAAGCAAATTTCATTTTTTGTCACATGTATAAACCTTTATCGAGGGCTTTAAATAAAGCAAATTGATTCCTTCCCCCATGGAGAAGATTACAAAAATGGGAAAGGAAATACGTGCCAGAGCCCCAAATGATTTAGCAGATCGTTCATGAGTACAATTGAGTTCCTTAAATCTTAGATTTTAATTTAAACTCCGCCACCCTGCAGCCATCTTGTCATGGATGCAAGCATCTTTATTTGCCCTGCAGATACAGCTGTCCAGTTTTCCCCAGAAATGTCCATTTTTTATAGCTGAAACACTTACCCAGGTGAATTCAGAGGACTTTGGACTAAGATCTCCAGACGTCTCTGAGCTTGGTTGGAGCAGTTGTTTGCTGCACATATGCTTGTCATTTGTGCGTTGCAAATTCAGGAAGTTCAGTGTGTCAGAGATATTCTGAGTGTGCTGCTCACAGTATGTGCACACATATCTCTCAGCACAAATGTCCAAAAGCTCCCTAAGTGCTTGCCTTAATCTGAGCTGCTTAATGGCTAACTCCTGCCTGAGCTCCAGCAGATCCAAAAATGAAGCAGAATGGCATAGATATCTCACAAAATACAGTACATGTGGTTTCTAAACCCATCACCAATGGGAGCCTCCTCTGATAGTTCAGTGATTAGCACACTGGACACCAAACTGGTTCAGATTTGTCCTAAATCTGGAGAAATATTAAGTTTCGGGAGAACATGTCTTGTTAAAGCTATGATACTGTGCACCAGAGGATCCCAAATTCCTGCAGACAGAAAAAGAGCAGGTAGAGCTGGTTTCTGTAGCCTAATCCTTAGGGTAGTTGCTGGGGAGGGAAAGCCCTTGATCTGGTCTCCACTCCTGTGTATTACTTCTACTCTACCCCTTACGTACTTTCCAGTACATTTTCAGTGGATAAAAATCAGTGATGATCTTGGGGCTGGGACAAAGAGCATAGGATTCACCAGTCAGACAATGATAGAATGGTTTGGGTTGGAAGGGACCTCAAAGATTATCTAGTTCCAACCCCCCTGCCATGGGCAGTGACACCCTCCACTAGACCACGTTGCCCAAAGCCTCATCCAACCCGGCCTTGAACACTTCCAGGCATGGGGCATCCACAACCTCTCTGGGCAACCTATTCCAGTGCCTCACCACCCTCACAGTCAAGAATTTCTTCCTAACACCTAATCTAAATCTACCCTCCTTCAGTTTAAAGCCATTACCCCTTGTCCTATCACTGCATGTCTTGATAAACAGTCCCTCCCCAGCTTTCCTGTAGGCCCCTTTAGGTACTGGAAGGCTGCTATAAAGTCTCCCCGGAGCCTTCTCTTCTGCAGGCTGAACAACCCCAACTCTCTCAGCCTGTCCTCATAGGAGAGGTGCCCCAGCCCTGTGACCATTTTTGTGTCCCTCCTCTGGACTCTCTCCAACAGCTCAATGTCCTTCTTGTATTGGGGACCCCAGAGCTGGACGCAGTACTCCAGGTGGGGTCTCACCACAGGTAGAGGGGCAGAATCACCTCCCTTGACCTGCTGGTCACACTTCTTTTGATGCAGCCCGGGATATGGTTGGTTTTCTGGGCTGCAAGTGCACATTGCCAGGTCATGTTGAGCTTCTCATCCACCAACATCCCCAAGTCCTTCTCCTCAGGGCTGCTTTCAATCCATTCTCCACCCAGCCTGCATTTGTGCTTGGGATTGCCCCAACCCACATGCAGGACCTTGCACTTGGCCTTGTTTAAATTCATGCGGTTCGCACTGGCCCACCTCTCAAGCCTGTCAAGGTCCCTCTGGATGGCATCCCTTCCCTCCAGCATGTTGACCACACCACACAGCTTGGTGTCATCAGCAAACTTGCTGAGGGTGCACTCAAACCCACTGTCCATGTCGCTGACAAAGATGTTAAAACATGTTAAACAGACTACCCCAGAGCACTATTTCAGTTCTCAGCTCTTTGATGGTTAAATGAATACTTTGTGTTGACACAGCTGTTTCGGAGAGCAGAAGATGCATGTCCAGAAAAGCCTACAGTCTGGTGATTAGAGCGTTTCTGAGATGCAATAGTTTTAACCCTGCCATGAAGACAACCTAGGCATCATGTCTGGGAGGTAGTCCTACCATTAACTTCAGGGTCTACTGTCTTCCCCATTAGAAAAGGCAGCGGTGGCAGATGCCGCACTGAGCAGAGATCCCGAGCTGGTGTACAGACATCATGTTCCTGCTGAGCAGATGCAGCAGATCAGCCTCCCAGCCCAGGCTCTGGAGTTTGGCTGGACTTCAGGCAGGTTCCTGGGGTTGCTTAGCCACCTGTCAGAGCCTGGGATCTCCATGTCCTGGCCACAGCCAGAAATGTAGATCACTGAGGAGCTCAGCTGGTAGATAGCAGGGTAGGGGAAAGGGGGGATTCAGTGGTTTAAGATCCCAGTGCCTAAATTCAGTAAGCATTTTGGCCTACTCTGTCGTATCTGTATAAAGATTCTACCATAGCTTTCATCTATAGCATAAGCTATATAGAATATTTCCTGTACAAATTATTGTATGTCTTTTCAAAGTACTTGTCCTCCTAATTATTGGTTCTAGATGATCATGCTATTTATATTTATCAAATACTTTGTCTAAGCATATTTATACAGATGCATGTACAAGGATGCATACACACATGCATATATATGTATATATTTGCATGTACATTAGTGAAAATACGCATGCATACATATGCATGCATATATACATATACAGGAGTAACTAGGAGTTACCGATTTAGGTTGAATCTTTTATTACTCACCAGTGGCTGATCAGCGTGGACTGAAGGCTAGGGATCTCCTCAGCTGGAGACTCCGCTTTCTGACAACAGAAATTCCCTGCACACTGCCAAACACAATTTCCCTGGAAAGCGTCCCACATTTTTCACCCCAGCAATCAATAACCTGTGGCCTGCTCCCATGGAGCATGTAACCATATTAGGGTTTTGTACTTCAGTTGCATTTGTATCTCCATTGGATTTAAAGTTTGCATGACCATGTGGAATATCCAAGCAAACACAAAAGCTAATGGTGTAAGCCCCACCTGGCCAGATTCAATATTCAATGCCTGTGTGAATAATGGCGTTATTGCGTCAGGCAGAGTTTACAATGGAAATTCAGAGCAGCTACAGGTGGTTTGAAATCAGACAAAGAAAAGTCCATTTACTCAACGAGCTTACTAAAACATGGCTGCAATTCAGTATCAGCTGATGATCAGTTCTTTTAGATAAGCAGCCATCTGTCACTCACCATGTGCTTTCAGTAAATGAGAGTCCTCTGCAGGCAGCCCATGTGCCTTGGGATTCTCCCTGGACGTCTGCTCTGCTCTTCTCTTGAGGTATGGCTGGTAGGTAGGCTGCAGTCTTGCCCCTGCTTTCAGGCTTCCCGGAGAAGACCCCACAACACGTGCTGTGTGAGGAGTCAGGAGGAAGGGGACTCCCTGAACGAGTGGCTTCAGTAGTGGAAAAGAAATTATTTTCCTCGGTTGAGACAGGATTCCCTGCCCTCATTTCACTGGTATATGACTACATACACTCCTGCACAGCAAAAGCAAAGCATGGTTTATCAGGCATATATACAACGGACCTAAATATCAGAACTAGAGCTCCCTCTTCAAACCATGACCTAGTCGTGATGCACTGTTGTGACATCACGTGGGTATGATGGCTCAGGAGCTTCAAAAAAGTCAGCACTGCAGAGCCACTGCTGAGCCACGCCAACCGCCCCAGGCATGGTGGTGGAGGACCTTTAGCTAGAGGCAGCTGTGCATGTGGGAGTACCTTGACTTGAAGCAAAAGCGACAGCAATATGAGCAGCTGCCGATACCGCTGCAGTATCCCTGATAAGGAACAGGGCTGTGCTCTGCCAGGCGCACGTCGGAGCAGCGTGCTGCCCAGCTTACGTATCAAGGTGCAGCTTCCATCATGAAATGAAGTCTCACAGGGATCCTGGCCTCAAGGAGAGCAGACTAAGTGGGGAGCAGAGGCTTAACTGAGGGAGGGGGGGAAAGACTGATCGCCCCTTTTGGAGCCCCTCCAGATCCCATTGAAGTTTCCTCCAGAAATCCTAACAGTATCCCTGTCCTTGGGGGTCACAGTGCTTTCTGAGTCTTCCTGTCCTGAAGAAGTTGAATGCTACAGACCACTTTCCACTGCCCAGCTTTACCAGGTAATGCAATATGCATTCCATGTTGAAAGACGTTACTAATTTCACCAGTTAAATAATTAAGGATTGAGCATAATGCCTCTGTGGTAGCTGATAATATACCAAGGTTTTCTTAACTATATCTCATTTTCAGCTGACAGATTACAGTTGACCTTTTTACATGCTTGTTATGGGACATTTGAGGAACACAAGAGGAAGGTGCAGCCTGACCTCTGAGCTGTCTGCAGGTAGCCCCAGCACCTGCAGCCCCTGAGACCTGCCTGCAATGAGCTGCTCCTGGCTGGCCAGATGCGGAGCTGTGCACCGCTGTGCTGCCAGCATGCAGCCGTGTGGCTTAGAAGAACACGAGCAAAGGGTCTCAAGGCAGCCAGTGTGTTGGACCTGCTTAGTACTGATGGATTAGGAAATAATGGTTGATTTTCTGGTGTGAGATCACAGCTCTAGCAAAACATCTTCCCCCTGGGCTGCCTGTGGCTAGTAGCTGCTCCAGGCAGAAACAAGATCTCGCCTGTTGCCAAAGACCTTTGCTATGGCACTTGCCTTATGCCTCCCATTTTGTGATCCTGTCAGTCCAGTGGGGATCCTTTGGGAGTAGCAAACAATAAATGCAAATCCAGAAGAACCTTTTGGCAAGGCACAAGTTCTCAGACAAGTCACCTCTGTTCAGCAAGATCAGCATTGCGCTGGTGAGTGCCTCAGCCCGCACACAGCACTGTACTTTGCCCCTGTTACCACCTACTTGGTGTAGAACGGAAGCCTAAAACCTGAATGAGATGCAGGGAGATAACAGAGCCAGCATACAATCCTGTACGAACTGGTTGATATAAAGAGTCGGTATCTACACTGGGAATTTCCAGTGGTAGAGTCACTGAGTCATTGCTTGCATGGTTATAGGAAAGAAGCCTCTCTGCTTGTCTGCGTTTGAAACCTGCCCTAACGCAGCTGCAATGGACAGGGGGGAGGGAAATCTCTTGTGCAGGCAAGAGGAAGAAAGGCTTAGTCGCAAGAGCATTAGATCGGAAAGTCACTGGGTGACCTTGGACAAGTCACTCGGACACGTGAGTTTCTGTTCCCCACGAGTTAATGGGTAAACAGGCCTGCCCTGCCTCACAGGAGTGTTGTCAGGATAAATATGGCAGAGGTGCGGGGGTGGCACAGCATGCCGTAGAAAGGCCTAAAATCCAGTCGCCATACAACCCCTGAGTGCATCACAGTGCTTAGCTCTTTCTTGTTTGACTTCCAAATCACCTGCCAGCCATCGATTACTTTAACCTTCAAAATATTTTTGTTAGTTATTAGGCCACTTGAGTAATGAAGATAATAGCGGGGCAGTGGCTTTCCAAAGAAAGAAGGAGTGGATTTAGTTTTCCTGACTTTTGGTGCTGTCCCTTAAACACAGGAATGGCCTTTCTTAAGCTTCAAACTCTTTGGTGTTTTGTTTCCTTTTGCCTGGTTGGAGTTTTTTTCCTTATACCTTTTGAGGAGAGGGGAAACAGCTCAGGTAGAAGGGCTAGGCTTAAAGATTTTGTAAAGGGCAGTACAGCTTTTCACCTTTAGGACTTTACTGCAGAGTGTCATGGTTTAACCCCAGCCGGCAGCTCAGCCCCACGCAGCCGCTCGCTCACTCCCACGCAGGGGGATGGGGGAGAGAATCAGAAGAGTAAAAGTGAGAAAACTCCTGGGTTGAGATAAAGACAGTTTAATAGGTAAAGCAAAAGCTGCGCACGCAAGCAGAGCAAACCAAGGAATTCATTCCCCCCTTCCCATGGGCAGGCAGGTGTTCAGCCATCTCCAGGAAAGCAGGGCTCCGTCACGCGTAACAGTGACTTGGGAAGACAAACGCCGTCACTCCGAACATCCCCCGCTTCCTTCTTGTCCCCCAGCTTTATATGCTGAGCATGACGTCATAGGGTATGGAATATCCCTTTGGTCAGCTGGGGTCAGCTGTCCTGACTGTGTCCCCTCCCAGCTCCTTGTGCACCCCCAGCCTCCTGGCTGGTGGGGTGGTGTGAGAAGCAGAAAAGGCCTTGGCTCTGTGTGAGCACTGCTCAGCAGCAATGAAACCATCCTTGTGATATCAACACTGTTGTCAGCACAAATCCAAAGCATTGCCCCATGCCAGCTACTATGAAGAAAATTAATTCTATCCCAGCCAAAACCAGAACGCAGAGCTATCTCAGGCTGAAATCTAGATGTTGTCCCTAACTGCAAGGTTTCCACACACAATTCCCCCTTCCAAGTGTGACAGTACCTTCAGCCCTGGCTGGCAGGTTCGGAGAGGCTGAGTTGTTATTCTCATTTGCATGTATCCTACATATATGGAAGATGAAGGCTTAATTGCTAAAATCCCTATAGTCCCACACTGTCTTCCTTCAGCTTTCTGATGCATGTACAGAAGAGCAACTATATTGCCCTCACAAATGCCTTGTAAAACATAACAGAGTGGCTTAGTGTATTGTAGCATGAATAACCATGGGCCAAACCCATAGAAACCAATTGACCCGTAGAGTAGAAAGAAGATTTGGGGACCCACAAGCCTTGAAAGGCTGTTAGAGGGAACACAGTCCTGGGAGAGTCCATGCACTGCTACAGAAACACAAAATCTCGGGATTGATGAGGATGGAAGACACCTCTGGAGTTCAGCTCTGAGAGCCCTCAGAGGGCTGGAACACCTTTCCTATGAGGACAGGCTGAGAGAGTTGGGGTTGTTCAGCCTGGAGAAGAGAAGGCTCTGGGGAGACCTTATTGTGGCTTACCAGTACCTGAAGGGGCCTACAGGAAAGATGGAGAGGGACTGTTTATCAGGGAGTGTAGTGACAGGACAAGGGGTAATGGGTTTAAGCTGAAGGAGGGTTGATTTAGATTAGAAAGAAATTCTTTACTGTGAGAGTGGTGAGGCACTGGAACAGGTTGCCCAGAGAGGTTGTGGATGCCCCCTCCCTGGAAGTGTTTAAGGCCAGATTGGATGAGGCTTTGGGCAACCTGGTCTAGTGGAGGGTGTCCCTGCCCGCAGCAGGGGGGTTGGAACTAGATGATCTTTGAGGTCCCTTCCAACCCAAACCATTCTGTGATTCTATGATCATCTGGTCCAGCTGTCCTGCTCAGAGCAGGGTCAGCTAGAGCAGGTTGTTCAGGGCCACATCCGGTCACATTTTGAATATCTCAAAAGAATAAACACTTTTGGCTTTTTTAAGTTTAAGCTTTCATGCTTGAGCAAAACTAAATTGGATTACTTGAACTACTTTTGCAGTGAATCCCTATCTTAATTTAAATTCAGCACAAGATGATAGTGGGCAAAATAGTTTTGATATCTGACAACTATTAGGAAACTACCAAGTGAATGTTGTTTGGCTTAACCTGGTCTCCAGTGGATAACTGACTAGGTAGGTTGACAACCCATGGACTGGATGGGCAGGGAAAACAAATTATAACTTCATCCTAGACTCAAACGCCTCAGAGAAGATGGCAGTGGGATGGTGAGGTGAGCTGTATTGCATTCTCCCTGCGTACGCACCTGGGAAAGGCGGAGCAGACCCTAATGATGTTCCTCACTGGCAGCTCTCTCCAGGGTTGCAGCTACACAACATGTACAAGGAGAAGAAAAACAAACGCTTTTTATATCTCCTCACCCATCTGCACTTCCTCCTTCTGGACCAGTACCGCAAACAAAATTATGAGAGGCATCATGTTAGCAGTATTTTTAGTAAACAGTGAGTGACTCTGGTGAACTTATTCCTCCTTCTCCTTGTCCTTGTCCCCTATACATACAACAGATTGAAGAGTTTTCTGAGCAGAACCTTTTAAGGTTCCCCTATTTCTGCCTTCCAGACTATAACACTGCAGGCCTAGATCTGACTGAAGAGACAACTGCTCTTTAGGTCGAGGGAATAATTTCCCCCTTGCGTGCTAAGTGCTTTGCCAGGTTAGGATTCCTGGAGTTCCAGGGATTGCCTTGCTCAATACACAATAGCTGGCAAAGGAAGATGCAGAAATTCACAGGGGAATAAAAAAAAAAAAAAAAGAAAAAAAAAGAAAGTGTGTTTATTAATAAGGAATGTTCCCAAAGGTTTCCAAATTATCCAAAAATAGGCGCATGCATTCCTAAGGACAGTGCAAATGTGGGTGGCAAGATCCTCCTGCTACTGTTTGGGGAGAAATGGGGAAGGAGGTGGAAAATAAGTCCGAAAATGTATTTTCATTTAGTTCTCTGGCATGGCTTAAGCAAGGAAACAACTGTTGACTTTTATCCCACATCATCTCAAGAGCATTGCTGCTGACATCTGTGTTCAAAGACTGGTTTGCACTTTGCCATCAGCTGAGGTCTCTCCCTCAGCCCCACTGAAGGGAAAAGCTGGCCAGGCCAGTTTCTGCCTGATGCTTCAGAAATACAGACTGCGTTGGTCCCCATAACCTCTCTTCTTCTGTTTCCTAAAATGACTCTCTTTTTTTCTGGTTTGAGTTGCCACTTAAACAGCATCTCTGGTTTTATAATTGCATCTGCACACCCAGTCGTAAGGTTCCTGATGCAGAGGGTTGCTGCTTGCCTCCGTCCCACTTTTACAGTGGGAAATGTCATCTTCCTGGTCTTCATTTTCCTCCTTAGCTTTTCCTTCCCACCCCCCACCCATTTTAGAGTGACACCTAGTGCCTGGGACAACTCCTGCGGGACTTTGCTCCTTTTCTCCTCTCTTATGCCACAGGCACATGCTTTATACTAAAAAGTGCCATGTTTTGACCCAAAAGGGTAGTACCTGGACAGGGCATGGCCTTGGGCTGGAGGAATTTATCAAGAGAGGCTGAAGGAGAACCTTGGCTTGCAGCCCATTCTCATCTATTGTCCTACATCACATAATCATAGAATCATTTTGGTTGGAAAAGACCTTTAAGATCATCAAGTCCAACCATTAACCTAGCACTCCAGCTCCCTTTGAAGCTGATGGAGAGCTTTCCCTGATTTTAATGCTAGTCAGGCTAGTGCTTAAATAAAATATGATTTCCTCTCCCTTTTGGTCACAGTTTTCAAGGTACATCTTCCTGCATTTCACCAGAGAGGTTTTCTGGAGTGAAATCTGTCTGTTTTATTTTGCGGAGGTGGTAGGTGTCCATAAATAATGAACTTAATCTGGGCTAAGTTCATTATTGCTGTTTGCTGTATTTTTCATGTTCCCTTGTGTAATTATTTTGAATAAAGCAAAACAAAAACAAAAAGTAATTACTGAGTATTTCCCCACATTTCACAAACTTCCTTTTTGAGTCATTGTTTGTGTGCCCTCCCTGGGAATTTGGTTTTGATCTCTTCTGCTTTCATGCTGACTTGGTCTGAAATATTTTTAAATCTGCAGGATAATTTAACCAAAGTATGTTTCTAGCCCAGCCTTACATATGGTATCATAATAACTTTTAAAACACGCTATTGCTGAATCTCTTGGGTAAATTCTGAAATTAATATTCAATTACCTTTATTTGTGAATTCCAGAAATTAGCACAACTTTTTCAGGAAAGGGCTATTTTGAATTCTTTTGAGATATTCTTCATGTACACTAATGAATTTAAAAGAAATAAAGCCCTTTTTGTGTGGGCTGGGGTGACAGGGACAGTTGTTAAGAGTTGTTAAGAGACTGCTGTTCTTCATGACTTTAATCTCCAGAATTCTCAAAAGTGGTGTGCGCTATGGCCCTATGCCTCATTTGTTCTAATGGCCATCCTCACATCTGGGGTCTTGCAAAGGGGTACTTTCAAGTACAGTTATGAGTTTATAGAATCATTTAGGTTGGAAAAGACCTTTAAGATCATGGAGTCCAACTGTAAAACTAACACTACCAAGTCCACGACTAAACCACGTCCCTAAGCACCACGTCTACTTATCTTTTAAATACCTCCAGGGATGGTGACTCCACCACTTCCCTGGGCAGCTTGTTCCAGTGCTTGACAACACTTTTGGTCAAGAAATTTTTCCTAATATCCAACCTAAACCTCCCCTGGCACAACTTGAGGCCGTTTCCTCTTGTCCTATTGCTTGTTACTTGGGAGAAAAGACCAACACCCACCTGGCTACAACCTCCTTTCAGGTAGTTGTAGAGAGCGATAAGGTCTCCCCTCAGCCTCCTTTTCTCCAGGCTAAACAACCCCAGTTCCCTCAGCCGCTCCTCATAGGACTTACTCCTGGTATGAGGTCTCTGTTCATGCCACAAGTACTCCTCCTTGGTCCAAGAAAGAATTAAAGACGGTGGAAAGATCTCAGTTGTCCTTCCCATTCAGGGAAGCTGGGAATAGTGAGCAGGGTGAATAGTAATAAACACAGGTATACTTGAAATTTATTGGTCAAACCTTGCTGAGTGAGATAGATGCAATGCTGGGAAGGGCCCACAGTTGGAAGACAGGAGATACCCGCATGGAGAGGAGATCCCTTTGGAAAGACATCCCTGTGGAAAGCTGGCAAGGACAGCAACCACCAGTTCCTGTCTGCAACAGATCCTGTGACCTGAGCAGCCCCACCGGCACAGTGCCGCAGGAGGACAGGTATACCAGAGGTGTCTTTTTTCTGACAGTGTTGGGCCATTTGTTCTCCTCACTGCACACTCCTCTCAGTGCCTCATTTCTTTCTGTTTCTCTCCTGGGTCCGCTTCTGTTATTGCAGCAGCAATTATCTTCCATATTTTCCTCATTTGCAGTACGTGTCATGCATTGGACACTGCTCTGCTTCATTCTGTCCTCTGGGCAGGGTCTTCAGTGGCCACCCTGAGCAACCAGTGAGCCTCTGGAGGAGGGCTTTACCTCTTCCTAAGGGCTTCTGACCCAACAGTTCACTTTGGAAATGACTGATGTGTGTGGCTACATTTCTGGGCTGTGGAGTGTTTCTTGGTTTTTTAGATTAATTTTCTGTCATTTGAACATATTTAACACTGTTCTATGAGTGCCTTCAAGGGATATTGTCA
Organism: Balearica regulorum gibbericeps; assembly: GCF_011004875.1. Taxonomy (NCBI): domain Eukaryota; kingdom Metazoa; phylum Chordata; class Aves; order Gruiformes; family Gruidae; genus Balearica; species Balearica regulorum. The sequence goes on from NC_046184.1 coordinate 80,257,445, forward strand.
GCACGGAGCTAGCAATCAACCAGAAGGCCACTGCTCATGACTTCTGGCTCTTCACAAAACTTGACGAGCCTAAATTATTGTAAGTCTCATTCTACTACCTTTTTTTTATTTTACTGATCTCTCATCCTGTATGAAATTTCTCATAGTAAAGTACATCTGAACTTGTATGAGGAAGGCAATCTAAGAATCTTTAGGAACAGCCAAATTTTATCACCTTACTGTTAATCCCCCTCCTTCAGACTGACAATAAATGCATGGTGAAGCATAGATTCTAGTAATACGAATAGAAAAAAAATTAGGTTAGCTTATTTTGCTCCTAATTTTTTGTATGTATTATAGGTTGGTAGAGAGAGGACTTTAGATGACACAGCCCATAACATGCAGGCATAAAGTGATTTATGTTGTCCCAAATTCCTTGGCATTAACCTATGAGGTTTTGAGAAACAAGAGTGATATTTTCTCCTAATGAAGTCAATGAGAGTTTGCTCTTTGCGACTGCATTTTTTTAATCCTTACAGCAATAAACTGATTTTCCAAGCTTACATTTTTTCCCCCAAATCACTTTAACGACTTCATGAGTAGGGGTGGAGGGAGTGGTAGGGGTGCTTTAATTTAATACAGATTTGTGTTCTGTTTGGCTTTTATCAGATTCACTTTGAAATGGTACAGATGAAATATCTTACAATATCTGGGCTCTCTTTCATTAATCATGTTTTACATTCACATAAAAATGGATCTTGTACCAAGTAGTTCATGTTTATGTGCACTGTAAAATTAACTGAGTAGTCACTCTACACATAAATAAAGCATGTGCCTATGACACAAATTAAAAACAAATCCCAAATACTTCAGGTCCTATCTTAGTATCTCTTTTTAGCATGCCTAACCATGAAAGTCTATTTAAACATGTTAGATTTGCCATATGTCTGGTTATAGTTCTGGTTTCTCTATAGCAGCCTTGCTATCTAAATCGTTTGGGGGAGGGTGGGGGGGAGCAGATTATGCTTCAGGTCTCTTTGGCTCCTCAGCCTCTCCAGACCAGATTTGGGGTGGCAAAGGGTAGTCAGTGCTGTGCCATGCCAAACCTGTGTCTTCCCCTTGATCCTCGGAGCTGCTCCATGCACCTGCCCTCTTCACAGGTGACCAGAGGTATCCCCCAGCCCTAATGCTCAGGAGCAGGGCAAGGAAAAACAGCTCCATCTTTCAACCAGAGTCACTGGTCCTGGGGCTGTAGGTGCACTTAAAGAGTACGGCAGTAGCTAAGCGGTGCTGAGCAGGGGTTATAGGAGCCCACCTGGGAGCTGGGTGGTCTCTTGTGCGGTCAGTCTGGGTTTAATGGATTTGCCATTTGACCGAAGGACGCAAGGAGTGCAAATGGCAAGAAAAGTTATTGGTGTGTAATAAGAATCATTTAAGTAAATTGGTGACCCAAATAGGCAGAGTAATGGGACAAAGGTTGACATACTAGGTTTCTAACCACTGCCATTTGTTTCTTACAGCATGTGTCAGGGAGGAGGGAAGAGTCCATGAGCCATCAATTGCCTTTACAATTAAGAGCACAGGCTGTGGTTCATTTTGGCTTGGCTGTGAGGAGCAGGGGTATGTGTAAAGAGTCAGGTAAGCGGGTGTCTGAGCCTGAGGTTCTGCCTGTACTTGATAGTTATCCCAACTGTTACTGCCCCCAGGACTGGGCATATTACCTCCTCGCCTCTGGCTCGATACCTAGATGAAAGCCAGCCCTTCAAGTTGCAACTCCATCACATGCTCTGTGGCCAAAGTAAGAGCGAGCTGCACAGGAGCACCTTGCTGAGAAGAGGATATGTAAAAGCTGAAGAGCAGCAAGGAGCAGCTTAGGCTGAATGTGCAGCATGGATACATCATTAGTGTCACCGTGGATAAACACAGACTGATGCATATGGGAAAAAAGCAGTCTTGCCTCACACAGAAAACAATGGGCTAAGCGCTCGCCGCTATCACGGAGGAATGCAATCATGGGCTGTAATACAGGAAACCACCTTGGGGATCAGCAGGTCAAAGACCTCGTCTCATTTTAGGGAGCAAATCAGAAATCTTCACTCTGCTCCTGTACAAATCTGTGGTGTGCCCACATCCATGAGCAGTTCTGCTCTTTTCACCTCAGAAAAGACGTGCAGAACTGGAAGATGTTCAGAGAAGGATAACAAAGGTGATCCAAGGCATGGGATGGCTTACTTACAAACAACAATTAATTAAGCCAGCTCTTTTAAGCTTCTCTAATTCTTCAGCCTGGGAGAGGATTGATTGAGGACATCTGTGATAGAAGCCTATAATCTCATATGTCTTGGAGGGGGTGATTATTCACTGTCTCTTCTAGTGCAAGGCAAAGAAGCTGCCAAGGTGACAGTTCAGAATAACCAAGGGTGAGTGTTTCTTCCCATCAGGCGTAGTGAAGCCCCAGATTCCTTGCCAGCACATGTGGGTGTTAAGAGTTTACATAGGTTCAAGTGGTGATTGAACAAGTTTGCAGAAGGGAAATCCATCCTGGGTTATTAAACACAAAAACACCAGGAAATTCCTGAATCTCAAACCGTTAGAGTTTCCCAAGAATACTCTTGGGAAATAGTGTTACATGCTTGTTCTGTTCATACGTTATTCACTAGGCATTTGTTTTTAGCCAGTGTCAGAGAGAGGAAATTGAGCTAGATGGACCTTTCGACTGACTGGTATACTCTTAGCCTCACTACAGTCATCATCAGCATGCTAGGGTATGAACGTTTGCTAGGAATGGGAACATTCATTGCAGAAAACACCACCATCCTTTAAAAAGCAGAGTGCCCTGGGAAATTGGTGTAGGTGGTCTCTGCAGTCTTCACGACCCTGTGTCAGGAGGGTGCATGCTAGTGTTTAACCTCAGTGGAATTATGGCAGAAGGTAAATGGCAGAGTTGACAGTGGGTTTTGAAACAAGTGGGCAATTATTCCTTTGCACATTTGGGTATTTGTTTAACTGGTTCCTTTTAGTATATCATGGGGCTTGGTGGTATGATCTCAGTACACAAACTTACATGTTCCTGGTGGAATTCCCTCTGATAAACAATCTGATTTATCTGAGGTCCTGTATTTAAAAAAAAAAAAAAAAAGAGAAAAAAATATGGTATGGAAAACAATCTCTGAGATCCAAGTGAATCATCTTCCCTTAGAAAAGTTTTCTCCTATTAGACTTATAGTCAACCCATTAGGTCAATTTGAATGAATCCAGACCCAAATGAGTTCAGACTCATCCTTTCCAAATGAGGGCTTTTCATCTGCCCAGGCAAATCCCACTGGAAAGCATGGGAATTTAGTGGCCTTGTAGCAACAGCCTGTTTTCCTCAGTGAATCTTTCTAGCAGCTCCTTAGCTAGATACCCCTGGCTCCGAAAAGGGGAGATGGAAAAGATGTAATAGGTGAGTTAAGTCTTCCTGATGTGGGATGTCCAAGAAGATACAATTATCAGTTCCACACTAACAGCAACAATGGTCCCAATTTCTGCCCTTGCCAAGATTTTACTCTTTCAAGCTTTCTGAACTCAGTGTTAAGCATCCTTCAAACATAATATTCTAAGTCTATATTTGCTGTCAGTGGAAAGTTGAGCATATGCACAATTGTTTTTCTTGATACAGAATTGAAGGCTTTTATTCTGGACTCAAGTATGGATCATAGCCCATTATACAGCTTCGTCACAAATTTGGAGCAGAAATTTACTTTCTTTCCTTTACAGGAAATCTAACCTATGTGAAAGTGCTGAATACTTGTAAATGGAGAAAGCCTGTGAGCTTGCTCCAACACCCTTAACCCCTGGCAAAACTTTATTTCGTAATGGGACTCGGAGGAGAAATTACTCTAATAGGAGGTTCGGAGGTAAATTAAAATAGGGATGTTAACTTGGAGTGGGTGTAAATGGGTGCGACTCTTTTGAAATGGATGAAACTGCCCTGCCTTTCACCAAGCCTGGATTTGCTCCCTTCTCCCTCCCCGCGCCTGTGGAAGAGCAGGTGCCCTGCTCAGCTGAGGCTGGGAGCCTGGGTGTGTGTCCTCGGCTGTCAGTCCTGCCCCTACCCTTTCTTTTTACCAAAACAAAAACAAGCCCAGAGGAATTTAAACCTGCTGTTTTCGTTCTGTTAATAAATACCAACTGCAAACCTGTTTTTCTTGCTCTTTTGGTGGGGAGGGAAAGATAGTATATGGACGGGGAACCAAAAATGAGGGGCCACATCAAATTGGTATTTGCACTTACGGAGGTGGGGAAGGGCTGTTGGAAGGGTTAAACAGGCCTGGTTTTGAAAGCAGTGGAGAAAAGGAGCATGATGGCAAAAATATATTAAAAATAAAACCAAAACATAAAAAACTGGCTGCAAAAGAAGGACTTGGGCAAAAGCATTTCATGTGAAGAGTCGTGCACACATATGGGATAAATTACCGAGAAAGGGCATGGAAACAAAACATCTTAAATGTATATTTAAAAGCAAAAGAGCAAGGGGGAGAAGAAGAGACACGGGATGTTGCTAAAGAAACCTGATGAGATAGACGGCATAAGAGCCAGCAGGAAATGGCAGCAAAATAGCTGCCAGCAAAAGGGCCGATGGGGCCGGTGGCATTCTGCTCCTCCTGTAGTACCTTTCCTGCTGGATTTGACACGGATGCACAGCGCGGCGTGCAGGGCGTACGCACCTGAGGACACAGAGAAGGAGAAGCGTGGGGGAAATGAGGTTGGGAAAATGGAAAAGAGAAGCAAAACACCTGGTCCCTTGTTCGGGGAGTCCCTATGGACTGCAGGGCAGGAGGAAGAAGTAAGAGGAAGGGAGCGAGTACTCCTTGTAAAATATTCCTCTTGGCTGCCACCCAAGAACTCCTATGGGAACCTAAGGTACTTTTGGCATGTGGGGTGCTAAAACAAACCTTATCTACACCACAAAAATTAGAGCTGTGCTGGTTATCTGCAAGGATTGGCAAGAGTAGCTGTACTCGGGACTGTTCTGGTTCATATCTGTTCTGCTCCCCACGTTCCTCCATGTCTTCAGTGAAGTCTTCAGTGTGGCTGCAGAAACAGTGCTGAACTTAGTTTGTCCTTGTCTACACTTGCAGCTAATTCACATTCAGCCCTGGTTCAGCCACTTCTGTTGCTGACACCTGTTGTCAGCAGTCGGTAATTTCTTTTTTTAGGACAAGCCTGCATTGCCCTGGAGCTCAGAAAGGGCCTTAAATTAGACTTAATTCTATTCAGATGTAGTTAGCAGAATTTAATTAGCACAGTCCCGAAGCAAAAGTCAGTCTATTCCTTGGATCACTGGAGTGCATTCTGGATACTTTCCATATTGCTGCAGGAGTCTGACCTTTAGTTTTTTTATCTTTAGCCCAAGAAATGTGCTGGGGCTTTTCAAGCACTTTCAGCGTAGAGGCCACATCTTAACAGACAGATTCCTTTGCAGATGGCTTCCTGCTCGTTTGCAATTGCAAAACTTCACTGAGGCAATTACCGTGATTGCAGACATGGGAATGTGACATTAGGAAAGCATTTAATGTATTCTCAGCATCTGTTACAGTACTGCTGGAAATGGAAACCATGGGGAGATGCCAGCATTATGGGTAGGACCCAACTTGCTTTGACTGACTAGAAGTTTGCATCCAGTCTGAACTAGACGTATAGGTACTCTCCGTAGACAGTGAACAGACACAGGCATATCCAGAGGGTGATTCACCTATCCTGAGCTGGTGTCCAAGGGAAGGGGGATGACTTGTCTGTCCTCTGATGGTGCTCCATTTTCTGTGGAAGTCAGTAGTTTAGGCTAGCAATCCCATATTAGGCAGCTAAAATTAGGTGTGACCATTGTGATTTTCACAGACCACTGGAAACTGCACCAGGAATGACGAGACAATGCTAATTGCACATCCATGGACTGTTAGCCAACAAACTGTGAGATCTTTCACTTGCCAGAAGAGTTCAGCTTATTCCCAGAAAGTGGTGGAGGACCTGGCAAGAAGATACTCTACAGAAATAAGAAGAAAAGGGGGTGGTGGTGGTGGTGGTGTATCAACACTAATAGAGACAAATCCAAGTCTTCAGATTAAAAGCCTTGGCTGTGTAAACCAAGTAGAGAAGGATGCTTTAGGAGATATTTGTTTTAACTTTTCTGCTTTTTCATTCAGTTTCTTGCCCATTTTCTCCCTTGTTTCTGTGAAGATGCCTATACCACATTGCTAGAGCATCATCCTCCTTGAATCCATTTTTTAAATGGAGATTCAGACAAGACTACTGAACTGCTTACCTTAGAGTCCTCCTCTGGTGAAATATTTTCATTTTGCATGGCATAAGTAAGTATGAGAATGAAGAAATTGACAGAGAGAACTAATAACATTTATATCGGTTTAAAAAATACCTAAATTTCAACCCGGAAAGACAATGAGGAAGCCCCAGGCTGGATGACCCAGGGGAGCGTGTTGAGTGGGATGAAGGTGGGAACTGAAATGTGGGTGCTGTATGAGCTCCATGCTGTAGGAGAGGATACAGCTGTGATTTGAAAGGATCGATATCTTCTCCTTTCTGGAAGGGAAGAGTGCAGGCACTTTCATGGCTTTGGGTCTTGAGAGGAAATAAGCATCTATCTCCCTGCAGCCCAGAGCCAGCTGCTGAAATGGCACAGACTCATCCAATTGAGCTGGGTATCCTGAATGGCTACCGCAATGTAGCAAGGCTTCACCTCCCTCATCTCCTCCTCCAGTGGGTTTTGTGGCTTGCGCAGGGCTTGGTGCTTGTTGCAGTTCCGTGGCTTCCAGAAGAGCCTGCAGCAGCCTCGGGTGGTAACTATTGCAGGGCTGGGAGCAATGGGTCTCAGGCCAGCGCTTTTCATCTCAGCCTTTCCTATCACTTGCCTAGTCAGCAACTCGGTCCAAGTGCTGGCTTCAGCGGACCTCCTCCTTACATGTACACCCACATCGTGGAGGGCAGTGGGATCCAGCAACCTCGCAACTAGTGAAAACAGCTCATTTGTTTGTCTTGCATGGAAATACCAGCTTGCCTGCTGTCTGCAAGGCGGCCTGCGGGGCAGAGACCCACCAAGGCCAGCTGTGCTGGGAAGCCCTGGCCAGGGACTGGGCAATCCCCTCTGCAGCTGTGTGCCTGGGGCTGCATGTGGATGCTACAGTAGCCAAAAGAGTTCGTGCCTTTCCCTACTCTGCCATCTATTAACGTGTGGGTCCTGCTAACTCAGTTGTTGGCAGGGCTGCACTGTGAACCAGACCTAGGAGCTACGCTGAGTATTAAAAGAACCCCTCTCTATCCCTCCTTTATTGCTAATTTAACCTGGGGCACTTTGGTGACCTAGCTCAAACCATGGCTTGCCAGTACACAGTCCACTGAGAGGGAACGTGAAATCAGTGTGAGAACGTGTAGCTGGAAATGATGATGGTGGAGAAAATATAACATTGAGGCAGACTTTAAGAGTGGTGGGTTGGTTTTTTTTAAATAGCTTAGACTGAGCTTTTAAGAAGTCAAATCAGCTGTTAGGAGGAAACATCCTGCTGTCTTTGAGCGTAAAGTATCTTTGAGTACTTTAAGTATTTTTGAGCCTTTGAGTACCTCAGTCTCTCTGGCAGCGTGAATCGGGCCCCTGCAAACACTCTGATGGGGCACCGCTACATAAATCATCCTTCTCACCTTCCCTCTTCTCCAAACCCTCATTCCCCTTCACTCTCATAAGCATTATTGTGGCTGTATGCTGAGACAGGTTGAGGAAATAGTCCTGGGACTGCTCCTAAGTTTAGAATCTTCTTTCCTTCCTTAGGGAAGACCACTTTTTGGCCTCCATTTCCCTCTTCCTCCTTGTGAAAGTGCAACTGTTTACAGCAGAGCTGCAAAATCATCTGTATTATTCCTCCCCCACAATATTTTTTTCTTCTTCTTACTTTTCATTTTGATTTTAAAGACCTTGCTTAAAGTTGAGGTGGGAACGAGTGGTCAAGGGTGACAAAGGGTGGAAACCTCTTCAGTCAGCTTTGTGACATTGTAGTGAAGTTGTGAGGGGGATTGTGCAGGGAATTGCAATGTTTGACCATGCCCTGCCAGGGCGGGGGCCGGGAGCTTAGCTGTGGGGAGCCGAGCTTTCGGGGCCGGAGACCATCCCTTTGCAGCCCCCCTGAAGCTGAGGAGCGGCGTGCGGCCATCTACAGACCACACCGTGCTGTTCACCTCTCCTCCAGGTTTCAGGGGAGCTCTGTCAGGCTGCAGGGCACGCCGGCTTGCGACAACTCGTTTATGCAATATAGGCTCTATCTGCTTGCTGCTGCTGGATTGTGGAAATCTGCAAATAATTGTGAAGTCTGCTGGTTTAATTGGATTGTAGTGTATTTGCACAGATGGGCAAAGTCTTCCAGGCCAATATTTTCCAGAGTGACTTAGCAATCTCTCAGCTTTAGGGTGCCCAATATGAGACACCTTAAAAGTGATGCGTTTCCACAGATTTTTTTTAAGAGAAGCACCCCCAAACTGAAGTAATCCAAACCATCAATCACCCAGAAACCCCTTGCCCCAGAGTCCTTGAGATGGGGGATCTTTCATAGTAGCTTGATGTAAGCCAAACTAAATTCATAAAAACAATACAAGACAGCTTAACACATCATTTGTTCAGCAGAAAAAATCAGCGTGAACGTGTATGTGTGCAGGCCTTTATACAAAAAGTATAATGAATAAACAAATATTTGTGTGTTAGGAGAAGGAAGAAAAGAAAGACATTTTATTTCATGTGAGAGTTGGCTGTTGTTGTTTTTTTTTTTTTTAATAAGGTACAAAATGTTACTGTGGAACAGTGTCCCTGTGTGCTCTGGCCCTTTTCCAGGCCTAGAGCTAAGTACTTACTGGAGAAAAGAAAGCATCATGCTTGACTTTCTGGAGTATAGGCTGTTATCACTTGTTAGAAACTGAAAAGGAAAAGAATCAAATTACTTATTAATTAAATACAAACTCTGTAAAATTGTTCAGAAATAACCAGCCTGCAGGGCCCAAGTTGCAGATGCCTGATATTTGAATGTACAAAAGAAAAACAGTTTATTAGCATTATCATCAGCTTTTTCCTACCAATAATTTGCAGGGAGGCAAGAAAGCTGTAGTAGATATTGCTGTTCTCACTGAAAGATTCCATTAAATCACCCTTGTAAAAAGAAACAATTTCTAAGAAGAAATAAATGGCTATTGTAAAATGTTTTTAGGAGCATCCACAGAAGGGGTAGTACCAACCTAAAATAAATTCAATTAAATAAAAACAGTTTTCACAGGCAGAAAAATGATGTAGCTATGTCATCTTTCTGTAATTATTACTGAGAATGTGACCTTGGAAGTCTGCACAATTGTAATGAAATTGAGGTGCCCTGGCGCTGAAGTCACTCTCAAAAATAGGACTTCAGCAGCTTTGAACCAAAGCTAGTTGGCTTTGCAGATTCTTCCCAAATGTTTCTCCAGCTCATATGTTCAGAGCTAAAGACAACCCTTCACTTGTGTAGCCAAATGGACCTCGGTTCCCAGTGTGAGCACTTCTCACTATTTTGCTGTATCGATTAATTTTTTTGTCTTAAAGCTCGTGGTCCTGAAGCCATGCTACTGCTTGAGAGTTTTGGATCTTTCCTTTCCAGTAGAATGAGTTCCTGGTACCTGTGAATAAGGAGGAAGTCTCAAAAAGCAGAAGACATTAAAAAGAACCCCAACACTTATTCTTTTGGAAACCTCAGCATTATTAAAACCCTGAAGCGACCTCACACCCTCAGAGCCATGTACTCATTAGAGCCCAACCTCCACCTCCCCACCAGGCACCCTGAGAGGGCTTATTGCCAACCATCTTCTACAGCGTTAGAGACAGGTTTTCAAAGGTATTTAGACACCTGAATGCCTTTGAGGAGTTGGCCCCGAGTTCTTAGCAGGCTTAACTTGGCCTGGTGGGTGGCTGACTAGCCTTTTTTGGTTGCCCAGTGCTGAGAGTTGTGGTTTTTGTTTCTGACTCTGGGGCTGAGCAAACCAACCACAGCAGAAAGTGAAAGGACTTGAAGGAAGGGTCTAGCAAGGTCTAATAGTTTGCTTTGAAGACTTGCAAGGAGCATGTTAGAAAGGGCTCCCCACTGGCCCGAGAGGCTTTGGCTGCTGTGAGGTTCTTAAGGCTCTCTTGAAATGATAGAGTGCTGTGGGCTCAAAAAGTGTCCAGACACCCACAAGGCCAGATGAAGTCTTGGATTAATTTTTGGTAATTTTGGTTGGTTTGGAAGGGCAGAGAAGTTCTAAGAGGTTGCACATGGCTTGCGAGTACCGGAGACCACCAGGAGTAGAAGAACTTATTTTAGGACCTTTATTACAGACATCTGAAGAGCAGTTATCGAGTGAGACCATAGCCTTTGCTGCCTCTGATTTCCCACCTGTATGTTGCAGACTTGAGGTGGGGGCAACAGCAGAAAAGGAGAATTGCCTGGGCCTAGGCCTCTCATAGTATATATCAGCTATGTTTTGTCTCTGTCATTCAAGTAAGCTATTAAATATCAACTGCAATATTTGCAATGCTAACTTTGTACTTTGGAAAGGTTTTGAATGGAAGTTGTTCTCAAAAAGCCTTTCAAACCAGAGATAACAAGGTGACAAATCCTTTAAAGTGATGCTTTCAGGTACTTGTCGTGTAAATAGATGTCCCAGTTTAGCTGCTGGCAGCCAGAACAAAGGGAGGAATCAGGCAGCTTGTTAGAGTCAAAAAACACAGCAGATTAGGCCTCTGCTCAGAGAAATGTTTAACTCCTTATGGGGGGAAACCTAGAACAAATGCTGGTAAATACAAGGGCTCTCTTTTTCCATCTTTCTCATAAGCATATTTGTCATAAGCATCTGAATCATGACCCCAGTGCATTTTGCAATAGACTGGCTTAAGTGAAATAATTTTTGCCTTTTGGCTTGGCAGCTTACTCTACTATTTTAGGCATGGCTGATTCAGATCAGCCATGAACGGGGTTAAGGGCAGTGATGGCAACCCCTATAGTAATTGGGCTTTGCAGGCTGTTGCCCTGGCAGGGCTACCACTGGTGCAGATGGATGGTGGAAGAGCACTTCTGGGGAGGAGCAAGGAGTTGTAAATTTGGCTACTGGCAATTGGGCTGCAAATTCTTCGAGTGCTGAGAAAATGGGAGGATCCTTTTGAACCTGATATGCAGGTGGCTCATGAGAAGATCAACTTAGAGACAGTTCTTGGGGGGGGGGTTCCCCCTTGGGGGGGTGGTGTTGTATCCCCCAAAAGACGGTGATGGTTGCAGTGTGGGGTCACAGGGAAGACAAGGTTTCTTTTGTCTTGAAGTGCCTGTCACCTACCTTATAATGATTTTCGTGTTGCCAGACATTTGCAGAATACACTTTCAATTTTTCTGTGTAATAATCACTTTACTGTAGGTTAGTGCCCTGGCTTTTGCATCCTGGAGCTGTACAATTCCCTTGCTGGGTTGATTAACGCGAACAAAATGTGGTAAGCTTGAAATGTAATGGGTACTGTTATATTTGTAATTACCCTGGCACCTAGAGACCTCGAGTGAGATTGAAGTCCCACTGTACCTGGTACTGTACAAACAGAGCGTTTCCAACAGCTTAAAGTCTAAACAGATTAGGAAAAGCGTGAGGGGGGAAACGTAGGTGCCAAGAGTTGCAGCAATGTGCATAATATGACCCAGGGAAACCAGGACCAGAACTTGGATCTCAAGCCCTGATAGTAATCAGTTACTTAATGCCATCATTTTGCTATGTGACATGGGTCATCTCCCTTGAAGGGTTTAGAAAGTAGCCAGACTAGTTCCTCTGTTTATATAAGGAAGATGGTTGTAGACCTCTTGATCCTAAGGCAATCAATATAGTCCATAGGGGGGAAGAAAAAAAAAAAAAAAAAAAGAAAAGAAAAAGAAAAAGAAAAAACCTTGGGCTAGATTCTCATGTAAATGGCACCCAGAATGCCTAAAATTGTGACAGATGCAGATGGTTTTGTGTCTGGTTATTTTTTTGGTGAGCAGCCTCTTTGTGGTCAGTTGTAAGCGCTACATTTACATAGTCCTGCATTTCTGAAAAAGCCTATTGCATAAAGTTAGGATCCTACTAAATGAAAACAAAACACAACACTAACGAAAAATAACAAGCTCTTCCAACAATGTCCAGTAACTGAGCTAGAGGTTAGTGCTGCATTCTGGAAAAAAAAAAAAATTATTCCAGGCACCATATGATTTCATGCACTAAAAACTTTAAACATTTCAGAGGAATATAACATATGACATAGGGTGTTTTTATTTAATGAATGGCTTTAAGAAATGGGGCCAGTGTCCCTTCTCACAGATGAACATCTTGTGCCAAGAGCGTTGCTGTACAATGTGTCATCACTCGGGAACCTAAAGAATTGTACTTGAGAAAACATTGCTACAACATATCATCCCCTTCCCAGAAAGGTTCACTTCAGGCTTTGTAGAAAAACAGAACAACTCATTTCCACTGAATATAATTCATCTGTTGAGAAACTTTCTTAAAGGCGTAGGTCGCTGAGCAAGTGGCTGGAAAACTGTTTAATCTCGTAGTAACAATAATAGTTCATCATTATTATTACTACTTAGCTCTTGCATTGCACTTTCTATACTCAGCGGGCTTTAAAAACACGAAGCAGTTAATCCTGGAGCTCCCTGAAGTATTTCACCTGAGTGGGGCTGGTCTTCAGCCTGAGGTACAGCTGCCACCAAGGCCAGGACCTTCTGTTTTACCGGAAAGGGCAACCGCACAGTGAGCTAGAGGGCTTTGTCCAATGTGTTTGTACCTGAGAATATTCTATGTGGTCTGCATTGTGGTTGGGGGAAGGGGAGGGAAGGGGAGGGAAGGGAAAAGAGGGAAAAGAGGGAAAAAAGGGAAAGGGAGGAGGGGGAAGGGAAAAGGAAAAGGAGAAAAAGGGGAGAGGGAGAGGGAGAGGGAAAGGGAAAGGGAAAGGGAAAGGGAAAGGGAAAGGGAAAGGGAAAGGGAAAGGGAAAGGGAAAGGGAAAGGGAAAGGGCCTGCTTAGCTGCCATGAGAAGCCTCTGGTTAAGATTCTCATGTCCAAAATTTGCTATTCTAACAGAGTGGCAAGGGATATGTGGCATATTAAATGGGAAGTCTTACACAGATGTAGTTATATTGGCTTGAAAATGCTTTTGTTCATATGGTGTGTTTTGTTTGGGGAAATTAGGCCAGTTTACAGCAAGTAATTATTTTACTGATTTAAGCCTCAGCCTAACAATTGTGTTGTTCGCTGGGATAGCTCAACATAAGCATGTGTGTGTTTATTTTTAGGGACTGCATACGAACATCCTCTTCCTTGTCCGTGGTGTGAAAATGGAAGAGTTGATTACCCAGAAGGAAGAGTGCATCACTGCTGGCTGTAGGACACTCCCAGCTTCACCTGTTTCAAGAGTAGTTTAAGCTCTCTCTCATTTTGCTCTTCAGGCAAAATGAAAAAAAAAAAAAAAAAAAAGAAAAAAAAAGGTGGTCTGAGCTATACCAGGAGATTCTTCCCTGATATAAAATCAGGGTCGTTTAGAAGGATTGCTCCTTTAGCAAGTCAAGGGAAGGGTGGTGACAAGCAGAGAGCTCCAGAGAGAGAATTAGTAACTTTGAGTGCTAATAATTTAACCTGTATCTTCCACAGACGTAAATGTTTGTATAACCTGCCCTACAGCACGGTGAGATGGTCCAACTCCTTGCACTAGCGCAGAGAAGGCAGTTCTGACAGATTACCTGCTTTATAAAGCAAATCCCATTAAAGGCACCCCTAAGCTGTACCCCCAGCCAGCACCCTCTCAAGGACTCAAAATCCCCTGAATCGGTCCTCGCACCCTGATCCCATCCAAGGTTTCTGCAGATGTATGACGGGGCCCACACCCCTGGGCACAACTGCTCTCCACCTGCAGCAAGGGAAACAGAAAGCAGAGCCCAAAAAAGTTGCGGGGCAGCAGGAATGAGAGCAGGGACCCCGCCTGGGGGGGCGGGGGGGCCGCAGCCCGGGGTGGGGGTGATGCTGTCAGGAGGGAGGCCGGGCGCTGGCGCTGGCCTGATTTCTGTCCTTAGGCTCCCTCTAGAGTTTACATCAGATGAGCAAAAGGTCTTAATCTCCGCTTGGCTGTACCCTCTCTCCGCGGCGTGGGCAGCACACCTACCTCCTGCCTGCGCCGAGCCCTCCTGCCTGCAGCAAGGGGGTTGCAGGCAGGGCGGGCAGCAGGAGCAGCTCGGTGGCAGGGATGCTCCCTGCTGAGCTGCGAGGCACGCAGAGAGGGGCTGGCATCTCCTAGCCCCCCTTGGCACTGCTCCGGTGCTGGGCATGGCTGGATGATACCCCAGGGCCTTCATAAGCTAAAATGGCACAGGCTTCTCTTCTCCCTGATGGCCTCTGATGTTGAACCTCTCCGGGGCCCTAATCCTGCCCAGAAGGGAAGGGCTCCTGTTAAGCGCGTTATGAATATCCCCAGTGCAATCAGGTGAATTCTTGGGGCCTGTGCTTCAAACCCCATGGCTGCCTCGCCCCACATATCTTGAGAAAATTAGTGTTTTGTCTGTAAAAGTGGAGATGTGGGGGAAACAGCATCAGGTCAGTAACAGCTGAAGTGGGTGAGAAGCAAACTTGCTCAAGGCTCCGGCTTTCAAATGGGTCACGTTGTGCCCCTGCCTCCTTCATCCTCAACTCTGGAAGACACATCCTGGAACAGCTCAGGTATTATTCCCAAATTCCCTGCTATTTGCAAGGGAATATTGAAAATCCCAAATGACCCAGCCTCTTTATGTGTACGGTTCAGATGTGCTTTGCTGGTTCGCTTGACAACCTTATAAAGTGCTGGGGAAGGAGGGTGGCCAAAATGAGGACGGGAAGCTTGCCTAAGCGGTTCTGGAGGAAAGAAAAACAGCGAGCAGCTCTGCCAGTGGAAAAGCCCAAACAAGAGAGAGGAGCAGGGTACTGGGAAGAGAGGGGACAGGGTGTTCAGAGGCTATTAGAGGAGCCAGGACATTCCTCGCACAGATCTCCCTATAAACACTCCTCCCTCCTTCCTGGTTCCCTCCTCCAAGTTTTGGTTGTGTGCGGGTTTTTTTTTCCCCCGTTTTTTTTTTTTCCTTCTGTTGTTGTCGTTTGTTTTCCTTTCTTTCTCTAATCCTGTCTTCCGATCTTTGACTGGCTGCATCTTCAGCTTAAATGGCAGCAGAGAGAGGAGAAACTGGCCGGCTGCAGGCAAGGACGTTGGGGTCGCTCTCAGACCTCGCCCCCCGCCTCATCCCCACCCGCTCCGCGGCCGCGCAAACCCGCGCACCCCGCGCACCGCCTCCCCTCCGCAGCCCCGCTGCTGTGCCCCGCTTTTGCAAGACGATGGCGCTCTGATCTTTCCAGATCCTTACTCCAGAGCTCTCTATTTTTTTTTTATTTTTTTTTTTTTTCACGCTTCGCTGCTACTACGGGCGGGCGCCTGCCTCTCTCACGATTTGCTGCAGCCATCGGGGGTGCCTGACTGTAAACAAAACACTTTAGATCATGGCAAGGTCGCTGCAGACACAGCCTTTTTCTCCTTTGCAGCCGCAGCGATTTAAGGTGGATTGCCGAGACAGCACCGCAGGGAAGGGGGGGGGGGGGGGAACCCGAAAGGGCCGCGGATGCTCCGAGGATGCGAATGCTCCAGGGATGCGGATGCTTCCCCCTCCGCTCCCGGCTTTTAATTATTCGTTTTCAATACATTTGCACAGCATCCAGGGGATTAGTCCCTGGGCCTTGTGCTAGGGGAGGTATAAACAGCACAACAACAACAAAAAAGAAGGTTCTTGTCTTACAGTAACTTGTTTCTTCTTTTCCAAAGGCTGTAGATAAATTCTTTACCACTGCGGTCGTGTTCCTGGTTGTTTACCCGTTGGGCACACAGTCTTTTCCAATATTTGGAGACCATAATTATTTTTTTCCCTGGTGTTTCTATTCTGGTACAATGTTGTATTCCCACCGACAAGGGGTTTGTCTGTCTTTTGTGGACTCGTGAGACAAGCAGTGACTCCCAAGGAGCAGAGACTGGGAACTCCTTATCTGAGGACTCACCAGTGGGACATTCAGCAGGTTACCAGCAGGCAGATCCCCCTCTGTGGGGTGAGCCCTGGGCATCTTCAGGGAGCACCAGAACATATTTTGCAGATCACTTCCTTAGCCTACAACAATTCTGTTGTGTAAATCAGCAAAACAAGTCAAGTGTCACACACCTGACAGAGAAAGCGAAGAGAAGTTTGAAATGGCCCTTCCTCACTGTTGGCTATGGAAGTCAAAGACAGGAAAGCCTGGAGAAACAAAGATGAAATCCTGCAAATAAAGCAGATTAATAGGGCCCGCTTTGCCATCTGATGCAGTTTTATCAGGGACTTGCAACTTTAAAAAAAAGTCTCAGCTGCTGCAGACATGAGAATGTCAACTTTAATTTTCTGTAAGTGAATTGCTAGAACTTGTGGTTGCTGAGAAAAATTGGAAAACAACTTCTGAGTATAAAAATAACATGGGTAATATTTTATTTCAACCTTGTGCTTTTTAAACCAATCTCATTTGTATTCTTCTTTTATTTTTTTTTGCCTGTGCACATAATTTTTTTGAACTTGGGTCTGGCGATACTGAGATTACTTGGGTGAGTGGTGTGAGCAGAGGCCGGGGGCTCTACTACCTCTGGGCTGATAAAGGCAAGCAGACTGCTGTGGCCTGGGCATGAGTGCTGTATAATGGTTTTGTCCCCCCTCCAGTGTGTATCAGCATATCAGTTCACCAGAGCAACTGCAGCGAAGGTTTCAGTGGCCCATCAAAACTCTAGACCCCAAACCAGAATGACTCTGTGTGTGTAAGTACAACACAGGGTAGAAGGTCCATGTCTTCAAGGCCAAATCAGTTGACTCTTTTTTCAGCCAGTTAAACCCAGTTGTGTCGACCCTTGCCTTGTTGAGCAAGCTTGTCACTGGTGTGACTTTCTCCAGAAGCAAAATTTGGAGAGGGTTGCTCTGCTTGCAGAGGAGACCTGGCCAGATGGATTGGTGTGAAGAGCCTCCTGCCCTCCAAAGATTTGGGCCCTGGATCTGGGCCCATGGAAAAGTCAAAACCTTCAGCACCTGAGAGTGCCAGCAGTGTCCTGACGCATCGAGGGGCCTGCCCTGCCTAGTGAGGGAAGATGGCTGTGGAAGGGGCTGGAGACAAGGAGGGTAGAGAGGAGGAGGCTGTGTTGCTCTTATCTCCACCATACCTGCTGTGGCTATCCGAGGAAGTTGCTTAGAAAATCCCTGGCTGTGACTCTTGACTCATCTAATCTTCCGAGCACACAAACAGGACAAAACCAAATGCTTTTGTTGTCTTTCCCCTACTTGCTGAGATCTGAAATCCCTGCAGAGGCTTTTTTTTTTAGAGCCATTTCTTCACCTAGTCCTCTGCTCAGAAGGCAGCAAGAGGTGATCCTCCCCTCCCCTGGGAGCCACCAGCTTGTGGGGGTCAGCAATTAGGGGTGCCGGTCTGCCCTGCAAAGTCGCGGGGGGACAGCCTCCCCACTGGCCCTGAGCTTGCCCCCAACCCCGAACCTCCTGGGGGGGGGGGGGGGGGGGGCGGGCTGCGTTGCAAGAGCCCAGCCCGGGAAAATCAGAGCAGTGAGAGACTCCTGTCACAGGAATGAGTCAAAACCATAACCAGCCGTCACCATTACTCAGGCCTCTCGGGCAAGCAACGGGATGGGGTGGGTTTTTTTGGGAGGGGTGCGGTGGTGGACACAAATCCCGCCGGGCCTGGGCTTTGCGGAGAGAGGCAGCGAGCTGGCGGCGGGCAGCGCGGTGCCTCCCTACCCCTCTCGCCTCCATCGCCCCGGTTCCTCGTCCCCCGCCTCCCCCACGGCACGGCACGGCACGGCACGGCACGGCACGGCACGGCTCGGTGCGGCGGCAGCCCAGCCCGGCCCGGCCGGGGCCACCTTTAGAGCCGGCGGCGGCAGCGAGGCAGGGCCCAGCCGACGGGGCGGTGCCCGCCGCCGTAACCAATAGCTCGGCCGGGCTGTTTAAATAGACTCGTCCTGTCAATCATTTTCTTCTTCGTCAGCCTCCCTTCAATCGCCATATTGGGCAACCGAGAAAAGGGCTCGTCTCCTCTTGTTTTTTTCCGTCTCGCTTTTACTACGCGGCGGCGGTGCGAGCGGCGGGGGCATCACCATCACCGGCGGGGCAGCGCCGCTCCCCGCCTGCGCGCTCCCCCCGCGCACCGCTCCTTCACCCGCCCGGGGCTCCCCGGCGGCGGCGGCGGCTCTCGGGGCTCATCCCCGGGCCGGCGCTTATGCAAGGGCGCCTCCTCGCCCCTTCTGAGCGGGCCGAGGGCGAGCGGGGTCGAGGCGGAGCCGGAGAGTGGGCCAGCGCGGAGAGGAGACGCGGAGCAAAGCCGGCGAGCGCCGAGAAATAAAAGGCGGAGAGGAGGAGGAGGAGGAGGCGGCGGCTGCGGGGGGGAGAGCAGCGAGCAAAACAACTGCCGCCAGAAGAAAGAGGTGGGGGGAGATGTCAAACGTCCGTATTTCTAATGGGAGCCCTACCCTGGAGCGCATGGAAGCCAGGCAGTCGGAGTACCCGAAGCCGTCAGCTTGCAGGAACCTCTTCGGGCCAGTGAATAACGAAGAGTTAAACAGGGACTTGAAGAAGCACTTCCAGGAGATGGAGGAGGCATACCAGAGGAAGTGGAATTTCGATTTCCAAAATCACAAGCCGCTGGAAGGCAGGTACGAGTGGCAAGCCGTGGAGAAGGGGAGCTCGCCCGAGTTCTACTTCAGACCCCCCAGGCTACTGAAAGCTGTCTGCAAGTCCTCCGGCCGCCAGAGCTTGGATGTAAACGGGAATTGCCAAACCGTGGTTTTTGTCGGTTCTCAGGGAATCTCAGAGGACACTCACTGTGTAGATCAAAAGACTGGTGTTTCTGAAAATCAGACGGACTTTGCAGAGCAGTGCACTGGGCAGAGGAAAAGACCTGCCACCGATGGTAACGTACCCTTAGGAATGCCGCAGAGCTTTTCTCCGCCTGCCCTGCCGGTGTCAGCTCCGGGGCTCTCGGCCCCTTCGCCCGTGCCACGCGTGGCCTGACCGCGATGGGCTGTGCCCCGCCGGGCACCGGCTCGGTGACCCCCCCCCCCCCGCCTCCTTTCCCCATAAAAAGGCTAGGTGCTGTTTGCAGTCCCAGGGGGGTCCCGCGTTAGATGGGAGCCGGTAGATGATTTGCAAGGAAAAGCCCTTAGACGCGCATCGTGCCCTCGTCCCTTCGCCGCCCCTCAGCGGGGACCCGGCCTCCTGCCCGGCTGGGAGGAGGTTCATAACGTGAAGCAAAAGAAGGATAGGGATTTTAGCCGAAAACAGGAAACTTGGATCTTTTACCTAACGAGAAGCCCTTCTCCCCTCTCCCTTCTCGCTTTCACGTAGCCGATAGCTGACATGGGGATCCGGGAATATCCCCGCCCCGGTCCCATCTCCCCCCCCCCCCCCCCCCCCCCTTGGATGCAGAGCAGACATCTGGAAGGAAAATATTTCAATATCACTCTCCCCCCCTCCTCCCCTTGTTTTTAATTTTCCCCTCCTAGATTCCTCTCCTCAAACTAAAAGAGCCAACACAACAGAAGAAGAGGGTTCAGCAAACTCCCCCAGTGCCAGTTCAGTGGAGCAAACACCCAAGAAATCAAGCCCAAGACGACATCAAACGTAAACCGTTTAGGTAGGTTCCCTTTAGGGTCTGGCGTTAGGATGCGAGTAAGGGGAAGAAAGGGTGACCGAGTGGGTATCCTGCTTCGGGAAGGGGGGGAGGGGACCCTCCTGGGCTGCGGGGGTCTTTTCCCCGAGGAAGGGTGGCTTTCCCCAAGCGCTCGGGGATGGGTGTGTGGTGGGGGTGGGACGCGCAGGGCTTGAAAAGAACAAAACAAGGGCGAAGCGCAGCGCCGGGCTCCGCAGCGTCGCCCGGGCAGGGGCTGGGGCGGCGGCGGGAGCCCCGGCCGTGGTGGGACCGACCCTGCCTTCCCTCCCTCCTCCGGGACCGGGACCGGAGGCAGGGAGGGCCCTTTCCCAAGGACCGTGCGGGTGGAGGGACGGAGCTTCAAACGCGGCTGGTGCATGATGTCAGATGACAAGGGATTTCGGGGGGCTTCCCATGTGTGTGCCCCCGGATGGTTTTTCACTTAAAATGTCAGCGTTGCTGTCGCACGTCGCGGCGACCTCCCACCCCGGGAGAAATAAAAGTTGGGTCTAAGGGGAATCCGGGCACTTTCTTTAAAATACGAGCTAGGCAAGGTCGGTTTGGTGTCGTGTCCCCCCCCCCCCCCCCCCCCCAGTTGTTTTGGTTTGGTTTGGTTTTAGACGTTGGCGAAGGCAAAAGAACGAGTTAATGGGAGCTGGATTGTGCTTTTTTTTTTTTTCTTTTAGCCTTCCCCCCCGCCCCGTTCTTGTTGTTGTTTTGTTTTAAGGCGAGGGCTGGGGCGGAGGGAGTTGGTAAATTGCGCCGGCGGTTTCGGAGCCGAGGTTAGGAGCGAGGTTTACAAACACGATTTGCGATTGTGCAGAAAGAGATTAAGCTGTAAAGCAGAAGTTGCAACAAATTAGTCCCGCTGGGGTGAGCCGTGGAGGAGCACGTCAGCATGCGTGGCTATGCAAATGCCGCTACTACCGCCCGCTTGTTTGGGTGGGGGGGAGCCGCCGGGCGGGGTGGGGGAGAGCGGGCCGAGCCCCGGGCCGGAGAGGAGGGATCCCGCCGCCCTCGTTTTCCCCGCCGACGGGCCAAACGGGCCGAGGACCGGCTGGCAGGAGTGCCAGCAGCGCGGCCCCCGGCGTGCGGGGCGGCCCCGGCGGGGCGCGGACGGCGGCGGGCAGCGGAGGGGCCCCGCCCGGGCAGGGCCCGCCCGCCCCGGGGATGCGGTGTCGGTTTGAACCGGTTGCGCCGCGGATCGCGTTTCTTCTCGACGTTTTCTAATCGCCTTCTCCCTCCCCGTCTTCTTTCCCTCCCTCTTCCCCCCCCCCCCCTCCCCTTTCCCCGTTGCAGAGCGGAGGATGTGCGTGTCCTCGTTCATCGGGTGCGGCGGGGGGCGATGAAGCGAGGAAGATGTAAAGTTGTAGTGGAAACGAAAATACATATCGCCGATCTCCGTGGGATGGAGGTCCTGTACAAGCACTGAAAAAAAACCAACAGCAACAAAACAACAACAAAAAAGCGCAAACAATAACACTAAAATTTTAGGCACTCTTAAAAAAGACCTGCCTCTAAAAGCATTGGATGTAGCATTGTGCAATTAGGTGTTTCCTTATTTGCTTCATTGTACTACCTGTGTATATAGTTTTTACCTTATGTAGCACATAAACTTTGTTGGGAGGGGGGAGGGAGTGGTGACCGATTGGAACTTGCTTTCACAATCTAGCAAGGAAAATGTATGAAGAGAAGCAGTGTAGGGCTTTTATTACTTAAAGATGTATTGTCCCTTTAAGTGGGTCTGCTGTGTTTTTTTCCTTTTTTTTTTTCCTTTTTTTTTTTTTTTTATATACCATCGTGGTAACCCTGCTCAGAGCAGATTATTACAGGCCACTTGTGAAATTTCTTCCTACTGCATTAAGCTGAAGAGGTGGGAGCTGTGATGATTCCGTTATGTAGCAGCAAAAGTTGTCTGTTGGGCCCCCCCCCCCCCCCGACCTCAAATCCATGTAGCAAATTTGAATGCCTGTAAAAGTTGTGTAAAATCATCCTGTTGTTACATTGCTTGATTTCCTAAGTTTTGGGGTTTTTGGGGTTTTTTTTTTTGGTTGTGTGGTGTTTTTTTTTTTTTTAAACTAATCTGGAAGGCTTTTGCTCTGAATCTCAAATATTGTTGTTTTCTGATCTGACCCACTTCCTGAAGTATTTGTGTGTGAGGGAAAAGGGATACTACATCTTTACAGAGTATTTCTACATTGCCTGTGTACCTGTATGTAAAAATAAAAAAAAAGTTTGAAGTGTACCTGTGTACATAACTCTGTAAAGACACTGAGAAATTATACTAACTTATTTATGTTAAAAGATTTTTTTTTTAATCTAGAAGACAATATTTTTCCCCATAAAGCCAAAGTGGCATGTTTTTGTGCATTTGTAAATGCTCTATTTGGTAGACTTCTTAGGTTTGGGTTTATTTTTTTTTTTCTTTTTTTCTGATAATTAATATGGCTGTGCTTAAAGGATTGCAGACTGAGCCATTTTATTTTTTTTTGTAATGTGTGGGAAAAAAAATCCAGATTGATATTGTTTCACATCAAGCAATCAATAAAGAAAACTGCCATATATAAGAAATACGTTCTTCATTAGTGTGTGTTTCAGCCTCCCTCAGCCTGGCACAGGAGGAAATAAGGCTCCTTCAAGAAATACAGCAAGTTTCCTTTAGGTATCTCTTCCTGTGTCTCCAGCGCAGGTGAAAGCAAGGAATGCTGCTCGCTCTCTTCATCCTTAGTGCCACACTATCGTTTCTCATCCGTGATAGTTGGGAATGATGTGCCCTCTTAATGCAAAGGAGTGGAAATTCCTCTGTCACACTGTATTTTTTTTTTTTTTTGGGGGGGGGGGAGAGGGGGAAAGAAAAAAATACATAGCTCGAGGTATTAGTCGTTTTAAGGCTTAAAACCCAAGTCAAATTTAGCACCTTCCTGGGCCGGACAGCTGCCAGTTCTGGACCAGAGAGCCACCAATTCTCCAGGGTTTCGCTTCCCACCCCCCGCCCCCGCCGCCCAGGGACTGGTCGGGGAAGGTGCCGGTAACGAACCTCCCCTCCGACGGCTTCGCAATGGAAACCCGGTGTATCTTCTCCCACGACGGCGTTTATTGCTAACAAAGATGGCGCCTCGCACACCCCTGTCCCAGCAGATGCTGGTGCAGGCACCGGCGCGGCAGCGGCCTCTCCCGCCACCGGGGTCCCGGGGAGCGACCGCGCCGCCGTCGCGTTATCCCCCACCCCGGCCCGCGGAGAAGCGCGGTGGGCGGCAGCCGGCCGGGGATGCGCGGGGGGTCGGTCACCGCCGGAGAGAGGGGATGGCACCGGGGGAGGGCGGGGGGGCGCGGATCGCCGTGGTGCGGAGAGCCGAGGGGGGCTGCCCGGCCCTGCAGCCTCTCCATCGCCGCGCCGCCCTGCCCGCCGCGCCCGGCCGGCAAGGTGCGGGCATCCGTACCCCGTTCCCCGGGGCGATGCGGAGGTGAAGCGTTTTCATCCCTAGAGATTGCGAGAAATAAATAAATGCAAAAATACGGGGGCGGAGGGGGGGGACACGACAAACAACCCTGTGCGAGTCTCACCCCGCGCTCGCCCGGGTCCTCCCCCCCCACCACTCCCCGCTGCAACGCGATCCTGTTGTTTATCCCGGCCGTGCCTGGGTTCGCCCTCCCTCTGAAACCTCCCCGAAAACACGGGTTTGTGCTGGGGAGGGACGGGGAATGAGGAGCGATCCCCCCACCAGCACCCGCCCTGCCTCAATCTCGGCCCCCCGACTCGGGCAGATGGCACCCCGGGCTCGTCCCGGGGCCGAGGAGAGGGAACGGGCACGGCCAGTGTTTGAAATGGACTTTTCCTCCTCCGGCTGCAAAGGATCGCTAAACACCCTGCTCTCCGCCCTCCTCCAGTGCGCTCCGGTATCCCGCCACCCCCCTCCCCCAGTTTGACTCCAGGCCGCCCCACTGGGGGGGGGTGGGGAGGGTGCGGGAGGTGTGTGCAATTCAGGCCAGTAAACGTGGAAAACCTTCGTGAAAATTTAAAAAAAAAAAAAAGAAAAAAAAAAGTGGGTTTTTTTTTTTCCCCCCATCACGAACAAAGTGATCGCGATAGAAAATAAACAGCGGCGCCTCCCCGAGCCGGCCTATCCCCGCGGCCGGCACAAGCGAAACCTCCCCTTGTGCAGCCGCCGCCGGGCGGGGGGACGTGGGAAGGGAGCGGGGAGAGCCCCCCCCGGGGCGGGAGGGGTCTGTGGGGGGGCCGGGGCAAGGTCAGTGCCGGCGCTGGAACCCCCCAGGCCGGGGCTGGGCGGGAGAGGGCGGCGGCCGGGGTCCCGCCTGTTGCTCTATCATGTAGGGTTTGGATTTGCCCTCTCAGCGCCCCCCGCCCCGCCCAAGAGAGCGGCTGCAAAATCAACCACGTTATTTTTCAAAAAAAAATTTTTTTTCCCTCTTTTTTTGCCGCGTCTGATGGGGCTTTTCACCTCGCTGTGCAGGCGAGGGCCGCCTCGGCCGCTTTCACCTGGGTCCGCATCCACCGCGATCGTGTCGCCCCCCGCCTCCTCCCCCGGGCGATCCCCGGGGGGATGTGCGGAGCCGGCAGCAGAGAAGGGGGAAACACCCTCCCGCCGCCTTTCCCGGGGGAGGGGGCACGCTCAAACCCGCCCTGCACCCCCCTTGCCCGGGGCGGTGGGAGCAGCGGGAGCGTGTGCGTGCGTTGTTCCCTCCCCCCCCGCTCCCCGGGTCGGGGCTTGTTGTTGCGGCGGGGTCTGGCGTCAGCAGAGCCCAACGAGCCTCCGCTGGAGGAAGCGGCCCGAAGCGCCGCGGGGGAGATTTAAGGTGGCGCTGGGGGCGGGGCCGGGCCCCCAGCCTGCGCGGCGGGATGTATTTTTTAAATTTTACTTCCTCCTCCTCCTCCTCTTCCTCGTCGCGGCGTTTCCTCCTCGGGCGGCTGGAGGCAACCTTGCCTCGCCGCTTCCCTCCGCCTGGCGCCGCTCCCAGGCCCGGCGGGGACGGCGATGGGAGGGGGAGGGGAGGGGAGGGGGAGGGGGAGGGGCGCCGCTTCGTGCGCGGCGAAACGGCTTCTCCGGCTTGGGCCCGGCCCCGCCCCGCCCCGGCGCTGCCCGGCGGGGCCCCGCCCCGACTGATGCAATAAAGCGCGGCCGATACGGCAGCACCGCGGGTGCGCGCACGGAGCCTCCTTCCCGCCCTCCATCCCTCCCGCCGCCGGTCACACGTACACGCAGATATGCGCACGCTTGCACGCGCGCACCCGTCCCTCATCTGGCGCGGGGTACGCCGTGCTCGCGCAGGGGTGGACGCGCGCAGGCACGCGCGCATGCACTTGCCCGGGCGTGTGCGCACGCCGATAGCTGCGCGCCCGCACGCCCGTGCACGCCCGCACGGAGGAGCAGGCGGGGGAGCGGGGCCCTCCCACTCGGGGGGGGGGGGGGGGGCTGTGGGGCCGGGGCACGGCCCCAGGGGGTCTCCGGCGCAGCGAGGCGGGCCGCGGTGCCCCCGAGTGCCGCGCTGGAGCGGGGTGCGGGACGAGTTGCGGCCCTTCCCCGGGGCCAGGAGGCGGGTTACGGGGCAGGGGCCGGGGACGCGTCCCGGGCCGTGTGCGCCTGGCTCGCCGGTGTCGGTGCGGGCACCGAGGCGGCTGCAGGGCCGCGCCGGGGTGGGGGCAGCCCGGCGAACCCGCAGGTGTTCCATTTGCGGCCCCCGCTTTGCTGCTTCGCTGGCGTTAGAAGTTCCACGTTTATTTCACGTCGGGAGTTGGGGGGCACGGGCCGCCCGCTGCCGCACCCCCGGGAAAAGGGGACAGCCCCACGGGGAGCAGGGTGTGGGACACGCGGGGCACACGCCGGCTTGCTTTCCCTTACGTAAAGCTGCGTATTCCCGTGCCGGAGGAGAAGGATATGACCGGTTCCTTAGCAGGAATGTTTTGGACGTGGATCTGACCGTTTTTCACTAGAGAGGTTTGGCTGGCAGAGAAAGCGCTAACAATAAAGTCAATATTCACACCGCTTTTCAGATGTAGAACTAGCCCACTCTTCCACAAACGGGGAGATTAATTGGAAAAATGAACTTTTCTGACATCCGTGTCCATCCATACATCTGAGTCGCTTTGGCTGAAAAAACCCTGAAGAAACACTGAATTTCATTTGCAAAAGAAAACATTCTACTTCAGAAATGTCAGCATGTTTTGTTTCCGTGTCTTCTTACGGTATTTTCATATTTTTGACTTTTCATTTTGTCTTTTTTTTTTTTAATTCAAAAAAGTAATTACTGTGCTCTTGTTTGTTACTTTTTTTTTAATACCAAAATAAAATGTTCACAGTGTAATGACTTTAACAAAATGCGTGATTTGCAGTAAAATAATTATTTTGGATGAACTGTTTTGCTCTGTTCCCAAATGGGATCTTTTCTGCTTTGATTTTACTGGAAAAACCGTGAAGACTCTGTGTTCTTTTTTAATATTGATTTTTTTCCCCCCACCTCCAGTGTTTTGTTTACTTACTGAGCTGAAAAAAGGCATTTTTCACACTGGCTGGGTAGTATCTGCACTTGTGGTTTGTCATGTTTCACCCAGGCTCGGCCACCTCCTCCGTCCAGGGAGCTCGTGTGCCTTTCCTCTCCTCGCCTGATTTCTGCCTTGCCCACATCAATCATTGCGGGACTCAAAATTAAGCAAAAAAAATAGAGGGGAATGTGTTTTTCTTCCCTTTTTTTTTTCCCTTTTTTTTCTTTTTCATTAAAGATAAATTCCTAATTCAGTTTACTTAAATAGCAAGCAAATGTATATTTTCCTCTAATATAAAATTAATGATAATATAAAAAGTGCAACTGTCTAAAACCAAACCAGCATCAGACTGTCCACTCTTCATCTGCTTCTGCCTGAAGAAAACAAACCGAACTTGGCAGCAGCTACGAAAATCCCCCAAAAGGAGGTTACTAGCGATGCAAAAGAAGCGCTAATAAATGACAGGTGAAGGAGCTCCACTCGCTGTGGAGCTTTGCCCCAGCTCCTCTCTCGTCGCCTTCTCCCGCCTCCCGGGGTGCGGCGGCACAGGAACAGCAGCCCAGATGTGGCGAGGTGCCTGGGCGTCCCCCGGGACTCCCGCGGAGGCGAAAGCAAGAGCAGGAAAAAGCCTCGGTCTAGCAAGGCAAAAGCCTTGCTGAGGTGAAAACAAAGCAGATCTGCTGCCAGGTCTCCCGTTGCAGGATGCTCTGTGACAGACGGGGACCTTTGTGATAGGCCCCTGGGACAGAGGGTCACCTTCCAGCCCCAAGGTGCCATTGCAGCGCGTGGACAGGGTTTATAGCCTGCAGCTCCCTGCGTAGGAGAAGCAATATGGAAGCGTGATAGGTTCAAAGAAATGGATGGGTGAAGAGGATCGGGGCAAAATACAGAGATGTCCTGTAATCGGCGTGCTTCCCAAAGTGGCTTTCCTTTTTGCAGGGCACCTCCAGCTTCTCTAGGCCTAATCCGCAGTCAGGATGTGATCGAACTGAACTTTCCTTCTTTCTCAAGGAGCAGACACGCGTTCACGTACGACTGTCTCTACTGAGATATGCTTGAATTAAACGGGTACAGCTGGTTTGCCTTTTTATTTTTGCCTCCCTCCTTCCCGCGCCGAAACCAGGGTGCAGCCGTGCCTCAGGGAGTGCGGCTGCCCTGTGCATGGCCGCAGGAGAGGGGACGGCTCTGCTGCCTGCCCGTTCCCTGCTGCTCCCGTGCTCTGCCGTCACTGGGGAGCGGGGTTTGGGGTAACCTCTCTGGACTCCCTCTGTTCCCCTGCTGGGCCTGGCCCCCTGCACCCTCCCCAACTTAATAAACCTTACTAATCTCCAGGTTCTCCGCAAGCAAAGGGCAGAAGCAGTTTGTTTGCTGTTGAGGTGCTATAGGTGTCACCTACCAGGGCTCCTGGGGGGAGTTCTCCGCCCCTGGGTTTTCAGACAGGAGCGTTGCAGCTGCAGCTAACACATTACGCGGTGCGCAGCCGCAGCCGGTGACAGCGTTACTGGTGCCACTGGAGGAGCAGAAGATGCCAGTTCATGCCCCAGCTGAGCCGAGCTGGCCCGAGCAGGTGCCCGCGGCAGGCTGCGCTGGCAGGGGGTGTCCCTCTGCCTCTCGGCAGCTTGGCACCTGCCAGCCGGCTCCGGGTGGAAGCGGCGGAGCAACACACCTTGTGGTTTAGCGTTCCCTATCCACAAGACAGGCTGTGCCAGTTCAGGCTTTTATACCTGGCCATCCTACTGTGCCTGCAGCTGTTTGGAGGAGCCAGCAGGCAGGAACATTAGTTTCATTCCAATTTTATCCTTGGCCTCACATCTGAGACTTCAAGCAAGGATTCCAGTCATGGGCAGGTGCCCCATTTTGTGTGCTCCAGACGCTACTCCCACAAAGGCTAAGCAGTCCTTTACATGGAGGCCAAAAAAACCAACCGTTGCCTGATAAAGACACTCTGTCGTGACTGGCACTACCCAGATTGAAACCAGGGAACTACAAGTGCAGAAAGGGCTCCCTATCCCCCTGCTACCCGAACAAGAGCTCTGCAAGCAGATGGCCATGCCCTGGTAAGCACGGTCGCAGCTGTGGTCCTCATTTTCCTTGAGGAGAGAAGCTGGATGTCTGGGACTGACCATACTGTAAATTTTTTCTGCCAGATGCGAAGCCTGGAGTCAATGTTGTAAGCTTGGTAACCTGGTAGACCACAATTTTTTGGTTTTATTTTTTTCTGGAGTGAAGTGATAAATTGTTCTCATCCGATCTGCTGGCTTCCTGCTGTATTTACTTTATTCTAGTTGGGGACCAGGGATCAGAAGGGAAGGCACATGCGCACGCAGACAAATATAGATATTTATTTATTTTTTTTAGTGGATTAGTGG
Organism: Balearica regulorum gibbericeps; assembly: GCF_011004875.1. Lineage (NCBI taxonomy): Eukaryota > Metazoa > Chordata > Aves > Gruiformes > Gruidae > Balearica > Balearica regulorum. Next base: position 80,286,073 of record NC_046184.1, read on the forward strand.
AAGAGAGACCTCTACTGGCTCAGCTCGAAGAGCCGCTGACGTGCCTGGTCCATGCCTCTGGCCGGAGCCGAGGTCTGCCGCTGGTGGGATTTCTCGCTTGCCCTCGCTTCACCAACTTTGGAAATTTCCTTCTGGGTCACTGGCGTTTTCCAAGGAAAGCTAAGAAGCAACCATTCACATTTTTCCTTCTTTTAAAAATATCCAGCATATACGGAGTCACTCAGTTGCAACTGCTAACAAATAAATTTGTGACAGTGCTCAATGTAGTGAGTAAAGTAGCTTATTTCCTTTAGGAGGGGATGAACCTTGGGCACTGAAGCATGGGAGAGACTCAGAGGCTTATTGGTACTGGTGGACAGGGCAGCAGGGTGTTTTCTTCCACTCCATTGATTTCAGTTGCCTTTTAGTCTCTTTCAGTTCTTCCTCCCAGCTGATTTTGTAGTACTGCAATGAGGATGGCTTCAGAAACCATCTCTCTTGGGTCAGCGCTGCTTAGCATCTTGCCTCTGCTGTCAGGCAGTTGGATAGATGTTAACTCCTACCTGGGCCATACCTGGCGACGATAATCAGTGGATGCTTATCTTGGGTTGGGGAAAAATTAATATATAGATTTTTTTTCTAGCAAAGCTATCTTTATCTGAGCACGAGTGATGCAAAAGAGGGCTTGGTGTTTGCAAACAGATGGAGCTGGGTGAGCCACGGTTGTTCGTGGAGTGTAAGGCCTTTAAGTCCTGAGCTGCCAGTCTTGACTGAAAGCAGTGGAGGCAGTAGTTGTGCAGCTGAGTCTGTAGTGCTGAAACACTGGCTTAGGCATCCCCTTCCTTCCTCATCCAGCCCACTCATTCCTGCCCCTGGCATTGCGGGTGACATTAGTTGAGGCACTGCATCAGGGAATGGATCTGGCAGAGATTTCCCACCTTCCTTCCTTTGTTGTTGGTTGGGTTTTTTGTTTGGTTTTGGTTTTGTTTTTGTTTTTTTCATCTGGATCCATTTCTGGTCTAGTTCATCACGTGGCTGCACTAACAACCCGATCAGCACAGTGGGTGGGAATGAGCAAGCTGGCATGAGCTAACCATGACATCGCAGCCCGTGAGCTGGTAGTGTCTTCTTTGTGCTTTGCAGTAAAGCAAAAACCAAAGCCTTGCGCGGGACAACTGCTGTCCACCCTACAGTGATGTGGTTTACTAGAAGGTTCTGGGCACCTCTCTGGTACTGCAGCCCAGGGCTCTGCCTTCCAGCTTTCACCTCACATCTCTCGAAATCTGCTCCACAAATGACCTGAGAGCTACTTAGCTGGGGAAATAGATGTTAGTGCCAATGGCCTCAAGTTTCCGCATTGTCTGCCAGGGGACCTCCATCACGCAGGTATTCTAGAGAGATCTATTGAGTCGCAGTTGTTCATTTTTTGTTGTGAAATAACCTGGTGCACTGGATGCAAAGACAGAGAAAAGTGCAACAATGGCTTCTGGAGCTGCAGGCCCTGTGTTCATCATTGCCATCCCTATGAAATCCTAACCTGCGGCGAGAAGCTTCTGTGACCACTCCTGTCCCATGGCCAGGTCCATGCCTTGCTTGTGTAGCTCAAGGATTGCTGTCACTCTGTCTCCAGCTGTTGCCCTGGACTGTGGTCTGCGCATGGTGTAAGGGGAGATAAAAGGATAAAGGGGAGAAGGCACTGCAGCCAGGCAGCCTTTTAGAGGCCCCTGAGCTGATGGACCTGTGAGAAGGTAGAAGCTCTAGCTGTCACCTCGTGTGACAGCCCTTCCCCCTGCATGCCTTGGACAACTCGCTGTAGTAGGTGCTCTCACTGTACAGTTCCTGACACATCTCTGTAGCAAAAGCACTTGCTTTCTTTCAAAAGACGCTGGAAGAAGAAGTTGCTCCATGGCTGCCTTTCGCACCCTTCCCTTTCACCCTCCCCATCTGTTCCCCTTTTACCAGTCACTGAGTGGTGAGAGCACCCAGTACTTTGCAGACATCAATTATCTCTTCTGCCTGGCGGGACCAAAGTTTCTTTTCTCTCTGGAGAGTGTTCTGGGTACTGGATTCTTGGCTTGCCTGGGTCCTGCTGTCCCTGTATGCTGCTCCGTCCTCCAAAAAAAAAGAAAGATTCACTGTGTATTGTCTAGAAGTCTTTTGGGCAGGAGCTGGAACATGAGGCTCCTTGTTCTGAGATGAGTGTCTCAGATGCCAACTACAGAAACTCATTTTTGTGGGGTTTGTTGTTTTTTTTTTTTCTTCTGTCTTTCCTTTCATCCTTCCTCTCTCTTTTCAGATTTTTGAGGTCCCAGTGGGAAGAAAAGCTTGACAGACCTGATCAGTTCAGGTCCTAGGAGGTGGAAGTCTCCAAGCCCAGCTAACCTCACCATAGCAGGTTAAGCCCTCTGCGATGCTCATTTAAAATCTAACCTAAAAGCATGCCCCTGCTTTCTAGAGCTTACTGCACATCACTCCCTCCTGATGCCGTTTAGTGCCTGGTCTAACCTGCATTTCTACTGCCCCATTTATTTGCAATAGCTCTCGGTGCCAGCACATCATGTCCTACCTGTCACTCTCACCTTAAAGCGTGGCTCTGGTCTGAAAACAACAATACTGATGGTATTTTACTTAGCTAATCTGTTCAGCACAAATAAGAAAGAGGGTCTCTGGGTTCTTTTCTTGGCCAGCAGTAGAGCAGTTTGCATGTCCCTCATTCATACCCAGTGGTTAGTGAGGGTGTTGCAGAGGGCTTTGCTGGGTCACCATGTTTTATAGGTGGTTTAATGGCATTTAAGGAACCACTGCTGCTTCTGACAGAAACCTGCCCTGTGTTTCTGATCTCAGTGGCTTGGAATAGTGGAGTTGCATCAAGCTCATGTCCTTTGTCTTTATGTTCCAGGTGCTCGGTGGCTTGAACATCTCCTATCTATAAAAAATCTGAATTCCAGTCTGAAGATCATATTCAAACCCCCTGCTTTTCAGATAGAATCATAGAATCTAGGTTTGGGTTGGAAGGGCCCTTTAAAAGTCATCTAGTCCAACCTCCCTGCCATGGGTAGGGACATCTTCCACTAGATCTGGTTGCTCAGAGTCCCATCCAACATGACTTTGAACACTTCCAATGATGGGGCATCTACAACCTCTCTGGGCAACCTGTTCCAGTGCCTCACCACCCTCATCGTAAAAACTTTCAGGTCCAGGGGACCTTGTAAGCTTGTCTGTCCAGGAGACAGAGGGTTTCTCAAGGACTCGTCCAAGACCAAATGGCAGAAATACCCCCAAGGAGAATCACAGACTTACTTCTTTTTGCTTTCCATTTAAGGTATGCTTCCCAGTGCCGATTTCTCTAGCAAACATCCAGAAGCACCTTAAAAATAGAACACCAAAGTGAAACAAGCCACTGGACACACGGACCTTTGCTCGGCAAGAGGGTGAGAGCAAGGAAGAAAACCACATGTGACGGATGTTAGGCATGTTGCTGAATGCAATTCTGGAAGCTGCTCAGATGCTGTGGTCAGGTGGGTGGTATTACAAACCTACCTGGGCTAGAAAAGAGAAACTTTTTTCTAGTAAATGAAACATACCTGGTAGAGAAAGCACCAAGAGGTAATAAACATGCAGCAGAGAACTACTGTTTGGGGAAATGCTTTTTGGGGTGAAGCTGCATCGTCATGGTGCTTTATAAGTAAGTGTCCCATCACTTCAGAGTTAGGAAGGACAAGATGCGCTCATGGAAGCACCACTGATGCAGGAAACAGCCACGTGAAAGATAGACCTGTACTTCAGACTACTACTACCACAACCACCTGCTTTTAACTGAACAGCCAGACACTTCTGAGTGGTGGTGGTTTGGTTTGGTTTGGTTTGGTTTGGTTTGGTTTGGTTTGGTTTGGTTTGGTTTTGTTTTTTTCCCCCCAGTTCCTGGATGTCCTGCATGGGCTTTGCATGAAGCCCCGAATAAGTGTTGTGAATACTCTCTTTGAGTAAGAATGTTTTGTCCTTGCTCTTCAGTTTGTCTCTTCATTGGCTAAACAGTTCAGTGCACTGAATTCTTCTTTCTGTAGACTCTGTGTGCCTTTTTAAAAAAGAATAAAATGTTTGGTGAACCAACATTTTGTAACTGTGGAGGATAAAACTGATACACAAATTATTAGTATTTTGTCTGATGAGATGAAAACCCGTGATGTTCCAGAAATCCCTTGGCCGTCAGGCCTTCCCTGGTCCAGTCTCAGTGCTGAGGATGCTGTGATGCTCTCTGGGAAAGCTCTGTGAACTAAAAGTGGTCTCTGTTCCCCTTGGCCCACCGAGACATGAACCCAGTACTTCGAACTGAGCCCATGAACCTCTGTGGCAATGAGGCTCTTCATTAGGGCATTTATTTGCAGAACACAGGTCCTATGTAACCATCGAGAAATGCAGTCATTGTTTCAGGTGCACCGCAAGAAAGGGTAGGAGAGTACAGGGAGAGAGATGGTGGAACCATATGAATTTGAAATCTTTGATCAAATGCAAATATTTTTTTTGGTGACAGTGAACAAAACAAGGGCAGGGAAATTACAAAAAAACATGACATGTAAATAGTTTTGTTTGTTTGTTTGTTTGCATTGTTTTTGAAGCCTGATAAATGTAAAGTTTTCTCATATATGACAAATCCTTTTTCAGTCATACGAGACAGCATACAGGATGATGGAGTTTTTCCAGGCTGCCAGAGTGTCTCTCTGTCTGGAGGTAGATAATTTATTGTCAAGTATGACCTGTCAGTAATACGTGATGGTAACCCAGGGTGTCAGTCTCAAAAGACCAAAAGAAACTGAGGATACCTGGATTATGCTGAAGAATCTGAACATAATTTTCTACTTTTTTGACATCAGCCACAAAGAATTAGAGAATTTCTTGGGTCAGATGAGGGGCAAAAAAAGCAATTTTCACTTTTTCATTAGTGCCCCACCAGAGACTAGATGCCTGTAATTTTACAGGGATGCTCAGAATTGACAGATGGCCTTCGGCATTTTCTGTGGGATCTCAGTGGAGGTAGATAACACTCCGGTCTTTAATCTACACTGAAATGGATTAGAAATGACAAATAGGCTTTTCCAAAGAAAATTTAAAGGTTTTCCTTCTTTAAGAAAATTTACATGCAACCTGTCCCCCTCTGTTCCCGCCCCCCAAATTTCGGTTGCTTATCTCTGCAGTCTGGGCCAGGGCCCTTCCAAAGTCTCACAGGAGCTCTGGCCAAGGCCGGGGAGGCCACCGATTCTCCACTTCACTGCTATTTGTTGCCTCTTTGAAGAGCAGCTGTTGCCTTTGAAGTGAACTTTTCTGGGCAAATGAGTATCAACGGATAGGGTGAGATTTTGGCTGCAGACGGGCAGTAGCAAATTCCCTGCACAGAGGGGACTCCACTGGCAGAAGGCTTGCAAGACGGAGGTTCAGCTGCTCCACCAGCTACTTCTCACTGAAAATACGCAACAAGTGGGGATGAAGCAGAGGCAGAACAGCTGCTCTGTGTTAACCTCCTCCTGGCCTGAAGTCCTTGGGAAGGGTCGACCTCGCTGCCCTGCCTGGCACCAACACCTCAATCTGTTTTCTAATCCTCTGAGCTGATCTGGAGCTCAGGTGAAGGCAGAGTTTCAAGTCCAGGCTAATCTGCCTCCAGCACAGGATGGGGTGATGTGTTGCGTAGGTTTTGTCTGTGTTACAGAGAGCTGACTGGGCAGGTCTGAGTCATTCCAGAGAAGCAGAGAGTCCTGCAAATGCTCAAATTTGTATTACCCTTCTGCCACCTTTTGTTCTTAGTCTTTTTTTTTTTTTTCCCTTATCCAGTATGTTGGGTTTTTTTTTTTTTCTTCTCTGTAATACATCCTTATTTTCTCTACACTTTTCATCCAGCCTGCAGCTGACCTCTGAATCCAAACCCACTCTTGCTGGCGGTTTGTGCTAACATTCAGGGCTATTCCCTGTCACTCCTGAGGATCTGGCATGCTTCCCCCCTTCACCTGAGTGGCTGCCTCTGGCTGGGAGGGAGGTGGCACCACGACTGCAGGTAAATCTACTGGAGACTGGGAGCCAGAGCCTGACTTGCCATGTTAGGTGCCTAAATCCCAAATGTCTGTCCTTAAAACTCTGGGTCATCTGTCACCTGTATCTGAAGGTGCCTCAAGTTCCTCAGTACCTACTTTACGTGTGATGGTGCTGAAGTGTCATGGTCTGCCCAGAAGTACGGTGGGCGGCTGACTCGCTCCCATGAGCTCCTCCTGTAGGTATCCCTCTGCGTCACTCCTGGGAGGTGCTGGACCAGGTGGGCACGCTATCTGCACTGAGCTACTAGAGACTCGTAGGGTGCTGCCACCCCTGGCCTCCTCCTCAAAGAGAGCACACAGGGCTGGCTGCCTGCCTGCAAGGAGATGTCTTTCTGCAGGCCTAAATGCTGCAGCAGGCGTGGCAGCAGGCAGTCCTTTATCATGAGGATTTCTCTTTTGCCCAGGTCAGGCAGCTCGTTCTCCCTGTATTTGGGCCTTGCGGCTGCCGCTGTAGGCCTGTAATTCCCCTTACAAATTAACATGAGAGTCTAGGTACTTGGTTCAGAGGTTGCAAATATGACTAGGGGGGCAAAGAATGAGAATTCAGACACAGGCAGGGAAAGTGTCACTCTATTATTTAGTTTGGTAGGATCATAAATTACTGAAAACACGGCTCTATAATATAAACTTTCAGGCAGGTGTGGGTATGGACGTATATGGCTATATATCGTACACTTTGCTGTGTACGACAGCCCTTTGGAAAGTGAAACTTGGAACCTGTCAGGTAGCTTTACTGATTTTTGGGTTTGCTTTATACAGGGTGATTGCTAAAACAGACTTGTTGGTGGATGTCAGGCAGTTCACTGTGTTTTTATGCAGTGTTTCACAAGCACTGGACTACTAGAGAAACAAAGCAGTCTTCATGACCACTCAAATTTGTCTTGACTAAGCACACCATTGCTGAATAAAGTATATACGTATTGTTTTCAGACAGCTGTAATCCCTCTGCAGACTTTAGGGTAATTTAATCTCTTGACGTGACTGTGCAACTCCTCAACTCCTGTTATTTTTAGGCACATACATTAAGAGAAGAAAAGGTCCATTTAATCTGAAAACATATTAGCAAGTTTTCCTGCTTTCACAAATCTGAACCAGGTACCGCAGGGAATAAACTGAAGGTCGTTAACATATGATTGCTATTTGATGGCCAGAATGAAGCAGTTTCATACCCACTCCTTACCAGCAGGTACTGCAAAGCCAGTTGCTATTCTTGAAGATCATATCAGCGAAGATTAAAAACTCATTGCAAGTTGTGCAAAATCATACCCAGATTCTTTGCTGATACCAGCTGTCTGCAATCTGTATGTGCAGTGGACCGCTGGGCGTGTGGGTGAGCTGATGAGAATGGGGGAAAGACCTGAAGTCCTCTCACATCGATGACGAAGGTGGTGTGTTATAGTGCCCTCCCTGATGATGCTGGAGGATGCTGAACTCGGCTGGTTCCTGTCCCTGGTGTTGCAGCCCAAAGGACTGTCACTGCCTGCTCTCCTCCTCCTCCTCTGTCCAGCCTCCCGAGTCGGTCAGGACAAGTAACAACGGAACCTGTCAGGCTACAGGGTGAAATTGATGGCTGTGAACGTGCCCAGATGCTGGAGCTCAGGCTCCGAGTCTCTGGCACAACAGGGAGTTCCTGTATCACCTACCATGGTCCCTGTGCAAAGCTGTTTCCCTTCCCACCTCTAAAGGGGAGATGGGGGTGACTAAAATCAAAGCATTTTCCTGAAGGAGGTGATGATTTAGTTTCCTTCTGAATATTCCTAGCAGCGTTATCCAACAGGCATTGGGACATGTGATGAAAAACAAGAAGGATTTTGTTCAGGCCTCTACAGACTTTTCCAGGCTTACCTTGGGTGAGAAAATGAGGTTATGCATGGCAGGCTTTGCTCATGACTGTCCTCTCTGAGGAGTGGAGGAAGGCAAAAGCGAGGGATGGTGAGAAAAAACCTTCATCTACTGTGTTTCATGGGGTGGACTGTTGCAGCTAGCAGGAGATTGTTGATTGTTTGTTGAAAAGCCTCCCTAGCTGTGTTTGCTTTGGATACCAGAAGTCACTGGGTCATGACGGGGACTGTGAGTCATGCTCCTCCTTGCAATGGAAAACATGGATTCATCACTGTGGTGCTGCGCTCCTTGCTCAGGCACACGGCAGGGTGGGCTGCCCCTTCGGAAAACGGGAAGGTGGCACAAGGTGGGAAGTGTGGAGGCCTTCCCCTCCAAAGAGTGTAGGAAAGTGTTTCTGAAGTGTTTTTTGCTCTTCAGGCATCCATCCTTGGTTCTGGGGAGAGCTTTGCTGGAGCCTCGAAAAAGTGGCATGCTGGAGTTCTCGACTTCTCATATGCTTGTGTTGCTGTGGATACAGGGCTCTACTGTTGTGTCTCTTGCCTAAGTTTTGTCTGCATCTTGCAGTGTCTTAAATGCATTTTTAGGATTTGGGGTCCTGAGGTGCTCAAAGCATCAAAGTCACATCTTCTGCAGTCTCAGCAGGACTTTAGAGCAGGCTGGTCATGACAACGTTCCCTCCACTGCCTCTTCCTTTGGCAGAAGGAAACCAGGTGGTGGTTTCATTCAGTTTATAGAAGAGCAATGCCTTTGTCAGCAGAGAAGTTGCAGCTCCCTTTCTTTGGCTCTCACAGAGAAGCCCTCGGTAGAAGAGAACACCAATAGCCGTCAGAGGCACTGGAGGGCTAGCGCACAGGTCAGCGTGGACCTACACTGGCAGGATACTAATACTGGTTTTGGCCCTGAATGCACAGAGCACACAAACCACCTTTGTCTCTCGGTTTTCCTCAGACCACTCCAGATTTAACCCTTCGTTTTCTTTCTGCTGGAAGCATAGACCTGTGATGGCTCTGGATGTGAGCGTGAGGCAAGACGGTCACTGGGCATACCTAGGAGGGGAGAAGGACCTCTGCATTAGGTGGTGGTAAGCCATTAAGTCCTTCCTTTACATCAGGGACAAGAAATTCTTTCCTTGCTGAGCGACAAATAAGTCTTTTGAGCAGCTTTGGTCTGCCGCACATTAACACATGCCTTAGCGTTACCCAGTAAATGGTGGAATAATAATAATGCGGTTACAGGCCATCTGAAATGAAGTTGTGGGCTGTACCTGTCCCCATGGACTGCAGGCTCCTGCCTCCTATGAAAGAGCATGGGGCTAGTAAAGAGGCTGTGTGTGGTAAGAGAATAGGTGTATTTAAGGAAATGGGGTTTAAATGAGAATTTAATTACTCTTTTTTGGCCTCATATCTGAGCAAGAATAACATGAAAACCTGAAATTAAGCACTTGTTGCATTCCAATACAGGGAAGAATGCCTCCAGTATTTGAAAATAATTCGAAGATAAATAGAATTAATACTTAACATATAAAAGAGGCAGCTAATGTTTTGACAGACAAGCCTCTTCCTCAGAGCCAAGAACACGCATTACCTAAAGGAGAAAAATCCTCATTTGTAATGAAGGTTGCCAGGAGTCATAATTAAAGAACAAAATTAGTCAAGGCGAGGATGGAATGAAGAGTAAAAAGATTGTTGCTTCGTAGATAACTGTGCAGGCGTTGCAGAAGGAGTACACAGTTTCAATGATTTTTTTTTTTTTCATGGTCTGTCCCTGTGTCCATCAAAACATTCACAGCAGGTTAATAAAAAAATGTCTCACTGAGCAAGTTGTTCTGCCATAGGTGGAAATAATGTCTCTGATGTCTGTTAGGGGCGAGGTGTTTTTTTACTACTTCAGCAAGCCCATCACTGGGGGCATCATTAAATTTTCTTTTCTCTCCTTTGCCACCCACTTGCACAAAGCGTGAGGGTCCGTACTAACTTGGATACAACTGCCCCTCTGACATTTGATGGAAATTTCCTAAGCAGTTGAAAAGCTCCTGGGAGGGCGAAGGGGAAGGGCAGATAACTGGAGACATACGGACCCACCCACACCCTGTATTGGTTGCATAAGGCTCATTTCTGCAGGAAACTAGCCTGAAATTTTGCAGAGGATTGGACCCGTTTGTAGGAGACTTGTTATTCTGATATTATTAATGCAGCACACTGGCAACGGTCACCCAGATATTCTCAAAAGGCAGGGAAGAGTAGATAACAGCAGTGCGATGGCCAGAGAAACGGTTAACTGGGAAGGAAAAACTGAGGTATTTTTCTGTCGGAGAAAAACAGAGTCTCGCTTGGATATATAAAACACACAGCCTTCTCCACCTTATGCGCCTTTCATAGCGGCAAATGTGTAAATCTTTTCTTCCAGAAAGGAATCCAGATGCTCACTTACTTTAATTCGAGTGAAGATAATATGGCCAAATTTTCTCTGCCTGGAACATCTGCAGAAATGCCACTGAGGGATTTTGGCTTGTTGTTTTAGATAGAAAATTGCAGAAGTCCTCCCATTTTTTTCCTCTTTCGAAGTTGGACCAAAAATACATTCAGGAGTCATAAGCTGTGGCATATTAATAGAAAGATTTTCTCTATAAAATGTCCACTACTCCTAGAGGCAGATTTATACTATGTAATCCACCATTTCAAAGGCTAAGGTCACCACCAAACATGTCAGCCCACCAGGATATCATAATGCATAAATTACATAATCAATAGCACATGTTTCCCTCCTTTCTTTACCAATTAATGGATTTTTATAGTAGAGAGCTTGACTTATATTGTTCCAATCATGTTGGACAGGGAAAACTGACAGAAGGAGGATTAAGCAAAAAACCAGTTTTCAAATAATCAGTAGAAGGCTGGTGTTTAAGACGCTCACATCAATTCTTTCTTGCGCAGTGTTCAGCAAGTGCACAGGAGCATCAGCTCTACTTCCAGTTCTGCTTCATGCCTTCTGACAATTTTATTAATTCTTTAGAAAAATGAATATATGTACTACCAGAAGGTATCCGAGCTTTTTTTTTTTTCAATTCATCGCAGATTTACAACATGTTTCCGTGCCAACGTACTTCTCCTCATAAAACCATCTCATTATCCTTTACCTCCTCCATTCTTCTTGCAGATTCTGATTAGAGCATTCTTCTAATTTTGAATGGGATTAGGGCCAGAGGATGAGATAGTGAGTGATTTATATCAGTTGATGGGATATTTCCTGCTCTTACCACGATGTTTTTGTATAAATTAGGTATTTCTTTGTCAAGGTAATGGTAGTTTGCACCTGGCTCAGCTCTTTACACTTCTTCCTATCTATTTACTTACTAAAGTATAGGTATTTTGGGCTGAATTCTGAAACTTATAGGTCACTTGTAAGGATATTCCCACTGAATTAGTAGGCAAACTTACTTGAATAGAGGCTTATCAGTGCAGCTTGGCTTAATTTCTGTTTGCTTGTAATAAATATCCAGAGCAGTGTAAGCAATATTTCATAATGTTGATACCTGATCACATCACATGAAACCACATTTTTAAAAGTGCATAGGAAAGAGAGTCAAGCACAAGTTCATTTTTATTCTGGATTTCTTAGCTGTTGCAGGCTTGGCTTTGTCACCTTCACTTTCTGCTTAGGATTTCTTGGATATACAACTAATGTTCTTAAGTGTAGAAAAAGCGAAAGAGAAACCAAATTCCCCAAAGCGAATCATTTCTGAGTTTGTGTTATGTGAAGGACCTTCCCGAGTCACAGGCTGGTTTGTCAGCAAGTTTCCCAGAACATATTTCCTAAGGCAGCCAGAGAGGCACCAGGGGCAGATTTTTGTGGGCTAGCCTCTCTCTAGAGCGATGCCTTGAAGGAAACCTACACCCCGGTAGGTTTTGCTATCAACGGAGGTGAGACTCAAGGAACCAGTTCTTGTTCCAGAGGGACATGTACTCTTAAGGAATAGTCCCGTTCCTTTTGTGTTCTTGTAGCAATGGTAAACCACCGTTAATGGGACATATGCAGTACAATGCTTGACAAAAGCAGAGGTTAAGCGTATGAGTAGGAAGGAGGTTACTGGGCTTGGAGGATTTGCTTCTCTAGCAATGGTTGGCAGAAACTGACCTTTTATGAGCTATAAGCTTTTGGAGAGCCCAGAGCTTGGGAATACAGTCCCATCATAGTTTGCCCATTGTTTTCCCCCACCCCCTGGTTCAAATGAGACTTCTCCCTTCTTTCCGTCGTGGTCCAGGCTCATGGATGAAGCACGCAGGTGGAGTTTTCAAACCCTAAAAAGTCTGCCCTGAGCCTGCACAGACTAAGGTTCCTGGGAAGATTATAACATGGCTGACTGATTGGGACAAAATCACACAGGGGCAGCACGAGGCCTGGTTTTGACTGCACAAATGCCATATTCCTTTTCCAGTGTGCGGAGCCATTACAGGATCCCCCAAACAGCTCTGTAACGGGGGCAAAATGTGTTTTTCCCCTAGCTTTGTGCTGAGAAGTGACTGAGCCATTTTGCTGAAGCTTTCCCAAAAACCACTTAGCCTGGGGCAGACAGCATGCATGGAAAAAATCCAGCCCAAACATCTGAAATTTGGCAAAGTGGAACACAAACTGAAACACATTCTTCTCATGGAAAAGTGTTGTGTGACCTCTGATAGGCAGAGTTCCTCACTCCACCTAGCTGAGACACACAGTTAAAGTATGCAGCTTACCATCTGTGCTCAGCAGCTTGGCTGTATGTACTCCGAACAGCAAATTTTATGTATAAAAATATACACTCTTCTCTATATACATGCTGCATAGCTCCTCGCTATGCAGGATTCCTGGCCGCAGATCAGTTGCATCACTCCCCTGATGTCATCCTGGCATATACCCCCTCCAGCATTCTTCTCTGCCCGGGCGAACAGTGTAGTCCAAGACTGTTTTTTTCTCTCTTTTTTTTTTTTTCTTTCTTTTTTTCTTTCTTTTTTCTCTCTTTTTTTCCTTTCTTTTTTTCCTTTCTTTTTTCTTTCTTATTTTTTCTTTCTTATTTTTTCTTTCTTTTTTTTTCTTTCTTTTTTTTTCTTTCTTTTTTTTTCTTTCTTTTTTTTCCCTTGGTTGGTTGCTGCCACTGCAGAAAATCAAAGGCAACCTCACACATTTGTCTCTGTTTTTCATTTTGTTTTGCTACAGAAGTTAAAAAGAAAAGCTTTGGAAGGACTTTCTTCAGCACAAGTGAGGAAGCAGCTGTTTACCATGAAAAAAGCCCATAAGTTTGCGCTTCCTGAGCTAGGAAATAGCTGCCGTCACCACCACTATGGTTTCTTTAGACATGTCTTGTGGCCTGGGACATGACTTGCTCTGACACTGTGGCACACAAGGCTGGAGGACGACACCGGGGTGGGGATGGGATACTAGGCTGTGACTCACTGGAAGTTATTTTTCAAAACCTTTACTGAGACCGTATGTCCAACAGTCTGCGCCAAGCCCTGTAAGAAATCTACCCTGTGTTATAGTTTCCTTGAAAGAAGAGTGGAAGGAGCAAACGCTGTGGGAATGTTGGTCAGCAAAGCCTGTGAAACTGGTGGCTATGCCACGAGGATGGGACGTTTTGCTGTTTGTGCAAAAGTCAAGAGAGCAAATCCACTGCGATACACTACCAGTGTTGGCACACAGTTAAAAACTGGCCGTGTCCTTTTTCTAGATAAATGGTACCCAGCAAAGGCGCCACAGGCGACCCTGCGTGGTGTGTGCACGGGCAGAAAGACCCCGCAGCAGATTCGGCAGGACCTCCTGCCTCCTCAGGGGCAAGTAATTCTGGGAAATGGGCTGTACAAACATTTCCTCCTCTTTGCACAAGTCGAAACACAACAACACAGGAAGGGTTGCTCTCATTTCCCAATTTATGCCCGCTTGCTTCCCCATCTGGGCATCAGCGCTGACAGGCTCCCACGCCTCTGTGCCCTCCCTCACTGGGCTGTGGCGCGGTTATGTGGGGCAGTGTTGGGCAGGCACTGACACACAAGGCAGGTAAGAAGGTTGATGGTAGCAGTAACTGGATCTCTCGGAGTTAGCACGTGAGAGTGAGAGACAGGCACATCGGTAGCGACAGACACATCAGACCTTTTTGGTGCCTGAGGCATTCGCTGGCAGTGATTATGCCACAGGCATTGCTTCGCTTTGCTTCACGTACTCATCCTCATGAGAGTCCTTTGAGGTTTTTATTTATAATGCAGGAGTACCACCAAACATAACCATTTGCCCCAGGCGGTTGGGAGCCGGTTGCCCGCGATACTGCCTGGTCCGGAGAGGCAAATCATCCCCTTCCCTCGCCATGGGCAGAGCGTGCTCAGCTGCCCACGTTGGTCCCATCAGCTCTGGCTGGGATAACATGTCCTCTTTCCTTGTCCTGGTCTGGTGCTGCTGCTGAAGTGTGACTCTAGAAGGAGACTGGGCAGGGAGGCTGGTACAGGAGGTACCTGTATGGTCTAATGTCATGGGTCTCCAAGTGTGCGTGGGACTGTGAAACCCACATCAGGAGCTGCGCAGGCATTTGAGGCATCTCCATATATCGTGTACTGTGTGTGATCTCCATGCATTGATGCTTTGTGGCCCTGTATGGCAATGGGGAAGGGAAACATCTGCCACAGTGGTGTGGGACCTGCTCTGAGGGCCAAAGACCTGTGCCTATAGGTTATTTTTGAGGCTGTGGAAGAAGTGTGTTGCTGGACAAGGATTTGAGGGCCAGTCTTACCTATCCTAGGCTGGGGTTTTACCTATAGCCCATTTTTCCTTCTTTCTTACAAGCAAAGAGCCTCTGCATGCAGTAGGGTATGACAGAAAGGGGGATATAAGTACAGGTCTCAGAGACTTGGTGTAATCTGATTTAGTAACTCGACTACTGCCACACCTGGAAGCAGGAAAGCAAAGAGAAACAGCTGTTGTTTTTATCTCACTTTTCTTCTGCTCTGCCCATGGGACCCGGCTTTCTTCAGAAGATGCTCCATGCACGCCAGGCTCAGCGGGGGGAGCAGGCACATTTCACCTTGAGGTCCAGCAATGCACCTGGTGGGAAAAACACTTGCCATTTTCCACAGAATATGAGGTCGCAGTGCTAGACAGCTGCTGCCACAAAAGCGTCATTGAGGGGCTTGAGTTTGCTGTCACTGCCGCACTAGGGTAGCACACAGCAGTGAAGACCACCTGTGCAGTGATGTAAATCAGCCGTGTAACCGCAATGGGCCATCCAGGCTTACCCCAGCTCAAAAAGTGCACCCCTGGAAGCAGCCATCCTGTATAGCACACACATTTAACATCCTTCCAGCCATCACTGGCATAAGCTCCCAAGGCGTGCCGTATGAGGACTGTAGAGATCTGCGAGCAGCATGGCCAGCACGACACTTGGTTTCAGCTTCCACTTAATTTCCCACTTAGCAAGGAAATCTTTCTCTTGAAACTGAAGTTTCATAATGAATGTACATTTGCAGAGATAAGGTTTGCAGGAGAGTTTTGTTTCATATACTACTGAAAACACAGCTAGCTGAGCATATTTCTGAGTATTTCCTTTCCCTCATCAGCAGGGGTAAGAGGGTGAAGTGTAGTATGTGGAAAAAACCCATCATGTAGTCACCTTTTTTTCCCCCAGAAGATCCTGGTGACAAGTCCTTGAAGGCTGCAGAAGTCACTGCATGCGAGGGGAACCCAGGAGACCAGGTTTGGGAAACCTAACCCAGAAGCCTTTTCTGGAGAAAGGAGAGAACGCAGGAAGAAAAGGCTTTTACATAGGAAGTAACAAATTAGCAGGACTAGAAGATTGGAGGGAGGGAGGAAGCTGGTGTGGGGGGGTGGCTGTTGCATTTACAAGCTGCTCTGAACATGGTGCCGAACTTCCCGGGAAGCCATTTGGTGTTAGGCAGTGACCCCATCGCAGCCGTGCCTCCAGCTCAGAGACACCCAGGGTGCACAAGGGATGGTACCTTTTCCCTGCTCTGCCGTGCCGGCTGGGCCTGGCCAGTTTACATTGCTGGCTATTTGGGAAGAGAAGTAGTTTCCTCCTTAGTTTCCCCTCCCCTTGCACTTGCAGCGAGGGTGGAAGTAGGGTGCTGGAGTCCTTCCTTTCTTCTTGGGGCTGGGATCCCGTGGGCTCAGGCTGAGCCCCTATGGCCCTCGATGGAGAAGTAGCCAGGGACAAATGAGGAAGCAGTGGGTTGAGCAAAACCCTTGCGCTATAGAAATCTTTTTTCCAGAAAACCGGAGAGGGGGGTGGGGTGGGGGAGGCAGGACACCAGCCCCCCCTGCACCATTGCAGCAGCAGCAGAAGTGTGTTTTCATTGTGATGCAAATATCTTCATGTAATTTGGGTCAGGTTCAGGTTCACCCAGTTCTTGTGGCTAGAAATGAAACCAGGATGTCTTCGCTTTTGCTCACGACTTTCAATGGTCTCCTCTCTTGCTGCAATCCCAGAGCTTGTTTTGTGATGGGGCTTCTTCTGTGTCTCTAGAGAGGTGCCATTTGATGGAGCCTTAGTCAGCTTAGGTGGTCACCATGTTCCTCTCCCCCTCTCTGGTGGCTTTTTTTTCTCCAAATGGCTTTTTTTTTTCCCCAGAAAGGGCTGGTGGGATGTGCCCAGGAGCACATGGGTGTGCTATGATGCTATGAGGTTTTGAAAAACTGGTTTCATTCAGTCAGAGTCATTCACGCTAAAGTTAGGCAGACACTCTCTGCAGTGCCTGCAAATGTAGAAACCAGCCCCACAGCACCAGATTGTAATTGCTGAGACACTGCCCTGTACACCAGTGTGGACGGCTTTGAAAATAGTGGCTTTACTTCTGGGAAGCATGATCTACAGATTTGAACAGGAAATTTACTGCCTTCTTGCACAAAACTTGACTTCTCCTCACCCCCTGCTTGCAGTGAGCCTGTAAATGTTTAAGTCACCTCACTGTTATCCTGTGTGGGGTCTTTGTTCCTTGCCTCTCCAGCTTATGTTGACCTAGCCCCGCTTCTCTCGCCGCACAGCCGGCATTAAACTCTGGGGGCACAGGGCAAAGGCAGGGCTTGGTCACTTCTCGCCTGCCCCCCTTAGAAGGTCTGACTTTTGCTTCTGTCTAATGTGGATTAGTCAGGCTCCCCTCCAGTTTCGGGCCCTGGGCAGTCACCTTAGTTGCACTCTCCTAAATCTAATTCTGTTCCGCTTTGTCCAGATTATAATGCTCCCTGGAATTCATTTTAAATGCAGAGCAGGGTCAGGGGAGGCTTCAGGGACTGCTCGGATGCTGTTAGGGCTAGGGCTGTGCTAAAGGCACTTCAGGCCTGTTTTGTAGAATTGGCTGTTAAAATCATAGTGGTTTCCCGAGCTGGCTGTTAAAAAATCACCTTCAGCAAGCTCGGCTCCCTGCAGCTGCTTCCATCTCTCCTGGTACCCAGGCTCTCAGGCTGGGCTCTGTGCATGACTCCTCCCGCCCACGCCGGCTCACTCCTAAAAATCTCTGTCCCCATCAGTGGAGGGCCCAGCCCTTGCTAGTTCCCCATCCTGGCCCTATCCCTCATGCTTCCTGGCCCTGGCCCTGACCCAGCTGGCAGCTCAACCTGCCTGGGTTCAATGCTCATCGAGCCATTTTACATTGAGTGGGGATGGAGGTAAAAGGGGTGCAAATCTCCAAGTCTTGCAGTTCAAAATCACCTTTTGCTTTGAAGAATCTGATTCCGCTCTCACACTTCTGTAAAGCAATTCGGTTTCCTTGCACTTAAATGCAGCTGCTTCTGGTGCGAAGTATGGCAGCTGCTTTACACTGCACAGGAGAATGCTTTGGCAAAGGAGACCTAATGATTGTGCTTGACTTAATCTGCAGAGGGAATTTAGGTAGAGGGAATGCAATTATTGGAGTTTGGCTAATAGGAGAAAACACCTGTACTTTTGTGACATGTGCTGTGAGATTATCATTTGCAGCAAAGGGAAGTGTAGGCAGTAAAGCAGTCAGTGTTAGGTAGGTCACTATTCTGGATGTGCAGCATCATGAGTAGTGTTCTGCCCTCTCCATCTGTAGGGAATGGGGTTTTAATTCTCTGTACATGACAATTGCATGAGCCAGCCATTTCCCTTAACAGGCACTCACAGAAAGAGGTAGTGGTCTACTCTAATTTTGTAAGGTCCGTGGGGAAGCTTTTGGTAAGTTCTCCTGAAATAACTCTGGTTTCCTGGGCTTTGGTTTCACATATAATTAGAGAAAAAAAGCAAAACTGGAATCTTGGATCTGTACAGCCTGAAACAGTAGTGATGGAGGAATAAGGGTTTCTTCATTAGGACTGGCTCGCTTCCACCCTGCCCTAGCTGAGACCTTAGGTGGTAAGGGGCTGAGCTTGGGTTTTGAGGTGGCAATGATCAAGATCCTGAGGTTCCAGTGGACGCGGTGTGAGATGAGCTGGTCCCCTGGCCAGCCTGAGGCTGAAGTCATGACAGCAGCTTCTTTGGTTTCTCTGTTGTTTTGTATCATGCTTAGCCCTTAAGCAGTCCCCAAACCAACTGATGTGAGAATTTTGCCTTGTTGACTATCTTTGGCCCTTCACAGTTATTTTAAGGTCCCTTAGAGATGAAGATTATAAGCTCATCAGCGAGGAAAAAAAATAATTTTCATGTTGTGTTTTCCCCGCGGCCAGCCTGAGAGGTGGTGAGGTCTGTAACCTAACTCATATGGATGTGACTCATATCACAGTACAAATGATAAATGAGTGAGGCTGATAATTGATCCCAAATTTGACACCATTTTGATCAGCTTCAGGACTAGCATTGCCTGACAGCATTCATTCTTGGAGCTGGACTCCTTCTCAAGGTGAACAATAGCATTAAATGATTTCTTAATAAGTAAAAGAAAAAGGAAGAAAAACTCCTCCAGGCTCACCTCCATCACTAAGAAAGCAATTAGCTTTTGGACTGGACCACAGAATTGCTGTGAGAATGAACGACTGACTTTTTCTTATGGAGGAAGAAGTGCTGTGTTACTCAGAGGGCATGAGGCTGCTACAGAAAGTGGCAGTAGTTCTTGGAAACAGCACTACTGTTTTTATTCCCCAACAAATTCAGGAAAATTTAGGGGTATTTCCAAAGAGGAGAATTGTGGCTTGTAAAGAATGGTGGCTGTTCCAAACAGATAAATCAATCTCCAAATGCAGTGATCCTCAAGAGAAATAATGCTATTTTCTCCCAGCTATTAGTGCGATAACTATTAACCTCAACGAGAAGGATAAGAGGAAGTTCTTATGATGAAATGTTTACAAACAGGAAAACCCCATAGTACCTAAAGAAAAGTCTAATTCTGCTGGAGGGAGGTCAAAGGCATTCCTTAAATCAGGGGATGAGTCGCCAGGTTTGGTCCATTTTCTTTCAGCTCTTGAGACCTTCAAGGGTCAGGTGAGTAGGAGGCATCAGGAAGCCCCTCAGCCAGGGAGTCGGGGTGCAGGATCCCTGCCACGTGTGGAGACATGGCCCCATTGCTCTGTGCTGTCAGCTCACAACTGGTTGGTTTTATCTTTGTTCCCTCTTGGGGAAACCATGTCTGATACCTGAAACATCCCGGGGGGGAAAGAAAGCAAGTGTGCTTCTTCCATGTTTGCCTACAAAACGCTGAGCAATAGCAGCTCGGACCTTCAACATTTCTTGGAAGCTGCTTTCAGTTTCCAGGACTGCTTGTTCTTGGTGATCCGCTACATATCTCTGAGGCACACATCTCCTGTGCTGTACGTAAATCTGCAGCAATACATCCTAGATTCCTGTAAGCTCATACACACCCCCCCCCCAATTCGATTAATAGAAACCCCGAGTTCCTTTTTTAGCTTCCTCTGCTGACCACAACTCACGTCATGAGTAAAGTCCCGCCTGCCATGCTGCCTGCTAGTGTGTGTGCATATGGTCTGCAGAACATGAATGCAGCCAACCACTTCACAGCATTGTTGTTTTCTTTTGCCTCTTTTTTTCTTTCTTCTCTCAGTGGAAACTATTAAAGACTGAAAGCCTTTGCTAATAAAATTCACACAGCTGCTGTTGCTGCAGATGAAATCCTAACACCAGAATAGGGATTTCCAGGCATGGATGCCCCCTTGCAAAGTGCACCGAAGTGGGCAACCCATTTCCAGAGTGTGGAAAGCCATCGCAAAGACATGTCACCGTGTGTTTAGCCACCAAACCTGTAAATGAACTAGCCTGTAAGGCTGTTCTCTGCAATCAGTGCAGGCTTGCAATTTCCTCCCTCACCCCTGTGCCACCACTGAAGCTGCCCTCCCCCCAAGCACAGCTATGGCTTGGAGAAGTCAGATTCAGATGCCAGTTTGCCCTGAAGGTGGGGATAATAGAGTTCACCAGAGGCTCACATTTGGCCTGCCAACAGCTGGCCATTTGTCTTCTGAGCTTCCAGTTGCCTGATAACAAGATATTGTAATGAGAGTGCTAGCACTACAGTGCGGTTCTGCTAGAGGGCAAAGGCATGGGGGAAGAAGACTTCCATTCTTGCTTTCCCCTTTCTCGTAAAATGCTGTTTAAAAAAACACATATACATAAAAATTAGGTTGCAGATTCAAGAGTGGATTCATCCAGAATAAGTGTTTGGGAGGAGTGGCTGGCCATGCTACAGAAATAACATTTTCTGTTGGACCCAGCCAGGCCAGACTGGATAGTCTTTGTAGGGTGGCAGGCACCTCATCTTGGGCAGGAGTATTTAAAGGGCAGAAGAAAGGCTGATTTCCATGGAAGTCTCCATTTCTGGATTTACTTCGCCTTTTCAGTACAAGCCAGCATTTATCTGCAGGTTTCCAGAGAACAAGTCACTTCTGAACTAGTACCTTTTGCTGCAAATATAGCCTGAGTAGCAGCAATAGATACTTCATGTTACTCTGTGAGAATACTCAAGCCATCAACATGCAGACATATGTGTAAGATTTCTAAAGCCACAGGACTTTCAGTTCTTGTGTGTGTGGTAATTTGTGCCAATTGCAGTAGGAGTTGCTTTAGGTGGCTGCTTGTACTAAAAGAGTTGGGTCAAGAAGGTCTCTGTGGGAATGAGAGAAGCTGTTGCCCTATTTCAGGGCCACCAGAGCTTTTGCAGAGCCTTCCTGAACTTCACCGTGGCTGGTGGCCTGCTTGTTGTCCCAAGTGTGAGACATGGTCTGGCTGAGTCATGAGGCAGGTCTGGATTTATGCTAGGTGTCCTCTGCTTCTTGTTGCTCGTAGCTTACTTTATCCTGGTGCCCAAAGCATTATTTCACCTGCCAGTGGTGGAGCAAGAATGAGCAAAGGCTGTTTGTAGTAACAACCTGACCTGGGCCTGGTAAGAGGCGTGAAAGTGCGAGGCGGTGTTGTCTTTCCTGATATTTTGCCTGCTTTTAGTGTTCTGGGACTAAGAGCCCTCCTACTCACCCTCCGGAGACAGCACCTCCCAAAAAGGCTGTGAGCACTCTCTTCTGAAACATTCAAAGCCCTTCAGAGTTGTCTCCTGGTTTATTCCCCTCTAGTGTAATACAGGTGGTTTACATGTCTCATTTTGCCACAGGTGCCTGTTTGCAAGAATAATTATTCGTTCAGAGCGTATTCGTAATTTTCTGACATAGTGCCCCTTTTCAGAGAGTGCAGCACTCTGATGCAGCCAGTGGAGCATGTCGTGGCATCACATAGGGGAAGGAATAGTCTCTAAAACATGTCCCTAGTCCTGACTATTTGTTTTGTTAAAAAAAAAATAGGTCTAGGAAAAAAAAGTAAATATCCCCTCCTTCTCCTCAGTAGTGTTCCTTAATTATTTAAAAATCTGGCCCCTGCGCAGTTTGCTCTCGTTGTGAGAAACCACACGTTCAGCAAGATACTCCCTGCAACGCTTAAGGCTTCTGCTCCTGAAACCCAGAAATGGTGCATGCCAGCTGCTTGATCCTGCAGCTCTTGTTCACACAAAGATTTTAGTCTTGCACCTGTATTGCTTTGCAGGGCAAGCTCCCATCCCATTCAAGCATGATTTGAACAGGCCTTTATTCAATGCACGGCCTTTCACTGGGTTTATGGGTGAAGGGGTAAAGGGAAAAGAGGACTAAGTGAAAAGAAGTATTCATTGACTTCAGCAGGAGTAGGCTTTCTTGTTTGGCTGAAGACTACTCGTTCCTCTAATGATCGCCTTCCTACTTGTGAAGTTCATCGCGCGAGTTCGAGCTGGTCCTGACAGATTCTGTCGCCATCTTCCATCCTTAGCCCAAAAACCTCACATACAACTTCAGAGCTGTTAGTTATTTACTTATTTATTTATGAGCATGTTGGCCTGGTTCAATAAAATTGTTTATTAAAAATTATAGCTGGCTCCGAGGTTGCCTGTTCAAAGCTGCTGCCTGCAAGCTCTGCTCCCTGCCACCGCTGCTTTTGCACTGGAGAGATAGACCACGTTTTCTTCTCTTGGTGAATGCTCCCTCTGCTCCCTGAGCCTGCTCCAGCCTGGATGCAGAAGTCTCTTCTCCAGCCCCAGCTCCAGTTTTCTGGGTCCATCGCGGGTTACTAGCCCAGCCTGCTCATGCTCATGCCCAAGCCCCTGACAGCCCCGGACATTTTGATTCCCGGGGGCCAGTTTCTGTTTTCCCGAGAACAGAGGGCTGCTGAGGTCAAGACATCCAAGCTGAATGGAGAGATCTGCCACCTCTTTAGGCCTATTGAAGAAGAGGGCAGAGGTTTATTGCATCTCCTTTTCAGCCTTTTAGACACAAGCTTCAGGCTGCTGACAAAGTGCTGTTTGGCTTACTGCTAATCTGGCAGAGAGCGAGCCCTGTATCTCTTATTTACAGCTGCACTCCTAATTAGTTAGCAACAAAAATACATAATAAAATGCAGCTTGTACTCAGACGGGTTCTGGCTAAAGCTAAGCTGAGATATAGTAAGGTAAAAAACCTCAAGACTCTGAGCCCTGCTGAAGGTAAATCCCACAGAATACAGAAAATTACCTCCACCCTGGGAAAATCAGAAATTTTAGGGTGTTCTCCATGCAGAAAGCTGTGAAGCTAACACATCAGAGCCAAGACTAAACAAATACTCATAATGTGCACATAATGAAGCCTCTGGATGTTGAACAAGCTGGAGCTTGAATCTTTCCCACTGTGGCAACTCCTGCCTAAAATATATAGTTGTAGTGATGAAGTCAGAGGATGCTTTATTTTAAAAATATTACTTTAAGAGGAGATGTACATCCTTCCCCATGTTTAAAAATAAATGCATGTGATATACCACCCTTGGTTTTACTGTTCTGTTTTGCTGGGTGTTTGCTAGGGGGACATAGTGAATGCAGAAGGACCCAAACGCTTGTTCATGTTAACCTCACACTTCTGTTTTGCTTGGAGACCCACAGTAGGTTTGTGTTGGTAACATCCCAGACATGTCCTACGGCTAGATATGTACCCATTTCTACTAAATCAGCTTTCCCCGTCTCGCCTGCTGTGACCTGGCTTTTGGTACATGAAGTGTCCTCCTGACTTTTATCCCATAGCCTCGCTGGGAGGGTCCTCATGGACGCTGTCAGAAATCCAGTATTGAGTCCTTATTGTCTCAGAGGACTTTGGCCCATCTCTGCCAAGTGAGTGTGGTGACACCTGGGCTTTTGGGCACTCAAGCCTGTGTTTTCTCAGCCCCAGAAACCAAAGCACTTGTGTATCAGCCTTAGCTAGTCTTCAGACTGGGAACTGGATGCCAATTGTCTCACTCCTAAATGAGTCCCTGACATACTAGATTTGCTGTTGGCACTAGCTTTCTTCTCCTCTCACTTTCTCTTCTCTTTCTCCATCCCTGCGAGTGGTGTGGAGGCGGTAAAGTCCATAAGTCAGTGCTGTGAATCCCATCAGTCAGCAAACTTGCTGCTAAGTTTTGCAATTTACTGGATTGTGCTGGCCTGCCTGGTGAATCTGGCCCGCCTCGCTTAGTCCAGCTCACCAGCTTCAGAACAAAGACCTTATTTCTTCTTGAGGCCCTGCAGAATGTTGTCTAGGAGTCCGTGGGATGTGGTGACGTGTTGTGGTCTGTTTTTTTGTTAATTAAAAATAAAAAGAAATTATTATTCTTTTTTATTCAAGCATTTTCCAAAGCAAAACAATCTTTTAAAATTTTTTCTTAGTTCTCTGGTGTGCATGAGTGAGTCACGCTGATAGAGGAGCTCAAGGGCAGTGCCGTGTCAGATACTTGCACTCGAGTGCTGCATGTAGATACTCCTTTTTGCTGTGAACAAGACATATTCCCCCCTTGCAGGTGAGCCAGAAAAAATTAATCCTGAATATTCATAAAGAAATATTTAAAAATCTTCTGCTAGCTAGACTTCTCCTGTAGCTGTTAAATGCAAGGGCTCCCTTTTCATTTAAAAATTACTGTATTTCCCAAGCAGTGCCTCCAGACACCACCCCATACAGATAATCGTGCAGAGAGCTGGGATGGTTTGAGGTCTACAGATGGAACACTCTTTTGCTTGGAAGGTCCTGGGGCCAGGGCCAGGGCAGCCCAGTCAGAGGTCATTTCCACCTGATGGCAAGCTTTGCAAGCCTGTGTGAAATAGCTTGGTCCTTCCACAGGTTGCTTTCCATAGATTCAGGTTTCTAGACTGTGAAAGCTACAGTCAGTAAGAGCAGCGTTTAGCACAGTTTGGGTTTTGGCTGGGCCTGAAAGCCAAGCTTTGCTGTCTTAAACCAGGGTTGGGCTGAGACGTGGAGGATCTTTGCCTCTTTAGAGACGTCCTTTCTGGTGCGGAAGACAGCAGTTGGGTCAGACCAGAATCAGACTATGCACTTGTGTCTGCCACAGTCTGACTCCAGCCTGCTCTGGCAGGGGAATAAACATCAGCCTCGAGGGACTCCCGTGCACCAACTTCCCTGTTTGAGGTTTAGAGGAGAAAAAAAAAAAAAAAAGAAAATTATTCTCTGTACGAAGTCTGGAGATGTTGGCTGTTTCAGGACCAGCAGATACGCTGCTCCCCACCCCCCATCTCCTTCTGAGCTTTAGGAGCTACTGGGATTAGGGCAGAGATTTCACCCCTGATCTGGAGAGGTGCCGTGTAGGGACGAAGACTGCCAGAAACAAAACAAAGTTGCATGTCATTCGCTTTCCTCCGGATGAGGCCCAAGGGAGCAGGTGTGCTGTGAGGATGAGGAGGTCTGTGAGGGGGAAAAAGAAAACAGTTGCAGAGGGAAAATACATGGAGAAATTAGAAAGTGAAGAGGAGATTAATTAAGTCAGAAAAATAGAAAACTCAAAAGCAACTGGAGTGGTTTTTTCTCCTTCTTCAGCTGTGTTGGTATCTCTCTTTTCCTTCATCACAGCAGTGTGGCCTCCTCCGTGAGAGCTTCAGCGGCAGGCATCACATTTGAGATGAAAAGATGGCCATCAACGAGAAAGCCTAGAAATATCCTCTGCAGACTGTAAGATTTCAAAAGGAACAGAGAAAAGATGGTCCCTAGACAGGGCAATCAGGCACGGCTGGGCTGGGCCACCCAGGGAGGACATCCATCCCCCCTGCAGCCGGACCAGGCTGCCTCCAAAAAGATGGATGGAAGAGGAGCAGGTCTGATGTACCCGTCCCGCAGAGTGACCACTCGTCCTAACGGGGCTGCTCCTTGCAAGGCAGGGTTTTCCCCACCGGTGCGGAGAAGGGGCAGCAGCTGGGCAAAGGCATTCCTGCCTTTTGTCAGCCTCGGGCAGAGGTCGGCACTGAAGACCTCGTCCTGTGAGCTGGTAGAAAAGCGGCGTTGGCTAGAAATGGGAGGCTCTCAGAAAGGAGATGTTAAACAAAACCCCAAAAGATGGGGAAGACAACTAAAAACCCTAGTGGGAAAGGCTGCAGGAAGAAGCAGGAGCTTCCCCTGGGGAAACCTGCTTTGGCCTTTACAGCTTACGAGGCATGTGAGCATGTTTCTTCTGCTGTAGCCCATTGACTGACTGCAGAAAATGTCCTCTCCTGCAGCACAATGTGTCCATCCTCGCAGCCCTCCCCGACCCTTCCCCACCCTCCTGCAGGTCCCTCGCTCATGCACAGCGAGTCTTCTGCATGGTTTCGGCCATTCTCCTTTCTGCTGTTTACCCGTGAACCTTTCCTTCTGCTGATTGCTACTGCCACCGCCTCCCCTCTCTCTTTGCAGGAGGGCTCTTAACCACCGTCAGGAGCATCTGCAAACTAACGGCCCTTTCTTCCCCTCCTCTGCCCTGAGATTTCTGAGGTGGTAGCATTCCCCATTGCTCTGCATGCAAGACGTGGCCCAGGGTGCCCAAGAGCATGAGAGGATGCTGACCTGGGATGTCACCTGTCCAGATGGTTTGCATGGGTCCACAGTGCTGGCACGAGCTTCAGCCGCCAAAGCCTTGCTATAATGCTGTTTTCCCATTTCCTTCCACATCAGCTAATGTTCTGAAGCTTTGAAATCTGAGTCCAAACCATTGGCTATTGAGTATTGTTGCTGCTACAGCTGCTACTCCCTCCCGTTCCCCCAGTCTTTTATTTCTTCTTCCTGGCATGGGCTTAGGTGGGCACGCATAGTACCATATACTCAATGACTTACGAGTTTTAATTTCCTGTGGGAAACATTTCTTATGGCCTACAGGTAAGTGCTTGTTATTTTTCCTCCCTTCCCCTGCCTCCCCCATTAGGTCTTTCCTTAGCTTTAGAGCTTTTCTGTGCCCCTAACTGCTCCTTTGGATCTCATTTACTCCAAGATGTAACCTGACTGGTTTCGGTGGTGCTAGTGCTCGTTCACATCTTGGATAAATGAGAGGAAAACCAAGAGTCTGTTTGCTGTGTTCTCCTTGGTTAGTGTAAAACAGCCTGTCCATGCTGATATTATTTGCAACGGGGAAAGATTGGTACCAGTGCATCTATGCATACAGTAATGCATTTAATGGTCTGTCTGGTATGGGAGACTCTGGATGGAAGGAGGTGAAATGGTCTGGCTGGTGAAAACCTCTAAATTGGTATATCCTGCTGAAGAACAGAATAGGCTACAGTTCATGTCGCCCGTGTCACTGATGACACAGGCAGGGATGCAGACACAGCGGTGGTGCCACTGCCGGCCATCGGCAGGGCAGGACGGACATGATGAAGGCGAGAGGGGTGAGAGCAGTCTGGGACTGCGGTCTGCCAGCTTTGCACCAAGCCTGGAGGCTTCGGGATCAACAGAAGTGGAAGCTAGCTGTAAAAACAACTCTTGTGGTCTTTTAATTGGTTTGGACAGTCGATTTCCCCAAGAGGCCGAGTCTTGACCTTCCAGGGGGGTGAGGGGCAGTGAGCTGTAACGTGTCACTGGGCTGCATTTACCAAAGGGGCAATGGACGGACACGTGGGCATGTGCATGTATGTGTGCACTGCGTGTTTGTATATATCAGTGATTAAGAGAGAGGCGTATGTGTATACATACATATCTATAAATATATATACATAGCTTGAACTTTGAAATATGTCTCTTCCCCACCCAAATTTTTCCCCTTGGGATCCCAAATGGTACTCCTTTTTCATTTAACTCCAACCCGCAGATTCCCTTGGCCCTTAGGATGTAGGGTAGGACTTCATAAGATCATCATTCCCCTTAAATGCTGCATTTAAGTACAGATTTCTGACCATTCACAGAACTCCATGCTTTGCACTGGGAAGAAATTTGGAGATTTTGCTGAAAACCAAAGCTTTTCTTTTCCTTTCCGGTTCTTCCTTGCTCATTTATTAGCTGCCTCCAGCTCGGGTACCTGCACAGCCCCACGTCGCATTGTGCTGATGCTCTCCGTGCTCAGCAGCCCCATAAAAAGCCTGATTTTCAAAAGAGCCGAGCGTCTGAGCAGGTTCCACTGGCTTCACGGGGCTCCTGCTCCAACCTATCAGTCAGACCCACTAACATCAAAGGCAGTAGGCAGATTCACACCAGATAAAAGCCTGGCCCACCCCTCCTGGGATACACCCTTTCCCTGCCCACGTAATGCCGCTTTCCCACCTGGCTGGCGGTGGGGTAGGGGGTAGGGTGGGACCATTGCTCAGCATGGCAGCCTCTGCCCCCGTTCCCTCTCTGCTGGAGGCACCCAGAGACTCGAACGCTGCCTTCGCCTTGGGCCGCATCTACAAAGGGAATTTCACTTGCTGCCTTCTCCTTCGCAGGCAGCAGCTGCTGATGCTGCTGTGGGTGCAGAGGCACAGGCACGCTTGGCTGCCTTCACTCCTGCCGATGCCGTCTCCGCGAGGGGCTGCCTGGGTAATAAATGCTACGTACTGCGGACAGGCATCGTGGGGTCTTTTTCTGCACCCATACAGCACGCTTTTGCAGGGACTTTTTGGACAGTAGCACTTTGCCTACAGATTTTTGGGAATCCAGCACCAAGTGTTTGAAGTCCTCTTTGTTCAGGCCCATTTTTTAACCTGTGGGTCGGAAAATTCCTGCAACCCCAGTCCCTGGCTGCCTGCATTCTTCCTATCTCCCGGAGTAAGGTGACTCGCTCTGCTGCTGGCTGGGCTGCAGTTGTTTCGGGGAAAACTGAGAGCTTTGCTCTCTGGGTCTCCTTTCCCAGGCATATGGCTTGCCTGGATGCAGCCTCCTAATTTTATTTAAGTAAAAGTGAATCGTTCTCAAAATCCTGGGTGCTGCTGGGTTTCTTGTGAAATGAAATGTTTAAAAAGAAGTGGCTGCACCTTTTCCAAAAAGGTCCTGATGTCAGCAAAATGCATCTCGGAGTAGCGGGGCAGCATCTCTGTGTGGTGTAACAGACTGCCTACAGGCTGGAAAGGTATGAGTTTGCACAGCTTAGCTTATATAAATTGAACAGCAAGTGCCAGCAAACTGCAGCCATACGAGAGAGCCCAAAAGGTTTGAAGTGTTGCAGAACAAAGCTACTTTTATGATTTATACACTTGCCAGACAACCATCAAATTCTTTGCTGAAACTGGAGCTTCCCTGGTAGCACCACAAGGGCTGGCCGGCCTGCGAGGAATTCTTGGCATCGGAGCAGCTGTCCCAGAGTGGTACAAAGGGCTTTGCCAGTGTGAGATGGAGCTATCAATAGGATGTCTATCAGGGCAGGCAACAAATGGGCCACTGGTCTTGGCTTCCTCTGCCTCACCAGCCCCAGTGCGTGTGATACACAGTGGTAACAACCCCCTAGACAACTGTCATAACATTTCTGTGCAAGGTGTGGTAGCCACTGAGCGGCCCCTGCACTTCATAACAAGCTCTTGATCGTCTGTTGCGCAGAGCTGAGTGGCTGGAGCAAAGGGAGAAGCCCACAGGGTGTGATGCCCCTGTTGCGGGCAGGCTTCGGGCTGCCCGCAGGGCACGGCGTGCTCTGGGAGTGGGCAGGAGCTGGCCCCATGGGGCAGGACACTGGTGGCCACTGTTGGTCCTTCCTGGCAGGACAGAGCCAGCTGGTTGGTAGCGGGAGGGCATCCCTATGGTGTGCCCCCCTCCCGGGAGCTGTAATCCAAGGAGATGGTCTGGAAGTCAGGCTTACATAGGGTTTTGCTCCTGTTGAGAGTCATGCCAGGCTCTCAGCTGCATTGTGCTTCTGTCCTCCTGTGCACCCAACGAGTAGGGTCTTAGATGTAACCTTTCTGAGGTACCGTTTCCTCCTGTGTAAAATGGAGATGAGAGTATTTAGTTACTTTATAGCCAGATGAAGCATCTTTATAAAGGCAACAGGAAGGGTGAGGGCTCCTGAAATTTTGCCTCTTGGGTTAACTACGGCCACCGTGCCCACCTGCATGTATGGCTTAATGGTAGGGGCTTGTGCATCAGTGCTTCCCCGGAGGTGGGTAAGAAACACTAGTTAGAGCCTTCAGCCCGAGCTCTCTTTGCTAGTGCTAAGCTTGTATGCACTGAGACATTATTTATTTAGAGAACAGCTCTTATTGCTGCTGTTTTGCCAGAAAACATCCTCTGGTTTCCGCTGGCCTCTGAGCCTGCAGCATTAGAGATTATTTTCCACATTTGTTTGCACATTGCTCTCATTAATGCTTCCAGCAGAAGTCTGTGGGCACTAAAGCGAGGAGACAGGGCACGAAATCAATGGCAGGCAGGCAGAAGGATGTGGCATGTGAAAGCCCTGCAGGAGTGTGTTTGAATATCACCATAGAAAAGGTTTCGGAGGTTTTGCAGTGGCTGTAATGGTACACAGCCATTGCGGGGGCTATCCCATTAGCTACCGTGGGCTGACTGTTCAGGTAAAGGTATTTCACCTAAAGTAAGGAGGTTGTGTCTGCTTGAAAAGTTTTACAGGATGGGACTCCAATTTCAGGCTGACAGTATCCAGGGATCTCCTGTACCCAACAGTCACTGGAGAGCACCAGACAAGTGCACTATGACATATAAATAGCCAATTTTACTTTGGGAATGGGCCTTGGTAAGCCTGGCCAGTTCCTTCCTCTAGCTTTTCTTTACAAAACACGTGTCATCTGGGATTTCTGTATCAGCTGGAATGACTTATTTTGCAGGAGTGTGAAGGCAGTGATGCTCTGTAGAAGATAGAGGAGAGGGGGAAACCCGTGCCAGAACAGAAACATGTCAGGTTATTTTGGCATGGGGTGAAGTGGGGGACTGGTCCCATTGAAATAACAGATTTTGGCTGAGGCTCCCAGTGCATCTATTTTTTAGGGTGAGGCAAAGGAGGAGTCCATTTAACACATGGTGAAAGAACTGGTCCTTCCCATTGGAAAGCGTTGATTTTGCCCTGCTTACCCTGTTTATTCGCAGGCAGTTGACTTGTCTTTTTGACTTTTTCTTACCCCAGCTAATGCGGACTGGCCATCTCTTCCATTTAAACAGAATCCAGCAGCATTTTGATGCCAGGGAAAATACCAAAATGTTGCTCTGAAAGCCACAAAGGGTTCAATTATTTCCTGGAGACGATATGAAGCCTATTGAATTGCAAGAGATGGTTATCGGCTCTTACTTGTGGAAGAAAAAGGCTGGGAGTGAGTGGAATAGAAATCATTGTGCAGGCAGCTTTTACCTATGAAAGTCACCCAGCTCAGTTCATAAAATTAGGTTTAGGAGTGCAGGAAGAGAAAAGGGGGACTGAAAATCTTGGCATTTTCTTATTCTTATCTCTTCTCCTGCTTTGCTCCAGGGACTGATGGCTGTGTAAAACGCTCAGCTCTGGAGAACGGAAGAGGCAGGGATGTCTCCTGTAGTCCTCCTTTCCACTGCTCCTCCTGGAAACCAGCAGCCTCTCAGTAGGGCAAAATGTGTTGACTGCAGGGATGAGAGGGAGCTAATTAGCTGTCTGGGTGTTTTATTAGGTGGAGGAGAAATGGCTGTTCTGGGAGAACAAGAGAGGAGGGCACCAAGAAGTCATTTTTATGCCACTTCTTTTAGCGTACTTACTTAGTTTCTAAAAGAGCTGTCATTTTGTGATGATGGGAAACAGGAGATGTGTCTGGGAGACCGTCGGGGAACAAGTTTACGTAGCATGGGTTATACTGGTGTGCCTGGTAGTAAACAGGAGGCGTGTGGAAGCATGTGTGCGTAACGCCTGTTGTACCAGACTGTCTTTGTGTGGGATTTCAAAACAGTTCAGAGACTTAATTGTGGTAAAAAAAAGTAATATTCGGTGTGTGGTATGGAGGAGCTGGGAGAAAGTGCGATCTGCTCTTTGAGACAGCCTCCTTAGCAAAGGCTGGGGAAGGAGGGTTGCATTTATTGCACCAGTTAAAGCACCTGCATTTTGGCTACTCAGTGACAAAGTAGCTTACCTCCCAGAAACTCAGGTTTTATATGTGGCATTTGTGCAGTCAGCCAAAAATAGCATTTGTTAGGTAGCCCAGTAACAGAGTCTGGTACAACGAGATCGTAGCTTCTACAAAGAAGCCCAGATAAGAAACAGCTGATTCCAGAAGCATTGCCTGAGATATAGCCCTTAATCCTATTACAGCAGGCAGTGGCCTCTCCAGGTCTCTTTCAGTTTGCTGCTGTTTTGTATTTTAACCAGGCAGGATTTTTAGCTTGCTTCATGGGAAGACACCTTTCTTTTTTAAGGAAGGAGGGGAAAAACTGAATACACATACTACTGAATTATGTGGTATATGCACGTAGGTACTTCTGCGTTGTAGCAGCTGTTGTGGTCACAGTAGGGTTAAGGAGAAAGAGGAAGGTTCCTTTGTGTGCCAATAGGTGGGGATTGGAGCTCATTTTTCAAATTAAGAGTAACTAAGGCGAGAAAGCAATACCCTGATAAAGAGTCCAATATGGTGGGAGAATCCAAGAACAAGAGATGCTGGCTTGGCTCGCCCTCAAGGAGTTGTTCTCGCAGAGGAATGCATGCAGGGATGGAAAACAAAGCATGCCTCCGCTCCCAGCGTGGCTCCGAGATCCGGAGAACCGCCCAGAGCAGTCAGTGTCCTGGCCCAGAAGGGATGAAGCACTGATGCCGAAAGGGCTGGCCACTACACTGACCCTCTGTCACTTCTAGCATGGCCCCAGTCTGCAGGGAAGCCCTCAGCTTCACTGCTCAGAAATCTGTGGCATCAGGTAATCCTGGTGATGTCAGCCCAGGGGGGGAGCTTTTTACCTAAAATAGATATGTGTGTCCTAGTCTGGTCGTTGGTGAATATTGTAAAATGATGTTTTTCTTGCCATATTCCCAGCGCAGTGTGTGCAGGGAAGTAGTATAATGCTTATGCAGACTCCCTGCTGAGCTTGGCCACCAGACTGTAAGTCCTTTGAGGTGTCCATGGTCACACTGAATCACACTGGGTCCTGTCTCTAAGGTGCCAGGCTGAGATCTTCCTGGTCTGGTAAGATCCCTTTCTGTCTTATTTTGACCATCCACTGGACATGGGTCTTCAGGAACTTCACCAGGCTCTGGAGGTAGCTGTAGGCAGAACTGTAGTCCCACCAAACCCAGTAGACTCTTCTGGCTATGTGGATGCACATGCTTCTTTGCCTTGAAAGTTTATAACATAAAATCTTGAATTGTAGGCATTTGTGTAAAGCTGGTATTTTGAGTTGATCCATACCCTGGTTTAGATTACCTAGAGCTAGCTCTAAGCATAAGCTTTCCTCCCCAGTCAGATCCAGTCCCACGGATGTTTTGGTGTGAGAGCCCCCCCAAGTGTCTGGAGCTGCACTGTGGATTGTTAGTGGCAGTTTTAGGCTTGGGTTGTAACTTTAAGCACTTTGTTGGGGCATTTCTTGGTTATGGAGATGTCCATTCTTCATTTATCTTCCTACTTCAAGGCTTAATACAGCAAACGCTGAAAATGTATCAGTTGCTCTTCCTACTGCCTACCTCCCCGCCCTCACTTCCTCCAGCTATTTGCTTTGAGTTATTTGCTCAGGATTTGTTTTCCCTCTGACTTTACAAGTTTGCCTTGCACAGCAAAAACCTGCTATTTTGTTCTCCCTGGTATTTGGCAGGAAAACAAAAAGAACACAAAGAAGAAAAGGATAATCATTGTTTTTTTCCTGGTGATTTAACACACAAGTGGTCTTTTTAGTGCTACTGTTGGTGCTGCATTAAAGCATCTTCTTTTCTTAGGTATGCCAAGGGCTACTGCCAAGACAACAAAACAGGGTGTCTCTTAACTGTGCTTTCCTGGGGCTGGCAGTGGGCTCAAAGCTGAGACCTGCCCATCCGCCTGGTGCTCTCTAGCAAGGCTCCCTCACATGTTATTTTGATCCAGGTGATGGAACTGGACAGAGCAGCTTTTGTGCAGGGATTTGCAAAACTCATCGCTTTGCTGTTCTACTCCAGTGGAAGTTGAAACAGGTGTGCTGGAGCCACTGTACTCATTGCATTTTTGTCATCTTTGTGGTTCGTGTTCCATGCATTATTTTACTTTACGACACTCCTTATTTCAATTTGGTGGTAACCTTCCTCTCCTCAGGACATAGGAAATGGTTGGTGAAAGATCCCCAGTGGCTTCTTCCAAACAACTGGGGAAGGACTGTTTTGACAGCAGGGTTGATAGCTGGTTCAGGGGTGTATCTGAGCAGTTTGAGCCTCTAATTTGGGATGCATACTTTATGGTTTTGGCCATGAGACTAGCCTCTCTCATGATATTTTTGATTTCTTCTTTCACCACCAGCTGAGAACAGGTGATGCGCAGGACACACTGAACGAGAAGGCAATCCAGCAAGGCCAGTGAGATGAACTCTCCTAAGGGACTCTTCCAAGAGCAAGAAGGAAGCAGCCTGGGGGTATAGGCTATTTTCTCTCCTTTCTTTCTCTAATGGTCTGTCATTCCCTGCCCCCTCCTGCTTGCATGAGAGAAAAGGAAGAGTCCCTCACCTTCCTCTTACTGCTCAGCGGGTGGAAAAGGCTCGCTCCCAGAATGAAAGATGAAGCAGGAAGAGGAAAATAAACAGCTGAGTCATTACTAAAAAAAAAATTAAAATCAACCAAACTTCAGGAAAGGGGAGGACTGAAAGGGGCTGGCCATGAAACTTCAAGAGAAACCACAAATGCGGCAGTGGACGTTTACAAAGGCATCCCTCTCCATATGCGGAGAGAGGGCTACAATGGCTCCCACAGAGGACACGGAGGGTACCAGGCAGCCCTTGCCCAGGGACAGTGGCAGCATTCAGCAGGTTCCAGCTGCTGAGAAATATGTGGAAATTACATGCTGTAAGTCAGCTAAATAAACAAGGTGGAAAAATGGCTGAGTCAGAAAAAGTGGACTATTAAGTTCAAATGCATTATTAATTGGAAAACTGCTTAACACAGCTGGAGATCCCATGGGCATGGCTAAACAAAATATGATGATGAGAGAACCAATTAAAGCACTAATTAGTCCTTTTAGGAAGTTGTCCATGTCCATTAATGATATCCCATAATTGTAAGCTATGGGAGAGACATCTGTATTGCTGCTGCTGCCGCCTTGAGCATTAGTCCTATGCATATGTGTGTGTGTGTCTTGCTTTTTGTGTCTACACACAAATCATCAACTTAAGAAACTGCAGTTACCAGTGGCAAGTGCAGGTTAATGAAAAATTAGAGATTTGGTCTTCCAACTACCCCGTGGGTAGTTCACCAAAGAATTGTATACTGGGATAGAATTTATGGGGGTCCATTTTCTGAAAGGAAGGACTACCAATTCTTCCCTCTCATTCCCACAGCAGCAGAAATAAAGTGGCAGCGCTGGAGCTGAAATTGTTTGCAAGAGCTAAGCACTAAGTATTAATAACCAAGTAATTATCATACCAATAACTATAATGAAAAGCACAAGGTAATATTTCCAGAAGATTTTGCTTTGCGAGATGGAAAGAGGTTTCATGCAGTCCATTGCCCTGCCTGTGCAGAATATAGTTTCTAGGCTGAGGAATTCACCAATTACTGAACTGAACGTTCACTTGATCCTGGCCTCTGCAGCTCTGCCTTCACCAATATAAGCAACTGTGGAATGAGTAGGGTGAAGGAAAACGCCCATGTGCTTGCAAACAAGGACACCGTCCTCCTTGATTTCTGTGTGGAGCTGTTTTTCTGTTGAAGTGCATCTAGAAGAAACCTTCACATGTTTGTGTCTTGGACTGTAAGCGCCTCCTAAAAATAATAGTTTTTCAAAGTATAGTAAATCTGAATGAGTATGTGCAAAGGGTCACTCCTCCTTTTGCTCAGAGACAAAACATCTACAACAAACAACATTATCAGGACACCAGAAGCCCTTTTGTATGTTGGTGAAAATTATCTCAGACAATCTCGTTGGCCTACTGTGCTTTCCCAAAACTCAGATTCTTAAGTTTTCTCTGAAAAACTAAGTTTTATACTCCAGCAACAAATACAGTTTTGGGTTCTCATCCGAGTTGCTGGGCAGATTTTCATTATTGCATGAACTAAACTGCATGTGGACCTTTGCATACATCCGTTTAGTTTGCAAACTCCTGGGCAGGCAAGCAGCACCTTGCTTTAAATAACTGTACTGGCTGGAGTCCTACTCTGAGGAAGTGAAAGGAATGCTCTGGTCATCCAGTGGTCGAGGCTTGTTTCCATCCATGACTGTACAGTTGGACTTCTAGGTCCTTCTGATGTTTGAGCCCCAGCTAAACTGCACGATGTCCAGAGATGTGCTTCAAAGTAGTTTTCTCATGCTGCCTGATGTCTTGAATTTTGTATAAAGTTCTGTGGAGTCTGCCAGGATGAGAATTTTAGCCTGGATCTCACAGCTTTTTTGAGAGCCTCTTTGAATACATCTTTGCATTGATGCATTTGAAAAATCCTAAAGACAAAAATGTTGCAAGTTTTGAAGCAGAACTTCAAAAGATGCATTTTTTTTTTCACTACAAATTGGGCAAAAATATTGGATCCTTAGACTTTCCTCATGTCTGAATTTTTACCTCCTCCTTGATGTCTGCTCTGGAATGTACCCCTCACCTGGAATGACCATTCTGACTGAGTAGAGCAGTCCTGATGGGGTTGTAATAATGGCCTTGCCTGGGAACAACAGTTTCTCTTTTTGCTTTGCTCTGCATCCACATGCAAGGGTGCTAGACTCCCTATTCTAAACTTCTAGTCGAAACCAGGTGGGATAAGTCGTTTCTCAAGAAGCATCTGTCTGTCACTGGTGACTAAGAATGAGTGCTTAATTTAGAGCAGATGCCCAACTTTTTTAAATAGATGGCTCAAATTAGGTGAGGCAAATCCCACCCACAGGGAAAGTTTCTGATCAGTTGAAGTTTGTGCAGGACTATGGAAATGTGTGTTAAATTTTCCATTGTTGAGATTTAAAAAAAAGTTGGGAAAATCAAATACCAAATGACTGTATAAATTATAATAGCCTAACACAACCTTGCAAACCACTGGCTCATTGAACAAAACACCATCTTACAGCTCTTGTGTGGTGGAGATTCCTCTATTTGCTTTCCTTTCAAGATGCAGCTGCAATAACAAGGCATATGTGATTTTAATGTGACACCATAATCTGTCAACCCTGAGAACCAGGGAGCAGGCCCATATAACTAGCTCAACCTCACAATGATAAACATGTCAAGATACAAAAATCAGTTCTTCCCTTACAAATGAGAGAAAGATGTCATGTAATTGGAGATGTCATGCTATGCTGGGATGAGCAACATTCCCACAATTAATCATACCAAATACATTATGTAGTAGTTGTTGCTTGAAGACAAAGGAAGAATAAATACTCGTGTAAACATGCCAAATATGAACTCTCCACAGATGTTGATTGCTGTTCCATATTTAGCATGAAGCACATCGGTACATGGAAGATACGCTCTACATCCCAGCAGAATGATAGCTCAGAAAAGGGCTTGTGACTCTGTGTGGAGGCTGCAGGTAACGTGGCTGGTGTCTGTTAGGAGCTCCCCTATTGACAGCAAAGGAAAATATGCCATTTTCTTGAATTAGGACTGCACTGGGGTCCTGGTGAACAAGAGATGTTTGGCTGACAATACAGTGGCTTAGAAACTGAAGGCGAGTTCAAAAGTTCCTAACAACACTTCCAAACACAAACTTTGTGAATACAATGCAAAAGCGACCATGCATATTTGCTGGAATAAAAAAAAAAAACAAATTAGTTTCAAGCTGGGTTTGTGATTCCTCCCTGACTTGTATGTTTGCTTTTCATTAATATTGATTCCTTCTGACCTTCAAGTGCCTTTTCTTCATTGTACATGCTCCACAGCGAATAGCTTACTAGCAATAATATTGATAGCAACAGAAGATGTTAATGATAGAGACTACTTGCACGGAGAAATGTCACCTTGTGAATAAAGACTTTTTTTTTTCTTCATCAGAAAATGTCATTTGGGGACCAAAAATGATATACTGTGTGATCTTGTATATAGTGAAGCTGACTGCTATTGCATGAATTTTGATATCATAACAAATGGCTGACAAGCAGTGCAGAGACATATGATCCATCCTGAAAAAGGCTTAGACACAAGATCGATACATAAGATTAGCAAGCCATAACCTCTAGGTGACCGATATGGAAATGAGAGCAAGGCTAAACTCAATGAGCAAAATGCTTGCTTAGGTCTAGCTGAAATGAAGAGGTTTTGCATTGATTTCAATTTTGCCTTAGTTTTTTTACTGCTTCTCTTTGATTTTCTTGTCAGCAGCGTAGCTTCTCTTGCCATCACCAGCAGATTTGGGAGTGTGGTTGGAGAGTGCTTCTGAAGATGCCAGGGTTTCTGTAGCTGTGTTGGTCCCTTCCAGTCCTTGGCCTGGGTTTACTTCAGCTATGGCAAAGGTTGCTTCGTCCTCTGTTTCTGAAGTACCTGTTCCACGAAGGGATGCGTTGCCTTCTGGAGCCAATGTTCTCCCCCAGGTGCAGTCAGAACCTAGAGATCCAGCCTCCTGCGCTAGACACACCACATACCTGGAGTTACGTGTAATATATCCAGACTTGATGTTCCTTTGCTAATTGATTTACGCTCCATGGGCTAGCCTGTTAAGTAAGTGAAATTCTCCTAGAAGGCAAAAATGCCTTTCGCTCTATGTTTTCCATGGGGAGCTCTTATAGAATAAGGAGTGTGGAACAGCTTACTCCAAAATAGCTGTGCCAAGAGTCCTTCAGCCCTTCTTCCCAGGGTGAAATTTGTTTTTGTTTTTGTTTTAGTACTGTGGAAAAAATCCTCTTTCCATAAGAAGCAGCTAAACACAGAAATCTTTTACAGTCCCCTCATAAAGCTGTAATAAAATTTGCATGAGAGAAGAATTTGTGCTTGTTTATTTGGTGCCCTTTATACCCCCTATTGCCTAGAGCTAGCACATCTGACAGCAATGATGGGCTGTGGATATGGGAATAACAGTACTGTGAAACCTTCCCCAAAACAACTGTACTAGCGGTCTGAGTTGTAAATACAAATGCCGTGGTGTGGCATCGATGGCATAGGAACTAACTCCAGGATTTTAAAAAATTGAGGCTTAAGGTTAGACTTGTGTGGAACATGGAAATCCATATTAGGTGTGATTTTTTTTTTGGAAGTGTCAGGCCAGGAGACAAAGTGTGATGGATGCCCCACTTCCTCGGGCTCCTCGGAAGAATCCTCACCCTCGGCCACAATAGCAGCTACTGTGAGCGCCAAGCATTTAAAAATCATATCGCTAAGGATGTGGATGGAGGGCTGAGATTTTCCAGAGCCTTTAAGAAGTGTTCTACTAGGCACTTAGATTCCTGTGTTATTAAGATACTTTTGAAGCTTTTACCCAGGAGAGACTAACTTTAGGCACCCACTTTTGAGAATCTTAGCCAGAGGGAAAACAAACCACTGATAAAAGTTAGACAGAGTCTGTGTTTTGGAAATCTTCCCACAGTTATTTACACATCTGTGTATTATCTTGTATTGGTCACTGGGTTTTGTACGTGTCTGTGTGGTTTGTTTGTTGTTTTTTTATTTACAGTGCACCTACCACAAACCTCAATTCAAATACAACCCAAACAACCAGGCAGTCACTAGCATGTTGGGACCCTATCCAGGGTGCATGTTTTGTTGAGGATGAGCATATACAATTTAAGCAACAGTATCTTGATGCACACACGCACAACAGGCTGTCAAACGTTACCTGGCTCAGTTCTCATTGCATGGCAGGTTCACAGCTGCTCTTTAATATTGAAGGTGATGCGGTGAGTGCTCAGTAACAGAGGCACCGACACCAGCGAAGAAATCTACTATTGCAGCAAAACTTGACTTTGACCTTTCCCCATAACTAAGCTGCTTCCCCCCGCCCCCCCGGCCTTCCTTTACATTCTTTCAAGAATTGTGAGGCCCTAGAGACTTGAGGGAAAATTCATACAGCTCAGGTCATTTTACCAGTCTGCAGCCGTTCAGTCAGTAATAAACACTCTAGCAGGGCAATGATTATTGGACTAGTAGGGGGCATTCTAGCCAGCAAGCCACATGAAAATGATAGACAGTTGCTGAAATCAAGAGAACTACAAAGCAAAGGAACAAAAGCATAAGTAAGTGAATCATTAGGCTGGGCTCAGAGACGTGACATACCAAGTGCTGTGCCTCCTATAAATTTGGTGAGTTGATGATTTACCATAGCAGGGCTTTTCAGTAAAGAAAATG
The DNA here is from genome assembly GCF_011004875.1 of Balearica regulorum gibbericeps. Lineage (NCBI taxonomy): Eukaryota > Metazoa > Chordata > Aves > Gruiformes > Gruidae > Balearica > Balearica regulorum. Next base: position 80,325,954 of record NC_046184.1, read on the forward strand.
AAAACTTCAGGAGGGCTCTTCAATTCCAAGAAACAGCACCAAGAGAAACATACCCTTTGTGTCACAACAGCTGACTTGGTATTAAAAGCATTGATACCAATGAATGAGGCTGGAAGAGGCTTCAGACTCTCTCATTCCTATTAGGGTTTAAAAGCACTAGTGCCAGATCCTGCAGTTCTTGCTCAAGCAAAGCTCCCATTGATGTGTTCTTAATCTGGAAAAAGTCAACATGGTTATTTATGGAGCTGTAGTGCCTAGGGGCTCTAATAAAAACTGTGCTAGACATTGTACCTATATTTAGTAGCAGCCAGTTCATGTCTCATAGAACTTGTGGTCTGCATAGACAAGACTGATAAAGCAGATATGGGGTAGGAATTGCTGTTATTCCTGTTTTACAGATGGGGAGTGAGGGTTAGAGATTGCAGGGGGATTTTCAAAGCCACATAGCGATGTTGGATATTTATTTCCCATGCATTTTAAAGGGAACTGGACAGACAGATGCCTTGGTTGTGTTGAAAGATTCGGCCAAACACAGGCATCCCAGTTTTGGCGGGATGACGGGAAGTCTGTGATGGATGTGTAATTAGTTTAGATATAGACATTCCAGGCCAGTCTGCTATGCCAAGAACATCCATTTTTGGAGAGAGTTTGTCTCAAGTTAGGGCTGCAGAATTTCGACCTGTGGACAATGGCTGCCATCAATGTAGGGATATAAACACAAGTAGGTAGAAAACAGTGGAATGGGAACCCACAGAACCTTAATTACTTTGAAACCTCCTTTGGTTTTGGTGCATCTGGCTGCCTCTTCTTGCCTTTTGTGGAAGCCACCTGAAACCCACCAAGACTTGACTGCATTGCAGCTGGATACCTAAACCCAGGCTGGTTAGCTGTAGAGAATGCTTTTAAGGGAAACTTGGCAGCTGTGCCTGGAGCACCTAGGTCCATAGAAACCTAACCTGTCACAGGAATTTCCAAGCCAATGACAACCACCGTGTTTTGGAAAGGAACCAACAAGGCAGAGAAAAGAGTTTGGAAAATTGGAAAGGATTCAGAAAAAAAAGCTCACCAAGTGATCTGAAGCCTAGGAAATCTGCCTTACATTGAGAGTTGTCAGGAGCTCTATGTGTTTTACTCAAGGGAATACTGCAAAGTGATTTAGTAGAAACATCTGTATGGGCAGTGACTTTTGAAAAGAAGCAAGATGATTTTTTCTTAATTTATCTGACCCCTCCCTGTAAGATTCTGTGACTGAAAAGTGCCCCTGGACAAATTTGGGCTAGGAACAGGACACCACATCTTAGTTATTTTGAGAAAACTTAATTTTTCCACTAGAGCAATGAAGGGATCTGCAGTGGATTCCCCATTACTGAAAGATTTGACAGCAAACTTGAAACTTTTCTCAGAGCTGCGCCCTTAGCCAGGCAGAAGTATTCAGTTTGGTCCAGGAGTTCCTTCGTGTGGAGCAAAGGACAATGCTGTGTAAGAGTGAGGCAAGATGGTCAGTGCACTTTTTAAACTTACAAGCTGGGAAAGTCAAATAGAAAAGGAATTTTATTGATATTGCCAAAAAAATTCCTGTAGTATTTCTTTTAAAGTTACATATTTCTCATCCTCATTCAAAAGACTTCTTGGATTGGAGGTCTTGCAGTGTCCTGCAAATTTATTAGCCAGGTACTTCAGGTTAATGAAATCATTCAACGTAATGGATACAACGCTTACCTAAATATAATCAAATTAAGAATGCAGTCTGTCTCCTAACTTTGGATGCGATCTGGAGAGACCCCAAACAGGATTGTCTAATGTATTCAAGGTCACTGCGGGGCCCAATTTTCAGAAGCACTTAGTGTGTGGCCATCCCTCTTGTGCTATTTGTGTCCCAGCACAGGTCAGCATCCCCTGCACTGTGCCCTTTGGGAAAGGTGGTCTCATTCCTGGTCCTGTGCCCTCAAAAAAATGGTCCCATGATTTGCAGGTGCTCTTTCCCAGCGGGATTCAGCTCTTAACAAAAGTGTTGTGACTTAAGTCTGCCAGTACTGAGCTTGCTCTTACTTGAATTTCCACATTTGAAGCCTTTAAAGTCTTTAAAGACTCCCTCATTTCTAGTTCTAGCTTGAAAGGAAGTTTGTTTATATATGAATATTATATTTTAAAAAATGAGATAAAAATAACAAAAGAATAATAGTAATAATGAAAGTCTGACTTAGGAAAAAAAGGGGATCAGATGCCTGAGTGAAAATAATGAATTACCTTGGCTTGTGAATACTGAACTTCCATTTTACTCTCATTTTGCTGCTCCAAAAATGCACACTGTCTTTAGTGGACAAGCCCTTGATCCTATACAAAATGAACAGACTGTAACTTGTCCTTTTAATGCCTTTTCCCCCCCTCTCCTAATGGATCATCTGAAAGATAGAAGAAGGGCAGAGGTTTACTGCAGAGAGAGAGGGGAAAAAAACCCCACATCCCCCAAAATACCCATCCAGCACCCTGTGAATATCGAGGGACAAACAAGGACGCCATGCACCGTCAGCTGCTGGGTTCCCCTCCGCTTGCTTCCTCCCCACCTGTTCCCAGGCCCCTCTGCAAGTGTGAGATGGGATTTCAGCGATCGGTGTCCTTGGGGGGGGGCGAGCTGGGGAGTGGGGGGCGGTGGGAGGCAGAGCATGGCCGGCCAGGCTGACACATCCAGGATGAAATGTCCAGGTGCAGGGAGCAGGAACAAAAAAAATAAAGGGGGGGAGGGGAAGAATAAAAAAAAAAAAAGGCTCGTGCGTGCACGCACACAAATCAATAAAAAGTGTAATGCATCTTTCTTTAATTAAATCCCACCCTTGAATTCGCTGGGCAGCCCTGGCCGGCAGCGACCTCTGCCCCCTCCGTTTTGTTGACTGGCACAGCTGTTAGTAAATCACCTGCTGGTGCGGCTCTCTGGGGCTTTAAAGGTCATCTGTCAGCGGCTGCTGGGGAGAGATAAAGAAGAAAAACAGAACCAAAAGTCTTAAAAAAAAAAAAAAGCACTTTATGAAAGCAAAGCCATTTGAGTGCTCTGTGTCCAACCTTTCCACTGTTTACCTTGCTGACACCTGGGGGTGGGGGGGCTTTTTATTCATCCAACTCCCCCTACTCTTTTGTATGCATTTTTCCAAGTTGCCAGCTACTTTTATGATCCTTTTGTTTTAAACTTTTCTTTTCTGCAGGGGAATACTCTGCTTCAGCAGCACTGCTGAGTCCCCAAGAGCCGCGCACAACCCCCTGTGGGAGGGGGCAATGCTGCCTGGTGGGGGGAGGACCAGGGGATCCCCTGCCCCGGCACCCCCATCCCCACTCCCCTGCCCCACAACACCCGGCGCCGTGCCACGTGGCCGTGTGTGCAGGATGGCGGAGGTGGGACGGACGCAGAGCTCATTTCCCCTCTTCCCGGGGTTTGGCCGGCTGCAGTCAAGGCCATGTCGCTGCTTGGAGGATGCCCCCATGTCCCCGCTTTTGCTTGGGAGCTTGCTGAGGGGCTCTCCCTGTTGATGCCCACCTGAGCTACACTGCACCTGCATTGCAACCATGCCTGTGCCATGTGCCCCATTGACCTGGAGCCTGACCCCATGCCTTGACTTCCCACCTTGACCTCCCTCCTTCTTCACCACCGTGGACTTGGCAGGTGATCGGGACTCGTGGCTGAACCTGCTCTGCTGGTCTTGCTTTGAGTCCTGTGGGACTGGGTCCTCGTTGGTCAGACCATGGCCTCTGCTGGCCTTGTTATCACCCTGGGCATCTCCCCTCCCCACGCAGAGCAGCCAGCCCTCATACCCCTCGCTCCCTGCTCCAGGTTACTTTAAGAGAAACCAGAAGAAGCTATGCAGCCTCGGCCTGCTGTTTCATTTCCAGTGATCCATGGCCTCAGGGCCGCAGTGCTTCTCCAAACCAGTCATATAGATAAGGCTTGCCTACTGAAGGCCAAACGCAGACTTCACCCAAATTGGCGAGTGGTTTGGGTGGAAAGGGGAGTACACAGAGCAGCTCCATCCCAGGACATGAAAGAGCGTGACTGTCGTAGGTCATTCCTTGCCACAAACCACTCCTCCAGCTATTTATGCTTGAAGGGATAAGCTGGTTTTATGCTTATTCAACAGTTCCACTGCCACCTTAATTTTCAGTTTCATGCAAAACGTCAGTGAAAATGATGTTATTTTTATGAAATGGGTACACGGATAAGGCTTAGATAATTTGGGAGCTTTTTTCCACCTGATAATTGCTGACATATTTTCAATAATTTACCATTTTAATTCAGCACTAAACATGTGGTAACATTCTCAGACTTTGATCCCCAGTCAGGCAGAATGTGGAGGTTCTGGTGCAATTTCAATTTTTTTGCTTTGGATTCATTCATATATTAAACTCAAAGGGAAGCCCAGATATCTGGGAATCCTCTCAAAGCCATGCCACTCACAAAATTGATCACAGTCATTTGGCACCTCCATCATGTTTGTCTCTGTTTCCAAACACATGCATTTTCTGTAGAATAAAAACTACCATCTGCCATTTTAATATACGGGTTTTGCAGACCACTGGAAAATGTTGATTCTAATTCAGAGCTTCAGTAAGGTCAGTGAAACTGACTGAAACCTACTGTTGATTCTGACACATGGTAAGAGAGATCAAGTCACATTATTCTGTGGTTTCAGTCCATTGACTCCATTAGATTCATACCTGCATTGAATCTAGCCTGCTTTGACCACAGAGCCATTGAGCACGTAACATGCCAGTGGTCTGTGTCTCTGCAGCAATGTTCATTCTTGTCCCTTCCTTGTAAACCCTGTGGAGAGGAATGACCGTAGGCTGCAGCTGCAGCCCTTTGGACTAGAGCTTGGTTTATGCTGATGTTTATTGCTATTGCTTTTCTAATGCATGGACATGGAAGGCTGGTTTAACTGGACTGTTATGTGGGGAATAACATGATAAAAAAGAGGAGAGGAAGCATCATGACAGTAGAAGAGACATACGTGGCTCTGAGGATGGAGACTTAGTTGGTCCCTTACTGCACTCTGCTAATCTCTGACCAAAGCAGTAGCCTCCTGGGAGTTGGCCAACTGGGTTGGTGGAATCCAAGAGTGATGACACTCATGGTGTAGCAAAACTGCAGAATTTGGCACAGCATTGATGTGTCACAGGAGCTGTCCCTAGCTCTTCTTGGCCTCCTGACCTGCTATCAAACAAAGGGAAACTTGTATTTACTGTACCAACCATTAGAAGTAGAAAGTAGAAAAAATCAGTAGTTGGCAGAATGTTTTGTTTAGCTTGGAAGAAATGAGCTGTTTAGTATTTCAGAAACGGGAAATTCTCAGCAAAGAAAACAAAAAGAACGAGAACACTGCATCAGCCAATTGCTCTTCTGCTGCAAGAATAACACACGGGTACTCCCCCTTCAATCCCACACCTTGATGATATAAAACCCAGCCCCTCCACCACAAACACTAAGCTACTTGAAGGGCCCTACTGACTAGGCGTGAGATGGATCTATCTCTGCATTAGAAATGGTAGGAGTTCCTCTCCATAAGGAGGGCTTGGGGTCATTTGGATCAAAACTCAGAAGCTACTTGCCAAGTCTCCCAAGCCACCAAACTTCAGGAGCGGAGTAGCTTCATGTTACACTGTAGGATGATGACAAAGGGCAAGCTGTGGGCAGAGAGGAACCCACATGCTGCCTTTGCCTGCTGTCACATGACCCGTGGTGTCAGAGATGAGCGAACTACGAGCTGGGCTAGCCTTAAGCAAATAATTGCTCACTTGACAAAAGCAGAGGTCAGGAGATGTCGCAGGAGCCCACTCCTGTCCCTTCTGCTGCTCTGCAACTCTGAATGCCTTGGCAGCAAGTGGTACTCATGGACATCTCATGCTGCACTCACCCTGGTGTAAGCATTTCCATCTCTCAAGGCATGCTTTATTGAGCATTTCTTTTGTCTTTTGGCAAAGAAAATAGCCTCTTAGACCTTTTTGGTCAGGGTTGTCTATAAGCTGAGAGTCAGCCAAAGGCTGCTTCATTTGAAACACCAGGGACTTGGCTTCTCTGTAGCTTGGTCCTTAGGTAAAGCAGGTGTAGAATGCTACTAGGCTATTTGACCATGTTTAGGCTCTCCTAACAACAGATGTGACAACCTGAGGTACACAGCAATAAAGAAGAAAATCTGCATTTTAGCTATGCATAAGAAATGCTTGACAGGTATTTTTGAAGTGTGAATTTTCTTTCCCCTTTATGGCTGAGGTAAGTCTCAGGCAAATGCTTAGCAGGCATTGTTCTTGAAAATTATGATTCTTTGGTTAAACGAGGAACAAGCTTTGCCAGTCTGATTGGACAGATGAGCTACAGCAGCTACATTAATCACAGAGTTCAAAATCCCCTTCCCTTTAGCACTCGCCTCGAGTCGGTCCCTTCCGTGCCGCTCCGCCCACCCCAGGGGGAGATCAAATAACATCACGAAGATGAGTTAAAATTCTGTTCACAAACCCACATGTACCAAATCCAAACCCCGAGACGAACGGGTGCTCAGCCAGGAATTTAAGCAGAGACATTGTACTTTTACGGAGTCATTCGGGAGCCACTGTAAACCATAATGAGGGCTAAACACAACATAATAAGTATTTTGGCAAAACAGCTCATTGTAGGGAAGATGCTCTTTGCTGTTTTACTCTTTCGTGTCTGACAGACACTGTTTACTGTATGATGGGGAGAGCACAGGAGAGAGCACATGCACATCCCTAGCACCAATAGCATGAGTATAATCCAGAGCTCGGGGTTCTCTGGAGGTTAGGAAAGCATGTGGGAAAAAGGATAATGACCATTAAAACATACTTTTCTTTTTAGACACGTTGTTTGGACTGCTCGGAAGAGTCTGCCATTTAGAGCTCCATGAGATACAACACATCCTAAATATATTTATGAGTGCAGACCCTTCAGGGCTTGGGTTTGAAACATCATAGGGAAGAGAAAATGTTCTTGAGGTATTGTGAAAAGAGGCACCAAAAGAATCCTGCTCATTCTCTATAGCTAGTGAGCTGGGAGCGGAGTTGTGGCCCTACAGAGGTGAGAGGGACTTCCAGCACAGGCTTCTCTGGTGAGGCCAGGGCAAGGCAGGTGGATGGAAAACCTCCAGGGCCACTAAATGGACCCACTTCTGAAATGGACAGCTGTGGCTGGAGAGTCTTTTCTCACTTTTTACTTTCTAGAGATGGAGATGGTGTTCCAGCTGAGGCAGACTTCTGATCTGTGACCCGTATCAGCTGTTTTGGGGGCACAGTAACCTTTTCTCAGGAATGAAAGCCCCCAGCTGATGAAAGTTGAACTTTTTATCTCCCTCACTGCTGCAGCGTTATCATATGCAGCACTTTAATCCCACACATCACTTCAGAAATATCGTCTTAAAGATCTGGGAATACATTTTGAGATAAGATTGGTTCATGATAATATTACTGACTGTGTAATTATGGAAATGAGAAAATAATCCCCTCAGGCTTTGTTGTAATGACTTCTGAGCATCTTGCATCATCATAGGCAGACAGCAGGCTTCAGGATGCCATGCATTATTGAAAGGAATGTGGAAAATCTTGTTTAGGTAGGTGTCAATGTCTCTAGTAAGGGAGGACGACATGTATCTTCACAGTGAAATTGGATCAGGTAGAAAAACATGTGATCTTTTTGAAAATAAATAGCTAATCTTTACTTGATCTCCTGTACTCTTCTTTTTATGCATTGGTAAACTGCATTCCTGACAGCCACCCCTGCTGATACTGTGGCCTTGAGAGACCTTGGCTGCCTGGTCTATGGCTCTGCTCTGAACAAAAGACAGTGTGGGACCATTGCAGACCTAGTCCCATAATATCCCAGTTCAGATAACTTTATTGGACCGTGTTAATTCATGGTATTATTACTATTTTACTGACGCGAGAAAAGTTGCTGTAGGAATGAGCTTGCTGTATGTACTCTTTGGTCAGCAGCTGGGTGTCTGATCTGTGTGCTGGACTCCCATCATGGAGAAATTAATAGGATGAACATCAGTGCACTAATGTTAGTAGAAATGGAGATGAGAAGACACAAATGGACTTCCCTGAGAATACTTTCTGTATTTTTGCCTTGTGTTAGAACCACCGCTGAGAGGGAACACTTGATATCACACCCATTTTTACAAAGAGTAATAAGGAGGACCCTGGGAACTGCTGACCAGTCAGCCTCACCTTAGTGCTCAGTAAGGTCATGGAACAGATCCTCCTGGAACTTATATGGAAGCATATGGAAGACAAGGAGGTGATTAGAGACAGCCAACATGGCTTCACCAAGGGCAAATTATGCCTGACTAATCTAGTGGTCTAATCTAGAACGGAGTGACTGCATCAGTTGGGGAAGAGCAAGTCAAGCCATCTACCTGGACTTCTGTAATGCCTTTGATAGGCTCCCTGATAGCATTCTTACATCTAAATTGGAGAGATATGGATAGAATATTAGATTGGATAAGGAATAGGCTGGATGGTTGCATCCAAAGAGTTTCAGTTAACAGTTTCATGATGAAATGGAAACCAGTGATGAGTGATGTCCCTCAGGGGTCTGTACTGGCACCAATACTATTTGACATCTTCATTAATGACATAGATAGTGGGATAGAGTGCACCCTTACCAAGTTTGCAGATGACACCAGGCTGAGTGGTGCTTGAGGGAAGAGATGCCATCCAGAGGGACCTTGACAGGCTGGAGAGGTGGGCTCATGTGAACATCATGAAGTTCAATACGGCCAAGTGCAAGGTCCTGCACCTGGGTCTGAGCAATCTCCAACATGAGTACAGACTGGGTGATGAATTGATTGATAGCAGCCCTGTGGAGAAGGACTTGAGCCTACCACAAGGATGTCATGAGGTTATGCAGGGAGAAAATTAGAAGGACCAAAGCCCAACTAGAACTTAATCTGGCTACTGCTGTAAAAGACAATAAAAATATTTCTATAATTACATTAGCAACAAAAGGAGGGCTAAGGACAATCTCCATCCTTTATTTGATGTGGGGGGAAACATAGCGATGAAGGATGAGGAAAAGGCTGAGGTACATAATGCCACCTTTGCCTTAGTCTTTAATGGTAAGACCAGTTGTTCTCTGGGTACCCAGCCCCTTGAGCTGGAAGACAGGGATGGGGAGCAGAATGAAGCCCCATAATCCAAGGGGAAATGGTTAGCAAGCTGCTACACCACTTAGATACATGGAAGTCTATGGGGTCAGATGGGCTCCACCCAAGGATACCGAGAGAGCTGACGGAGGTGCTCACCAAGTCACTTTGAACCATTTATCAGCAGTCCTGGCTAACTGGGGAGGTGCCAGTTGACTGGAGGGTAGCACGTGTGACTAAAAGGGCTGGAAGGAGAATTGAGGGAACTACAGGCCTGTCAGTCTGACACTGGTGCTGAGGAAGGTCATGGGCAGATCATCTTGAGTGTCATCATGTGGCACATACAGGACAACCAGGGGATCAGGCCCAGCCAGCATGGGTTCATGAAAGGCAGGTCCTGCTTGACTAACCTGATCTCCTTCTATGACAAGGTGACCTGCTCAGCGGATGAGGAAAAGGCTGTGGATGTTGTTTACCTGGATTTTAGTAAAGCCTTTGACACTGTTTCCTACAGCATTCTCCTGGAGAAACTGTCTGCTGATAGCTTGGATATGCATACTCTTTGTTGAGTAAAAAACTGGCTGGATGGCCAGGCCCAAAGGCTTGTGGTGAGTGGAGTTAAATCCAGTTGGCAGCTGGTCACAAGTGGTGTTCCCCAGGGCTTAGTATTGGGGCCAGTTCTGTTTCATATCTTTATCAATGATCGCGACAAGGGGATCGAGTGCACCCTCAGTAAGTTTGCAGACAACACCAAGTTGTGCAGGAGTGTTGATCTGCTTGAGGGTAGGAAGGCTCTGCAGAGGGATCTGGACAGGCTAGATCAATAGGATGAGGCCAACTGTGTGAGGTTCAACAAGGCCAAGTGCTGGGTCCTGCACTTGGGTCACAACAGCCCCATGCAACGCCGCAAGCTTGGGGAAGAGTGGCTGGAAAGCTGCCCGGAGGAAAAGGACCTGGGGGTGTTGGTCGACAGTTGGCTGAATATGAGCCAGCAGTGTGCCCAGGTGGCCAAGAAGGCCAACAGCATCCTGACTTGTATCAGAAACAGTGTGGCCAGCAGGACTAGGGAAGTGATCATCCCCCTGTACTCGGCTCTGGTGAGGGCGCACCTCAAGTACTGTGTTCAGTTTTGGGCCCCTCACTACAAGAAAGACATTGAGGTGCTGGAGTGTGTCCAAAGAAGAGCAACAATGCTGGTGAAGGGTCTAGAGCACAAGTCTTATGAGGAGCAGCTGAAGGAACTGGGGTTGTTTAGCCTGGGGAAAAGGGCATTGAGGGGAAATCTTACCGCTTTCTACAACTACCTGAAAGGAGGTTGTAGCCAGGTGGGTGTTGGTCTCTTCTCCCAAGTAACAAGTGATAGGACAAGAGGAAATGGCCTCAGCTTGCACGGGGGGAAGTTTAGATTGGATATTAGGAAAAATTTCTTCACCAAAAAGGGTTGTCTATCATTGGAACAGGCTGCCCAGGGAAGTGGTGGAGTCACCATCCCTGGAGGTATTTAAAAGAGATGTAGATGTGGTGCTTAGGGACATGTTTTAACGGTGGACTTGGCAGTGTTATGTTAAAAGTTGGACTCGATGATCTTAAAGGTCTTTTCCAACCTAAATGATTCTATGATTCTACTGGTGGATGTAAAATTGGACACGAGCTGTCAATATGCAGTTGTGGCCCAGAAACCCAATTGTATCCTAGGTAGCATAAAAAGAAGCATGACTGGCAAGTTGAGGGAGGGGATTCTCCCCTCTACTCTGCTCTCATGAGATCCCACCTGGCGTACTGCATCTAGCTCTGGGGCCCCAGTACAAGGCAGACATGGACTAGAGCATGTCCAGAGAAGGGCCACAGAAATGGTCAGAGGGCTATGAAGAAAGTCTGAGACGGTTGGGGTTGTTCAGCCTAGAGATAAGAAGACTCTGGGGAGACCTTACTGTGGTCTTTCAATATATAAAGGGGTCTTATAAAAAAGATGGGGACAGACTTTTTACCAGCACCTGTAGTGACAGGACAAGGGACAATGGTTTTAAACTGAAAGAGGGTAGGTTTACATTGGACATAAGAAAGTTGTGGATACCCCATCACTGGAAGTGTTCAAGGTCAGGTTGGACAAGGTTTTGAGCAACCTGATCTAGTGATAGATGTCCATGCCCATGACAGGGATATTGGACTAGATGATCTTTAAAGGTCCCTTCCAACCAAAACCATTCTATGGTTCTATGATACTCACAATTTTCAGAAAGATAATGCACAGGCAGAATTCTTCATGTAAATCCACCTTTACTTTCTTCCTTTTAATGACCTCTAGAGAAGTTAGAGTTTTGGACAAGACCTCTACTGATAATCTTCCAACTGGAATTTCATACAACTACTGAAATAATGGCACACGTAGGAGTCACTCTCCTCTGCAGCTATGCTGCGTATTTATTCCCTGGAGGACTCCAGTCTGTAAGAGTAAGCTCAGGCAAGTCAGCCAATTGGATCAAGGAAGTAAACTGTGGTAGCATATAATCTTCATGAAGAATTTAATTTGTTTCCAATCACATGCAAGAATTATGACGGTTCCCTTAGAATTCTTCCAGAAGACACTTCTGGTGGTGTTTCATCCAACAAATCCATAGTGCAGTTAGCAAAGTTAGCAAAACCTGCCATGGTGCAGCCGATGGTCTTCTAATACTGTTCCTTGATGGACTAGATCATCTCATGACTTCATGGGACTTGTGATTGCAAGAAGACTCCTCAGGGTTTTGCAGTTTCCTGAAGCTCATCCCTATGCTTCTTCCCTGCTGTTTCTGTTTCATGGTTGCTACACACACAATGACCTAGATCTGATGCTGTTACTGCCTCCTTAGTGGATGGTAAGGCCTGATAAAACCACAGTGAGCAGAAGCCAGTTCTTGCCTTGGGAAATCATAGCTTGCTGATGAACGTTTGCTGATAGCACATCTTGGTAGCAGGGCACTCAAAATGCTCACAACGTGCAAATGTATTAATATGCAGTCTGTTCACTGTGCAAAAGCATCTCTGCTCAGAAGAAGGGTCAGGTAGTATTACCAGATGGTTGCATCAGTGCTACTCCTGGATACTTTTACCCCTGGGCAATCAGAAAGATTTTGCTAGACGGAAACTCTTGTCTTAGCTGTGGGTGTGGAGATTTGTAAGGCTAAGCTATGCTGCTTTTATTTTTTTACCATTAATCTCATCATATGGTGTGAAAATGGGTGTCTCCCACCCGCCTTCTTCCTTCCTCACTGCGAGTTGTTCAGGCCACACCCTTATCTCTCCATCGTGGCAATAGTGATGGTCGTGGTCACATGTTGATGGTGCTGTCTGAACATGCTCTGCCACGCTGCAGTGCTCACAGCGGCCAGCTGTGAAGTGGGTGGCTGGACAGCACCACTGGATTTTCAAACCCCTAAAGGCTCTGGCCTCACTGAAGACTTGCTGGGGAAACTTTGGCTTGTGTTTAAAAAAAAAAAGACACATGCTCATATGCATGCACACATTCTTTTTTTCTGAAGGGACCGCTGTGGGCCTCTCTATCCTTTCCTCCCACCCACTCATCCCTTCTGACACTCTCTGTTGCTGAGACCACTTGTGTTTCGTTTAACTGAATTTTCCGGGGAAGGGCATTTAGTGTGTTTTCCAGGCACTTCAGAGTAGTAGGTGTTACTGTACGTAAAGTGCCTTAACACTTCTACTGAAACTCATTAGTAAGCAAAATGCTGTTGCATTCCTCGGTCCACAATACAGTGACCATGCATATCCCTCACACAGATATCTGGAGTGTACCAGAAAGAAGTTTCACCCTGTGTTGGCCATAGGTGTCCCTGAGCCCTTCTGCTGAAAGCTGCGCTGCTCGTCTTCTGAACCTCTGTGGCAAAGGAGTCTCCAGGGAGAATTTTTTAGCTGTGGCTGATGAAGCGGTGCCTTACCTTTGATCTCCAGTTGCCCGTTTAGCTCTGAGTGGCCAGTCGGTGAGGTTATATAAAGGACCATTGCAGAAGCTCATGACCCTGACTGAAAGCCAGGAGCAACTCAATGCTCTGACAATGATTATTTACCATTTTCCCATGTTACATGCTGTATTTGGTCGTGTTCAGTAACTCTGTAGTAATCAGACAAGATGGAACAGCGGCTTGTCAGCTGATTTAATTAAAACCACGTTGCTTTTTTTTTTTTATTGCCTCTCACACATCATTAATATTCTGTCTAAGACGCGCCTGCAATCTAAAGATCGGAATCAGTCTCATTGTGCTCTTTCCAAGCTTGAATTCCCAGACACACAAACCTGGGAAAGAGTTTTAAAGGGACAGGTAATAGTTAGAAGCTAATTTGATTACATTGAAATGGACCAGTCATTGGTCCAAACAAATGCTTATTAAGGGACTAGTCTTTCAGGTTGCTTTTAAATGCAATGCAGGCTTTGCTTCCATGGATATGAGTGGGAATAGAATATATTTAGGATTTCCCAGGAATCACGTCTTTGCTCTGCAGACTTCTGCTCATTCAAATGGTTGGTTATGCAAATATATTAAAAAGACTTGACTAAATAACACTGCACCATTTTTAGCTGGGTTTATTATTTACATATTTAGCAGCAGTGTTGTATCGTCCCTTTTCTGGAGTGCCAGGTAAGATCCATTTCACAGTGACAGTGTATCAGACAGCATATACACTCGATTTACAACCAGATTACAATGAAGAAAAAAAATCTAGCGTTTAAAATTATATACAGCAGTTTATTTAAACAGCGATTAACTTTCATCAACAGTATGTGCATTTTTGTTTTCTTTAAGAAACGCTGCCGTTCTGAATCACAGCTGCAGCCCTCCTGCAGCACCCTGTTACTCAGTGACTTGAACTGAGCTTTACAGATACTTCACAGCCAATTACATACAGGTTTCTTATGTTAAAATTAAGGCAACTGGAGTCAACAACCACTGCTGAATGAAGGTAAAAGCTTGAGAACATTTTGCATAACAGTCATCAGCGTAGCTGATAGCTATTACAGTGTTCTTGTGCAGTAAGCCTACGCAGATACTATCTCCCTTGCCTGTCTGTTCCAACATGCATCTCATCTCATTTGCAACCCTTTGCTTTAATTAGCTGAAGTCTTTGCTTCAGTCTTTCATATGTCAACCAGCCTGTGTACACTTCCATATTTTTAATCAGTAGCCTGTTGTCTTTACTTTGTCATTCGCACTAGCATATAAATCTGCCCTTCTTATGATCCTCACTGCTTGGTAGAAGTCAAAACATGCTGTTTAATTTTCCTGTTCACTGATTTCAATTTGTTTCATGTTCAAATGCTGGCTCTTTTCCCCCTTTTGGGCATGCTGTGAGCATTAAACTTAGTGATTAAATGCCAAAACCCCAGTTCTTTTCCCCTTCTGTGCCCATGAATGGGTCGTCCTTACCCTCGCTCGGATGCTTACCTCAACAGCGTGCCCTGTGCGTGCGGTCAGCCTAAATGGGGCTGGCTGCATGGGAGCGCCATAGGCTGACAGAGGTTGGCTAGCGATGGCTAATAAAACAGGTGCAAAACTTATGTGCTCTCCTAGGGTCGTGACTGGCTTCTTGCTGCTTCTTCTTGGGTTTTTTGGTTTTTTTTTTTACTTTTTTTATTTAATCTACTGCGGCAGAATATTTCATTTCACCCACAACACAGCCGAATCCTGAGACACCAGGACTTAAAAATAACTGGATGTAAAAGAATGAGAGGGTGGCATGTGGCTGTCCTCTGGCTTTCAAATTTTCCGGTTCACTGGGGGGGAATCCGAGGTTGTCTGTGGCAGTCTGACAGGTGGGGTGGCTGACCCTGACATCTGTGCCTGATCCCCAAACTGAGCCTGGAGCGTGTTCAGGATGTCATCTAGCTTCTGGTCCATCTGCATGACCTGTTAAGGAATCAGAAAGCAGACGAGCTGTCAAATGGTTGCACGTGCTTCTGGTGAGAGGTATTCCCTGGCCAAAAGCTCTGGGAGGATAAAGGCTGACAGGGAGCATTGGCATCTGAGAACCACCACCTCCTCCGAGTTTTGTCTCGCCTGTTGCTCTGGAAAGATCGAATGACAGTATGAAGTGACAGGGAAGGATGTAAAGCCATGTGAAGTGGCAGCAGAAGGACAGGCCGTTGGTGGCCAGAGGACTTGATCGATTGAGTCAGCCGTTTTGTCTCTCAGCCTTTTCCCAGGCTTGCCAACCTCTCTCGGTGATGATGCATCCTGCAAACATCTGCCCTGAAACTCTCTTTTGCTCTTCGGTTTATCATGAATGTTTTTTCCCACTACCTCTCCCAGTCCTTCACCACCCTTAGTTGCAGGACATCGTGCTTTCCATTACTGTCTTGGGAAACGAAACAGCTCCCCTCCCTTCAAACTGTAAATAGATGCCTCTGTGATACACGGTACAGTCAGAGATCTTACCAGATACGGTGTTTATTCCCATACATTGTTAGGAGGGTAGCCTACTAAAAACCATATAATAATACCAATGACTTCATTAAAAAAGAGAAGAACCGTTCTATAGGAAGCTTGTCGTGCTAATCCCTCCTCTCATTTCTTTGCTTTCCAGCTGAAATTTCTCAGGCATAGTCAGTCCCTAGGCAAAGGAGTCTTTTCTAGTTAGTCTTATTTTTCAGCAGGGAAAGGCAAATCTGGATTTTTAAAGGGACCCTGCTCTCATACTTCCTACCGCTTTTTTTAAATTCTGGCCTTTTCTAGGAGCACTGAGCAGGCATTATCCCACTGTGCTGGTAGGGCTTGCCTTCACTGCAAAGAGCATCCTGCTCACCTTAGCATCAGCCAGTGGGACAGGCTGGGGACTGTGAACTGCTCTAGTTTGCTCTAAAGGCAAAACTGTGGCCAGCATCATATAAGCAACTGGGATCACTTCTAATGATGCTTGAATACAGTGCAGCTTTGTGTAATAGATGAGCCCAAGAAAAATGAGCATTTTGAAGAACATTGGATGGTTCACTTTACAGTTATCTGCGGTGAAACTCTGAGCCTCTGAAAACTGTGATCTGTCCCAGTGGGTCTAATAAACTTTGATAGCAAACCTTTTAAAGTGATATCAGATCTAAAATGAGCTTTCATTAAAAAGGGAGACAGAGAGAATGAGAGAGAGAAGGATTCCAGCCTTCTTCTGTGCAAAGATAACTTTGGAAACAGGCGTTGGCAGCATGAAGTGAAAGTTTAGCAGGCTGAGATTGCTTTAAAAACCAAGGCAAAGAAAATCACCTTATCCACTTTCCCCTCCTCTGCCTTTTCTCACTCCGAGTGTCGGCTCCCCTGGGGGGCCCCTCAAACCTCGAGGTACCAGGAGCTTATTCAAGTTATATCACTTTGGCAACCACTATTGTCTCCTATATACAACCTGCTGAGGGGAGTGGAGTATCTCTCCCACCTCATGGAGGGAGAGATGTGCTTGTCTCTCATTTCTACTTTCATGACTACTGTCTTCTAGTAGCAAAGCCCCTCTCCTTGTCTCTGCTTTGGTGTGAGAGGGTTTATCTGAGGCATATTTTCAAGCAGCATGGAGGGAGTATTTAGGGTATGAGTTGGATAGCATAGCTCTTCACCAGGATTTCTGCCACGTGCTCTCAGGTGCGCGGCTGGCACTGCTTGAGCAGTGACCAGGGCAGGCAGGGCAAGGTGTGTGGGCACAGGGGGATGGGGGCTGCTCACTGCAGCACCCCTGGGTGCCAAGCCTGGCTCAGGATGAGTCACAGTCCTACAGGAACTCGAGTAGATATTGATGCTCTTCAGTTGAGGGGAAGGGACTTCAGCAGAGGCTGTGTCTGCCAGCCTGACCCCATGCCACCAGCAGCATCTCTGCCTTTTCCTGTATCTAGGGAGCTGCTAGGAGAGAGTGGTCAATGCTGCTGTGGCAGGTCTCTCTCTCTGGTGTGGTCACCAACAGAAGCACCGACAGCGCTCTCATCTCGGGCACAACAGCGACATACTCTGCTCAGCACTGACTCGGTTGGAAGTCTGGAAGTCACCAGTGGTTTAAGGGTTAAGCAGCATGGAATTAATTTAAAAACCACAGCCTTTATTTTCTCCTCCATTCTTGAAAAGCCTGTTTGGCTGATGCTGGTAATGACTCAACATAATCTTTCTTAAGCAGAAATGTTGTGCAGAGCAGAAACTAAAGCTGAACTAATACATTACAGTAGAGCAAAAAGAGGTGTAGGCAGGGAAATGGGATCAGGCAGATGAAAGATCTTTTGGGGCTTTCTTTTGTGAGGCTTTGTTGATTTTGATCTGTACGTTTGATCTTAGATAAGCTATGCCTGCATATTCCATATCATTTAAACTTGCTGTATTACTCTGTATTTTGCCAACTCAGTGAAAGAATGTGATGGGGAATAATTTTATGCACTTTTCTTTCCAGGAGAGGAGGAGGGTGGAGCATGTAAATATTCATTTGTAGGGAGGGAAATTCATACATAAGAGAGTAGATTACACTACACTTCTGTCACACCTTCCACACAAGGATCTGCAAATATTTCCTGAACATTGACCAACGAAGATGCTTAGTTCTCTTGTGTCAACCGTATACATGGGAGGGTTTTAATGGTAATTTTTGAGATTAGAAGCAGGACCCTGCAAAATTAAGCAGCCCATAAGATGTGGTCAGCAGCAGATCTCTTCTAATCCTGAGCTTTGTATTTTATACACAGGATCAAGCCACCACTTTCTAGCTTCAGATGCTCTAAAATATGCCTTACTTTGAACGTGCAACTAGGCTGGTAAAACTTTAGTCAGAAAGACAAATTCTGAAGTACCTTGTTGAATCAGAGCCTATTAAAAAAGGGTCAGATTTGGAGGCTGGTTAACTGTGATTAAGGAGTGACAAAAGGAGAGCTGTGGACACTTCAAGGTCAGTAGAATGACTTGCAAGGGTTAGAAGACTTTTCACATGGGTGAAGGCTTTTCACAACAGAGTCCTGGGTTTAGGTTTCTAGCAGCTATTACTTTCCCCAAGCCCAAACGGAACGAGGTGCCGGGTTTGAGTAACACGTCCGAGCAAGTGCGTGGGCAAAGGGTTAAATTGTGCAACATGTTTTTCGGCTGAGTAAAGTGAGAAGCCATCCGGGGCTGGCCGCGGAGTTTCCAGAGAGATGTGATATGCCCCTCGCAGGCTCGGTGGAGACAGGTGAGTTTGGCAGCTGTCCACGGGCAAATGGCAACAAAACTTCTGTTCTCCCACATCACAAAAGTGCTCCAGAGATGATCTATAAAGTTGTTAAAATGCTTTTATATCCTTTCAACTGCCCTGTAGAAAGGAGACTTGCAAAAGCAGTTTAAAATATTACGCTGTTGTTATTGGGGCTATGAGGTGAGCTGAAGGAGTGTTGAAATGTATATTCATTTTAACATCCCTCCGTGAAAGGGGGCTGGACTCCATGGTGACACGCAGGGCTGGTAGAC
The DNA here is from genome assembly GCF_011004875.1 of Balearica regulorum gibbericeps. Lineage (NCBI taxonomy): Eukaryota > Metazoa > Chordata > Aves > Gruiformes > Gruidae > Balearica > Balearica regulorum. The sequence goes on from NC_046184.1 coordinate 80,344,528, forward strand.
AAAGAAAATGTCTTGCAACCAGCCCCAGTGAGTCACAGCAAGCCATGAAGGGGAACTGGGTCAGTCAACCTGTGGGACTCAGGGTGTCCCTGCCCTTCACCTTGAGCGCCAGGTTGGCTTTCAGTACCTATGTGCTATTTGAGGTTGCTTTTAAACCTCTGTTTGTGAAAGCTGGTGTCTCAACCCTTCATCTAAATATCTCATATTGCCTTGGTGGGCTCCTGCTGCAGAAATGCCTTGTGCAGAAGGAGACCCTAGGATTGGTAGCAGCATGGAGGAGGAGGGCTGGATCGTGATGGGGATGTGCCACATGCTGCACAGATTCTTAACTCCCCTGAGAGCTTTTTTCCTGACATGCTTTGCACATGCACACCATAAACAAAATGCATGTGTGGAAAACTCAGTTGGACTAGCCACATGGTCTCCCCCAAATCCTCTCACTTTAAGCCAGAAAAATCCCTTCCCCCAGGTTGTGCCTATCTTTTTAATATGATTTCTGGAGGCTGTGAAAGCCAGTATCAATTATGTGCACAACACACTGACTTGAACTATTTCCAGAGGGGTAGCAGAAGGGGAAGATGGTCTGCTGGAGCACTGAAGTAAATTTGTAAACCCACAAACACGCTCATATGTTGCTAAGTAGGTGGAGCTTTGCATCAAAAGCTAAACCCCATAAATCAAATAAAGTTGCTGTCACCTCTTTAAGGCTCTGCTCTCTCCCTGCCCATAGCAGTCCTACACCAGCTGATCAAAATGGCCGGGCTGTACAGCCTTTGTGCAGTTGTCTGCAACATGTCTGGGCTGCTGGTACCGGGGATGCAGTGTGAAATGGAGGAGGAAGAGAAGACAGCCCAATTTGTTTTACCAATCAAAATGCCATGGAACAACAGCAAGTTCTGCTTTTGGTTAAGCTGGATTGGCTTTGGCTTCCTGTTTGCCTCACTCATGTGCGGAAAACTATGAAGCTGTGCCCACAGAACAGCCCAAGGTGTTGTGACAAGGGTGGAGGACTGGAATTAACTAATTAACTGCATTGTTAAACCCCATCCCCTGCTATCAGAGCCATTGTACGATGGGTGCTTTGGTTCTGGAAGCCGCACAAGACATTCAGGCTTCCTGTCCCCAACATGCAGCGCTCTTACGTCAAATTGCAAACCTAAGCATGGACAACCAAGAGCCACCAAAGCACAGCATGCCACAGGAGGGAGCAAGGGCATTCCCAGAGTCTCTGCAAGGTGTTATATGTTATTTTCCAGCTGCCACTGCAAAGTGGACCACATCTGGGGCCAGAGCTGCCGTGGCCAGCTGCCCCAGTGCATGCAAACACAACATCCCAGCCCAGAGCTTCCAAACCACCACAGCCCCCAGCTCGGCCCACTGAACACCCCTTCTCCAGCAGCAGCCCACCTGTGGGCTCACAGGCTTACACCATCACCTAGACATCTCCCCCCCAAGACCCCACCATTTCCTCTGTTTCCAGCCTTCGCTGCAGCTCCTGGCTCCCAAGGTAGCTAAAATGAAGCAGGATCCACTCACTGCATCTCTGCATGGAAAAGAGTTGTCCAATGGGTAGGATTTATTTTGTATGGAGAGAAAAGTGTATGTGAACCTTTGTCTGCCATAAGCTATTGTACCTGCGTGTACTTACCTCTAGTACATGCAGGTAGAATATTCTTCTAATATTCCCAGCTTGTTATCTGTGATAGGTCACCTAAGGTCTAGTTCGTAGGAGAAAATGGTATTAATTTAGTAAAATCAGATGTGTTTAGTTGAACTAGTGCAATCTTTTTTATAGATTCTTCCATTTCTGACTTGTGTAACATATTGATTTAGCTTAAGCTCATTATCCAGAAATTCGTGCCATTTTCTCATGTTGACCAGGTCTGTCACACGATTTTTCTTCTCATACCAGATGGTGGACTGATTTGATTAGATCCTGTAAAGCCTATGTTTAGCTTTATACGCACATCTGGTCTTGTAGCTTCTCTCTGCCTACAGTTACACCCAATTATTCAAACATACTAATTGCCTATCATACTGTTCAAAGTCTGAATTGTTTATTTTAGGAATTGCTTTATTTTTTAGCATGTCCTTGAGTGGATTTATTGCCATCCAGAGACTGCTGATTCTGGGAAGGGAAATCTTTATACTACTGCATGCAAAATTGCCTCCCTCTCACCTTGCATGTCCCCTGTTAAAGAAATTTCACTGAGGTGAAACACTGAAGCCACTGAAGCATTTTTTTCTTCTTTTTAGCATGGCCAGACAATGTGAATGTTGATGTAGCCTGTTGGTAGCTGTGGGGAAGCAAATGGCCATGCCAGCCACAGAGACCACGACTAGCTTGGGCAGATTTCTCTTGTGCAAGGTGAGGCTGTAGTGCAGCCTCTATGAGCCTGGCCCAACAAAGTGCTTGTGGATGTGTTAGCTTGAAGCATGTGAAGACTCTTGCTGAGTTCACCAAATATTTAAGTGCTTTGCTGGGCTGGAGCCAGACTGCTCAACAGTTTGCAAGACTATACCTTTAGGACAAGCTTTTGGAGTCTCCTAAAGTACTCATGCACACATATGTACATAAATATATCTACACGACCATTTTTTAAGTCTCTGAGGAATGATAATTGGCATCTACTGTGACATTCTTCATGAAGTGACTTTTAATATTAGCAGAGAACTGGCTGCTTGTCTCTCAAAACAACAACAACAAGTGGGCTTTGATGAACAGGCTCCCGTTAACTGGCTGTTTTTGGGATGAGTTGTAACAGATTTGGAATTGGCCTCAATCCTAAAATGTTGCTGTATCCCAAAGCAAGGTTGCCAGGTGGCACGTACATGAGAAAACATCTCACTGTGGTATGTCAATGTCTCATAGCCAACTGCCAGCACTCCCTGCCCCAGCGCTGAGCCGTGCGGCTCCTCGCTTCGTTGTGCTGAGGGTGCAAATAGCACCAAAAGACCAGCCTCAAGTCAATGGGAGCTTTTGCCACTGACCTCAGAGGTCAGGTAAACAGGTACACGAGTAGAAGCTACACAAAGCGCACTTCCATGACAGCCTGTTGCTCTGGCAGACCCAATTCTCCATGAACACCAAATAATATATAAACCACCAGATTGTCTTGTTTGACTTATTCCGTGTACCCCTTAGCCGATATCGGTTGTTTATTTTCATTCCATGAAACTTATCTAGATAAGTCCACAATTTTCCAGGCCTCCCTTCCTTTATCCCAAACATCCCCACCCATTCTTAGGTCAGGTGTTACAACCTTTGGTGGCCTAGAATATAGTAATCTTTATTTTAAGTATAGCTTCGTTTGTTTTGGTTTCCATCTACCTTTCCTGTTTAAATGAAAACACAAAGGTCTATCCCTCTGCACTTTGTTCCTGGGGTATTTCCTGTTGGTACCCTTTTGGTGAGCATTATATTTTTATATTTCCTATGCCACAGTTGCACCGATGAACCTCTGCAGTAAGACCTGTGTCTGTGGTTGCTGCTTCTGGTGAAAGATGCCATTTGCTTAATCGCTAAGCAACTCTCGAGAGTTCAGCCCTGGGTTTGTAAAGCAGGCCTGGTCAGCACAAACATTATGTTAGTAGTGTTACTGCTTCGGTGAAGGTGTGATTTTTTTTAATTTTTTTTTTTTTCAAATGAGTCCTGGCTTCCTAAGCAAATGAGGTTTAGCTGATGATGTACCTGTGTCTATGTTGCCACAGCAGCTTTGGAGTAAGCTGCCCAGCTTCAGACACATTTGCCAGAGAGACAGAGTCCTCACAGATAAAAATTTGGACAGTTTTCTGGAAGTCCAGCACTTGTGCAGAAGACAGACATCCAAATTAGTGCTTTGTTGAAGGAAGGGCAGAAGAGGAAGGTGAACTGTATTATTAGACCCTGGAGAATCCACACAGGATGCCCTGACCACAGGAAAAGCTTTATTCAGCTCTTGCCCCTTATTAGCCTCAGATAATCAACCACAAAATACAGAGCCACAGGAAACCAGGCAGCGTAATTTCTACTGCTCCCAGAACTACTTGTTTGTAGCTGAAAAAAAATCCAAGCGGTGCCACTCTTTGAGTGGACACAACAGTAACTTTCCACAGCTGCCGTTATGCAGCAGCACTTGGCTGCTGGGTGTGCTGTAGCCACTGCCCGAGTTTGTCTCATTCTAGGTACATCCACGTGCACCTGTTTGCAGACGGTGCTTTGAAACGTTTGGGTTTTTCCCCCTGATTTTCCCCCAGAAGGTAAATCAGACTTTGCATGACTCTCTCTCCCCTGATTTACATACATAAATGGTTATTGTTGTTGTTGCAGGACATTTCATTCTTCACCCTCCTCCAGATCCTGCTTGGATCCCGCCTGTAATCTTGCCATCTCTCTTTGCGACATCGCTCTTCAGCCACACCCTGGATGACGCACTGACATTTCTCAGCTCATTATATTGTGCGGCTACAAGTCCTGCTGCAAAACCAGCGTGGAAAGAAACAACACACAGAAATAACAAAGCTGGTTCAGCCTCAAAGGTGGATATGCAGCTATTGTGAGTCACACCTTAATTTCACAATGAAGCAACCTTGGAATTTATGCTCCAAGATGCTGATTAATTTAATTTTTAAATCTCTAAACAATACTGGACAGAGAGAAAGAAGAAAAAGAAAATGCAGCACTGACTATTTAAATGCTGCCAAAGGAGCACAGAGAAAGAAGGGACCTTAGTCTAGATGGATGCGATAAGCTCAGCATTTTAGATGGGTGTGATGAACTCAGTATTTGCGCCCCACCTAAACTTTTGAAGAGATGGTATCAAGTCTTCTACACAGGATTGGTTTGCCTTTACTTTTGCTTTTTTTTTGAGCTCTATTAAATCTCCTCCGTGAGAACAAAATCTAACCTCACCAGTCTCTTGGCTAGAAAGGCTTCACAAGTTCCTGTTACAGGGAGGCCACTTCGGGCTGTGGTGCAGCTGGTTTGTTTCTTCTCAGCTTAGTTGCAAAGATTACTTGCTGACCTGACATCTAGCTAAGCCAAGGTCTAGTTAGCACAGCTGATGGACTGTATATGACAAGGTAACATTGATATGCCTTATCACAAGTATTGATACACAACTGCCCTCCCTCCACACTCATACACACAAGAAGTTTACTTCAAATTATCAGCCCATCTTTTCTTATAGGTTGGCAAGAAAGGCAAAGAGAGAGGGAGTGTTATTGTTGGGAGGAGCACAGGCATTATGGTGATGGCGATCTAGATAGTAAGACATGTAGGTACTAGAAAAGTTCCAGGCAGTTCTTGTAGGACTAGACCAAGACTTTATAAACCCAACCTCCAGTCGACTCCCCAGCACAGCCTTCTTGTGTTGAGGACAAGTCATTTTCTGGATGAGCCTCATCAATATTTGTTAACCACAGGGATCAAATAATCTGTCGTTTCTTATCGTTCTGACATGAAATCACATGAAATTGGGTAGGTTTGAGTCTTGGTACAAAATGGAAGATACAGACCTACAAAAGATAATAGTAATCTAAAATGTGGACTGAAATGTTTGCTATAGGAAGGAAGAAAGTTATAACGGAAAAAAGATCGGTCCCTGTTGGAAGAGGACAGGAGGAGAGAAGATAGCAGCCTTCCAGTACCTGAAGGGGGCCTACAAGAAAGCTGGAAAGGGACTGTTTACAAGGACATCCAGTGATAGGAAAAGGGGTAATGGCTTTAAACTGAAGGAGGGTAGACTTAGATTAGACATTAGGAAGAAATTCTTCACTATGAGGGTGGTGAGACACTGGCACAGGTTGCCCAGGGAGGTTGTGGATGCCCCCTCCCCGGAAGTGTTCAAGGCCAGGTTGGATGGGGCTTTGGGCAACCTGGTCTAGTGGAGGGTGTCCCTGCCCATGGCAGGGGGGTTGGAACTAGATGATCTTTGAGGTTCCTTCCAACCCAAACCACTGTATGATTCTATGAAGATGGTGGTGCTCCTTTGTGTTTCCTACTGTTGGCTCTGACGATTGCAATGGACATGGCAGAGCAACGCTGGAAGTGTGGCACAGTGGTCAAGCCAGGAAAAAAAAAATTAATCTGCAAGTAAAAGGATGATTGCCTGGAGATCAGAGGGTGTCACTGGGAGGCCACCATCTGGGCTTTCTATTTTCTATTTCCAGCTCTGCGAAAGAATTGTTATGCAATTTTAGCCAAATCCTGTAGCAAAACTAAGGTGTGTACACAGATTTGTGCTGATGTCAGGAAATCAAGCCTACAACACACCTTTCATTGTTCCAGGGGAACCAGTGCCTGGACACTTGTTTTGGTGTGACCTCTTTCAGTGAAAACCATGAAGTAAGCTTGATAGGAACTAACCCATAAGGGTCCTGGAAAGTGAAAACTATACCTTTGTACTATGTCCTGTTGAGAGAGGTGAATGAAAACTTCTGCCCTTATTTCTTCTCTGATATGCATGGGACAAGTCTCTATGTTACCTTTACGTAACGAGTTCACTGAAACTCTCACACCCTTTGAAGGATGCCACAAGCCTTGCTTAACGCATGCAACGCAATTTGAGGAAGACGCTACAGAAGTACAAAGTAGTGTTATGTATTTAAATCACGAGGATTACAAAACACCATTGTTTACTCATTAAAACACAGAAACCCAAAGCAAGTAAAATATTATCATCAGACAGTGCTGATTGAAAGCGTAGCAGTTCTTGATTCTTACTGATTCAAACATGCTTTGCTGAACCCTTTGGTTTTAGCCTGCCTGGCTTATCTGTCATTTGATGGATTTTACTAGCTTGCTTATGTATAGCAGGCCTGGTTAACAGCACTGCCACACACATATTTTAAATGAATTCTTGAAAAAGTCATGGGAAGTGGGTGGACTCTGGACTGCCTGGTCCAGTTGTGCAGCCACAGTGACCTGACGTTGAGGATGTCTGTCTGTCTGTTCAGTCATACCAAGCCACAGCATTCGGTCCGCGATCAGCAAAAGTCAGGCATAAACTGTGCAGGAAAAGCAACTGCACAGCAAGAAATGGTTCGCGACTTGAGCTGAGATTGCTCAGCACCTGGAACGGTCTAATACGTGGGGTGTGACAGCATAAATCAGTGCATAAACTGGCGATAGCTATGCTAACTGTGGATGCAGAACGTAAGAAGAGATTGTGGTGAGAATGAATTTGACTGGATTTGTCTTTTTTTCTCCTTCCCAAGCTAGAGAATTAATTGCATAATACGTTCTGTAGCTAAAGAGATGTCCATGGGGATTTAAAACACTGACTGAGGATAAGAGACTGAGTAAAGCAGATTTTCCAAATCCAGAATCTCAACAGTGGACATTTTCCATTTCTTTCATGCTTGAAAAATAACAGAGAATTTTGAAAAATCAGCATGGCTACGTCCCCAGGGGAGACTCAAATAAAGCATTAATTAAAGTAAAGAAAGGGAGGTGTCTTATTTGAACTCTGCTGAGCTAGATGGATTACCTATGAAAGCTGGCATTGACAGGACAGCTGTATGAAGAAGCCTGTGGCAGAAGTACCGGTGTCTTATACAAACAACAGGAGACAGGGCAGGAGACGCAAAGCCATAATTGCCAGATAGATTTCTTCCTCATGAGGCATATGCAAAGTCAGCAGAAACCTGCTTCAGTTTTCTGTTGCAAGGCACTGTACTGTTAATTAAGGAAAAAAAAAAAAAGTCGGTTATACCTACTATCACTCTTACAGCTCTTCAGCCTTATACTGCAGGGAATACTGCTGGGGAGAAGAATATTATAGATCTTGCTCAGAGAAACAATCATTTTTCTCTTGCACATCTCTTCTTTTTCATATATGATTGCAGAGAAAAAGCACAGCAATAAAAAGGGACATGTATTAACATGAACATTGAGGTGTAGGAATATGAGAATGGCCTGGTGAGATTTCACTGTCCCAGCATTTAGTAAAATAATTTCAACTGGTGCTGCAGTTAATTAAGATTTTGGGTTACTGGCTTTTTTGAGGTTCTAGAGGTAGAACTGGGAAGCCATGGAGGTATTTACACAACTTTTTGCCGTGGGGGAAAACAGATCTTTTTCAGGTCAATAAGCTAAAATTCATTAATAAAATAGATACCTGTTGGGATTACCAAGAACCCCACAGGTTTAATTGCTTAGCTTCACATCTACTTGCTCTTTTATTACTTTTACTCAACATGAACTATGACTTTGATCTACTAACTCAATACAATCTATAATATGTCTAAGCTGTATTTAAAAATGCCAGGGTTATTTGTTGTTCTGCATTGTTTCTCATCCCTGTTTAACTCCGTATGGAACTAGTTATCAGTGAGAAGGAAAATAAGATATCTATCTTTCTGGTAATTAATACTTTAGAAAGCTTTCACTTTCATGCTTTAATGCATATTAAAAATCCCAGCTGTGACTAGGTGCTTGTCTTTCTGCACCGGTATAGTGTAAACCAAAAATGACCATCACCATGAATCCATGACATTGAGGCTCTGGTTTTGGCTGCCTGACCACCGTGCTTGGCTTCCTTCGCTGCATGCCCAGTCCTGAAACAGGGATGAAAAAGCATACTTAAGCCCTGCCCTGCCCGCCCCAGCTGCACCCTCCTGTGCTGTACGGGTCCCGGGTCCAGCCTTGGCTGCACTGAGGAGCAAGCCCAGGAGAGCTGTGCAGCACAGCAAAGGCTCCCCATGCAGGAGAGCTGCCCCCAGCTCCTCTGTGCTTAAATGACTCTTCTACTGCTCGCAGGTTACACGGAAACAGAGGGAAAAGCAAAAGCCGTAAGTGAACCGGGGTCACATGCTGTGCTCCAGCTGAAGCACTGTGCAACCCATCCCTTACCTCTGGTATAGCCAGCTGAAATGTCCATGGTAAGGCACACAACTGCTTTGTTCTAGGAATTTGAGCTAAGGTTTTAATTACTGTTAACAAGGAAGTGGATTTTCTATCCTGCAAAAAGACTCAAAATAAATAAAAAAATCCTCCAGACCCCCAGACCATGCCAAATCTACATAAAAGCAAATAATTTAATTTCTTTTTCATGAAGTCTAATTTTTTTCTCTTTTTTATTTGCTAATAATTTGCAGAAGAAAAATCACTGTGAAATACACATCCCCACAACTTTTCACTTTTAAAAACACTGAAATACCTCCATTCAAATCTCCACTTGTTTTTCCTTATTGTTCCTAAGAAGTTCATCAGAATCAATACGGTTTTCTCTAATACAGTAGATCCTGCAAATTTTGCCAGGGAAGACGCTTTTCAATGCAAAAGCTCCTGCAAGGTTTAGTTCACACACTTGTGACTTAGCCTATGCCAAAGGCACACGTGGTCTTGCACAGCCAGACAGCGCGGGAGCCCCAGGAGCCAGCCTCACTCGCACAGCCTATGGAGAAGTCTGGGAGACCTGCAAGCCAGGAACCAGGAGGTCTCTACTCCCCTGAGATGTTGGATGCTCTGGTAGGGGCACAAGGCCATAGCTGGTACTGTGCCGAGCCCTATGACAGGCTGGTTTATTTTGGTACTCCCCTCCTCTCCTGGTGATGGGGGGAGATGTCCGCACCTCCTCTCTCCTGGCCAGCGCCTCTGACGGGCTTTGCACTAGCTGCCTGCTGCTCCCTTTACCACAGGCAGGGAGTAGAATTGGCTTGATTCAAAATACTTTGGTACAATGCATTTATTGGCAGCCAGCTATTTAAAAAGCTCTCCCATACCCTGCTAGCCCCAAGTGGAGCCCTGTGTACATCCCCTGGGTGTGGGGCTTTCCCCTGTGTGGGGAGGATGTTGCTCTCCCTGCCTCTCTGATTTAATCTCTGGTGCTGGGCACTTCTGTGCCGCTGTGTTGCCCTACTTCCAAGTTTACCACGTGGCCAGCACCTCTCACCATTGGGCTGTTTGGCTGCTTAAGCATCATCACTATTTTGGGGCTGATGCCCTTCACCTCTATCCCCAGCCCTTACAAGAGATGGAGGGGAGCAGGAACCACACGCGCCAGGCAGTAACGGTGAAGGCTTGCACATCTGTGCTGCCAGCCAAAATGCCATGTCACGCCCCCCCCCCCCCCCCCCCCCAGCCTCCTGCTCATCGTTTCCCACCCATGGCCACCCCCAGGGACTTGGGCAAGCAAGGCAAGGGATTACTCAGCTGAAGGCGGTGGCAGTGCTACGCCCGGGGCAAAGCAAACACCTTGGTACAGGATTTGGGACGCGGTTCTGCTTACCAGCAGCAGTTGGGCACCGCCAGTGAACGCGGCGACCTGAAATACGATTTTAGAGCCGGCCATGGCACTCATAAGTGGATCTGCACAAGCAGCCGGGGGAAGATTAAATCCTCTTGTTAGCCACAGGGCAGCGTGGTGTGGCAATTAGTATGTTAAGCAGAGCTGAGAGAGACTTTTGTAATGAAACCGAAAACTTGGCTGGCCTCCAAAATCTGCAAAGGTTCAAGAAGCTTTCAGTAAACCTGGATTGAGCCTTGGCAGATTTATAATTTCAAGGAGGAACCGTTAAAAACACCCTGGTTTGTGCACGATTTTGAGCCCAGACCCAGCCACACTTGGCACTTCGGGAGCTTTGCTTTGGGTTTTTTGCATACAAATCCAAAACACAATGTAGACTCAGCAGGGAGGAACCGATGCAAACCAAAACTGCTGAGTTTTGCACAGCTCTAATTATAATCTCTTCACAGTCCTGGTTTTATTTATTATTGTTTGTACTGTGGTAGCAGTGCTGGGCTCCAACCGGCTTCGGGGCCGCGCTGTGGTAGGTGTTGTAAAGGCAGAAGAAGGAGGCAGGATCCCCAGCCTGAAGAGTTTATAATCTAAATAAACAAAATAGATAAAGAATGAGGAAAAGACATAAAACACATAAGCAAAGTGATTAGGGGGTGTTCGCAAGACACTCGCTTTTTCTTAGCATCTCTCTCATAAAATTGTGTCTATTTACCATGTAAACTCTTTGGGCGTCAGGCATTTTCCAAAATGCGGAGGGAGATGGGATGCAAGAAATGAGCGGAGAGACGGAGGTGCTGGGTGGCAGCAGCGGGACCGGCAGCCCACAGGGCTGCCAGATTTCGGCATCGAGGGCAGGAGCCGGAGGCAGGCGATGGGGAGAGCGCCAGCGGGGACGGAGGAGACGGATGGCACTGCCTAGCTTGGGTCAGGCCAGAAAACCCGCCGCGTACACCACGACAACCTGGGACAAGTCATCGGACCGCTCCATGCTGCAGTTTCCTCTAGGGTTGAGCTGGGCTAAAAATATTTCCCTATATGGCATAATTCTTCCTCGATGTAAACTGCTTTGAGATACTCAGGTGAAAGGTGCTAGAGGAATGCAAAGATTTATTTTTCATAAACCTCCTCACATAGTCTTTCCACTGCCAAGTCAGGGCCTGAAGCCAGGAATTTGAGAGATGCATATATCTCTCTCACTATATATATGAATATAAAAATATATTTATGGAAGAGGCCAAGGTATATTTTTTAGAAACGAAGCCTTAAGTTAGATTTCCTAAATCTATATATAGGAACTTAAATGAACGGCCAGATTTAAAATCAGAACACTTACTTCTTTAAAACTGGGTTCAGGAGTCTAGCTATAAGTTCTTAGTGGAAAATGTTTAGTCACAAGCTAGCTGGAAATTTCATATCTTAAAAGAAGTTTGTAATATCTTGGGGTTTTTTCTTTTCTTCTAGGATTTAGGTGAAAGTTTGGGCCAGTTGTTTTATCCCAATTATTCACCATTCTGAAACTATTAATTAAAACAAACAGCTCTCTGAAGCTATTTCTCACAACGAGGAAGATTTATATCTTGAAACTGAAGCCTGTTTTCTCACTGTGTCTATTTTCTACACTGCGTAAACATCCAAGTTTGTTATTGCAGCAATCACCAGCTCTCAGAGCTTATTGCCAGGCTTGTGATATTTATTGTTTGTTAAGCCCCAGCTCCTGGAGTGAAGTGATTACATGAGAACCTCGGTTTGCAGTTAAAAAATGATGTAACTTTGCACTGGACCACAGGGCTGGTGAGAGAAATGGGAAAACATGAGCAGAATGTATAGTCAAGGGTCCAAACATCAGAAAGGCGGGCAAAAAAGAAAACCCCACATGTATTATTATTTTTAAAGCCTAAGGACTCTTAAGCCAACCTCCCCCTTATAATTTGGAAGGGGGGGGCTGACTCATGGCTTTTGACTGCCAAAGCACGGCCATGGCGGGGGCTCCTCATTGCCTTACGGCTGCCCGGAGGTTTCTTACCAGGGGGCTGCTCACCCCTCTGCTGAGCTGCACGTGTTTGGTATCGCCAGCTGTTGGGCTCCTACCACTTTTTTGTTTTGTTTTGGTTTTGGTTTTTTCTTTTTCCTTATAAAACAACCTTACTAAGGCATTCATTTATGAAAATACCCTGCGCAAGGAATTACATGGACTTGGCAAATATAGACAATAGGTCAATTCCTGGGCCTCCGAAATCTGACAGGATCCCTTTAGCTTTCAAAAAAAGAAGAAAAGCAGAACTATTAAAAAGGCTCAGCTTCCAAATAGCCAGTAAGTCTATAACAATGTAAAGCAAATGTAAACATTGTATGATGAAATGCATTTTTTAAAGAGCCCTTTTTTCTCAGCAGTTAGATGGGCTTTATATACACTGGGAAGATTCATTCCTGAAGGTAGCTCCAGCATATGAAACAAACCCCTACGTATCACAGTCTAAAATATCCATTTCACATGAAACAGCAACTGAGGCATCACCTTTACCTTGGGAAAAGCTCATTCAGCCTCCTGATTTGTGAAGGCTGTACTTCTCCCTGCTCCGCTCCGTGCCTTGCTGTGCCCACAAACCCTCTGGGCAGAGGAGAAAACATACATCTGCAGTGAAGGAACCTAGCTATTACCAGTGTAACTAAAGGACACTAATAACGGAAAACCAATGCAAAGAGCACAACAGAAACACAAGCAGGAGAAAAATGAGAATGTTTGCATGTGGGAAAATAGCTGTACAAGGTCGTGATTTCAGACACACAAAGGTCTGGCACGCATTGCTCACCAGGCTATGGATGGGAGCTGGGCACGCAAGTGGGGGTCTGTAGCCAGCTCTGGCCTGATCCTGATCCCGTGCCCACATGGGGAGAGCAACGCCTGCTCCTCTGCTTTCTCACCATTACAGCCCTGAGGAAAGGTCCTGTGGACACCCAGGGTAATGCCGTGGGTGTTTTCTACCCAGTTTCTTCTCCGCATGGTGGGATCTGGGCTGGACATACTGGTATTGGCTCTGAATGACACGTCTGCTTACTGAGGAATGGGTGCTTGGAGGAAGGAAATGATGGGAAGATGATGCCAAAGCTTTACACAAAACCTCATGATTGTAGTCACAGGTGAATTGCGCTGCTCAAAGACAGCAGAGGAAAGAAAAAATCACCCCTGACTTCCCCTTTCCCCTTGAATGGGTCCCTGCTGCAGACAGTGCACTTGCCAGATGCCTGCAATAGGCCTGCAAACCAGCATAATCTTCAGCTCAGAGCTGCTGGAAGTTCTCCCTCCCTTGCCACCGCGGATGCTACCTGTACTACATGGCAATAACTTCCGTACACCAAAGGCAGGGTGGGTCCCAGAAGAAGCAGTAGGGATGAACATGGTCTTTTCAGCTGGCTGAATATACAGTCTATAGCCATGTTGCAATTTATGTGGTTTACATTTATTCATTTACATGGGTACAATTCACACCTCTCTATAGGGTGCAGTTAAGTTCAAGGTGTGGCTTCAGGAGTCAGGACTGTTATAGACCAGCAACAGATGCAGACAGTTACAGCTTAGGAGAGAGATAAATCTCCTCTTGCATGAGTGAATAAATGCCAGAATATCCTGAAATCCCACTATTTACCAGAGAACCTTGCATTATGAATGTTTGTGGATCTCTACTGGGGCTAGGGTTAGGCTTGCAATAATGAACCAGTATTGTCCTTTCTGTTTCACACATACTTTGAGAGCTGGTGGAAGACAAATGTTGGACGCACTAGTGCTGTCAGCTGCCCCAGTACACTTCAGGAACGTCATTATTTCATTCCTGCTGTTAATTCAGCAACACATCCTGCCAATAAGCCATAGCAATAGCTGCCTCACAGGTCAACACAACTACAGAAGAGCAGGGTGCTTGCCAACACCAGACAACTTAGCCACCAACCACGGATGCTCTGGGATAGCCAAATTCTCATGAGCAACAGCAGCCCCTCCTGAACTGATGTTTTCTCCCACTGGGGTGTCTTGGGACTGAAGGGTTAAGGCATGTTCCTCATACTTCTGGAGCCACAGCTGATCAACCCAAGGCTGCAGGCTGATACGGTCCTACTGTTTTGTGCTTGCTGTTCTGGTCCAGAACAAGTCAGCACTGAGGTGTCTGCAGCTGGTAAAACCTGGTCAAGTGCCTTTGCTCTGCCACGTTTCAGCCTGAGTGAGCTGCTAGGCAAGGCTCACCACTGTCTTCTTAAGGTGTCAAGGTAGGGCTGAAGTGGCCTCCAGCCAAACATCACATACCCAGTGCTTGTGTCCAGAGAAGTGTATGAAGCTAAACAGCTTGAACAACCGGGTACTCACTGGAAGGAAGAACATGTCAAACCAGAGCTTTCTGTTTTATTACTCTTCTGCAGATGGATCAAGAGAAAAAGGTAAGTATCCCACAATAACTTGGGAAATACCTCAGTGCAATCCTCGAGTCTGTGGGATGTGCCCTCACAGAAAACCCCGTCACCTAACGCAGCCCTGCTGTTGGCACAACCATGCAATTAAACTTAAGCACCACTTCAGACTTTGGAGGCTTAAACTCACGAATGCCATGCCCAGACAAATTCTGCTGTAAACACAAAGTGACTTAGGCAGACTTGTAGATTAAAATGGGAATGCCTTCACTGTACTGATTACTTATACTATTTTATTTTGTCCTTCACTTTTGAAGAGAACTGTTGTGCGAGCAAACAGAGCTTCAGTTTTCTTGTTGAAACTCCTGACGCCAGTGATCCTCCACTTACATGCAAAGCAAAGCTATGTGTAAGTCATAGGGTCAATTTGTTTATCTTGCCTGTGGCAAGAGTTGGGTTCATCAGGTTAATTTCAGTAGTTGCTAAAAGGTCTTGAAATTTTTTCTGGTGTCATATGGCTTTTGCCTGTTTTTTTCAAAGCAGGGGGTAACCATGGACTGTTCAAAACATAATGAAGTAAACAACATTTTTCTGCATCAAGCTCATCCTGAAAATTAATTCATTTGCATTTCTAGCCCTTTCAAGTGAAGGGAAGTCATACAGATGTGAGCAGTCACTTAAGGATTTTAAGGGTTATGGTTCACATCATCCAAAATTGATTCCAGGACCACTCATTCACAGAAAAGGGAAAAATGAAGGTGGACTTGCTGCTGCATTGGGAAAAATGGGGGATTTTTAATTAAAAAAAATTATTTTACAGCTGCTGGTATTTATTTAAGTTCAAAGCCTCTGGGCACATCCACAGTCCACACTGATCTGTTCTGAATTGCTTCTTTGTTGCTGGTTCTAGCAAAGTTGATTTCATATTGCTGATTCATCTAATGGGTTTGGACTACTCTTGTTATCCATTCAGATAACGGACCACTGAGCCTGCAAACAAGTTTGCTGTCTGCTACCATCAGCTGATTTACCTCAGATTTCTAAAACTGAGTAGTTCTAGTTTTTTGGGGTTTGTGCTTATAGGAAAAGAGAGCACCTAATGAAAATCAGAGCAGCAAAATACTCTTTCGGTCAACAACCAGCATGTCTTAAATGCTGCTAATGAGAACCAGTCCTGTATACAGGAATGAGTTAATCCTGAGATAACTCTCTTAATAACTTGCCATTAACTATGGCTATTGATTCTGCTGCCTGGCCTTAGGTGAAATTGCTATGTAAAAACCCCACAGTGGCAATAGCAACAAAGTACAGTGTTTTCTGGCAGACTCTGCAAACCCCTTCAATGCAGGAAGCAATAGATTATAAACAAGTTTTATTTTAATCCCTGCAGGACACATTGTGAGAGTCCAAGAACAAGACCTATTTTTCTCAAAGCCCTCCAGAGAAAAAAGTTCTTGAGATCCCAATACAATATCAAAGAGATCAGCCAGTAAAGAAAAACTATCTGTTCCTGGCAAGACATCAAAACATTTCCCACAAGTTTATAGTTGTCCAACTGATCATCAAAGAAAAGAGTTTTGGTTGGGTTGGGGACTTTTTAGTGCCAAGAGGTGTTACTGATTCTGAGACGCCCGGTATTTTCGAGTATGCCAGCCAAAGGACTGCTGAGGGAACATAAATGGTCCTTACTATGTGAAATGTGTTATCTCTGGGCTATTTTATGCATAAACTGGTCTTTCTGTGAGCAGGCAGTTACTGTGCATAGAGAAGCGTCTATTTGCACATCCCACCGTGCGCACAAAAAAGTGAGCATAAATATATGTCCTGTGAAAAAAAAAAAGTCTAATTCTTAAAAGTACCCGAGTCCATTAATTTCTACTGTGCTCACCATGGACACACCACAGTGGTTTATTTTCACACTTTTTTTAGGTCAGGAAATATCTTCCTCTGAAGCAATGAGAGATTCAGTAGCAGAGACAGCTTGTGGCTTAGCTGTGAAGAGATCCAGAAGCAATCCAGAAGACAGTATTATAATCTCTGTATTACTGTAACCCAGAGGAGCTAAAGCCATGGGACATGGTCTTCTTGTGCCATATACAAATGCAGAAAAAAAAAGCCCTACACTGTATGACTGAAGCCTCCAAACCATTAACTGTGTCACCGGATGAACCTAAACTTCAGCTATCCTAGTAAGCACTCTGAGTAGAAATGCACAATTTACAAAAAATGCAGTGCTTTTGCTGATTTAGCTTCTGCCAAGCTGCTGAGGAGAATAGTGGTGAAGCCGTGTTTATGCCCGCTAACCAGAGCTTATGGCAGCAGCAGTTCTGGGAAGTGCGGACCTAAAGAAGCCAGCTTTCCTGTGGCACCGATGGCCGGATACATGGGTTTTTTTCTCTCTCTTGTCTTCTCCCTGTTCCCATCTCCGCCCCGCTCGCTCTGCTGTCCCCAGGCCACTGACAAAGGGCCGGCTGAGTGGCAGAGGCCAGGGGACAGCTGCAGGGGAGCAGCCCCGCTCCGCTCCCCGTCCCGAGTCACCAGCAGGAGGGACAAACGCAAACACGCCGCGGGCTTGCTCGAAGCCATCGTGCGTGCTGGGCTGGGAGCTGGGGTTTCAAAGAAAAGAAGCCAAAAGCAGGAAGGAGTCTTCTGGCTCTAAATTAAACCTTCATTTGGAAGGTCAGCTGCAAATGCTTCAGATCTCCTAGACAGTCATGAGGTCAAGCTGTGGCTGGGAAACCACCAGCCATGGCCAGGGCTGTGCAGGAGGGGTCGAGAGGGCTCTCTGCTGAAGAGCGCTCCCGCCTGTGAGAAACAGCATCTCTGGGAGGACAAACACAGGTATTATGGCAAATCTTCCTTCATGTCAGCTTAGGCTTTAACTCAGATGATGTTCTAAGGCCACTTCCCTCTTCATGCGCAGCCTTGCCATCCAACCTGAGATGATTTATAGTCCATGTTTGTCCTTCACAAGGGCTAGCGGTGTGTCTACTTCTCTGAGATGATCAAAGTATGTACTTGAATGCTGATAATCCCCCAGCCAGAAAGGCTGCAGGTCCTTCCCACTACGTCTCCCTTCCCCCCCCGCCCCCCCCCCACTTCCCTCCAACCCTCCCACAAGTCATCAGGGCAACGCCTCAGTTCCCAGCAGCACAAAACAAATGCTGTCTTGGCAATATGCGGATGTTAACGAAACACCACACGGAGGCTGCTGCTTGCCCGTGACTTTGCAGAGTTGCTGCAGTAACCCCAGCGCCTGGTCTAACTCTGCAGCAAAGGCGTTGCCGCCACAGGGTGCCCATTGCCCTCCTGTCTGTTCCCCGCAGACATTACTCTTCTCCTCGTCCCTCCTGAGCTGGAAGCGCTGATGCTACACAGCTGTTTGGACTTCAGCGCTGTTGTGGCTGGGCGTGAGCGAGCCCCAGCGCAGCCGCAGAAGGCAAGCCCGTGGGACGGCTGCTCCCAGCGCAGCTGGCCCAGCCACCGACAAGGGTCCGTCCCCACGGCTGCTTTGTGCACGCCGGGCTTCTGAGCCACCACCCTGCACAACCCACCCTAAATATGTCCCAGACAAAATACTGGTGGTCCCACCATTCAAAACATGTCACTTAAAAGTCATGCTTTTATAGAAACAATGTCCTCCGCGAGGCTGCAGCCCATCTCACTTCAGAGGAGAGGAGACTTCAGAAAGCTCAGCTCTGACAACGGGCAACGCTTACTTGAAGCGCTGCCAAAAAGTTGATGAGTTATTATTTTTGCAAAGCTCCTCCGCCATAGCTGCCCCGTCGTCCTCTTAAATGCCAACATTTCTGTCATCCTTCACAAAGAGCGCTGCCATTTTGCTGCAGCGGTAGGAAGCCCAGGCTGTCGAGATAGGAGCCGGAGTTTGGCAGCAGATCTGTGTGAGTAGGGAGTGAAAAAAAAACAACAAACCCCAAGGTGGAAACACGCCAGCAGGAAAATTACAGTGTACTGAGAAAGCGGCAGTGCAAAATTTATGAAAGCGAGGGGGCAAGCCCTTTTCAAATGTCCGCCCTTACGAAGAGTAAGGTAAAGGCGGATGATCTGCTGGGAAGTTTAAGTCACACTGGCTTGGTGTGAAAGCCACTTCACGGTGGTCACTGCTGTTAGGCAAGGCAGAGAGTTTTGTAAATGGCATGAAGCAAATCCCAACTTCCAGAGCAGAGCACGCAGTTTTGCTGATTGCTGCGAATGCTGACCCTCAAAACTGATTTTAACTGTATTTCATCCTCAGTGAGTCAAGCTGCATTCCTCGTGACCAAATTCCTGGGAAATCAACACCATGGAGAAATTCAGCCAGTGATTTTCACAAAACCTTTTCCTATGCAAATAATGTCTTTGCAAGGGACTTAATGAGATTTTATTTTGCTGCACATCTATTTTTTTCATGTATGCTAGTCATTTGAAATGGTGAATTACCCAGCTCTGGATACGCGATGCTAAAATAACAGAAGGGTTGAAAAATTTTTCTGTAAATGGTTTTGACTGAACTATACTGCTCACTGATTTGTTTTTAGTGATGTAAAAGGTATTCAGAATTTTCTACTTTCCTTTTAAAAACAAAGTGCAGTTAACACCCTAAATTTCCAGCCTTTGACTTATTTAAAGCCTTTTACTACAAGTGTGGGGTTTTTTTAACCCAAAACTTTTCTAAGGAATTAAAAAGTCAGTTTTAAGTTTTTATTGAAAAGGAAGAAAATTAATAGAAAATTGATAAAAATAAGGGATCCTTCCCCACTCTGGTGCCCAATTCATAATTGCCTTTTTTTTTTTAATCAGCTCAGCAACAACAGCAAATGAAAGCCAGAATACCAAGCATCTGTGACTTAAACCAACAACATGGCATGACAAAGTGTGCAATTACACTAGATTTGCGCACTTTTTAAAGAAGCAAAAACGCTTGGCCGTTTGCCATGTCTTACAAGGTAGGAGAGGGGTCCGGGGACACCTCAGGGTGACTGCTGCGGGGACTGTCCAACCTCCCACCCACCTCCATGGGCGCAGGCTCGACTTACTCACCCTGCCTTTCCGCTCCTGCTTTTAACACATACGGCACCTATATATCTCGTTTTCTCATTTGCCTGGTTTAACAATGCAACTGGCTACAGTTTGCACACTTTTGTTCACAATTTAAAATGACGCTTTTTATTTGCCTAACAAAATTTTGAATGCGCCTTAATCCTTCCCCACCCCCCGTCCTGCGTTGTCCCTAACACAAATAGTTTCGGATTCAATTCATACTCCACCAGGCAAATATAATCAAAGTCACTGCAGGATCTGATGCTGGAGGGGGAGTGGGAAATCCCAAAAACAAAGGGAAAAAACCCATAACAAGCCACCACCCCCACCCCCATCCCTTTCCTGGGACAGAACAGGGCGTTTCATACTCTATTTAGCTAGCTTGGCTGCAGCGCTGGCAGCGGGTTTTTTGTGCAGGTACAGCAACCTGCTGCTAAACAATTTGGGGGAGCCCCCACGATTTTTGGGATGAAGCTCCCCTGGGAAGAGCGGATGGATGGCTCTCCCTGGCTCAGCCCAGCGGGACAGCTCCTCTCTGCCCCCAACCCCCAGTGGTGTTGCACGTCGGTGCACGACGGGGTGTGTGTCTGTATTACTAGGGAAGTATTTAAAAAAAAAAAAAAAGGAAACATTTTCAGGGACTGCACAGAAAACGGCGCAAGAGTTGCTAGAGCAGTGTGCATACGCTCGAGAGGAATCCCTTTCAGTTCCTCTTTTCTTCAGCTTTATTTAAAAAAGGATTTGAAGGCTGGTTTAATTACGAAAACCAGCTCTCTAGACACCAAACAAAACGACAGCCTAGCCTAAGTTGGCACCAGGACAGATGCATATTTTGCTCACTTCTCCATGCCAATCGGCTGTAGCTCATCCAGTATGTCAATCCAAGTTGGCTGTCTGAAATCCAAGTTTAGTGGCCTGAAAATATCCCGGTCTGGCTTTGTTTTATGTGGTAAACAGCTTGCTCAGTCTATTTCTTCAACGTTCAAAACAAAAATCAAAACCCCAAAAAAACCCGTTACTACATGTTATGGTAATAGCCTCTCTTTGCATTTTACCCCACTGCAGGATTTCCCTTTTTTTTCCCTCTGCATACGCTGACCGTGAAACGCTGGCAAAACACGTTGCTTTTTTGAAGATGGGCCTGATCTGCTGGGCACCGAGCTCCGCTGAATGGGTTCAGAGTTAAGCCTGAAATGACCGAGTCCTGTAACAAAACTGTTGGGGGGCGTTTAGCACTTGCAGCTCTGCCAGCTCCTCCGGGCTGCCCGGCCATCTCCTAGATCCAGCTAAAACCACTACCAGACACCTGCGGGAGCAGGCAGGGCTCAGGAACGGCGGCTTTGCAAAGCCCGGTCTGCTCAGGGCTTTCTAGAGCTCGGCAGCTTCTTGGGGTTCGGTGTCCCCCCCATAAGGTTCGGCAGGACAGTGTGTGTAAGGCAAGAATAGCAAGCAGTATCAGGGAGGGTTTATCGTGGTTTACCATTGATGCAAATTCCCTCCCCTCCTTTTCCTCCCCCCCTCCCTGCCCCCCCATTACCATTTTAGTACAAATAAAGGGGCCCAGGCTCCCCAGTCAGCCAGCAGGATCGGGACTGCCAAAAGAAAACAAATCCAATGCGGGGAGGCTGCCCACAAAGCATGGCTTAGTCAGTATTGCAGAGATGAGAAAACAAAAAAACAAACCAGCCTCCCAAATGCCAGTGATGGAATATGGTTTCCTCGATAATTAAATTCAAGCAAAGACTCATCTCTCCTGGTTTCCTACTGGCTATTTCCTCCTGAAGGAAATTGAACATCTCTGAAAACCTGAAATCGGGTCTCTGCCTGCCAGCTTTCTAAGCGGAAGCGACGACTTTCCATAGGGTAGGGCTAAACACTGCAGACACAATTAACAAGTTAGTCATCTAGTTTCTACCTTTCCCGATAGCTTTGCAATTGACCCAGTGTTTACCAGTATATTTAAGGGTCAGTGGAGAAGAAAAAAAGATAGACTATGAAGGGATTAAATAGATACATAGCTAGTGAAAAAGGAGGTTAAAAATGTCAGGGAATCTGGAGAAATGCCTAGGAAATCAAGAAATATCCCCAGCTGTCACCTTTCTTCTCCCACCTTCCTGGTGAGACGTTACATGGTGTTCAAACAAGGCAGGAGCATGCTGCCTTTTAATTGTCATACTCATGTGTTTTATATGGGCACTTTACATAGTGGAAGTGCTATGCAAATATTAACTTTGACTCATCTGAACCTTTGGTTTAAAACAAAGAAACCTGGGAGGTGTGGGGAAGCAAACACTGGGAAAAGAGACTCCGTTCCAGCTATTTACCCCATCAGTGAGCCCCGCTGCAGAAACAGATACCATCGACTGCGGAGGTGAACTCAACTGTACTAATGACACTGCAAAGTAACGTGCACTACTCTGCCGTGTGCTTTTTGCCCCAGAGCAAATCCCCTGCTTTACATTTGCACTTAGCATAAGAACAGAAACCAAATAACGGCAAGCAGCCTCTGTCCACCTCGGTCCGCAGTATCTGAATATGCCTTTCCCCTTCCGAACTCCAAGGCAGGGAACCGGTATGGTTATCGCATCTACCTCAGGGCAGCGTCTCTGTTAAACTTGGCAGCTCCGGTAAAAATGAATCACTAGCAACAGGCGAGCAGCCGTGCCCTGCCGTGCTGGCTGGGACAGAGAGGCGCGGACGCAGCATCGCTTGGGAAAATGCCGTCCCGTTCCCTGAAAACGGAGCGTTTCCGAGACTCTGGTCGCACAGCAGCGGTGGGGGGAGAGGGTCGTGGGGAGCAGGAGGGGAGGGCAGCCCAAACTGCTCTGGGAGGCACCGTGCATGCACAGCCCGGGGGACCTGCCAACCCCGCCGTCCCGCAGAGCCCGGGGCAGAGCGGGCAGGGTTAATCCTGACCACAGCACATGCTTCCCCTTTCCCTTCCCCCAGCAAGAAAAAAAAGCATATTTCCTCCGAGTAGATGACTTTGCAGTGCTCTGAGCAACTCTCCCAGCGGCCAGGCGATTTTCTAGGTATCTGGGCTGGGAGACTTCAAAAGCATGTGTTTTTCCACCGAAAAGCATTCTCACTATGTCATGGGTTTGCATGCAGTTTAAATTGCTCCAGTGAGGAACATGCAGATTCATTGGGCTTCTGTACTGTCTGATTAAGATAATGGCACTGAGGGTTAGGCTCCTAAAGGGCACCTATCTGCCTATTTGCAGGCAGTCATCAGGAAATCACCACATATATACATGGGTGAATTGAGAAAATGCCTGGTTGCTGGATGAGTCCGGTGGAGCTTTTATCTCTTGGGATAGATGATTCATGATAAGTTGCATGCTCAAACTCACAGGTATTTTATTTCTTCCCTGCTTTCCCGTAAAAAGAGCAGCATCATCTGATATTTGAGGAGGAAAGAGGAGGAGGAAGAGGAGAAGCAGAAGAGCAAAGAAAGGAGAAAAGGAGGATAGGTGTTGTTTGCGGGTGAAATCTTAGCAGGGGAACTTGGTGTTATTTCACTGGAACTGGAAATTCTCTGCTCCCACCTTCAGAGAGGGGATGGCAAAGACTGAGGGAGCAGAGATCAGCCCCGGGTGAGCAGGGGTGTGCTGTGTCTCTGCCCGGCGGCCCTGCTGGCCCGCTGAGGTGTCAGCAGCCTGGGTTTGGAGGGCCAGTCCTCGTCAGCAGGAGGGTGGCAATGGGAGTACATCTCCTGGAGAACCGTGGGACCCTCAGAGCTCAGAGATACGGACCCATCTCTGACACAGGAACCAGTTGATACTAATCGGAAACAAAGGCAAAGGTAACCTGCTGCCCTGGGTGCAGAAATACAGCTTTTTTTAACAAGAGGCACAGACATCCAGAGGACAGAGAAGCTTGCCAAACTGAGGCTTTTTCTTTCTCAGCAATACCTGGCAATTTTTTTTTGTCCGGATGCTGTCCATCCACAAAGGCTGGCCCCCTTCTCTGCTCTCAAGTTTCCTTCTAGGATTCAAATCTTAACACCTCTGAATGTAACTTGGCTTCCTTCCTAGAAGGCGCGGGGCTACAGGAAAGGGGTTGCACAGTGGCAACGCCCTGGTTCAGCATCGAGAACAAACCTGCAAACCTTTTCAAGCCCGAACACCGGGGTGACAGGCATTCACCATTCTACTGGAGGGAGATTGTAGGAAGATGCTGGGCAAGCTCAGCCCTCACGCACTGGAGGGGAGAGAATGAAAACTCTGTATTGGGAGTGATTAAACAATTTACTGTCACTGAAATCGCACTAGTCAGCTTGCAGCCCAAAGGTTAACAGAGTATTTGTTAAGCTCTCTGAAACTGTAAGGGTTTTTAGTTGGTTTTGGTTTTTTTCTTTTTTAATTCTTCTCGCTTTTCAGGAGCATAACAAAAAAGCCCCTCCTGGTTTTGGAGCACTTGAGCTGTAGAACTTTTAGACTTTTCTCTGCAATCATATGGACAAGGAAGGTCCTTCTTATTTCAAAAGAAAGCTGAGATCCTTGCAAAACTGCTTCCCCTCAGGAGCTTGTACCCTAGCCCCCACCCCCAATCCAAACCCCAGTCTGCCAAGTACCTTGAGACTTGCAATTAAGTCTGTTGGCAATATAATTGTGATGGTTGGCAACCCAGTGTCACTGGAGGAGCTTCCACTCCTGTAGCTGAAGGATTTGGGCTGCCTCTCCATTTCACATCTGCACTGATGTAGAGGGCATAGTGTTCCTTCTTTGTATAATAACGTCTTATTTGCACAGTAATCTCAGCTGTGGAGTGGAAATGTCTTCTCTGGCCCAAGTTGTGAGCTGTTAAAAATCTGGCAGATCCCATGCTAGAGGTGGCTGCATTTCAGCGGTGGGAAAAGTGATTTTCATATTGTTCTGGCATGGTTCTTGTAAACTGAACTTCTATAACAGTTCTCTTTGAGATCCATGGGAGTTTTTGCCTTCTCTAGGCCTGCGGTGCAGGGCCATCAGTTTGCAAAACACTAAAAGAATGACTGAGAGGAATGCTATAATGAAGTTTGTTTGTCAGAGATTGGTTTTTTTGTCCTTATGTTTGGTTTCCCTTGAGATAATCAGGGTTGATTTTTGCATATCACACTTGAATCTTTCTCAAAACTATCTGTGTTCAATGGGACACAACTCACTTCTATAGTTATGCCACTGATGTGCATTTTTGATACATTTGCATGAGTAAATGGTTATTTCGTATTTTCTTGTGTAATTGATAACGACTTTGCTAATTAGGTGTGCCACTGGGTGCAATTTAAGATCAGATCCTTTCCAAGGCTGAAGCTAACATCAGCATGCAAACTTCATAAACCAACTAGAGCAGCTCTTTGCCCCGACTCCTGCACCTGTGGGCACTTATTTCTGCTGGCCACACTGCGGGCATGTAGCTGTCTGTGTGGCTACACAGGAAACTGGTAGCGGAAACTGATGCAAGTGAAAGAGAATTCAGAAAACAAAAATGGTTATTTATCAGCAGGATCAGTTCCCTGACCTGGTTCATCGCACAGTGCCATGAAGTGCTGTGCTGTCACAGTGCAGAAGATGGTGCAAGGGTGGGACAAGGTGGCCAATGTTTCCTCTGCTGCTGCTTAGGAAAACACAGCCTGAGTTGTTTCTCAGATGTTCCCATGATTTATTTCTGATGGTCTGTTTGCAAGGTCTTTTCCAAGGAAAGATCTCACCATCAATAACTAAACAGAACATCAGACGCGAGCATTAACACACCTAGACATATCCAAGGGCTGCAGCTCAGGCAGTCATTCAGGACGATGGCCCATTCTGGGCCCTCAACAGAGTCTGGCAGAACAAGGGAGATGAAGACCCTATGGCAGCCTGTTTCCTCTGGCTCTTGCTTGTACAAGTTAGACCACCAATGCCATTAAGGACAGGTTGTCCTGTAGTGGTGGCACACGGTAATTTCCCAGTTGCTGTGTGAGATCTACTGCACAACATTGCAAGATCTCATGGGAAAACCATTTACTTTCATCGAGCTTTTGCACTCCATCTTGTCCCTCTTCTTATACAATTCCAGTGAGAAGCTGAGTTTTTGCTGGTATAATAATACTAAAAAAAATAAACCCAAAGGAAATTAAACCACAAACAACCATATTCAAAAAACAAAGGGTCTGGCTGGTGCCCAAGCAAACAAGGAAATTTAAAGATAAAGCAGACTGTCCTTATTTCACCCCATTGCGCCTGAGGATGGCTGGGGTTTCCAAAGAAGGCAAGCCATGGCATGCCCCGCTCTACCGGGGAGCGGCCAGCAAAGGGCCGAGCACTCCCAGCAGATGAGCTGGACTTTCTCCCTGGTTCCTTAATGGGAAAGTCATGCGGCAACGTTGAAACCCAGACACTGAAATCTGAAAGCCCTCCTAGCCATGTGTGCGGCTGGGATGGATTAGGACTAAATGAAGCCAGGACTTGCTGACAAGACGTGGAATAAGGGAAGACTTGGAATAGGATGCACTTCCCTTGAACTTGCTGATGGGTGCCCAGCTCCCCAGGACTTCTGCCTGGCTGAGGAAGAGGAGTGGCAACCAGCCAACCTGCACCAGGGGATGCTGGTCACAGTCTGGGAAGGGTGGACTGCATGGCTAAAAGCCAATCTCTTAAAATCATGAGGCTCTGGAGTAGCTGAGGCTTCAGCTTCGATACCTTGTCAAGTCAGAGGGAGGAAAGTGGAAAGCAGCACTGCCAGAGCTGTCTGGAGGTTTCCTATCTCCCAGCACCGCCATGGCTCGCACTGGTGGACGGCCTGGCCCAGCCTCCCAGACGCAAACAAGGGCTGATGGCAGGACAACCTGCCCAAGCCAACACTGCCACCTCTGCTCACGCTCAGCCTGAAATGTCTTGCAGTGCTCAGAGGGCAGGCAGGGCAGTGGAGGGGGGAGATTTAGCAAGAAACAAAATCCCAAATAAAGCAACCCACTGTGCATGATAATTTGTTAAGCAAATACTCGCCTTGATTAGTGTATTCACTGGTTTCATTATGACAACGCCTGGCGGTACGGTCTGTGCTTGCAGTCCATGTAAATGGACCCTTTCAACCTTGTAACGTCTTGGAGGAGCAGGTTGGTCCTTTTTAATTTTTATTCTTTTGTGATACCGGTTTTACTACTACCACAGGCCTCCAGAAGAGCTAACTCTTATAATTTCTATTCATAAGTCATTGCTAATTTAGCAAAATCCATTTTATTTATTCTTGAATAGTTTGAATATCAAAGGATTTCCTCCATCTTCCTTCTAAGCCTACATGGCCCTGGTGAATGCTTGTGCTTTCATTCATGATAAAATTAAAAGGCATAGGCGGTGGCCTTGAGTGTGAAGATGTGCCAAACCATTGGGAAACAATATACCATACCCGCATCCATGACATCTGCATCCCTGAGAACGCTTCTTGCAGGTGCGTGTCCTAGTACAGAGTAAAATGCACACATCTGATTTAGATGTTCACTTTGCTTGCTGAAATGCCATTAAACAAATGAGCTGCATGCTTTTTTTCTTTTCTTTTCTCACTGTCACATAAATTTAGGCTCTACTAATTCCCCTGTACTCACTTGGACCCCATCAATATTTTCTACCATGAACTGAAAGGCAAGCAATAAAGCCACTGAATAACCAATCCTTTCAAACCTGCTATGTCTTAAAGACAGAAATTGTTTCCAAGTGATCAGAACATTTTTTTCAAAAACTTTGTTTTTGATACAGTACACCCTTTTCTGCTCCAGGAATCAGAGACGGATTCACGTCTAAGAGCAGACTTCATTTATAGCCACATTTCTTAAAGACAATTGGGTGCAAAGGCTACCATCTCCTTGCAGCCCCATTGGCAGAGCCAGATGCCCCTGAAATCCCAAGCTTTTTGGCAGTTTTCAGGGGAGCTGGGAACCTAGAGGCCAGCTCTGAGGGAGCATTCATTGCTTTGAAAAACCAAGCTCCCCCCTAGGTTGCCAGCCAAGAACTACTGGGGAACCTTGACTCCCAAGTGGGGTGGGAACATGGGGAGCTGAATTGGGCCTCCCACGTCCCAGCTGACAGCCTTAATTTCAGACCTGTTGATTATTCTGGGGTCTGGCTTTCTTTTTTGACATGCAACATTTCAAAAGGTTTCAGTTTCAACTCAACATGAATGAGGGAAATTTGTGGAAGCTTGAAAAAACTTGGCAGGATGGAAAAGCTCTTTCTCACCCATCTAAAGTCTTCTGTTTTCTCCTGGATGAGAGTAGTGGTTTTCAAGCTTATCTAAATTTTTCCCAGTGGAAGTGGAGACTCCTGCACAGTGAAGTCATGAGAATAGCTTGCTTTTCTCAGTTATTTTTTGTTGAGCCTTCAGAAGTTGTACACAGACTTCACTGCACTGGATACTGTTAAATGAGAGGGACAAATGCTAATATCCAGTACGGGGACTCCTATGTTCAGTTCCTCCCAGAGGGACTCTTTTACTGTGTTCTTCAAATGTCTATATAAAGTTATTGCTAGTTTTTAAAACTACACCTTTTCTTGTTTTGGCATTAATGAATCAATGCACCTACCACTACCAGGAGCACCATTTAAGAGCCTTGTTATTTGAGATGCTGATGTCCAGACTCCTACTGGTTCTTCCAAGTTGGTAAATAAGAACACTTTTTCCATTGATCCTAATCATATGATTCACCAAAAGAGTGTAGTGCTGCTCAAGCCATTTGGCAATTGGGCCTTGCTACATATTTTTCAGTGGCCAGGTCACAAAAGAGGAAGATATTAGAAAGTTATAGTTTGAACTGGATCCACACACAGATAAGGCTGCTAAGAAGTGGTTCCTCTTGAAGCTATTTGTGTCCGGTGCCACTGTTTGCTAGATAGCTTGCAGCGTGAATGTTCTTGAAGGAAGCCGCCTTCCAGTCTATGTATGGAAGCTGGCATGGAGTCCTCGCTGCAGATGACTCAGTAGGGAGCGTGCACAAATGTGTGTATCATCACGTTAATGCAAACAAACTTCAGCTACTCGCTAGCTAACCAGCCTGCCAGCAAACATCTCAACTGTATTTCCCAAAAAGAGAAGAACTAACAGGGTGGGATCTTCGCATCTGTTTTACCCTGACATTAATACAACTGTCAGAGAGGCACAACTCCAGTGTGTAAATTCTGTGCTTTGAGCCAGGGCTCCAAGTCACTTCATTCGTGGCTCTGACTCACCATCACATGGTGCCTGACCGCCTCTACAGCTGGGTGATGGCTGTCTGCTTGGGGTAGGATTAGGCAACCACAGGTGGCACCACCTGCTGCAAAGTCCTCCTGCCTGGGTTTTCTTTGCTAATGACTCCTAGACATTTAAAAGCCTGCTCAGTTGCTGAAGGGGAAATGGCCAAGGGGACAATGGGCTCCTTGTAGTTGTTCAACAGTATCACTTGACTTTGCCATTGACTGGCATTTGGCATAGCATGTTGGGCTGGATGCAAATGGTATGAGCAGTTGGCCGTGCCTCTCCAGAAAGGTGGCAGGAAGAATTACAGGTTTATATTGATCTATAACACAGAGTGTAGCTTTCTCTTTGCCACAAAATCCACCCTTGAGACGGTGATGTGAACACCAGGTTCCGTCACAGCCACTACAGGTCAATGGGGTATGGCTGCTGCTTTTCTTTATTCCTCTGCATGCCTTACTGTGCTTTCTGCTCATTTGGATGAAGTACCTAATTAAGCATTCCTCCTGTAGGAGAGCCTAGAACCTCCTGAGAGCAAAGATGCTACACACTAAAAGTGACGCCTTACTATATTTGCCTGCAGCCTAAGGATTTAAGCCAGTGGAGCCATCTATTGATAAAGCTCCCAACAAGTGCCGCTGTCACTGCCATTGCTTAGCACAAGTCCCAGGCCCATTTTGAGTGAGGGAACTGGCTGTGGAGTCCAGCACTCCCAGGTGACATCTCCAGAACCTGCAACTCTGATTTCATTAGCATCTTCTGTGGTGATGGGAATTGCTTACAGCATTTATAAAAAATAAATCCCATATGGAGACTAATCTAGAAATCTTAGCGTTTAATTACAAACCTCACCTATAATGTCCACCCTCTGCACACTCTCCCCTGCAATCCCGCAAAGCATACAAGAGATGGGAGCCCCCTTACCAGATCCCCTGAACCCTGCACCTTACCTGCCTGGCTGCTCTGCAGCAAAATCTTGCTGTTCAGGCAATTGCTAGGTAAGACTTTCATTTTTATTCTGATGCAGCTTCTTTGTATTTGTTACAGGGGCCTCACTGTCTCATGCAAATTAATTCTGTGTGCTTTCTTCCTGGTATGCTCCATAGGCATGTGCTGTATGGTTTGGCTTTAACACCAAATAAAGTAACTACAAAAATGAAAGTGGATGTGCCATCCTCTAGCCCATGCAAAAGAGATCACTGCTAGAGTAACCTTTCTTCTCAGGCCAGGCCAAACTATGAGCAATGTCAGAAAGTCAGGTTTCTGTAGACAGACCACAAAGCAAAGCACAAAATCTGTTGTAGTATATGACTGATCTAATTTATTGTACTGTGCCATCCTACAGTGCCAAGATTAAACTTGGTTAACAAAGATTAAACTCTCTGCTGCTGAGGGCAAGAGCCCCTCGATACCCACATGAGGAGGTCCATAGGTGAGGTATGGAGTACAAATGCGTCTGAGTCTGATCTGGCTCCAAGAAACTGAGAAGCAGGTGTCCCTCAGACTTCACTTGGGACAGGACTGACTGATAAATTTATTTTCATATCTTCAAGCTTCATCTTCAATTAAAAGAAAGTTCAAGTGACTTTCACCCTACAGCCACAAAATGAGAAGGCTTTTCTAGTGCACGTGCGCACACAGACTAGTGGGAAACACTGTAGATATGATTTTTGTATCTAGTCTAAGGTAAGCAAGGGTTTGAAAACTTTGGAGGGTATTTACAAACTGCAGAGGGTCCTTAAATGCTGAACATTAAAAACTCACTGTAATGCCAAAGTCCTTGTCAGCATGAGCAATCTGGCACCATTCTTCAGAGTCTGCACTTTAGGCAGTTTACTTGGGATCAATTTGATTTTAGGTAAGTCAACTGAGAACAAATGAATTTCATCAAAACCCCACCTCTTGCCTTTATTTGATTACATTTTGTTTGCAATAATGATTGCAACTACTGTGTTCCCTATAAGTCCCTTTCAAAACACAAGGACATTTTGATTTACTAACAAACTTATTTGTGTGAGTCTAATGATAGCATCATCTTGTGGGGCTATTTTTCAGTTTTCTTCATTCCCTGAGAGCACACCCTGCAGCAACTGCTCAAAACCTTAAAAATCCGCTGACATTAAAATGTTCAGATTCATTTACTTCTCTGCATGTCATGCGGTGGAAAGACGAGACGGATTTTCTTGCCTCTGGCCCAGTCCTGTCTTCCTGATCTGAAGATGTCGGCATCACTAAAGCGTCTTGGCTTGGCATTTGTTTTATCTCTTGTTTGCAAAGATACTGTTCTGAATAGTACTTTCTTTTTTTTTTTTCGTGGTACCAAACACAGTGTATTAAAAGGGAAAAATATTAGTGGAACAGACATTTGTCTTTTCTGAACAACAACAACCAGAACTGTTGACCTACAGCCTCCAGCTGTCTTAGCAGACAAGCTGTCCCAAGCTGCAGAACAGCCATCCTTTCTGTAACCAGCGTCCCAACACTCCCATGCATTCACACACTGGCATATCAACAACCTTGTTCACTTCAATGCTGATTCTTCAGATTACTCAAAAGTACCCAACACAAGTTAATGAAAATAGCAGCAATATTTGTAGTCCTTGATTCAGCTATTCAGCTATTCTTCTGCTGGTACTTACAAGTTATACTTGTCTGTACTGTATGTTTTTTAAGAGTGCCATTAAATTAACGTTGACAGTTAACATCAATCAGAGAGGCAAGAGGAGGAAGAAAAGTTTTCTGTTATGGCACAGCAGATTTAATTGCACAGAAACAATGCTTGATTTTTGAGTGCTCACACCTGTAATGCTACATTGACATATTAA
Source organism: Balearica regulorum gibbericeps (assembly GCF_011004875.1). Classification (NCBI taxonomy): domain Eukaryota; kingdom Metazoa; phylum Chordata; class Aves; order Gruiformes; family Gruidae; genus Balearica; species Balearica regulorum. Next base: position 80,376,203 of record NC_046184.1, read on the forward strand.
CGTTCTTTCTTTAATACATAGAGTTAAAACAAAAAACTTCCTTAAAATCCCAGCCATCCCTCTGCTGTCTTGTAGTTCAAACCAGAAGTCAGGAAAGGGAAACTTTGAGTTATGCAGCTTAATATGGCTATGTTGCACACCTGATATAAATCAGATTAAAAAAAGTTAAGCACTGGTCTTTTTTTATTGTTGTTGTTTTGTTGTTCTTTATTTATTTAATAACTTGGAACTCTCCTGAAATCAGGTGGCAATCCCTTTTCTTCTGAAGGACCTCACTAGAGCCACTTCTTAATCAGAAATGGCTGTACAGGAGCTCCTAATGGTGCAAACACCCAGTGGTTAAGGCACCTACTGAGAAGGGGTCAGTTTTCTCCTTTGCCTGAGGGAGGAACACTCACATCTTTAGTGGTGACTGCTCGCACAGCTGGGAAAGAAATTGTGCCCCCACTGACGCCAGCTAAATGCATCTTTCATTGCTGGTAGTCATGTGGAGTAGGCTGAGCTGGGAATGACCTTAGCCCCTCAGGATAGCTCAGCAAGTGTGACACTTGGAGGGGAGAAATATATGCCTGACACCCCACAGGAGCTGAAGTCAGATCCCCTGTAGCCGGAGGAACATAGTCATTGTCGAAGCAGGAGTCATGCCACTGCTGTCACCCTCCGGGCTCTGAAGGAAAGCCACACTGACCACAGCATTTCATACAGAGCATCATTCAACGGGCTTGCTCAGAGATTGCTGAATGAATCTAGTCGTTTGTGTGAAATATGTAGAAAAATGCCACATCTGTGGTCGTGATAGGGCTTAACCATGAGGCAGACACTGAGCAGCACAGTCGTGTCAAAGACCAAGGCATGCTGGGCACACCCCGAAGCACAGATGTGAGCACATCCGCACGCTTCTGCTGCAGGTGCTAGGTCTAAGTTTTGAGTGGGAGGTGTAAAGTCTTATTTTGGGTGCCTAAAGCCTTTTATAATTCTAAATAAACCTACAAAAAGCCCATTTAAATCCATGGCAACATCTTTGTTAATGACAAAGTCAGGCTGCTACAGCTACACTGACCAGGGCTTGTACAGCCAGAGTGCTCTGTATCAAGGAAGGAATACTTAGACAAAAGCAGGAGTCCCAAACACAGTGTCTACATCACCATCAGTGATGGCAGCAGCAGGCCCCTTTGATTTCTAAGATGTCCCTTCACTCTCCTACTTTCCATTCCCCGGTTCCTAGTTAGCCCACGTAACCTTCCTTCTGCATAACCCCCTGCAAACTACAGCCTTAAATGCACCCCCTTATCTCCCCAACCACGAGCATCGCATTGCTCACTCCAGCCATGATCTCACATACCTAAAGCGCACGGCATCTCCCAAACCTCTGCTCCGGTCCTGCCACTCAGACAAGGGTTCATACTATCGCTCTTGGAAAGAGCACCACTAGCATTGGCAGCAGCAAACCAGATAGGTGCTCAGATGCCAGAAAACACCTTATATTTGTGTGTTCCCTTAGAACTTGCAAATTAGCAGAGTTGGAAGCCTTTGCTACCATTCCCTAACCCAGCCCTAAAAAGTGGTTTATGTGTGCATTAGTGAGATGGCAATCATGGGATGGGACTCCCAGTGCTAATGATGAAATCAGCCCCAGGATCAAACGGCACCAGCTGTCCAACAGTGCCCAGCAACACTCGCACAGGAGTGCGAGGCAGCAAATGAAGAGCACTGTGTTCAACCAAAATTACAGAGCTGATGTAGGCACCCTGATATACCCAGCACCTAAAACTGGATAAATTCAGTGTAATGCCTTGTAAAAATCTGTTTGTCACTTCCAGATGCTCGTGCTTGTAGCTAGTTACTGAGCTTGGGGGGCTCAGATGTAAGTAATTAATATCCTAGCCCTGGTAACATTCCACTTTCTTTCATTCTGATGAAGCATCACATTGTAAAGCGGACAACAATGAAAAGCACGTCCATTTTCAAATTGTTTAAATATATTAATCATACAAGCCAGGATAGATATTAATTAATAATTTTTTAACTTGGGGGGGGGAGGGAATAGCTGACGCAACTGCGCAATGTCACTGCCAAAAGTCCCTGTTCTTTTAATAACTGTGTATGAATTAGAGGAAAAAAAAAATCTTTAGCTTAGTGACCAGACCAAAATGTATTTTTACAGCTGCCAAGGTTCTCATTGAAGATATAAACCAGAATCTAAAGGGATCCCGTGTATGTGTGTGTTGCATTAAGATATCCTCCTTACAACAGCACTAACATTAGTTTTGTCGGAGGCTGAAGGGGAGGGTGAGGGCTTGGCAGCAATTGCACCCTGGCCAGCGCTGTTAATACATCCAAACAAAATAATTTAGGAAGACAAGTTTCATGTCACAAGTTGCTGTTTTATTTAGCATGTGCATAACGGCTACGAAGGGGCTGGATTCCCTCCTCTCTTCCTCAGGTGGTGGATGAGGCTGGGGCTGTTTCTCCTGTGAGCAAGCACAGGGACACGCTGGTATCTCGGTCTGTCTCCCCCTTCCCACCTTATCCCAGTTAGCGCAGGTCAGATGAAGGGATAGGTGCTGCAGTAATCTTCTCTCTCTATGCTGTAAGATCTCTTAAGGAGTCTCTCCTATCCTCACAATGTCCCAAAAGTGGTTGATTGAAAAATGAGTGGGCAGTCAGGAGTTTGGGCAAAGGGTAAAGTTCAGTCTCACCACTTGGCTGATGCAAGTTCAGTTTCAAGGGCTACTGGGAAACAGTGTGAAACTGAAACTCAGCACAGAGAGCGCTCTGCTCATGCTATTTTTGCTAACTGAAAGCCAAACATTTAATGCAGTGCCCAAACATATGATTTGGGAGTGACTTTGAACTGCTGAGAGCTGCCAGATTGCAAGCACTGGGGTCCGAAGCATCTTGTAAGGACTCAGCAACCCCCCTGCACCTGGGGGTGGGGATTCATAGCCAGCTTATGCGGATTTAAAACTGACAAAACAGGAGGCTGTCCTGCCTCAGACCGTGACGCAGCACCCTAAATAATGTCCTCTGAGGTCAGTGTGTTTGCAGGATGGTAGCCTTGGTGAACAGGATGGCAGAGTCAGTAAGTAACACATGTCCCCGTGTCGAGCCCAGTTGAACCCGAGGAGCTGTTCTCTGGGTAATGTTCCCCCCACTATTTACCTATTATCTTATTTTTGTGCAGACTGGTGTTGATTGTCCTATCCCCTGCAGTCCACATTGCAAAACAGAAGATGTCTGTCACTCTCTCAGACCACACTGATGCCATTCAAAATTACTGAGCCCGCTACTGCATACACTGGAGAATTACCCTCTGTCTGCTGAAAGCAACACAGGCATTTACAGTGGAAATACTTTATAGTCTTGAAGCTGTTTGTCTTTTAGTAGCTGGACTTGATGCATTAACCTACTGCTCACAGGGATCTCATCAAGTGGGCATGATTGTCAGACAGTAACATTTTTGTCCAAATCCAAACCCAACTGAAAGATTTGACTTTCTACGATCCATCCAGACACCACCACCTATAGAACGAATTTTCTTTTATTGAAGCATTTTCTTTCTCAGGGGCCATATTTCCTTTTCATTCTGCCATACAAGCTCCAAGAATGATCAAAGTCTCAAGTGGAATCCCAGCTGAAACTGGTTACAAGAAACTGGAGATAATAAAACAAATATTGTAAGACCCCTAATATGAGCAGCTCTCATAAAAAATGAGCAATCAGGAAATATCTTTGCAAGGCCTCTTTTAAGTTCGTTTAGTATGTCTATTACATGAGCTCTGAAGATCTGATGTCATAATTCTCCAAAAGTACCATAATGCTGTTTCCACTTAGAGATTTTCAGCAAATTTTGCAAATAAACAAATGGCTTCATGACATCTATTAAATTCAAAATGAATGAGATGAAGATACCAGAGCAAAACAAAGTACACTGTAAAAGAATAGTCGCAGAATATAAATCGCAGTTTATAAATTGCAGATTATAAATCACAGTCTATAAATCACAGATGTAAATCATAATTGTCCTTCAAAATCTCCCACCCAGACTTTTGAATTTCTTTTCCAATGCTGATGGCCTAGCCCCTGTTCAAATTATCACTTGGCACTTGTAATAAATTCTTAAGATGAATGCAAAAAAGGAATATTAGTTTTTTCTATTAATTGTATTAGAAAAGGCATTGAAATGAACATTTGAAATATACCCTTTCACATGAATGGAAATTAAATGTAACCCTCTTCCTTTACAGTCTATTTCTCCTACTTTTAACAAAAAAGTTCAAAGAAATAAGAAACAGCTCTGGGAGGGCAAGTAGTATTCTAACATATTTTCCTGGAGAAAGTAATAATCTGGAATTTTTTTCTGCAGATTGAACCTGAAGCACATTTGAAAAATGGTCAGGAGCCATATGTGTGAAATCTTCAAGGAATATTAAGGTTAACAGGCTAAATGTCTGCCTCTGAGATGCTCTAGAGGAGGCAGATTGGCTAAATGATGTCCAGTCTTTGAAAACCTGGATATACTCCAACTTGGTGCTTAGAGAAACGGGCCTTAATGAGTCTTTGGTATCTCCGTCTATTGTTCAACAGAACATCTTGAGCTGGGTAAAAGATGGATATAATTTGTGAGGATCTAAACCTAAGGCAGCAGCTCTTGCCCTCATGCGCACTGCTTCAAAGGCTTCCTGTGAAGCCTTGAAGATCAAGGAAAAAGGAAAGATCAAGGAGAAGGGAATGAACTATCTCAGTCTGACCTGCCCTTTGGCCAAGCTGTCTGGGGAGGTGGCATGTGGGGGCTTTTGAGCCATTCTGCTATCGAACCCAGCAAGGGAGCTTGAGGTCCATGGACCCAGGAGTTTGGGTAGCATTGCTTCTGCCTCTGCCAACCTCATCAGCTGCACCGTCACAGGGACCGGAGGTTTTGGGAGGTCACATGCTGCTGCTGCCACAGAGTCGCACTCTTTCTCTCCTGCACACTAAAAAGGGAAAGGTGCTTGAAGGTTTACCTCTTTTTTACCACCTGGCTGGAAGGGAATGCCCAACTACTAGCAGAAAATACAGGGCAGAAATCAGGACTAAGAAAGAACGTGGCCCTCAGTACAGGACAAGTTTCTGGAAGCCCTCAGCTCTATCAATTTGCAAACTGTGAAAGTAAACAGCAAAAAAAAAAAAAAAAAAAAGTGGACAAATGTAGTCCATGCCCCCCCTTGACTCTATGCAGTCTGTAAAGGGTCTTTTTAATCCCGACAGCAGAGCTTCACCACTGCTGGTGGTCCCAGCTGCCTTCCTGCTCCCAGGGGAAAAGAGGAAGAAGAGGTAAAGCTACTGAATGGCGTAAGGAAATTTTTAGTGCCATCTTCTGAAAGATGATTAGATGGAACACATTACACAGACTCAGCAAATGCCTAAAATTCCCATCAGGTTGGGTTTGATGATGAGAGGGTCACCTTGAGTTTATGAAGTTCTAAGAGATTTTTAGAAAGTATTATTAAGCCCCAGTGAAAACAAACATCGAAACAAAAAAGGCAGCTCTGCTCATGTCTCAGTATAGTCTTGCCTCCAAGAGTACACTATTCCTGACCACCTTAAATGCCTTTAGAGTCTGCTGTTCTTTGTTTCTATTTTGCTTCACAATTGCCCCCAAAGTGAAAACTACTTCAAATGAAACAGAAAAACTGATTAGCAAGTTCTACCAAGTGCAACATCCAGCCTCCTGAATTTGGACCAAGCCAAGGAACATAATGGAAATTTTTACTGTGTATGAAAATGGTTATTGTCACAACTTCAAAGCTACTCAACCAGTTTTCTGCATACTTAATCTGCTTTTTACATTTCCCTAGTATACTCAAAATATATTGCCAGTATGTCCAACCATTACAATAAACATGCAGTGTTTGTGTTGGCATCTAAGGCACAATTATGCATTTGCTTGTTTGCTTTTTGAAGCACAAGTAAGCTGCGCCAATTTTCCTGATACTTGAAAATGAACAGAATGGACACTTTTGATCCAATAAAATTTGATTGAGAGAGTTATGAACAACTAAAAAGCTGTGCTTATAGATAATAGAATGGAAATTGCATTCAGTCTTCATCACTGTGATTTGCTGGTGCACAGCCATAATAAAACATCTTTAGTCAGCTTTGATGGCAGATGCAAGTCTGTTACTCCGATGGAGTCTGTGGGAATAGCCAAAAGCCTTTGTCTCAGAAGTGGAAGGGTCTCCAGTATCCTTTCTGAACAGCACTAGCCCTCTAAACTAAACACACCTTTAGTCTAAAGTCTTATGCAGCCATGGAAGATAATGGAAATGAAGGTGCATGGCCAAAAATCCTATCCTGCCCTGGAAAAAAAATTTGAGAAAGCTCACTATCTATGGCAACACTTACTGGAATCCTCTCATAAAACAAATGAAGTGTGGGCTTATGGTAGCCCCAGATGTGCCAGGCCTCCTGAAAAGAAAACGAGAGAAAAGGTAGCTTCTGCTTCCTTTAGGCAGGAAACAACAACAGTGAATTATCCAGTACCGAGCTGTGCTGCTTCTGGTACCCAAACCAGTTCACTTGAAGCCATCGTAGGTCTCTCTGCCCTCTTCTGCAACTGAGAGTCCCTTTGGGTCTTCCTTAAATGAACGAGAAAATCAGCCCGTAGGTTCTCAGTCCAGACTTCCCTTCCACGAGGTAAAAGTTAGGAACCGTTTGGGTCACGTAGGCTGTATTTATTTTGCATTGCTGTAGCGAGAAGGAGCTCTAGCACGGGGTGGGGGCTGCTGGGGTAGGTGCTGTGCAAGCAGAGAAGGGCACGGGTGCTTGCTGCAGGGTGATGGGGCCATGCACAGCCCTGCAGCTCTGGCAATCGACGCTCTTTTGTTGCGTTGAGGAAAGCAAACTAGGTCTTGTTAGCATTTGGCCTTAGGAAGAAAGGGTTAATTGCCCCAGTTTTTGCCAGCTGGGGAGGCACTGAGCCAACAGAAAATTGGGAGGGGAAGCAGGACAACCAGCTCTTCGGAGTGGGAGAGAAAAGAGGTTGCCAGGCCTCACTGTTTGTGTTTATATTTCTGTTTTAAGTTCTGCTTTGAAATAAAACACATTATTACACCTCTGCAAACTACTGAGTTTTATAAGCCAGCCCCGCAATACAGCCTACGATCTCACAGAAACAATGTCTATGGGCACATGTAGGAATACAAAGGCAAAAGAAGATAGGCTGTGGTCTCAGCAGCTACTTGTGCTGGCAGGAGTGAGTATCTGCATAAATGCAAAACTAGGAAAACATCCATTTGATATACTTTCCAAACTGCAGCTTGATTCAGTCAAGGCTCTTTTCATGCTCTGCTCCTTTGTTTCAGTCCTACTACTGCTCGTTTTTCAAATTGACTATTTGCTGCAGGAATTTTGTTTTAATTTAGCAGGCAGCTGGAGCTTATTAAATGCCATTTTCCACAGTAGTATTTTATATCAATACTTGATAATGGCACACCTGTAAACACCCTCTATAACGAGCACCTTTAGGCACCCGTGGAATCCGCCTGCTGCAGTTGGTGTGGCAGGGATGCCGGGTAACAATGGCGTGGCAGCTTAAGCCCAAACTTTCTTCAATGCATTTTTGCCCTGCTTCCTAATCTTGCCTGACATAATGTTGAAAGTTATTACTTAGCTGCATAAAGGAAACCATCTGTCAATTATTTACCTGCTTACATGTGGGACCAGGTACCCAGAAGCTGTTACTGCAAGCCAAGGCAAACGCCCTGCTTCCAAGAAAGCAGAAATCTGATTGCAGTTGTCTGATTGAACTATCTATCTGGGTAAATCAATAAAAATCTGTTCTCCATCAGAGAACAACTGAGATTCCTCCAAATACCATTTTTGACATGCAAGTCACGGCTGTGTAGCCCTTACATTTCTCATGAGAGCTCTTGGAAAATAAGATTTTTAGCAGCTGTAAGTAAGTATTTAAGTGCACATCTTGCTGAATAGCTGTATGGAGATCGCTCATGCTCATCTATGAAGTGTATCTTCCTCATGTTGTGTAACAAAAATGCTGACATCTGAGCTCCAGTCAGCATCCAGAGTGCTCCTGTCATAAGCTACAAAATTTACTGCTTCTCCAGTTTTCCTGGCATGAAGACTGGACTCTTCGGAAGCACTTGATGTCTGCTGAAGTCTGGTCCTGTCGGAGTCACTATGAGTTTATCACTAATTTCAGTGGAACTGGACTCTGAATAGAGGGCTTTGGCTATGTGTGCCTTGACTGAAATGCCCATTTTTGTCTCTTTTCCATCCTGCAAATAACAGGAAACTGTACCAAAGGTTTTGTGAGAGTGCTCAGAAAGACCCTCTGGGAAAAAAGTCATTCTTGAAGAAACTTGTGCTTTCCTCTCTCATGACCTGTAGGCAGATTATTGCCAATGTTACTTCATACTAGATATTTTCTGGTATGGTTGGTAGACTCATGTGAGGTCTGTGGATTTCTTATTGGGCTCCCTGGAGCTTACAAAGAGAAAACCAGAACTTCTTAGATTAGGCTTGTGTGCTTGAATTTGCTGTAGCATAGTCTTCAGTGGATACTGGCCCCCTGGGTTCAGAAGACTGAAAACCAGTGGTTTAGACTGGCCTTGCTTAAAATTAAAAGATATCTTTTGATAAACAGAGATTCTGTCATTTAAAAAACTGGCTCATGTTGTCAACTTTTTCCTTTTCTGTTGTGATTTCTTTTTTCCTCTGGTAATCTCTAAGCAGAGGTTAGCAGTCCTGAAACAGAGTTGTCTAGATGGCTCTTTACTGACACCCTGGTCCAAGTTGGGTAAATCTGATCAGTTTGGTGGGGGTGCCTTGTCTGAGGCTTACTAAAAGAAAAAAAGCCTAATTCCCAAGGAATTTACATTATATATTAGCAGCAATATTGCCAGACTTGGGGAGAGTTAAAACACTTGCTAATAGATAATTCCAGGCATATGTTACTCACTTCCCTGCAGAAGGACTGAAAGCTTGAGGAATATATTTTCCCTGTCCCCTCATCCTCCCCAAATGGGACGGATTAATAGAACTGCTTCCTTGAATTACTCGCAAATCATAGCCGTTATAACTTGAACTTCCAGAAATAACATGCTAAAGATTTTGTAGAAGATAAACTCGGATTACATTTGCTGTAAATAGTCAGCATTCATGTAGCAGTGTGTCAGCTACTGGAATAACTGTGTGCTAGCCTTAACTTTGCAGATGATCTTTTCTTTGCGGATGCTCCATCTTTTCAAGAATAAAAAGAAGAGGAAAACAAAACACACTTAGTGTTGGTTACAGTGAGATCAGTTAGGTCAGTGCTGAGCATTTTTGGAAATCCCAGACAATGGAAGCTAAAATGCTTATTGTGCTGGCTGGATAGGAAAAATGTGGAACCTATAGAAGCCAGAAGCAAAATGGCCAGCTTAAGGCAGCATTATCGGCAGCTGCTTTTCAGTCTTAAATAGAGAGTGCTTTTTAAGGAGGTCTGTTGGGAATACTCCTACAACTAAGTGAACCCATAACAGCGTGCTGACGATGACTAAGTAAATGGAGATGGAGGAGGAGAGTTCAATGGCTCCCAAAGGAGTTGTCGTATTTCTTTCCAGGATTTCTTGGACAGAAGTATATGTCTGAGCTGTTTGCCTTCATAATGAGTATGGTCCTTGTGAGACCTAGTAGGTGTGCACTGCTTCAGCGTTTTGGTGTGTGCAATGGGTCCAACACACTCAGCACACCTCAGGCTCAGTGGCTGCACCTGTACCCAAAACATAGGGCCAAGCCCTGGCACCTGATCATCCCTGCTGTTAAATTGCTACCATGGCGCTGGCTCTGTCTGGGCCAGCTGCTGCCCTCCCTGACAATATGCGGACACGGAAGCACTTCTCTGTTTCGGAAGGTAAAATAGGATGGGTGGGAACTGTGCTGAGCCCTTTGGCATACGTGCAGGAGAATGGCCACTGTCCTGCTTTGTTTCATATTAAAAATATGACCCCTGTGTACAGTGGCAAAGCTGAGCTGGGATGCCTTTTGCAGCACTACAGGGAGCCTGTCTGAGATGTGCGGTAAGGGGATGTCCTAGACAGTTGTACAAAATCTTCAGATTTTCCTGGGGCAGAAAGAGAAAATCAGAAGAATTTGCATAAAGGATATTCCAGGATTTACAACTTCCTTTCAGCTGTTTTTAATGACAATTTTGCAAGCATCCTGTGTTGCTCTTGCATACAAGATGCTGCACAGTCAGCACAGCAATGTAGAAATCACTGCCTGGTTATGACTTAAGCATAAACTCTACTTACAGCTCACAATCCAAGGATGCTCAGACCTAACCATAGATGCTGGTGAGATCTAGATCCTCCTCTTTTTGGCTCTTAAACCACCTCTCCCATTCAGGACGGGCTTTCTCTAAACCCTTTTTTTTTTTTTTTTTGGTCAGTTTATAATCTCTTTTTCAGCATACTTAATTTTTACCTGCAGTGGGAGCAGCTTGACAACACAGAGGACTACTGTCAGGGGCACACATGCTGCAAATGCCATTGGAGGCAAGTCAGCCCTTTCAAAGACATTTTTAAAATATCATCTCCACAGCTTGTGTGGCCATTTGTTAAAAACAAATGGCATTTGGGGAGTCTGGAAACCAGGAGCAGCCATTAGGTGGATCTAAAATATGTGTCATCTGTTTAGTGTTGTATCCCCTTATGCACTGTCTCTTCTCAGGCGGCCAGTCCCTCGAGATTTGTGAGATCAGAGGGAAATAGGAGACCCATCTGCAACCTGCTGATTAGCGAGTCATCAACAGATTATCTCCGTACAAAGGGATGAGGGTAATGGGCTGAGGCCAGCTAAGTGCATATATGGTAGTGAAAGCACCGGTGCCACATGGATGGGAAAGACCAGATGATGTGACTTCTGGGGAGGGCACCTTTAAACGGACACAAAAAGAAGGGTGGGATTGTTGGGTGAGTCACTGCAGAATACTTGGCGTCGATAGTAAATCAATGGGTTCAGCCTGGTCTTGCGGTTTCCTTTCTTTCTGGGCACAGATCTCCACAAGCCGGAGGAGCTGGTGGGTGTACGGTATTTGCAACCGCTTTATTTTCTCTGGGCTAAAAATACTCTGCAAACTTTGGTTTTATTTTCCATTCCTAACAGCTGAGCCCTAGTCTGGAGGGAATGAATGTGTTATCCCACTGTGAAAACATCTAAACAGGTGGAAAGGACAAGGGAGGGTAGAAAGGGAGGGTGGAGAGTCTGATTTTAGACAGACATTCTGTTTCCCTTTTGAAAACAGAGTGAAGGTCCTACAGGTTATTTTAAACTAAAACTTGAATTATCATTCTCATCTGTTTGCTTATGTGAAAGAGCCTTGTGTTGGGAGACATCAGGAAGAAAATAGTTGTGGAGACACTTTCAGAAGAAAGAAAATTGTGCTGCTGTTTCAGTCAGACCCAAGCGTTCTGCCAATAAACTTCATTTTTCACCTGTAACTTCTGTTCTGCCAACTGGAGTCTCCCATACAGCTTTGGTAAAGCAGTTTCATTTCTCTTCTTCTGAGAAAGCTGTTTATGAAAACTATCCTAGTTCTGAGACAGCTCTGCTGTAGCATCTCAGCGCTGACTGGTGGTGCTGTTTCTGTGCCACTGCTGCGCCTCAGCGCAGAAAAGACTATTGAATAGGCTGAGTTGTGCTAAATGTTATGTTTTCCATTTTTCAGTAGGGAAACATTTTCCACTGAGAAGCATGATCCTGCCTGATAAGACTCTCTTCATCCAAATCCTGTCTGGATTGCAAGTAAGTAAGTCTGCAAAGGCAAGGGCTAATGCACTAATCCATTCTGGTACTGTATGTCTTTATAGAAGCTTTTTTAGAAAAGAATAATAAGAATAAGGGTCTAGAGACTTGTACTATACAGAATGTAATCAATAAAGTTATTCAAAGTTTTACACAAAAGCACTCACACAGATCATTAGGGCAGAAACTTTAATCCACTGAGGTTTAGAAATGAGGAATTTCTTAAGTAGCACCTGAGATTTTTTTTTTTTTCTCTCCAAGCCTGTGGGGCTTTGTGGATTGTAAATCCTGCCAAAGCACTTTTTCAAATAAATATCGGGGAGGAAAAAAAAGAGAGGAGTAAAGGGAAGCCAAGCTGAAATCTGATAAACAGCCCCAAGATTTCAGCCCTTTCAAGGGTCACTGACTATTACCCCAAATTCTCCCCTAGGTCATGGAATTTAGTAAATAATCATAAACAGTAGGGTGGAAAAACGGTGTTGGTGAGAAGAACAAAGCCACACTGGTTTCACCTTTCCTACACCCAAGCCTTTGGTTAGGCTTTGAATTCCCTTAGATGTGTCTCTTACAATTCATACTTTTTCTGCTTATCATCTAACAAGGGCTGGCTACACATTCCACCTGCCCTTCCTGAAGGACAGGTCGGGGCTGTGTGAGCCCTGGATTTGCCTTGCTTGTCCAACAGCAGTTTTCTGTCTTTCAGAAAAGGCAGCTAGGCTAGAGGTAGGCCAATGGGTCAGACACAAAAGGATGGGCACTCTTCCTCTGGCAGGCGAGCTCAGCTTGGAGCGTGCTCTTACCGGGGCTGAGTCTTTCTCCGCAAGACCATCAGCTGGAGTGCACCGGAGGCAGCCCTGTGTGCCTGCTATCAGATGAGTAACACAGATGAATGATGTGTTGGTCCACCAACCCAGCCTCAAGACTGTGCCTGTGCAGCCCTGCAGACATGGCCGCAGATTAGGCATGAGCTCCACAAGTCCCTGCAGCTGCTTCCCGGTGCTCGGCACAAGCATGGGCTGGAAGAGCATCCTGGAGGTGGGTACCAGGCTGAGTTAGCACAGTGCCTCTCGCTGGCGTGCGGCGCTCTGGCAGAACGCTCTCGGCCAAGGAATTCAGCTGCAGAAAGGGCTTTGCTATGTGACAGTTCACCTGACACCAGGTATGAGTTGTCCTGGTGAACAGGATTGGGAGATTCCTCTCAGTCTTCTGAAGAATGTGTGAGTGAGAAGGAAGCAAAGGGGTTGTGGGGCCCTTGCAAAAGATATGTCAGGACCATATGTTGCTCTTTTGGCAGCTTCTACTGCTGTTATCATTTATGTGTCCTGTTTGGACCGAAGCAGAGAGAGGACGGAGAGGTGGACTAGCATGTGTGAACTATGCGATAAATGAATGAAAATGCACATCTAGTCTATATGCCATACTTGTGTAACCCAGACTGTTTCACATATTGCCCATGCATATTTTGCACATAGTTTATTTGCAGTAATGTTGACATCAGACTGCTTGCTCATTTAAGTTGTTTGTATTATGCCTGCACAGTTTGTCTGGTGACAGAATAAGAAAGAACCTGTGATATATGGTCCTCCCCCTCCACCAGAAGAAGATCTGTGTCCTCTACAGCAGAAACTTAGGTATGCCACTGTTGTAGGTCAGTGTTTTTTAAACTGCTTGGTGAGGCTGGGTGCATGATCTATAGCTGTCTGGAATAGCCATATTAACCCAGGACTTGCAGACTCATTAGTTTTATGTGAGGCTAAGTTCATTTCAGGACTGCCAAAGGCCTGTTGGTCTGGCATGATTAAGAAAGGCTGATTTAGGCTTTAGGGGTGTCACATCTGCCCAAGGGTAAGGGAGAACATGTGTTTGAGCTCCTCAGAGATTGCTTCTATTTCATATAAGCCATCAGAGCAAAAGCAAGTTGGCAAGTGAGCGTTGCTGCCTTCAGCAGGTAAATGGAGATTGTTACGATTCATTCAGATTCCGCTACAGAGCAGTTTCACTAATGGCCATTAAAATGGATTCAGAATAAGATCAAAAAAAGTACAGGCAGAACTACTGTTTGGTTATGTCACCACCAACAGAGGTATTTTGACTTCATCCTGATTACAACCACTTACACTCAAATCCTGAAAATGCTGTGATGTGGGGGGCTGATGTTCTAGAGCTCACCCGTGAATTAAAAGTGAAGGAAATGCAATACAGTCAAAGCCTAGTATAATTCCTCATTTGGGGACAAACCAGAAGCAAGTGGCAGAGGGAGCAGAATGGAGGAAGATGGCTGGAGAAAGAAAACATGAAGAAGAGGGAAAAAATTATTTTGCTGCCTGACTGCTGATTTCAAGGTTAAACAGAAATGATGAAATCAAAGTGCCCATTAATTCTAACTATTCAATCTAACTTAGTTTGCTAATGCTGCAAACCCACTGGTTCACTTTTATCTAAAATTGAAAAAGTGTAATTCAAAGCCTGTTCAAAGAGAATAATGAGATAGTCTGGAAGCCCATTACCTAAAAACCAGTTACAATTATATGTTATCTGTGTGGACTCAAGTTTTTATTAGCTTGCATTTGCCCTCCAGGGCATCAGACAAAGGCCATCTATTTGTTAGTCTTTGGAGGAGAGCTAAAATCAAGCTGTTTTGGACAGGGTTGAGGGCAGGACTCCCATATCTCTCTCTGGGATTTCCTAGAGAGACGTAAGCATGCGTGACTTATGCACTGACTTTACCCTGTGCATGTGCTGCACCAGTGATTTGCAAATGCATGGCTAGACTTCTCTGGGGTTTGTAGATGTCCCTGTATGGGCTGTAGCAGTAGCTCTGACTTGGGTATAAGACTTAAAATCTTATCCTAGACAAATGGCCGAAAATGTGGTGTTTTTTTTTTTTTTTTTTTTTGTTTGTTTTTTTTTTTTTTTTTTTTTTCAGCTGAGCAAGATTTCTGGACAGAAAAAGCTGGAATCAGACATGGGGGAAGCAGGAGGAGAGGCTACTGTATCTCCTGTTGGTTAAATACCACTTGCTCTCGTCTGCTGGTGGCTGCCTGATAATCTTGTCTGAATTACATATATAATTGCTGTCAGAGTACTTCACGGCTTGTGTAGAGGCTGTGTAAGTATGTTAAATAAAAGTAAGTTCATAACATGTTGGATGGTTGAAAGTTGCTAATTCTTACTTTGCCCGTCATAAGCCCAGTCTCTCCCTCTGCAGCTGTGATTTAGTGACAGGGTACTGTTTTGCAGTCTCAGATTACTAAGTCTCTGAGTACAAAAATCAAGTCCTTACATAACTCAGTTGAAATTAATTGATTGATTGATACTGGTGATTTGAGGTTATCCTGTTAAAGTGTTTTTGCCAGGACAGAAAAATGTGTCATGGTATGTTTGTTTGTATGCTGTGGACCATAAATGAAAGAGTTGATTGAACTGTTTTATATAAAAAAAAAAAGGTAATAGTATCTTGGCTGTCAGTACTCTTTGTATCTTTATTGTCTTTGATTCTTTATGGCTTTTGCTGGATTCAGTTGACTTTGGATCAGATAGTTACTAATTCCTCTTCAAATCTTTATGCAAATGACAACAGCAAGTTCACTATGTGTGTGAATTCCCTAATCTTCTGGGAAAAATTTAAGTTTACATTGTAAACCAAAGACCTGACGGTAAGTTCTGAGGTTAACTTCTGCCACCCCTGCAAAATGATTGTTTATCAGCCATCTGATGTGTTTCCTTGTCAAACTGCTAATATGAGGAAAAACAGGTTGTGTGTGATGCTGTGTGTAAGCTTAGGTAGCCACTGGCAAATGGTGACTTTTAATAATAGACACCACTACAAGAAAAACACATGTAAAATGCTGCCCAGCAGAGGATGTTGGCTGAAGACTAAAGAAAAGGATACTCAAAGATGGAAAAACTGTTACTTCAATGTCTAGTGCTAACATACCACCTGTGAAAAAGAAGTTCAAGGTTCCCCTTATTTAAGTTGTTTAGGAAAAGAAATGCTGCAGGGGTGGAGCACAGGAGGAGATACAAATCTCTCTGCAGGCTCTCTAATACTCGAAAATAATAAATACTCTGGAAGGAGCTCCTTGCAAAAAAAAGTTTTAAGGAAAAAGGTGGGGAAGCAGCCACTCTAGTCTGGATTCAGATCTACACAAAGCTTAAGGACTGTGGTCATTAAAGACAACTCCTCTAGCAGACCTTTGCAAGTGACATGGAATAGTGTCACTGTTCTGTCACCATGCTGAGCTGAACTCTTACATGCTCTGGCTGATGTGATCAAATGAATGTTTCTTCCACTCAATTGCTGCTCCTCTGAAAGTATCAAGCCACACTCTCTGGGATGAATGTAGAATTTTGCTCATTATTATTATAGATTATTATATTTCCTGTGCCAGTCACTGGAAACCTGTTTGAAAAGACATAGATCCTTGTGGAACAACCCCCAGAACCTGGACCCCAAAATATCCCTCAAAAGGCTGCATGATGGTAAGTGCTGGGTCATTCTGAAGCACTCCCAAGCCACGACTGTTATTTTTCTCTGCTAAAAATCATTAAAAATTTCTGAGGAGGAACACAAATAACAGGGATGAAAGCCTAATCTTTGTCAGAGATCCAAACACTGACTGTATTGTAGTTTCAGCACGGGCATGTGTCTGACATAAAATCAAGGAGGCAAATAAAATGGGAGCACTCAATGCGATCGTGCAAAACTGGGATTTAACCCTTTTTCACCCTAACCAGTTGCAGCCTGGAGTGAATACCGACCGTGTATTTTGTAAAGGAGTAGTTGGTTTTGTTTTTGTTTTAAAAAGAGCATTCAGATCAGCTGAGTTTGAGCCAATACTGAAAACAGAGCTGCCAAATTTATCATTGACCAGAAGATTTGTATGGGGCCAAAGGAGGTTGGTACAGAGAGATTAGAAGCAGATTATCAGCGTGCTTTTAGCTTTATCTGTTTCTAGAAGCAAATAATTAGCCTCAGACACAACATCAGCTTTAAATAAGTTTTTAAATCTAAATTATTGGCGTGAAAAGACTGATAAAAGTTATAGGGACCGTTATTTCTGGCAGAAGACATTAATTCCCAGAGGAATTAATTTCAATCAATGTGGTTTCCATAACAGTGCTACATTTTTTGCCAGGAAAAGGCAATTTCATGAAACTAATTTAGTTCCTTATTTCAAATCCTCTGTGTAACCTGCCTGAAGAAAAATGAGGGAAAAGAGGCAGTGCTGATGTCAGAAGCTAGCTCATTTACCTTCTGGAGCTTTGTTACGAAACTGAGAAAATTGCTGATAATGGCTTTCTTTAGTAGATAAAGTGGGTTGATTCATCCTGGTTTCTGAATTGCACGTGACCCAAAAACCCCAACCGAAGCACAGCCGGCTGGCTCCCAGCGCGAGTGCTGTGAAACGCGCGCTGCGTAGCCAGGGCCGATCTTGCCCACGGAGAGATTGTCACCCCGGGGAAATAAGCATAATGTAATTGGGAAATGGCGCTCGTTTGCGCTCGTGTCATGCGTGGTCCTAAATGTGGGTCGCCGATAACTTTGGAAATGAAGGGAACGCCCACGGTTTGTCAGCACTATCCAGGTTTCCTTATGATCGTCTTGACAGCCTGGATATCTGATGTCACCTCTTTAGCGTAAACAGGCTTGCGGAAAGCATTATAGGATTCTTCGCAATCATGGGGGAAAAGTGGGTGATTTTAAATTAGTATGTTTACATCGTTTTTCAAAGCCATGAAGATTCAAGTTGCTTCCTTATGCTCTGCTCCCTGATGTTGCTTTGAAAGCCTCGATTGTAGAAATTAAGGACCTTTCTGGAGAGTAGGGAGAAGTCCTTTTGCGTATTTCAAAACTTATAAGCATTTATTGGAAAAAATAATTTAAAAAAATTGCCCTGTGTCTCAACAGACAAATGAGAAATGAAAGAAAACATTTTATGCTGGGTTAGACACTGCAGATGATTTTTATAAGACAAAACTTTATGCTGCTGGTACTCCTACGCTGAAGAATAAGAAATCAGGGCTTTTCATCTACATGATGGGCCAAACTTGAAAACTTGCTGACTTTGTCCAGGCTCCTCCTTTCCTGGGGAAAAATCTTGCCCATACTATGCCCCTAACACTGTTAAGTTTTCTTTTGCCTCCCCATTTTGGGTGTCCTCACCCAGTGAAATCTGCATTGCCAGCTGAACGCAAATCGTTAGGAGGCCAGACCAGAAATTAAGACCGAGGTCTCCAGTACGTCTGTGCCAGGAGATCATCTCTGATCTTCCCGTTTGTCAGGGAGAGCTGAGATCACCTTAAATGACAGACCTTGGTGCAGGGGTAGGACTGGCAGATGTGGATGGAAGCACCTCTGCCGCAGGAGATCCACAACCAGGGCTTTTAATTTCCCATATGACAGCGTAGCCTCCTGTCCACCTCTGGCAGCCGGGTCACACTTGGTGACTTGTGGACCATCTACTGCTTCTTTCCGAGGTGATCTCGTCTCTTCAGCTCACCGAGGTTTTAAATCTAGAAGTTATAGGTTCAGTTGTTTCATCAAGAAATCCAGGACAGCGCTATACCTAAAAAGGGCCTTTTTCTCAATAAAATGCAAGTTTAAACCCAAACTGTCTCCAAGTCACTTGATAAATAAGAAGCTGCATTTTTTTCACAAGGATGACTTGATTTCTCTGCTCAGAGCCATCATGACTCTGCTCCAGGGAAGATGACAGCCACGTGCTTGGCGAGGCGAGGTAAGAGCCATGTGTCAGCCCCACTGCCGGCTCCCGAGGCAGGGCAGTGACTTCTGCAAGTGCACAACGCCTGCTCGGACGGCAAGAGCTCACCTCGCTGCCTCACGGCATCCTAAAGAGAGAGGGCAACTGCTGTGAGCTGCACAGACGCTCAGCGTTGCTTCCCCAAGGAATGAAAATAAAACTGCATTTCTTAGTTACAGTAAAAGTGTTTACAAATCCGTGCCTGACTGGGGGGGGAAAAAAAATTGACACAAACAAGGCCTGGCGTATGCCAAATATATGAGCTGTTCTAAAAGTACGATGTGTCATGGGCTCATTATTCATCAATGCTTCATCACACTGAGTTTATGGTGGCATTAAAACTGGAGAAAAAAAGATGTCATTTACATGAAACGCTGGAGACACTCCCTCCACCCTTTGATTCCTTCAGTAAGCTGGAAGGAGGTTTGTGTGCGCATGAGAAAGTGTGCTATACAATGCCGGCCTTTATTCTCTTCTTGAATTACTCATACTGTGCAGTATGTAGCAAAAAAAAAAAAAAAAAAAATGTTTGGGGCTTATTTTGCTCTTAAGAAATAACAGTGAAACACTGAAGCAAAGCTACAATGCATGCAACTGGTCGTTGCTGGAGTTTATTTTTCTAGGGGTTTTTTTTTGAGTGCTAGTATCTCTTTCTGTGCTTCACAGTGAAGTTGTTACTTTCCTACGTCCACACAACAAGCCAAATTCCTTCCCCAGCCCCCTAAGTCCTGACCTCGACAAAGGAATGACTGTTGTCCCACTGCACGAGGTTCTGCGGGCTGTTAAGCAACTGAGGTGGAAAGCACCGGCCGGCCGAAGGGAGCTGGCGCTGAGGAAGGGGCTGGAAATTTGGGCCCACATCAGTGTAAGGGGTTGGGGCAAGGTGGAGAGCTTTGCTTGAAAAACGCATCTCATTGTAATGCAGTTGTCTAGCAGAGGACTTGCACGTTTGATAGCTGACCTTCCCCAGTTTTATTTTTTTTACAAATCTAGGGTTTTGCTCGTGACAGAAAAGGGTGTATTTTAAAATCCCAGCCAACACAAAGTAAGGAGGAATATGAGAGGCGAACAGGACTGTTGCAGCGCTGCCTCACAGCCGGGGGACCACGCTCAAAGCGGGGCACGAGAACCCACTGGAAGCACACGGAAGACAAAACGGGGTGCGTGCCTGCACATTTGCATTTTGTGCTGACGTCCGCCCTAAAAAATTCAGATGGTCGTGTTTTGACTGAGTCGTTTGGCCATCAGCTAAGGTTTTAAGATCATTTGATCGCTCATTTTGGAGGCTGTTTAGTTTTTCAAAGTTCATTTCCTAATATAGGCAAAACACCAACTTCTTTTTTTTTTTGCATTTTTGTGAAGAGGGGAGAGTCAACTTTTATTACCTATGGCATTATCCATCTAAGGTTTCTTCAAGCCCATGCTCCAGTCCGACATAACACAATAGACTGGACTGGCTCCAGAAGAGTTTGTTTAGTCCCATATATAATTATTACCTTGTAAACAGGATGCACCTTTAAGTTATAATTTAAATATGATAAATGGGCCAAACCCAAGAGTTTTATTATCCCAGGACACAGTTATTACCAACTTAACAGGAAACACCTGCAAGTTATTGTTATAATTAGAGATGGCTGAAAAATGGGGAAATCATTTTGTGGAAAAAAAATAGAATTATTGAAGTTATTTTCATTCTTAAAGGTTCAAATGTATCCATTTGGGCAGAATTTTATGCATCCTTTTTATTGAAATCA
Source organism: Balearica regulorum gibbericeps (assembly GCF_011004875.1). Lineage (NCBI taxonomy): Eukaryota > Metazoa > Chordata > Aves > Gruiformes > Gruidae > Balearica > Balearica regulorum. Next base: position 80,396,505 of record NC_046184.1, read on the forward strand.
TGTTTTAATGTTCTCATTTGCAGAGAACCGTTACACTTTTCCAGTGAGAACTAGCTTTTAGATAAAGAAAAAGTACTAAAAGGAAATTGAAAGCCCATGTAAATTTAACGTTTCACTGAAACAGTGATCAGAGGTTTTATTCAATAAAAAAAGAAACAGTGTGGACATTGCGGTCAGCAATTTTTGTTCCCTCAAAAAAGAATATTTTCAATTGAAGTAAGAAAATGTCAAGTTTTGCTGATGATTATTTTACTGGAAAGTCTCATAGGTTCTTCCTCCTGCCCGAAGCTTTTCAGCCCAGGCGCTGCGGTGGCGGCAGCTAAGCTGCCAGGAGGATTGTTGCCTCCTGCCCCTCAGCGCTGCCTCTCTGGCTGGCAGTCACCGTCCCCTTCGCTATGCGGGCTGCGCTGCTTTCTGAGCGTGCTCCGATGCACAGCGGCCAAAGTAAATCACGTTAGGAAAGGTCTGCTGCTTAAATGTTACAGGCACCGTCCTCAGCCTTCCTCCCTGCAGCCTGAGTACTTGTAGTGGAGCTGGCTTCAAACCTCAGTCCTCGCTCCAAACCTCATTCACGCTCCCTGGTTTGGAAGCTGCTCCATGTCCTGTCAGTGGGTCTCACAGAACCACAGAATGGTTTGGGTTGGAAGGGACCTCAAAGATCGCCTAGTTCCAACCCCCCTGCCATGGGCAGGGACACCCTCCACTAGACCAGGTTGCCCAAAGCCTCATCTCCTCATCTAAAACGCTCTTGAGAGCCCATGAAATGACTTGGGACTCAGGACTCAGTGAGGAAAGCGGTCTCAGCAGCAGGAGGCGTGAACTTTACTGTAGAAGACTGGGGGATAGCTGCAGTGCATTGGTGAAAGGTCAAGAAGCATTTATCATTAGCGTGGTAACACTTTGAGGGGGCTTTCCCGGTAACTCAAGGTTGATGTGGTTTTTGAAGAAACTATTTCATTTCAGAAAGTTCTAGAAAATCATTTGAAGTTGTTTATGGTTTTGAAACTGTTATTGTTGTTTACTTGATGTACTACTACTGCTGTCACGAGAGCTGAAATAGACTATTTTATTTTAAAATCATGAAGGGCATAGAGTTTTATTATTCTCTTTTCCAGATTAAAATGTCTACTGTGTGTGCTGTGTGATAGGAGGGCACGATATGCATTGTCTCAATGCTCATTTTAAATGCTGCTGCTATGCTAATGTGCCATTGTCAGAAGCTTGTCAGATGTATAACCACAAATATGCATGCATTTTGAATGACACCATTAGTCTAAACCTTACGGAGGGTGAAATGCAACATTTAATGGAAATAGTTTCATAATTTTTTAAATAAGGCTGCATTAGATTAAGGGAGCATTAGTAAATTAATTAATATTGAAAATGCATAATGATGTTTTAATGAACAGATAATCAATCACAATAGATTAATGTAGAGGCAAACAGTTTTTTTCTGACTTGTTAGTGGTACGGTTTGTGGTGCTGCAAAATTTTGAATTTAATAACATTTTTTTCAGTAGGAAAAGGGGACATAGTTGGTGAGCAGTTTAATGAAAAATCTTTTAAAATAATGGAATATGTCTGTAAGGGATAATTGTGAAAGTCTTTGGGTCTCAGATGACTTCCATAGGCCTGGGACTGGGGCTACCAATCTGTGGAAGTTTGTGGAAGGCTTTATGAATGTTAACCAACATACACTGTCTATTTAATCTTCCTAGACTAAATTAGGAAGAGTGTATTTTATAAAAGCACTTTTAATGTAAAATGTATTACACTACTTTAAAGCAGGATGATGTTTGGACAAAAACACTTCTCCTTTTTGTGATATTAGCAGAAAGACAAAGACCAGAAAGCCAAACTGACTGGAAACTGTGGTAAACAAAAATGAAATTGAGTTATCTACATCCTTTTCTTCTTGCCATATTTAACTTGTCATTTCCCTTTAAATTCAGATTCGCCTTCTAAATGTGCAAAGGTGAAATGTCTTATTACTCCCTCTTGTTATATTATAATTATTGGCTTTTTAGTTTTGCTACAACTAAATGGTGAATAAGAGAAGTGACTCGAACACATGCTGCTTCTCTTTTCTCTGGTACCATCAGACTTTCCCATTGTGCATGCATAAGTAGGAGAGGACATGACTGAGTAATCAAAATGAGTCACTTTCTATCTTTAGTGAAATAACCCTCTGTTCAGCATTCCCCTTTGCCAAGTAGCAGGCAGCAATTGCAAGTAGGTAATTGCACTGCTAACACATGCCAAGGCTCAGATAAGAACCAAACTGGGTACACGCAGCGTATTAACAAATTCTCCAAGCACTGACTCTGCAGAATAAGATTCAGCATTTTCATCCAAGATAATATGCTCTAATTAACCAGTGCACGGTACTTTACACTAAATACAAGGCTTGAATAGAACTTTGGGAATGGGATAATGGAGGCTTATTAGGTTAATAAAGAATCATGTGTTCCAAGGCTGACTTAAAAACACGATTAGACTTCCTTTAAAATAGGCCAAAGTATTTTAGATTTAATCAGTCCCCTGGAGGTTATTGAAATTATGAAATAGGTTTGGCAATCGATAAGTGACATCATTTATGCTGTTCAGAAAATGAAAATGCTCTAAAGAAACACCAGGAGCTTTGGTGGCTAAAAGCCACCTTAAAACAGCCTCAGAGACTGGATGGTTTTTGTCCAGCATTTGAAGAGAAAACATTTTATTATGAAAGTGAGAACCAGTCTCTGATGCTGTGTAAGCTTTCTGTAACAGAAAGGAAGCTATATGTTACGCTATCTGGCTTCATTAAGATTATTTGTTGCTATTCCCTGGGAAGACATTGCCTCTAGGTCTTTGACTTGAATTTAGAAGCCATCCAAAATTGCTTTGTTGAGAAACCTTGCTCGAAGAGCTGCGGTGTATGTACTGGGATGAGGTTCACTGGTTCACACTGGTTAAGTCTAGACCTTCAGTCAGAGGATGCCTTGCCCAAAGCAGGGGACTTCAGCTACGTGGATGGGTTAATGGCATCTTACAAAATTCTTCCATACTATAGAATGAAAGTGTGGTTTCTCATCAAACCTGCAGCTGGAAATATTACACATTGTAGTTGTTTCATATAGTTCCAGGGGCCACTTTTGCATCATCTGGTCTACAACCTTGAGTATCACAAGTGGTTCATCACCTGTGAACCACTACTGCAGTGCTCTCCCTACTGGCCTATCCTTAAGCCCATGTGGCATCTACCTGACATCACTGGGGCGCCTTCAGGGTGGCTGCAGATGTCGGGACACAGATGTCCAGGCACAGGGAGCTCATTTCAAAGCTCTGTGCTAGATCTGTGGGACTTCCTGCATGGACACAAATTCTTTGAGGCCCCAGTCCCACAAAATGTTGGGAATTTACTTTCTCTCGTCAACTTACAATGGTTGCTGGAGTGAAAATGTGTGGGATCTCAACACTCATTGGATAGCATTGTCTGAATCCCTCCTTGAGTCTGTTGTGACTGAATGACACAATAGCATACACAACACTAATTGCCTTTCTTTTGGTTTTTTTGAGGGAGCGATTCTTCTTACACATACACCCTGAAATGTATTTGCTATGCCAGCAGTCTGTTCCATTATCCCTGCTTTTTATCAATTCAAATTTTTCTTAGCTGCTGAGCCAAACACCCCAGGGCCTGATCATTAGGCAAAAATCTCACCTGAAATCAAAGGGAGTTACAGCCTCAAGGGTGGGACTGTCTATCATGAATATTGAAAAACATTATCAAACTGCATCATGCCATCACGTATATGTAATCAGAAAAGACAAATGTATTTTAGCCTTTTTAGTGGAAATAATATTTAAAAAGAAAAATACCGGAAGGGTGGGAACACATCTGAGGAAAGACTCTGCAAGTAAAATTTGGCTCATGTGACTAGTTTGATATATTTACAGGGAATTATTTCTAGGGCTGGGGCTGGCAGAATTTAATCTCTCCTTTGCAGTTCTTCTCAGATTAATGTGAATTTTCTCACATTTTGAAAATCAAATATTCATCCAGTTTTTTTCAGTTTTTCTCCACTTATCATCCATCTTTCCTCCATCTGAGCTGAAATTAAGCTCTAGTTGACGCAAAACTATTACTTGAAAGACTGTAACTCTCAATAACTGCAAACAAAATGTCTTCAAACAGTCTAGCCTAACAAGGAAGAAACTGTTCTCCTGCTAAACCCCACAGTTATGCAGTGAATATCACCGTATTTCATTGCTAGCTTCTTTAAAAAGTCTTAAGAGAGAGTAAGTACATGGGACAAATCCAGACTTGTAGAAGGACTCCCACATGCTTTGCAGTGAACCCTAATTCCGCTGCATATCATAAAATTAAAATATTAATATAGTCGGATCTGTTCCAAAACCCCCAGCTAGAGATATGCAGAAAATACGTGCAGAACTGACAGGCAGCACCTGAATACCAGATGAATATTATCTGTGTATCTCTTCTTATCCCATTATGTGACATAGGTCTGAATGAAGCTGTCCTTAGCCAGGACAGGCTGTTAGGAAAAATATTTCCTGAATTACGTGCAATTTTTGGAATTACATTAACAATTTGCAAGCCAGTAAGAGTTAGGTTTAATCATGCAGTGGCAATCCTGCTCTATATTGGGTGTACAGAATAATGAAGATAACAATGCCCATAGTTGTCTTTTGTTTACTTCAAATCACATTAGAATACAATGAGATAAGCAAGCAAATCTTGCTTTCATGTTCTGGAAGTCTGTTTACTGCTTCAATTTGTATGTGCGCTAGGAAACAGTAACTTAGGTATGTTTAGAAGGTCATCTGTCAGCCACTTTGTTCATATAACAATCAGTTGTGTAATATTTGCCTAGAGTGGAGGTGACTCCACCTGGCTTTTGCCATTTCTCAAGGCACTGGAAAACATGGAGAAATACCACTGAGAGAAGGTACTGACCTTGCTTCCGTTTTTAGGCAAAAAATTAGGTTTCTGCAGCCAAGTTATGCATATGAATAATGAAGGCACTGAAAACTGATTAATTTGTTTCATTAATATACTCATCTGTGTCAATGCTTCTTTACAAGTGCCTGTGGGTTGCCTCCTTAGGTCCCTGTGTTTTGCAGAGGACACTCACAAGGGATTAAGCCCTTCAGGTTTAGGCCAGTGGAGTGAGGCCAGTCCTGCTCAGCTGGGTCTGGAGGGGGCAGGTGGCTAGATCTCAGGCCAGATCTCCGTAAGCTGATGCCAGCCCTGTCCTGCTGCTGCTCAAATTCTACTAGTAGTTATGTTCAAGGCACCCAAAAGGCCCTGGAAGTCTGTTCTGGCCACAAATGGTCAGTGTGCCACTCGTCACAAAAAGGCAAAAGGAAGAATTTATCTTATGCAGTGATTTAAACACAATTTTGTCCTGAATCCTCTCATGGCTGGGTGCACGTAACTCAGCACACGTTTCTCCAGTGGGACACTGGTCCCTTTGCATTCGAGAAGACCAGGGACATCATCAAGATAGGACAAGTCAGGTGAGCTGATGAAAATGAAGTGGTGGGTACCCCAGTGATCCTGCACTTGTTCACATGTTGTGTCACCAGCACATGGCTGGATACTGTGCAGGGTGACTTGCCTGGGTAACATAGCTCTTGCTCCTTCAGTTGCCGTTCTTACAGCCAGCAAGCTCTGCAGCACAAGTGATCCCCCCACAGTGCCAGAGGTGGGACCGCTGAAGGGAGCAGAGCTGTAATAGGCAGGAATGGTCCTAGCCAGGAAGGAAAGGCAACCCTCAAGTGAACAGCAGTAGATGGGGAGAGGATGGAGGGTGGGGCATCAGAACTGGTGGTGAGGCTAATGACACAAGTCACTTCATGCAGAGACTTGTATGCACACCGGCCGCACCTGCCCAGGGCTGCTGTGGGAAAGGCTGGCATCAGTGCCCGGGGGCGATGCCAGTTCCCTGCCCTGTGTGCCCCAGGATGCTCACAGCTCCTGCCCTGTGTACCCCTGGGATGCTCACAGCTCCTGCCCTGTGTGCCCCGGGATGCTCACAGCTCCTGCCCTGTGTGCCCCAGGATGCTCACAGCTCCTGCCCTGTGTACCCCGGGATGCTCACAGCTCCTGCCCTATGTGCCCCGGGATGCTCACAGCTCCTGCCCTGCATGCCCTGGGCCTCTCCTGCTCAACTCCGTGGGTTGTCCTGATGTCAGGGACCAGGGACTGGGAGAGCTCCCTGCATAGACAACACTCACAGCACACTCCCACCACTCCTCCGAAGAACAGTGACAGGCCGGGATATGAACTGTGGCAGTTTCAACTCAGAGAGTCCAATCTTAGTAGGTGTAAGGAGAAACACACTCAAACTTGATCAAGACTTTTCAAGAGGCAAGACTTTACCCTTTTCCTGTCCGTAATTCTTCATCCTGACTCTTTTCAGCTGCGGCCAAGTCAAACATCCCTAAGATCCGAGATGGCTGCATTCAGCAAAGCCACATGCAGCAACTTCTTAAAGATGCAACAAGCCTTTTGCCCTCTCTCTGTTGTGCAGCTACACTTGGGGCCCCCTTTGTTTTTGAAAAGGTTCAGTTCTGCACATCTGGAGCTGTGCGGTGCCCCGCCAGGAAAGGAATACGTTTACGGCAAGTGTAAGAATAAATATTTACTAGAATTCATCTGTAACAACAGAACAGGAAAACTATTTAAAAACAACAACAACAATAAAGAAAGCAGCCAAGAAATAAAGGAGCGGTTAATCCCACTGGCTGAACTGATCTATTTTTACACTAGGAATAACAAACAGATTTGCAGTGAATTGTACTTATTATTTTCAATACAGTAGCATTGAGGGCCGCTGTTCAAGAATCAGTCTGTCACTGATATTGCTTGGTTTTATATTGAAAACTGAAGCATCATTTTTATAGCATATAATGTCAATCTTCACAAAATAGCCAAGTGCTGAGGCTTCACTCCCATTGCAGTGAATTTAAAGGCTCTCACCGACTAATGTGGGAGTTGGATCAGGCCCCATAGCAACTGCTTATGCCCAAATGCAACGCATTGCTGCTGCAAGTAGGGACAAGCCTGAGGTTTGGATGATGATGATTATATTTTAAATTTTGTATGGGGAACAGATATATATTCTTGTTTATTTTTCAGATCTGCTTTCATCTTTAAGTGCTACGATAACCTTTTACTAGGCTCTAAGCTGACGTTCTACAGGTTAAGGGAGGAGCGAATGCCACTAGTGCCTCTGCCTGGGAATAGGCTCGGCATTAATGGCTGCCTGTGTTTGGGTTGTACCAGGCTCAGGAAGAATGAAGGCACAATTGCTCCCCAGTTAGAGCCATTTTTCTGAATCTTCTCTGTGGAGAACAAGGGCTCCTAGGAAGGAGGAGAAGGAGCCAGGTGCTTGAGTCAGCATGTAAACCTCAGAAGGACCTGCAGAGACAGAAGTCTTGGGGAGGATGGAAAGGGGAAAGGGGCCTTTATGGGAGGATCATACTAAGGCTGCAAGAATCTCATTGCAACACTCAAAGGGAGACAACATAAGCCATGTAAATCAGGGGTGACCTGAAATCTTGAGAAGGCACTGGTGTAATACACAAGGAACACTCACCAGCAATGAGGAAAGAGTGTGACTAGCAAGTGTGTGTCAATTTACCCAGATCTGTACAGCCTTTATGTTGCTTTTAAGAAAAAAATAATGCATCACAGGCTTTTCACAAGTTGTAAAGATGATCTTTTTAAAGATGGAGAACATGCCACAAGAAAAGGAGGAGGAGGTGGACTGCAGTACAGAAGATCAAATGGCCACACTAGCATGTCTTCTGTTTCCAGCAGCGGCCAGCAGCAGATGTTTATGGGAGAATGTAAAACTGAGGATGTGCAACATTATTCATTTCCTTGTTTGGCCTCCCTTTTTGGGTAATCAGCTCTTCAGGGACTTCCTGAGCTGGATGTTCAATACGGACAGTCATGTCCTACTGATATGGCTTTCCAGTCTGAATTTGTCCAGTGTCTCGTTGAACTATTCCAATATCACTCTCCTCACTGTCCCATGGCAATAAGTCTCACAAAGTTACCTTATGATACTCAATAAAACATAGAGCTTTTTTTTCCCCCAACCCGCTAATGTAATTTTTTGTGTTCTATTGCTTGTGTTGTAAAACTTAGTACCTAATGGTTAGCTGCTGTCTCTCTTTTCCCATTTATGAATTTAGAGACTTTTCCCATACCTCCCCTCAATCATATCTTTTCTGGATGGAGGGCTCCTAGTCTATGCTGCTTGTGTGGTGGAATCACACACATCTTTGCTCATCCTTGGTATCCTTTGCTGGGCCTTCTCTAGTTCTTCAGTCTCCTGAAATGGCTGTAGATCAGACCTGCATACTGCAGTCATGCTTTCAGAAAGGGTTCTTTTTTAGCTATTGGTGAATCTGGGGATGCTGGCAGTGATCTGATGGCTAAGACGGCAGAACCTGGAGGCTTAGTTTACAGTTGCCTGACTAGTCTGCCTAGAAATTTGAAGGAAGCACTTTGCGGTTTCTCAGGTTAGAAATATGTATTTTTTTGGGGAAAAAATTTGCTTGGAGACCCTAGACCTCCTCGATAAAGGTCCAAAATAATGTAAAAGGGAGCCCTGTCCAAACAAGCCTAAAACACAAGAATTTGTCTCTCTGGGGATCCCATGTAGAGCAGAGTGAGGATAAAAGCTGTGTCCTTCTCAAATCTGTATGTGTGATCCTGGAATACACACAATGTTTCAGGTGTGAAGTCTATGTGCTTTTGCTCAAAACAGCAGTAACATAAGAATTAGATCATCTTGATATACCTTATTTATGGTGAATTATTTTCTTTCTCTGTAAAGCCAAATTACGTTCCCAAGAACGAACAGGTACAATTAAGGCCCGTTGAGCCCAAAAGTATTGCTGGTTTCTTCAAGAAAGTAAGTGTCCATGTGAGCTGGAGATAAAAATTACCTAAGGGAAATCATAGCACATATTTGAAATTCAATCCTTGGGTAATTGTGGAAAGACCTGTAAGATAGAATTTCTTAAAAAAAAAAGGAGGTAACAATTTTCAAATTAGGTATTTAAAAAGAATCCACTGGCTGCTAAACACTCATTATGTTTTTACTGTTTGGAGTGTGGCTATTAATTTATGTAAAGGTGGCAGACAATTCAAATAATGGGAAGACTGCTCCTTCCTCACCCTCTACAGCTGATCCAGTGCCTCAGCCCTGTTTTCATTCAACTCTCTAAATTTTAATCTAAACCATTGACCGGATGCAGTGTGCAAAAAATATCTTGAAATAAACAGGTTTCTATATTTATACACATTCTGCTGTGCTTATGATAAAAATGATCAAGAAGATGTGTGTTTCTGGAAATCAAATCATTCTTCAGAGAAATAAAGATTAAAACAAAAGGAAAAGGAATCCACTGTTACATCAGAGGTTGAAGGACAGAGCAGGGATGTCATCTGAATTTTGGTGAAAGGTTTGATAAGCTGCAGGAGTAAAGCACAGAAACCTGGGTGATATCCATGTGGTAGTGGCAGAACACAGGATACACAGTGAATAAGCAAAAGCTGACCTAGTCTACTGAGGTTGGTGTCCTTTTCTTGCCACACTGACACATTAATCTGTCCCACTGTCCTTTTCCTCCTACCTCCTAATGCTAGCCACGTCTCAGTGAGTTTACCTGTCCTCAGGGGCTGTGATGGCATATAATACTTTCTCTGTTTTGACCAGTTTTAATTACATGTTTTAATTGAGCATACGGCTGCTCTGATGAAGGACACAGCCATATTGCGAGTTGGTGAGTAGCAGATCCGGTATTTGTGGCATTTATTTCAATGTAAGTCAATTACCTGAGTCACACTCACACGGGGAGACTAGTTTTCAGGTGCGTTTTTGCAACTGTTTGGTTTAGTTTTCCATAAAAACAAAGAGAGAAGAGCACTGGAAACAAAGCTTCGTTCATTGTTACCCAGAGTTTTGTCAGCATTATACAATTTTTTACTCACTGTTTATCATTTCAGACCAATAGAAAACACTGAGCAGGCTTATTGCCTACTAAGCCTTATCTGAAACAGAAAGTCCTGGCAATATGCAAATCATGCAAGGCAAATTCTACTGGCATTATATTTATAATATCCACATTAAGTCAGTAGACATACTGATGAGATATATAATAAAAGCACTACCATTTTAAGGCTATTGCTGGTATCTTGATAATGTGATAAATGAAATCCTGCCTCATGTCATGCAGCAGTGTAACCTTATTGACTTCAGCAGCAGTTGCATGAAAAATATCGCAGGGCAGAAACTGAGCCAATGTTAATGGCAAAGAGTAACATACCCCAAATTTAAGGTTATGCAACTGTGTGGCAATGCAGATCGCCTAGAAATGGAGAGCGCCAAAGAAACGTAAAACAGTAGGACACTAAGTCCATGCAAATTATTTATAACGAGACTTTTTTCCTTAATGAAATGATGTACCATTAACTGAATGGCTTCTTGCTGTTCCATTAAGTCCTAACTGTGGCTTGTTGTCTCTTGGTGATAGCCAGAATTGACTCTGCTGAAGTCAACAGAATAACCTCTGTATACAAGTGCTCCCTTAGAGTGAAGCTAAGACAGTGTATTTATTTCTGAACAGGAGCAATGGTACTAGACATGGTACCTTTTACATATTGCTACAATGGTTCTTTTACAGTTGCTATAATATTTTGGCATGCCAAATGGGGGATATATGTTTTGTCATTTAATTTTCCGGCTTCTGGTGTACTGCTTCTTACCTAGAAAGCAAACTAGCGTGTTTTCAGCAGTGAGAATAGAGACTAGTTTTGCTATCTGGGGTTGCAGAGAGCAAAACAGAGGAAAAAAGATATTGTGTATTCGAACATGGGAAATATAAGTGGCAATACACACACAGAAGCAAGAAAGGTAATCTTCTATAAACAGCCATATTTAGCACTGGGGATTTGTTAAAAGAGAGAAGACAAAAGATGTCAGCTCAAACCCAAACTCCTTTAGAAGTCAGCTGTTTCAGGACCAAGCTCTTGAGGCCTCTCAGACAAAACCCAGAAAACACCCCCAAGCAAAGAAAATGCAGTGAAAACCAGTCTTGGACACAAGTTAAATAAAATGAGATAAAATGGCATTGGGGAGAAATTAGAAAGGTCATCACTCCTAGGGCTTTATTTCCATGGGGTCTCAAACTTTTAAGTTTACTTTAACTAAAGCTTAAATCACTCTCAGATGATTTCTCTTCAGGAAAAGCATGAGTTAAAAGAGAGTAGGAAAGCATAAACAAGTTGAATGTCAGAGCCTGATAAATAACAACAAGCAACGGTCCTAAAGGAATGGCTGCAGATTTCAAGGAGACATGGACTCATGCAGGATGTGAGTAACTCCCATAGACTTCCCACTATCTCTAAGTGGGCTCCCACTGACGTTACTGGTATCCTGTGGCGAGAGAATAGGACCAATATTTTTAGATTTGTGTACGCTAGCTATTTTCTGGAGTTACAACACTAGTATATTTTTAGTGGTTCATTATATTAAGTCGAAGAGCCCTTGCGTGGTGTTGTGTCATACGCAGTGTGCGAACTTCCTGGCGCTCATCTGTTCCTTTGATCCTACCACCCACAATAGCAGCAGAGCTGACTCATCGGCCACCACTATTTCTTCCTTAATAGGAGCTCCCCAGGTAGGCGGAAACGTGCCACACAGGGGATGGTAACGGCCATATCAGATCCGAGTCCCACACTCACACGACGTCCACTCCAGATGGGGAGAATCTGAGCGATGTCAAAGACACTGCTGATATTTCATGTGTTTGCCTTCCGATATTCTGTGGTAATACTATGTCACTGTATCCTAAGCATATTTTGCATACTTTGCGACTATCGTAATGTCACACTATAGTAATGATAAATTTCTCGCCGGGTACAGCTATCCGTGCTTATTGTGTCAGTGATAGGGTTTATTAGATAGACTACAAGGCTTGATGCACATTTAGAATTCATAATCGAATGTATCTTGACTAATAAGTTGATATAGAGAGGTCGCTTCTAGGTGTTTTTTTCTGGTGAATGTTTCTAGGAAAGACTGAAGGTCAGTTTTCCTTTGTAAAGTTTCTTTGACTTTTCCTGTTATGATTGTTATAATAAAATAACAAAAATATGACGTTCTACTAAATCTATATTTTTCTTACTGCCTTCCTTTCAATCAGTGAACACTTAATTTGTGTTGTCAGTAACACATGCTAGCTGTTAGAAAACCCAAATAAAATTATACAATGCCTCATGACAGACATACCATTTCCCCGCTCCTCGCTGTTATACGTACAATCCTTCATGACAGCTGTTTAAGACACATGGTACTGACTTTCTCCATAATGCCAGTATCTTATGTGAATTTGCTAGAAAAATAACACAGTATTACTTTTAATTTTGAAGACATAGATATAACTAAATTCTTATGTAAAATATTTTTAGAAGAGTTATATGAGTTTAACTTTATGCCTTTTACCAGAATTTGCAAAATATTTACATTTGCGTTAGGGAATCACACAATGTATTTTAACATATTTTGGTCACAATTTTCTGTACTGGCTCTTCAGACCAAATTCCTCAACATAGTGTGTCTCAAAGACTTTCAGTAGTTTACAAAGTCTCTCCATTTTGCTGTGCAGGTAGAGGCCTATGCAGCAGTTGTGTCTGTCTTTTTTTTTTTTTAACGATGTGTGGGTAGATTATATTAGTGAAAGAAGAGCTGAAGAAGAGCACCTCTTTATGCTTGGAGCAGAAGCTGGTGACATCTGAAATAATGCAACACATCGAAGTACAGCGCGCAGACAGGAGGGCAGTAAGTTACCCTGGTTCAAAGCATGTTTAAGATAACATTTTGGTTGGCTTGCAGAAGCCATGCTGTGGAAGCTCACCAGCTAAGAAAGGCTGGGCCTCATTAATACTTGGATGGGAGATCTCCAGACAGCATTAAGATTTATTTCAGGAAGTTGCATTAGTGACTTTGTAGCACTTTGAATTGGTGCCATCTCAGTGTTTAGTATGTTGGTAGGGATAGAATACTGCAAGAGGGAAATGGCTGTATTTTCAACTACTTCGCACAGTCTTTACTTCAGCATAAAAAAGTCAGATCCAGGAGATAAGAGCGAGTCTTTTAGCACTAAGAATGCACTGTTGCTAGTCATAAGTATAGAGGAGGTTTAACTGTAGTGTTCTTGGCCAAGCCTCTGCTTGGGTTCTTTCTGCCCGTGAGTGCGGTTTCACACGGGGCTTGAGTCAATCTAAAACCACCTTGCTGCTGTGGCAGGAGTGGACCTGCTCTCCTCCACCACTTTCAGGCACATACTCCTTACTCTGGCCTGCTCTGGCTGAAAGGCAACCCTACAAAACACAGAGGTAATGCAGAAATGACCAGGCGGATCAGTAAGGTGATGCAGCTGCGTGACTGAATGATGCCAGCACAAGGCATGTGGTGGGCACCCATGGCTGGGAGCAAGGCAGGGCTCTTCTGCTGGCTGCCCTCAAACTGTCTCAGGCAACTGCTAGAGCGATACCCTACAATCCCTCTGTGGTTTGATTTTGAGAAGACATTCCGCTTGTCCTGTCCCAGGCTTTTCTGTGCAGGGTTATTTCCATCAGCTGTCACATCCCCTCAAAGGGTGGCTGCTGAGTGAGTGACAGGGCTTCGTTTATCTTCCATGCAAAGGGTGCTGGCCTTCCACAAAATAAAAGACCCGAAGTTTTCCACTGCCTTTGTTTCCACAGAATCCAAATCCATTGAGAGTAAAGAGCTTGCTCCAACAGCCTCCATAAGGACACTGCAGAGAGGATGTGAGGCACGGGTTGCAATGTGAGCACTTGGGTTGCCACCTCAATTTTTTCAAAACATGTTTGGCTTCGCAAATGCTGCGTGATGCACAGAAACTGCCTGCTGAGAGGCTCTTTCCTCCTTTGGGCTCATTTCTAGGGGATAGTCTGAAGTGCCATGACCTAATACTTGTCATCAAACTATGTGTGTATCTGTGCACACATGTATGTACATATAAATATATTTAAACATGTACACACGCAAACTGTTCTGGCAAAAAAGGAAGGACAAGTTGCTAATTACAGAAGCAATTCTGTCACCATATGACATTTAAAACTTAGTGGCTTATTCAGAATATTTTATTATTATTTTTCCTCTGCTTTGATAGACAGCAACTTCAATGAAAGGGAGGAAGAAAAACCAGAGCTGTGCACCCGTCAGTGATGGGAATGGAAACATCTTTCTGTTCCTTCCCAATGTAATCTCCAGACCAGCCTTTGCTCACGCTGCTCTTTCAGGCAGTGATATGCTGGAAAGCATTTCACAGCTTCAACTGTTTTTTCTATGCACAGGAGAGATTCCTGGTCTCAGCTGTGTAAATGTTTTAACTGAGATTCATGCTTGGCTATTCAGGTCATTGCTTTCTGTTCCGGCCCACACAGGCCAAAATGCATCTATATAAGCATAAAGTGTCCAAAATCAACACAGTATTTTTCACTTGAACACACCCATGGCACGTGGCTCACTCAAAGTACAGGGTACAATGCCAAGCAGTAGATTTGTACATTTGCCTGATATGAACTTAGCATGATTTATAAGAAAAGATGCAATAGCCTTGTTGTATGCCTTTGCAAATCTGACTTGACAGAAACCCTTTCCAAAGAAGGAACCCAGGGAAACAAAACTCTGCCTTCTGTCCTTAAGAAAGGACTAATCTAATGTAGGAAGTGTTCTCAGAATATGCAATTTATATTCAGAATTACAATGTATTTCTTTCTGAGTTCAAGTAACTCTCTAGCTCCTTTGCTGGAAGAATAAAACAATTTTCCTTCTGCTGTTTTGATTTTATTGTATAAGGGGTTTAGGGACACCTTGAAACTCAACAGCACTTAAATGATTAAAACACTTTTAGTTATAGAAAGACCTAGGTAGCTCTAGAGACAGGTTTAGTCAACGCACAAATTTGCAGGGATTGTGTTCCCATATCTTCTCATACTGCCTGCAACTCGTTCCAATGTCAAATGAAGACAACAAAGCCCAAGGCACACCCTCCTGTGGTGCCAAAACTCTCCTTTCATGATACTTTCCTAGGGGTTTCTTTCTAAGATTCAGTGTAATTGTAAAACTAGGAACTTGAGTACTATTTTTACTAAATTTAATGAGGCAATTCTGAGGTTTTTTTGTGATCCAAACTTGAGGACCTTCTGAACTCAGTGCCTAGCTATTTTCACGTTCGACATGTCCCCTGCAGCGTGAAAGAAGCCATGTTCTCAGCACCCAGGAACCGGTTTTGGTATTTCAGTAGCTAATGCATGGCCACAAATACTTAGCCTTGTTTCTTGAGACTGCAAGGCTAACTGATTGTTGGGCACCCAGAGGAGGGCTCCCAAACAAGTGTTCGTGAGGCCACTGTTTGCAGCTGGTTTGGCTCACGGGTTTGCCACAGTGCTGGACTCACAGACACTTGCCTGCTGGCATACAAGGCAGAAGGCTTTGCTACTGTCTGAGAGTCCTTGAGAAATAAAACTAGATAGCTCTGGCCTTGGTATAGGTGTATTTACCATTTTAAGTCTAAAATAATATGTACGTAACAAAAATAACATAGTTCTGCAGTTGATCTTGCAAAACAGGAGGAGGAGGGCTTCCATCTTTCCCTAAACTTGGGAAAATGACAAAAAAATTGAAGGGTCTAGAGCTGGGAGATTGATGCAGCTGTCTTAAACCATCTCCATTTGTGTATCATTGTCATTATCGTCACAACCTCCCCCTTCTCTTTGCCAGCTGCAGCCTATGGAGGGAGGTCCTGCCTGTGAGCCTTATCACACAAGGACCATCAACATGTCTTGCCTGCAGCAAAGGAATGATCAAACCACTAAGCTATTTGACAAGTTTCACATTTTGTTTTTCCAGCTTTGTACTTCTTTCCAATAGCATTTATCTCCACAGATTTGGGTCAAATTTGGCACTAGTTCTGGGACAATAAAGCCACCACTTCTGGTAAATCAGTTTTGGCAGAGGAAAAAAAAAATAATCAAGTATTTCTCTGCTTTTGTTCAGGGTAAAGTTGCTCTGGGCTCTAGATAGCCCAAATTACAAATGCATTTGTGTGTGCATCACTGTAAGTAAACAAACTTCCTGCAGAAGGTAGAATAACATTTATTTGTGCTGAGAAATGCTTAATCTGTCTCCTCCTCAAGGACAAGGTTGCTTACTGTGTACCTTACCAGTTGCATTCGTTACCTGCTTCAGGTGTCACTAAAGGCAGGTGATTCACATAATGGGCCAATTTAAAATGTGGCTCACAAGACAAAAATTAAAACAATACAGAGGTTGAAAATATGTTTTCCATAACTTTCTTTTCTCCTTACAAAATGATTAAAGTTTTCATGCTGACATTTTAGGGCAACTGTCCTATTGCCTCAACCCCATCAGTTAAAAATTGCCTCAATGTCTTCAACTCACTATGTATTTGTAACAAGATATATTAATATGGCCTTAATTCTGGGATGGTTTCAAAGTCATGTACCGGTGCAGATTACCAGATTGACTGAAAAATACATTATGTTTCAGCTCAAGGTTGAGACACAGAAGGGGAAACTTGCATTGGTGAAACACAAATCATTGTAGGGCCAAATATTGTACTGTACTCAAATTCAGAGAATCATAGAATCATAGAATGGTTTGGGTTGGAAGGGACCTCAAAAATTCCTCAAATTCCACTTAGTTCCACTTGAGTGTTTGTTTTTTTAACCTCACACAAGTACCAGTTGCCACCTCCGCTCCAGAAAGATGTGGTACCAGGACAATATGGAGTAGCTACAGGACAGGTATCTATCTTAATGTAAGGCTTCGTATTGGAGTTTTTGGAGTAGAGAAGAAATGTATTTTCATAGAATCATAGAATCATAGAATGGTTTGGGTTGGAAGGGACCTTAAAGATCATCTAGTTCCAACCCCCCTGCCATGGGCAGGGACACCCTCCACTAGACCAGGTTGCCCAAAGCCCCATCCAACCTGGCCTTGAACACTTCCAGGCATGGGGCATCCACAACCTCTCTGGGCAACCTGTTGCAGTGCCTCACCACCCTCACGGTGAAGAATTTCTTTCTAACATCTAATCTAAATCGACCCTCCTTCAGCTTAAACCCATTACCCCTTGTCCTATCACTACACTCCCTGATAAACAGTTCCTCTCCAGCTTTCCTGTAGGCCCCTTTAGGTACTGCAAGGCCTCTATAAGGTCTTCCTGGAGCCTTCTCTTCTCCAGGCTGAACAACCCCAACTCTCTCAGCCTGTCCTCATAGGAAAGGTGCTCCATCCCTCCAATCAGCTTCATGGCCCTCCTCTGGACTCGCTTTTCTTGTACTTTTCCAGCCACATCCTATTAGTTTCTAGTCAGTATGTGTAATGCCGTCTTATAACAAGTGGCATAGTGAGTCACGGTGTTAGTGTTTTCCTTATGGTAGCAACCAGTGATCCATAAACACTGTGCTGGCTGCTGCGGAAACACTCACTTGTCCTAAATGTTTTAGAGAGCCAAAGATCAGTGAAGTGTAAAAGAAAACATGAACACCCATGTTATCAATAGGAAATAAAAAATGAAGAGTTTTTTAGAGCTTTTCCCAAGTTCAGACAGGTGGCCTGTGTCACAGCTTCAGCTCCCTTAACACCAAACTCACGCTCTTAGTAAATCTTTAAATGTGGTGTCTTCTTCTCCAGTACAGCCCACTACTAGATACTTCTAGTCTGAATGATATAAATAAATAAATTTTCTTGTTAGATGTGCTAGAAAAGGATGCAGATGATGTCTGAGATCTTATAATTTTATAAGCATATTTTGGTAACTTTGATTTGATAACCCTTTTAGAAGCATATAGTGAAGTGGTAAGCAGAGGAGACATGATTTGGTGGCAGCAGTAATGCAAGATATTTCGAGCCTGCACCCTGCTTGTTCCTACCCCCTGAACTGTGCCAGCACAGCTCTTACTGAGACCCTGCTGTGAAGGAGGTCAGGGAATTTGGTAGATTCTCCCCAAACCATTTTTTAAAAATTTTTAATTTTAAAATAAGGCAATTTATTCTCCTAGAGGTAGCAATGAGAAGTGTTATACTGGAAAACCTGAAGCTGTGTTCCTGCTGAACATTTTCCACTCTGAAACCTCTGACGCAGAAAGGAAATGATAGGAAATTTCATTTAATATCTGTGTTACATGTCCTGACCAACACTATATCCACAAAAGATAAGTGAATACGCATCTTGAAAATGAGTCAGATTTAAAGAAACACACAGTCTGAATCCCTCCCGGTCCCCACTCCCCATGTTTTGTTGGGCTTTATCTTAAATTGAGCTGTGAATATTTCCATGCAACAAAACATTTATGAAGGCCAATGTTTTACTTATGATCCCAGGGGAAAATGTACTATATTACCACGCTAATTTGGAGAAGAGGATGCCAGATGGATAGACTGCACAATATATTTGAAGTTAGGAGAGCTGACATCTTGTGCAGGATATACAATACAAAAAATTAAAGCAAAAAGAAAGACAAGAAAATGCTAAGTCTAGAGTAGCCTAGAGGTACTTTATCAGTCATATAGTTCATGTGAGTAAAATATTGTTAATTAATGAGGGTCAAAATATGCTTAAGGAGGAAGAAAGAAGAACAGAAGTCTGGTATAGAAACTAACACAGCCCACTCAGCAAGCATTCACATTGCAAGCCTGAAGCAAATCCTAGAACTGCTTATAAAAACGCCCATGAGAGTTTGCAGGGATCTTAGTGCAGGAGATTAATCTGACAAAGAAAATACAACAGCACATTGTCTGTTACATATAAGAATATTCTAGGTCCATCTATGCATATCCTGTATGTAACAGCATACATGAAGAGCCAATGAAAAAGAGTTTGCTCTCCCTAATTTATTTTCCCAACAAACTGTGGCCAAGGGTTGTAACCACGTTGTCAGAGCACTCGCTACTCCTTGCTTTGGTTAATTTGTCTACATTTCCATTTTCAACCTTTTCGTGCATATCTAAAGTATCTTGAAGTGGTGCAGTTAGTCACGAACATGGCATTTCCTTTGATCGAGTTGATAACTGCTGTTTTCATTTGCTGTCCCTTATTTCTTGTACAATTAGAAGGAGGGAAAGGCCATTGCTCCTTCTTCCATACGTCATGTTTGATCTGATGGACCCTCTACAGTGCCTCCAGGCTGAAGAGTCCTAGTCTACTCAATATAGTACAGAAATCTTGTGTGCTTCTGATCAGTCCTGCTCCCCAGCTGTACTTTTTTTCTATCATAGTCTTTCTAGAACCACATGCAAGATCCACAGTGTGGGCTCACCGGGGATCTATATAGCAGTATAATGCAATATATCTTCTCTTTGCTTTTCATTTCTCTCTCAGTAATTCCCAAATGCCTTTTTCACTGCTGGCCTCACCGTAGAAAAGGACTCCAAGGTCTCCTTCATGTGTGCTGGCTGCTCATGCACGGACTTCCCAGTATGACATTCTTAGGGTTCGTTCTCCTCTTATGACATATTATTTTGCATTTACGGACACTGAACTCGGTCTGCTATTATATTACCCTGTCACTGAAGCTCTTCACAGCCATTATAGTTCTGGGTACCTTGAATAATTTTGTAGCAATTGAAGACTGCCACTCATAATCCTAAATTAATGGATTCTGTTGCCACTGTGCACAAGACACCAAGTCTCATTAACACTTTTACCTTACATGTTTATCAAATTGAGGGTACATTCAATCAATCTATCCTTTATGTAATGCAGTGAAGGGACAGATAAACAGAAAATGTCTGTACTATGGAAGGGATTTGCCTGTTTCAGCTCAAGTCTGTGTGAAATTAGAGAAAAAAAATGTAAAAGACACAATGGTGCAAGTCAATTACATCAGCAAGTATTAGTGGACTCCAGGAATCTCTTTCTCCACCTGCCATGGATGGATATTCAGAGGAGCCTGATGTCTCTACAGCCCCCAGGGCATTGCTTTAGTCCGTGCATAGAAAACTGCTGTCCCAAACTGAAGTTACTGAGGATTTATCGCTGCTCACATAATAATCCTCTTTAATTTGTAAGCCTAGTTGCTGAACTCTTCATGTTATTATCCATTGCGTCAGAATATAAACCTTTAACAATGTAACTGCGGCAATCCTTCAGTGATTCCACTCAGAAAATATGTAAGAGAAGCTGTGCATGGCATTTGCCTCTGATTCTTTTATGTATTTAAAATACAAAAGATTTATTCTCAGTTGTTGAACCAGCTTCTCTTTCTTATCTTCCTGACAACTACTTGTAACATCTGTCAATGATTATTTAGGAGTGCACCAAGACACAAAGAGCGCTAGGACAATTACTCTGAGCTATGTACTCCATTGTCAGGATGTTCTTGTTTTGGCTTTGAAAAAGTATGTTCAATGGGAATAAGATAAAACCATGTGACTTTTTTATGGTTTAGAAAGTATATGTTGGCAAAGGCTTGTCTCTAACAAATGCTCTTTCTTCTTTAAATAACATCAGGGGAAAACCCCATCATAACTCTTTTTAACTATTGTAAGACAATAAGCTACTCTACCCAAATAACATATGGCACCTTTCTCATTTCAACCTGCAGTATATCTCTTTGACAGACTTCAAAAAGTCCTCATAGTCACAGGGGAACAATGTTGACAGATACAGAGCTCAGGAAAGTCAAGTGAAAATTTTCCAATTGTTTCAATGGGAACAGAGCTAGTCAAAAGAAGGAAAAAGATAAGACGATGGAATTTCAGCTGATGGGGATCTATGGTCCTTCTGCTACCACAGAGACCCCAATGTATCTACTGACGACTGCAGAAAGATGCATTTCCTTCAGAGTTTTTTGGGTTTTGGATTTCTTTTAATACTTGTATGTTTAGGGACAGTTCTGTTTTAATGTCTACTTAGTGTTGAAAAAACAAAGGGCAACTTGCTTCACTTCCAAACTGAAAGAAAATTCAATGCACAATTTATTTATTTTTTTAATTTTTGAAAGCAGCTCATTAAATACTGTCAAAAATAGCAATTAAAAGCACAAATGCAAGCAAGCAATTACTGTTGAGCATCATGAGAGCCCCAGTACCAAACACATTCATGTGGGAAGGTCTGGGACTGCCTACTGAAATAACTGCAGTAATAACTGCAGCTGACAGAGATGACATACCTTAAGCATGTTTTTATATGGGAATTACTCTTTGCACAACCTGGGTGTTAATGCACAAGTTTTCACAGATAATGGGGTTTTTTTTCATCTATCTAAGGCTTGATTAAAATCCCACTGAAGTTGATCGAAAGGGTCCACATGCCTGTAGAAGTCAAATCAAGTCCGTCAGTAAATCTCACCACCCTTAGGTGTTCAGTGCAGCACGAAGTATCCGTTCTTTGGGTTGTCCTGTTTGGACAAATGTGTGTCTGATGGTGCTCAGGTAGGGCTATCTAGAGCCTCTAATCTAGTATAAACATTTCCACACTCGGTCTAAGTAACTAAGGCTAGGTGCATGAAGCAGTGTAGAGAGGTCATCTGCCTGTGAATAGGCTGGTGCTGGGGGGAAATTGTGGCATTGGGAGAAAGAGGGGCAGACCAAACCATCCATCACTACTGAGTCGCTGCAAAGCCCTTTGAGAGGTGAAGGGGAAGAGGCTTCCCATCGCAGCTGCATCCAACTTTGACCCAAGTTTGCATTTGCAAAGGTAACTTGGATAGCTCTCCCATTATGAAGCACTCCCATTATGAATCTGCAATAAACATTTGCCTTTACATTGCTCTTTAAAGATCAGGATTTTCCCTTTTTTCAGACTGATGCATATGTACAGCTCTAGACAACCTTCCCTTCTTACAGACAAAACCCACATAAGGCAAAACCACTGCAACTCACAACATCATGCTGAAAACTTATGCTGAACAGAAGAAGCAAAAGTGCTAATAATTATGGTTTCTCAGTAGGTATAAAATAATTCCTCCTCCTCCTTTTCCCTCCAACACCCCGAAGAATTAAAAAGAAGCACAATCACCACAGTGTAGTTTAGATGAAAGTATTACTAGTGAATTAAATCTCTTGGATATTAACTTGCCCATTTCGTTAATTGACTGTATGGGAGATTTGCTCAGTACTTGGCCAGGGCAGTCTGCTCAGACTTGTAATCTGGGTGGCTCTGAAAAATCTGTGTATACTTACATGTATATAAACATAAATAAAGGTATAATCATATGAAATCAGTGACTAAAATTTTCGGGTCTTTATGACTGGCTAGCATCATGGGTAATCTGAGGCACCAGAATTGTCTCCAGTATTACCTGAAATGATAAAAAACTGAAGTTATCCCAGCCACAACCACATTACATCTACAAGATTTAGAACATTTATGAAAAGGCTAGTACTACTGCTGGAGTCTTCTTGTGGCACTTGGCATGACAGCGCAGTACTGCTAGGAGCAGTAAAATCATCTGAGCATGTCAAGTTGATCCTGAGTAGGGTAACAGTCTTCTCTGGAGACCAAGTTTGGGTCTATGATGACAAGTGGGGGGCATGGGGATCATCTGACCCATTCACGCAGGCCTGAACTTCCCTTTCCAGCATCGCCAGGGATCCAAGCTCTATGGCACTGCAGAGCGTTTTGATGGGATGCCATATGTGGCAGACCGATTCAGGAAGCTGTTGTGCATCTAAAACTAAGAACGAACTATTGCTTGTGCTTACAGACAAGAATTCAGAGAAAAGGTTTATTTTCCAGTAACTACTGTACTCTGAAATATGTTGTCGATGTGTCCATAATAAGCAGGTAATACTTCTCATAATAGCCTTAAAGGTCCCAAAATATATTTTGCAGTTATAACGTGAGAGATGTGTTTATTTTGTGAAATGACTGAAAATTTAAATAATTTTACAAATTAGTCTCAAATGTGGAAGTGACTGTATGGTTCTGTAGAAATACATGTGTATAAAAAGTAATGCCAAATTTTGAGAAATTAATGAAACAGTAATTTTACAAAAAAGGCTGGCTGAAACAATCATTTTGCAAAATGACTGGAAATTGTAGTCATTTTGCAAATGGCTCATTTGGCAATTGGAATAGAGCATACTTATGTGTTTGTGAGTGAATTTAATGCCCAAGAAAATGAGGGACTAACAAGCAATTGCTACTCCCTGGTTTTACTCCCCAGCACTCTGAACTTCTCAGACCCAGCTCCAGTAATCCATCTGTCTCTTGACCTGAGGTGTCCCTGCTAGGTTAACTGTAGGGTTGCTGGTAAGATGCTTTTATGTTGGATGTTCACTAAACAGAAGTCTGTAACTCTGTTCTGCTCCAAATAAATGTAAGAACAGATGTCTCGGGGCTGAGAGAGTGATATGGCTCCTTGTCTGCTTCTGCTAATCTGACCCAAATGTATCTGCAGTTTTAAAAAATTAGCACAATGTCTAAATGCCAAAAATTCTACAACTAAATATGCAAACAATTACCAGGCTTGTGCGAATGTGTGGGCGTGCGAGCCTGTGGGTGTGCATGTGCATGCCCACAGCAAATCCACACCCACATGGACTGCCATTAATCACTCTGTTTGGGATGTTTATTCCTGGCTCATGAGGATGCATTCAAAGAACAAATATTTGGTTTTGGAGTGCATTAAATGACATTTTTTTAAAATGTTTCTTGAGGGAGGAGACCCCTGACAACCACACAATAGGTTTTCTCTTCTCTGGTGTTAAATAGGCTGATTGGTAGAAACTACTGAAGATGACTGTCAAGCTGTAAACTGTGTGGGAGAGAGACCATCTCTTCTTACATGTGCACACAACATGCAGAATGCAGTTTATGACCAATGGTGGAGCCTTGGTTAAGGCCTTTTCCAGGAGCAGGGATCTCTAGTCTCCAGGCCTTTCCACTTGCCCTGTCCTCAGTCATGACACTCGCTTAGATCTCTTATGCCAGCTTGCTTAGTTCATCAGTCGATGACATTATGAAAAAAATACAGAATGTGTGGTGACCAGTTGAAAGCAGAAACTTTGATTCTTGCTAGCTGGCTAGGGAAAATGAATATACAGATCTGAAAATGAATATACACATTGGCATCCACTGCACAATTCTTCTGTAGCAGCCCAGAGAAGCTAAAAGCTACTTAGTGGAGGAAAAAAGCAAAAGGCTCAGCTATGCTCAGAGATACCCTGCATCTTCCTTTGGATGCAGGGTATTAAATTCTGTATTCCCCTAATTCCTCATCACTGCCCTACTGCAGCATATCTCTTTCTTAATCTGCAGCTAGCTGGAAAGCATTCGTCTGAGCAGTACAGCTGCATATGGGAATGGGCTGAGATTTATCGTAATGGGAGCAATGAAAAGTAGCCAAAGGTGGTAACCTCTTTGTCTCGGAACCGTTGTAGCTGGACGGAGATGTTTGCCTGCCATCTTACTTGCTTTTTGTTTTGTTATTACATAAACCCAAACACCAGGAAAATTGAATTATTACCTATGTAGGAAGAAGGAATAATTGAAGGGAGTTGTTTAAGTAAGGCGGGAAGAGAAGAATCTCTAAAAACTTTCTGAGCCTGTGTAATTTATGATCACCAACGCTATGGCTACATTTCTTAACGGAAATGACTGGTGATTGTCTCTTCACGTGATGGTCCAGCTATCCAGAGGAAGGAGGACTCTTGTTATTTTCCTACTGTCAAACAGTCTCACCTCTCATTTTTCATGTGAGAAATGCTCAAGGGACCAACTGAAAGAGTGATCCTGAATCTCCTCTGACTGACAACATTTCCATATTGTGGAGTTCCTATCTGACTGCACTATCAAAGAGAAAAGAATCAGGATTCAGGTACAAACTCACAGAAGTAATCTTTCAACAAAAGATATCCTTGACTCTCAAAATGTTACCTCCCTCCTCTTGTTTAGTCCTTTTCTCCTTACTCTGCACTTGTGCTGCACTGAAAAAAAAGTCGGGTTTTGTTTGTTTGTTTGTTTGTTTGTTTTTTCATAAGGCCAAGCTACCAGATCCTACCAGCACTGTACTGGAAAAAAAAAAGAGTTTCTGGAGACTGCCTTGAATCAAGATCCTCTACAGAAAGCAAAATTATTAGATCAAATCCTTTAGAGATTGGGTGAAACTTCTGTTACCCAAACACAGGTATGACTTGGTGAGTTTTCTGAAGCAAACCTATACTTAAGTAGTGTGAGACACTGAACTAGAACATTAGTACTCTAAAGTGACTTTCAAGTATTTATTTTTAGGGAGAGGACAATCCAGGGGTAGAGGAGATCACCTTCATGAAAATGTAGTGGATAACACACCTCAAGCATGAGCTAAACCAAACTTGATCAACCACAAAATCCACTTTTATTCTTGTCAGTCTGAATGGTATTTTAAAATTTTATCTATTGCATGCAAATACATATAATGTACACACACACAAACATATCTGTACAGATTTGAGCATAACACTAGATAGCACATGTGTGTGCATGTGTAACAGCTTCCAAATAAAGAGAACAAGTGTCTGCTGATGTTAGCACATTGACCTGGATATGAAATAATTATGATACAGCTAAAGCAGTAAAGGAGCAATTTCTTCAAAGCAAATTTACTCAACAGCTAGAAAACCGAATACACAACATTGAACAAACTGAAAACAGTCTCAACCTTTGTTGCATACCAACCACCATGACAATATTTGGAACCCACTTGTGAAGCATGCACAAGGACTGGCATAATTTCTTGGTTTTACTGCATAGGGTTTCAAAAAAAGGGACCTTCAGACCTATGCACCTGAAGGACACTATACACAGTAAAATAAAAAAAAAGGAAACTACTCAGAAATACTTCTTTGCCTTCAACCCTAACAACACTTCTTTGGGGATGTAAACATCCAATAATACTGAAGAGCAGCTAGGCTAACCCAAATACAATACCCAGAAATCTTTTTCTAGTCTGTTATTTTATAATTTATCAAAATGTTTAAAAGCTGCTTCACTTGACTATTAAAAAAATATTATTAAATGGAAGAAAGAATCTTCAGAAGGCTTTGAGCTTTAATGCGTTTCACAGAACACCCAGTCAGAGAGGACTGAAGGTGCAAAAATCCTGCCAAGGGCTCAGTGAATGGACAAAGTGTTGGAGGTGATGTGTGTTTTCAGAAGACATTAGACACTATAATTTCAAAATTAGGATGGGACACTCCCCCCTTTTCAATCTGAAGGCCAAGTGTTAAAGCATATGGGCACACTGTGCTGAACAGACTGCATCCTTAAATTCTTATTCAGGTAAGATGTTCAAGGGATGAAATTAATGGGAAAGGGCAGATGCTCAGCTTGGGCTCCTTGAGGTCATATATTAAACCTGAAAGTTTCCTGTTAGTACACATGCTTCTCTTCTTTAAATGCTAAATACTAGCCTATGTGTATCACAGTAAATGAGTATATATTCTGACTTGCACACATTTCAGAGTTCTTATGCATTTTGCATAAAACGAGGACATGAGTCCAAAACCAGGAGTCCGCTCTTTGATACCGACAATATTAGCTAAAAGTTGATGGAGCTATACTCATTTTAATGCTGATACAGCAGGGTAATCAGACACTTTAGAGAGGAATGTGCTCAGACCCATATTCTGTATTCGAAATTTTGGAAGACTGGTAAGGAAGGAGCAAAGCCAAAATCTAGATGTGAGTTTGGCAAATGGTACAAATCCCAGCTCAAACCACTCTGGAGCTTTGGACACTCAGGTTCTGCTTCCAAATCTGCTGCTGGGCCTTG